>NC_142138.1:59290000-59915000 GCF_024610735.1 Ursus americanus | reverse complement strand
CTAATGTTTCGCTCCAGCCTCCCTTAAAATACCCAGTTCCCTAGGTCATTGTCTGGTTCCATGCCTCGATGCAGAACTTCAGCATAGGAAAGGGGGAGAGAGGGCATATCCTAGGTGCAAAGGGTACCAGTGAGGAGGGAGCTTGGTAGCTGTTCGCAGCTGCTGAGCCGGAGACGGGCCTTTGCAGAGGCACTGAGCAGAGGTCAGGCCTGGCTTTCAGACACCGAGGAGACAAAAGAGAGAGCCATCCCCATCAAACCAGCCTCCTCCCGCCTCTCGCTTGGAGCTGCCTGGAGTGAACGAGGAAAACGATTATTTATCAGGGAGTTGGTCAGGAAATTGGACATTCAACAAAGACCAGGAAACATCGTGCCAACTGGGTCTGATGGGGGTGACCGGGCTGCTCGGAGCACAATGGCCTCGCTGGCGTCAGTGTTTGCTTTCTGAGGGACAGCTGAGGACGCCCACTGCATATGTGATGAATGCAGGGGGACAGGCCCTCTGTGGCCAGCCAGAATCCCGGCTGCCAGCTCCTGGCGGGGCAGCCAGGGAGCAGCAAAGTAGGCTGTGCTGTGGCCCAGGTCCCTGGGCAGAGAGAGCTTTACCCTCCGTAGCACTTTCCTCCTCCCCGGGGCAAGAGGGTGTCTGGGCTCCTGGGCAGAAATGCCCCCACCACTCTGGCAGAGGCTGGAGGAGGGAGGGCATGACCTGGGGGCCTTCCCTAGAGTGAAAGTGGGTGTTTGGGTGGGGTTCCCCCAGTCACTCGCTACCCGCCCCCACGGCCAAGGCCCCAGGCTCCCCTCGGGCTCCTCATTAAGAAATAGAAAGATGAGTGCCCAGGGGAAGGCGCTCTGGAAACAGTCTGTTCTGTTCTCTCCCCTGTCCCCGGGGACCTATGCTCATTCCCATCTTCGTACCAGAGGGGGTTTGAGAGAAAGAATCTCCCCTGGAGTTAGGGGCTTTACATAGGTATCCGTGTCTGCTTCAGTCACGCCTCTCCCCTTCTCTTAGCCTGGGGGGGATGATGTGGGTGTCTCCCCCACCCCACCTCCAGCTCCACGTTTCCCCCAGGACCTTCTAGCATTTTGTACCTGACCGCTTTCCACGTGAGGGTTGGGGGCTCCGGGGGCCCATGCTCTTGGGGGCCCTCCTGGGCCTGACTGGTCCTGTGGGGGGGTTACCTAGTCCTGGCTGGTCTTTGGCCCCTGGGGTGTCACTGCTCCATGGCAGACCCAGTTTCTCCATTTGGAGGGTGACCGGGGGCCATGAGCGGTCCTCCTCGAGGTTGCTCAGTGGGGTTTATCAAATGCTCTGAGGAGCAAATCCTTAGCAAAAAAAGATCTTGGGCTTTGGGGTATTTTCTCTGGGCCCATATATCAAGGCCCAAATAGCTATGGACTGGTGGGGCCCTGGAGGATTTGTGTGGGGTCTTCCGTGAAGCCAGCTCTGGTGGAGGAGACGGGTCCCGGCGGTGGGGTGTGGAGGGGAGAAGTGGCTAGGACTGAGGGACCCTCTGACCCTGGGGCTCTCACACATCCGACCATTCCTGTCCCCCAGAGCTCTGGGGAAGGAGCTCTGCCTTGGAGTCCTACTTCGTACTCACTACGTGCCACAGAGCACCTGACGGGGACAGCAGCAGCAGAGAAGCTTCTGTTCGTTCGTCACAGACACCCCTCCCCGCAGTGGGCAGTGAGAGAATAGAGCTGTCCCCACCCCCACTGGGCCCTGGAGCAGGAGTCAGTGAGTGTAGTTGAAGCGTCTGCCCCTCAGTTCATAGGGGGGCCCTGGAAGCTTCCAACCCCAGTTGGACCTTTAGGAATGCGAGAGGCCCCTGCCTGTTGCGGGTAGGAAGTAGAGGGTGGGGTGAGCCCCCTGGAGCAAAGGGAACTACCAGGCAGCCCCAGGATGGTGGTGGGAAGGGAGAGCTGGCCACCTCAGGGTGCTCGTGGTGGAGCCTTTAAATACGGAGCAAAACCTGCGTCTCTGCCTCTCTGTCTCTAGCTGCCTTTTGCTCCTGAAAAGAAGCCTTCATCCCTTGAGTCATTCCAGCAAAGAAGGCTGAGGTTTTAGGGAGGGTTTACAGGGAGCTGGGGAGCTCTTGAAAGTGCTTCTGGAAAACCGGGGCAGGCAGTCCACCATGGCCTGCCTCCCTTTGATACGCAGAACCGCAGAACCAGGACCGGCATGCACTCTCTGTTGGGGCAAGTGGGCAGAGCCCGGCTCTTGGAACTCCTGCACCGTCACTCTTCTTAAACCGTGCTGCAGTCTGGCTGCTTCTGTGAGCTGTGTTTCCCTTCCCCTATCTATATGGATCTGTCACTGGGTGATAAAATAGAACACGATGAGTGTCATTCTAAAGCAATTACAAGCAAGATGCATAATGGCAGAGCTGGGGAACGCGGCATATGGCCTCGGGCAGCCGCCGTGTGAGAACTCATTGGGAGATTTTGTCCTCCCCGGCCCCCTCCCCACCCTGAAAAACCAGATCGGGCTTCATGGTGAGGAAGGAAAGGCCATCAAAGCCTCCCACCGCCCAGCAGGTGGATGCCGAAGGCTCTGGGGTGGAGATCAAGGGCTGCTGTGCACTGCTGACTGCAGGATAGGGCCAGACTGAGGGCGCCTGCCAGCTCCGGAGGGTGCGGAAGAGTGGGGAGCAGCAGGTGCACCCTCAGAAATCCGCAGCTGAGCAGCCCAAGCTTGGAGAGCTTTTGGGGGGCTTGGGGGAGCACAAAGAGTGGAGGCTAAATGGTGTTTGTATTTCACCCATGCTGATTCTTCTGGACGTTTTTGTCCTCTCCCTCCAGCCCCAGCCACTTCCTGCCCCCATGGCAGCCCCCAGGCAGCCCCCCCGCCCCCCCCCCCCCGCCCCGGGCAGCTCTCAGCTCTGTTCCTACATCGCATTGCTAAGTGAAGCTTGCAGGGCCTGCGGTGTGCTCTGTTTGTCAGGGACCAACTTTCCTCCTCTTCCCGGGGAATGGCCCTGTTTCTGGGCACTGCTGCTCAGGCCTGAGGCTCTCTCCTACCCTGGTCTCAGCTCAGAGATCTGCAGGGGATTGGGGAGGTTTTCTAGGGTGGATTAACCGTGGGTCTCTGGCAGGGAGCAGCACAGCCTGGTCGCGTTAGGTTGGATGCCATTATAGAAGCTGGATTAGGACCCTCTCTCTGTCACACACTTAGGATGAAAATATCTCCCTGCCCCCACCCCAACGATGTGGGGGGGTGTGGACACACCTGCACTTATGTGTGTGTCTGTATGTGTGCATTGGATGGTTTGGGGACGGCCTATCTCTGGGCTGCCGGGTCACTGGGCAGAGCTCGCAGGGACCCTTGGGTCTTTATTCAGGTCCCCTGGAAAAATGCCAGTGACCCCTGCTATACCCTGATCTGCAGTGGGAAATAGCAGTCTGTTCTGTCCAGGAGCTCCCCAGGCATGTACTCCAGATCTTAACTGGGAGTCCTTTACTTCCTGCTGTCCACCCCCTGACATGCACTAGCAGAGAATGGCAAACTTATTTCGTGAAGGGCCAGAGAGTAGATATTTTAGTGTTCGTGGGTCCTACCTTCTCTGTTGCAACTACTCACCTCTGCTGTTGTATCGTAGACAATAGACAATGATGAATGAGCGTGGCTGTGTTGCACTTTTATTTATGAAAACAGAAGATGGGACAGATCTGCTCCAAGGGTGTGGTTTCACAAAAAGGGGAGGGCAGAAGCCTGACCCCAGGGCTTGCCCTCAGCAGACATCCTCTTTCTTTGGGAGCCCAATCAACATCTTGCTTTAAAATGAAAACTTCACATCAGTTCTTCCATGCTGTCTTCTTGGTGCTTGCGTGCACGGACCCGTTTTTTTACTTAGAATCATACCCTTGTAGAACTTGAAACTGAAAAGGTCATTTCACTCCACTCACTTATTTTTAAGATGAGGAACGCGAAGGCACGGAGAGGTGAAGCTACTGGCTCGGGACCGTGCTGCTAGCTGGTGGCAGAGGGAGGGATCGTGCAAAGCCTGGTGACTTAGGGACAGACCTTTCTTCTCTCCCATACTGCCTTGTTCCCGGCCCGTCAGGTGTCTAAAATGGGGCAGAACAAAACACAGAACTGAGCACCAAGGAATCACAGTCTGGATGAAGCGGCAGTACTGCGTGCGTGTTTAGTGATTCTGGGGGCCTCTGGGGAGATGGGGAGAAGTCCTGGAGAAAGAGCCGCGTTACTTTCTGGGAAGTCACTCTGATGGGCATCAAGTGGGAGGGAAGGAGGGCCTTCTACCTGGTGCTTTTTTCTCTAGCATAAACACGGGTTGAGCAGAGGGAGCTTTGCAATCATGGTGCTTTGTTTGGGTAACCTCCCCTTCCCCCCTCCTCCCTTTATTGTGACCCTGCGATTTGGGCCCCAGACCCCTCCGCTCAGCCTCCCTTAGACATAGCATTGAGTACCGCAAAGCAAGACTGGGTATGCGTTCTTTAAGAAGAGAAGGAAGAGGGGAAAACACTCATGAGTTTATTTCTTCTCTGGAGAATATTAGCAGGATCTTCAGGGTGCCTGGGTGGCTCAGTCATTAAGCGTCTGCCTTCGGCTCAGGTCGTGATCTCAGGGTCCTGGGATCAGCCCCACGTGGGGCTCTCTGCTCATCGGGGAGTCTGCTTCTCCCTCTCCTGCAACGCCTGCTCGTCCTTTCTCTCTCTCTGTCAAATAAATAAAATCTTAAAAAAAAAAAAAAAACAACCAAGATCCTCACTGTTGGTTTGGCAGGAAGGTGTCCAGGCAGAGTAGGGAGGAAGAAGGAGGGTGTCCTCGTTGCAGAGAGGGGGGAAAGCTCAAGTCCTGAGGGGCCCGGGTATCCTGCCTCCTGAGGTCTCTTTCTGGTCCTCCCTCAGGAAGCCAAGTAACCCAGTGAGTCAACCAGGGCTCCTGCTGGCATGGCTCTGGGGGTGGGGGAGGGTTGGGAAAATGAGCTGAGCCCCAAGCCTGGGGTTTGGCTGCACCTGCCCTTGAAATTAGGAAAGCTGCGTGTCAGGAAGAGAAAAGTGGGACTCGAGAGCCCAGGCCAGGCCTGGAAAGGCTCCCAGAGGATGCTGAGCTCAGAGCCCAGACCCTCCAATCAATAGGGCATGGCTATTTATAGCATCAGCCCGGGAGAAACTTAATTATGATCAAAAGGAGCTATTTAATACCGTGCTTGCCGAAGACGCAACCTCTTGTCAGTGGAAATTAATCAGCAGCTGCCGTGGGCTCCTGCCCCCTCGGGTTCCAGAACTGGGGAGGCGTCTGGCGGGAGCTGGGCACCGGCCGCCCCAAGAGTGTTGATGACATCGGCGCGCTCACACAATCAGCCAGCGTGCAGTGGTCTCCCCCAGAGCACCCGAGGCACGAGGGTGAGGGCCCCGGATGCCTGCAGGGCACGAGGAGAGGTTAAGGTGCACAGGCTTCATGACTCAGCTCAAGTCGGGCTCTTCCTGAAAGCATTCTAGGCCGCGAACTCCCCCTCTCCTCGGGGCTCCTGCACCACGTGCAGTCCCTCCTGCATATTCTATGCTCCGGTTGGGACTCCGTATGCCGGTATGCCGTGTCCTAGCTGGGTGGCTTTAAATGCTGGTCCCCTCGTCTGTGCGTTGGAGAGCCAATAGCACCTTCTTCAGAGGCGTTCCGAGGATCGGAATGTGTTACCTCTTGCTGACTCACTGGGAACCGAGCCTGACATGTGGCAAGCTCCCAGTAAGCACCAGTTGCTCTTACCGACACTCCCATTTTGTCTTCCTGGCCAGATGGTGTGTCTCCAGGGCAGAGATGGTCCGTACCTTTATACATGAGGTGCCCAGGGCTGGCCGTGGAGACAAGGAGGTCGATAAAATGTTGGCTGCCTAGTCCATCTGCTTCAAAAGCTAAAGGAGTTCATTCCCTCATTGGTTCATTAATTAATACATTCCCAGAACCTTCATTGAGCCCTCGTGTGTCAGGCCTGTACCGGACATCGAAGAGAGGGAAAGCGTTCAACACAGCCGGCGTTCTGTTGAGCTGCTCGCCGCGTGGCGAGGGAGACGCGCGTGGAGCCGGGTCATTACAGGGAGGCCTGAGAGCCGCTACAGAAGTGGGGTCTGGATCCTGCAGGTGCACAGATGAGGGGGGGTACTCAGCCTCCCAACAACGCCACGGAGGCTTCTAGGAGTAGCTGGTGCTTAGGGGAGGACCGAAGGATCCTAGCAGGACGCGGAAGGAGTGTGGAGTTCTAGGGAGAGGGAAGAGTGTGTGCCAAGAAAGGCCTGGAGCTCTGAAAGGTACCATTCCAATCCTTCCGGAAAATCTGGACAGAACATTTCGTCCAGGCTGACATCAGAGGCAGAGCTGCAGGTATTGAGCTGTGTGTGTGTGGGGGGGGGGTGTCTCGCGAACACCCTTTGCAGGTGCTTGGGCTCAGTCGTGGGCTTAAAGATCGCTTTCCACCCCAGAAAAACAAAGGAAATAACTCAGAAAATGGGTTTAGAATAAAAGCCCAGAAGCGATGGGTGAAATTCTGAAGGAAGGAGGTGGGGGAGAAGTCTGGGGTCTCCCATTTGGGACAAACATTGAAAATTACAGAGATTCTCGTCTTGGGGACGACCCACACTGCAGGAGACCGTGTAGGAGAACAGTTAGAACACGGGCTCTGGAGCCCGGCGCCTGGGCTGGACCCCCAGCTCTGGCACTTCGGGGAACAGCTGGGTGGTGAATGAGGCAAGTCCTCAGATGATGAGAAGGCAGCCTTACTGTCATCTCCCACTGTCCCTGTGAATTTATTCAGCGGCACAGCTCTTCTGTTGCTCTGGGTGGAAACAGGGCCAAGTCCCATGACTCTTCAGGTCGTTTTTAGGTGCCATGAACAGCCTCAGTTCCATAATGGCTATGTCCAGCCCAGTCCAATCCCTGCAGCTTTAAATTGCATTTAGAGTTAAGATGTCTCCTGTCCCCCAGCTCTGCCTGCCACAGGTGGAAACAGCATGGCGGGCATGGTTGGCTTCTTTTCTCTTCCCCTTCTGTATCTAGCAGGGTCCTGACAGGGAGCAAATGGCTGTCAGAAGCTGGAAAGTTGAGGGGAGTTTTGTAAAAGGACTATTTATAAAGGTGGTGGCAGGCTTAGGAGAGCAGAGAGCCCTAGGGCCTGCAGGTGCTAGGGAAGGGAGAAGCTACTAGAAGCGAGAGAAGGGAGCTATATGGGCAGGGCCACTGAAGGGACTGCAGTCTTTGGGAGAGGGGGACAGGAGCCCACAGAGACCCAAGCAGGGGACAAAGAGGGAAGGCCGCCCTCCCTCACTCGTTAGGTCCCAGTGGCTCCTGTCAGGCAGCATGGGAGCCACGAAGGGGAAGACAAGGCATCTGGAGGGGCATGCTGGGGCCTCTCTCTTCCTCTGCTCCCAGTTTGGATGGTGAAAGGGAGGACAGGAGTGCAGGGTGTGGATACTCTCACTTGAGTTCTCTGGGCCTAGCAGATGCATAAAGCTGACTGTTTCTCCCCTGGAGGGGGGTGCGCTTTGGAGGCACTTGGCCCACCCAGTCCCTGGGAAGCCCCTGCAGTTCCCCTGATGTGTGTGATGCCCTCTCCCTGATTAGGAGTTCAACCCCTTACTCAGAGGCATTCAACCCCTTTACTTGAACATTAGACAGCCCCCCAACTTCCCAGCAGCACCCCCTCCTCCAGGCAGCCCTCCAGGCAGGCTTTCTCCACATCGGTTCACCCCAGTCCATGTGCCTGAGAACCAGGGAATGTGAGACCTCTTTTCCTTTGCTCTACCTCCCAGCTGCCAGTGAGCCTCCGACTTTCCCTTTAGATTATTCGGGCAAGAACCAGACCCCCATTTTCCATGCCTCCAAGTGCAGAGGACCTGCGCAAATCTCTCTGAGAGGTCTCCCTAAAGCCCCTTGCTCTTGGCTTGACCTGAAAGAGGAGGCCTCACGGCTCCCCTCACACCAGTGACTCCTCAGTGACTCTCTTCCAGTCTCCGACCACCTTCTTCTCATTCTCTTCAACACTGATGCGTGTGGTGAGCGGACAGCTCAGGTCCTGCGTGGGGGCCTTGCACCTCGCTGGAGAATGTGGTAGCCACTGATACGGAGCCTCGTCTGAAACTGAAATTAAAGATGTCCACTCTCTGGCGGCACCAGCTGTGTGACATTGAGTAAGTTAATTAGCCTCTCTGTGCCTCAGTTCCCTCATCTAGACAGTGAGGATAATGGTACCTCATCAGGTTTTGTGAGGATTTAGTGAGTTTATTCCTATACAGCGTTTAGTTAATGCCTGGAATATAGTAAGTGCTCAATAAGACGTTGTTGAGGGCTATTTTTTTTTCTCATGTGATTGGGAAATGATTTGTGGGGAGGGTCTCCAGCAAGAAGAAGAGCTGAGGGGAGAAAACCAGAGAGCCCCCTCTTCCCCTCTCTCTTGCTGGCCTTCCAAGCCTAGTGAGGGAGCTTGGGAGGCACCGGGCCCCTTGCCAAGAAGAGGAGGCAAGCATGGAGGTTTCTGGGTTTTCTCACATTTAGTGTTAGGTCTGACATTCGGCAGGCTTCCGTCCAGCATTCTGCTTCTCTTCTGAGAAGGAGTGAGCTTCCTCCCTGCCCTGGACATGTGAATGGGAGAAGCCAAAAGGAGTGTCCTCTCCTTTTCCAGCCACCTTGGCTGAGAGGGGAACGGCAGCCGAGCCTAGAAACTGCTTGCCCTTATCAGGATGCCAGGAGCTGCAAGCTCTGGGACGAGATGGGGAAGCATGATTTGGGGAAAGGTTCCCAAATTCCCCTGAGCCTTCCGCAGGGCTTCCCTCTCTTCTCAGACCCCCTGCTGGAAAGGGAGAGGCAGGGGGCATGTGTGTTTGCGGAAGAGGCTTCCAGGGCAGCCCTGCCCCACAAGGCACAGGGGAAAGGACCCTTTCGAAGTGAAGCCCCCCAGCCACAATGCAGGAGGGCCGTGCTTCCCCATCCTGAGCCCGAGGCTGACTCCCAGAGGCTGGAGTGCGTGCCGGTGGCCGTGCCCCGTCAGCAGTCCAGAGCCTGCCCTCGGAAGATGCCACGATTCCCGAGGGAGACCCTGGCTGATTGCTGTGCCCTCTTGCTCGGCCGTATTTTGTCCATAGCCTCAGAGTCTCGCTAGCCACACTCATGCCTCCTGGCTTCATGCTGTTCCTGGGCCCTGAAACACTCTCTCCTCCCCCACCGGACCCCCTGCTGTCTTTCTGGAAGCACTCATGCTCTGTGACAGGTTTTTTGGCTTCTTTTCAAGGCTGCTGTCTGGTCCTCCCACCTACAACCTTGGGTGCTCCTGTAGAGTTTTGCCCCGGGTCTCTGTTCAGGTGTCACCTCCCTGAGAGACCTTCCCAGACTGCCCTATCTACAAGACCCTAACTGCAGCCCTGCTTTCTTTAATCACCTGGCGCTCATTGTCTCGGGGCGTGACTGTGTGTATCGGCTTGAGTATCATCTGGCTCCCTTCTTCCTGGGAATGTGACTTCTGCAAGGGCAGGGGCTTTGTTTTGCCCTCCATCGTGTGTTAAGCACCTGGGCCAGTGCCTGGCACGTGGAGGGCACTCCATAAATGTTTGTTGAATGAATGAACAAATGTAGGAATGAATGAATGAATGAGTGCCCAGCTCCTCACCCACCCCTTGGAATCACCCACATGTACTGGTGGCCAATACATGCCATCTTCACCCCACCCCACCCCTCCGACCCCTGGCCATGCCCATACCTACTGCCCTCCTGATTATAAGCGATTGCCAATTCTAAAGAAATTGGGAGCTCCAAGACTGTGTCCTCACAGAAACTGATGGACAGGAAATGGAGGAAGACTGTGGGATGGGCAAAGGCACTGTGGACCGTAGACTCAGACTGACCTGACTTCAGTCCCATCTGTGCCACTCACCAGCTGTGTGACCTTGGGCCTGTGGGTGTCAGTAGCGGATGCGTGCGCAGAATCTGGGGTAGTTGCCTGCACATAGTAGGTGGTCGGTAAACGCAAGCCATCATGACTATGGGTCTTTCCCTAAGCTGAGTGATTGGGCAAAAAAGCTATCACAAGGTGTCTGCTTCCAGGCCAGAGACTTGGGGTCCTCCTTGCCACTTACTCTCTGCTACCTCTAGAGCTGTCTGCCAGCAAGCCTTGTCACCTCTCCCTTCAAACCGCCTCAGAGAAGAGCCCTTCCTCATGGCTGCTGTGGCCGATGACCCGGGCGAGGCCCTCTTCCTCTCCTGCCGCAGATTTTGCCCTGCTGCCTTCCTACTCTCCCTGAAGATTCACCTTCCCCCACCTGCTTTTCAAGGCCCTCCTCATTTTATCCTCCTGCTGGTTGGCACTCCTCTGCCCCAGCCAGATGTCCCTCCAGTCAACAGTTCATCCATTCAGCATTTTTAAAACACCTGCTGGGCACCAAGCACAGTGCTGGGGGCTGGGTTCCAGGGCCAGCCTGATGGAGTGCCTATTCTGACGGGGCTTGCAGGGGGAGGCGGGGATGGGGGGTGCAGACGGACACTGGGATCCAGTGCGGGGAGTTAATGCGACGGCAGGGGTGAGCAGAAGGTGGTGTTGTCAAACAGCGGGTTACCAGCCCATTAGTGGGTCATGAAATTAACTTAGTGGGTCACGACCAGCATTTAAAAAAAAATTAAATGGAGCAGAATAGAAATATCACAGAATATTATAGGATCACACTCATAATAAGGGGAAAATGTTGTTTCTTAAAAACTTGTATTTCCATTTTGTCTATTAGGGTGTGTGTGTGCGTGCGCGTGCACGCATGTGTGTGATGGAAAACGTATTTCCTCTTTTGGGTCACAGTAGAAATGTTTAGAAAACACTAACTTAGAGGCGCCTGGGTGGCACAGCGGTTAAGCGTCTGCCTTCGGCTCAGGGCGTGATCCTGGCGTTATGGGATCGAGCCCCACATCAGGCTCCTCCACTATGAGCCTGCTTCTTCCTCTCCCACTCCCCCTGCTTGTGTTCCTTCTCTCGCTGGCTGTCTCTATCTCTGTCAAATAAATAAATAAAATCTTTAAAAAAAAAAAAAAGAAAAGAAAACACTAACTTAGGGGCGCCTGGGTGGCACAGCGGTTAAGCGTCTGCCTTCGGCTCAGGGCGTGATCCCGGCGTTCTGGGATCGAGCCCCACATCAGGCTCCTCCGCTATGAGCCTGCTTCTTCCTCTCCCACTCCCCCTGCTTGTGTTCCCTCTCTCGCTGGCTGTCTCTCTCTCTGTCAAATAAATAAATAAAATCTTAAAAAAAGAAAAGAATGACATCTAAAAAAGACGTGAAATATTAATAAAACTTCACAAGCAGAAGGGTAGGAAGATAGGAGCCTATCCTAGGTTGAAGAGATCACCTAAGTATGCCCAGGGGTGGGAGGGGGGAGGAGAGAGCATGCAGAGGAGCAAACCCAGACTTATTTTCTAACTGTCTCACAAAGAAAGCGAGTATAGTCCCACCGCCGTGCCTTTTTTGGCTGTCCTGTCCCTTCCCCAGACTCCTTTTCCTACTCTTGTCTAAAGCTGCTTGTTGACCTTTCCCAGCCCAAGCCCCATGCTCTGGCCTCCGACACTCTGACCGACCCCGACTGGCCTCAGTATCCAGACCTTGAGTCCTCTGCTTCCTGCTTCTCTGTTGAGTTTTAGAATCCACAGCTCATTCTGACCCACACAGCGTCTCCTTTGAGGGTCTCCGTGGCCACGCAAGGTTGGCGAGAGGTGTTGTGTTATGTCCATTTTACAGAAGGGAAACCGAGGCACAGGGAGGTCCAGTACAGGCGCAGTCCCACCCAGATGTGAGCAATGAAGCCAGAACTGTCACCAGATTTCCCGTCACCCAGACAAAAGCATTTTTATTTCTATTATGTTGGACCTTGAACCTATGATGCTCATAATGGCCCTTCTCCCAGTCCCCTCCCGGATGAAGCCCTCTGGGACAAAAGCCGTGTTTACCCTCGTGCATCACCCCAATGCCAGACACGCAGAATGAGACCCAGAGATGCTCGCTGTGGTTTCCTGCCCACACTGGAACGTGACATTAGGCTCCAAGGAAGGGATCGCCGTAATAGCAAACCCTTTTGCTCTCCTAC
The DNA here is from genome assembly GCF_024610735.1 of Ursus americanus. NCBI lineage: Eukaryota > Metazoa > Chordata > Mammalia > Carnivora > Ursidae > Ursus > Ursus americanus. The sequence continues at coordinate 59,902,931 of NC_142138.1, read as the reverse complement.
CTTCTTCTCCCTTTGTACCTGCCTCTCTTCTCAGCTTGTTCCTCCCTCTGTGGCCTTCCAGAAGCCCCTTCCCCACTTCCCATTCCTCCCTCCCCTCCTCCCCTCCCCGCCCTGGCACTGCACAGTCAGCCCCATATCAGCAGCGCGGAGACCAGGTCCCCGAGGAGAGAGATCTGTTGGCTGAGGAGGGAGAGCCAAAGGGACCCTGGCCACGGGCGTCAGCTAATTCTGTGGGGTTTTTAAGCCCCCCTGGGGAAATGCCCTGCAGGGCTAGGATGGAAACTCGCTCCAGCCCTAGGGACAAAGTAAAGTAAGCGGAAGCACTAGCAGAAGAGCCCGACACGCTGTGGGGAGGGGAAGAAATAAATCCTACCCTTCAGCGTGGGCCAGAGTCCCATGCCCCCCCCCCCCCCGCACCTCCCAGGGCTGCTGCCTCGCTGTGCCTCGGGAGGCTGGCTCTCTGCCCTGGTGAATCACGGGCTCGGTGGGGAGTGATCTATTTGCTACTAAGCACTTGTCTGCGGCTGCTTTTCCAGGAGCTGGAGCCATTTACAGATGGGAACAGCACTCATCTCTGGCAGGGGAGCCCCATGCCCAGCACCAGCCCAGCGCCTTGAAATAGAGCTTTCTGCAGAGCCGGGCAGGCGAGGGCACAGCCAGGGGCACAGGCACACCCATTCGTCTAGCGGGCGTGGTGGGATGAGCCCCTCCAAGCAAGCAGAAGGGCTTGCCTTAGTGGTCCTTGTACCCCAGGGCTCACTAGGGACTCCCTAGATATTTATGGACAGAATGAGTGGCGGCCGAAGAAGGTTTCTTGGAGGTCAGGCCGTTACCTGCGATCTTCCTTCACCTCTGTTTACCTGGCTCCCCTCCGTGCGTACGCACAATCCCCTTTGGAGAAACATCTGCATACCCAAGACAAGCGCTACAAAGCAAAACACCATAATACAAGCAAATAAACGAAATACTGATCAAATACCACGTTTTATCCCCACCTGGGATTTCACAGATTCCTGCGACCGTTCTTAGACAGCTGGCTTACCATAGGTCACCCATCAGCCACTCCCAGATCGTGTGGCATCTGGCCAACCTCAGCATCCCCCTAGCAAGTCCCAGGCAGATGAAGGAAAGCCCCCACGACGAACACCCCTCCTGATAACACCAGTGTTCTGACAGACCATTGCCTCAAGAACACACGAGCTCGTATGTCTGAAAATTAGAGTCTGGGTCCTGGTCTCACGGATGACCCTCTGTGGGAGTTAGGGCGAGTCCCGTCACCTGAGTCTTCATTTCATCTACTCAGTGAGAATAACGAAAGTACTGTGATCACAGGCTAACGTGAGAATTGAGGTAACATTCGAGAAAGTATATTGTGAGCTTTAAAGTGCTGGGCCAATGTTTTGTGTCTGTCTGGCTTGTCTCTCCTGCTAACAGGTGAGCTCCATGAGGGCGGGGACCGTGGGGTTTCACCAAGGGCTGTATCCCCAGCACCTAGAACAGCCGCTGACACATGGTAACCATCACGTGGTGAATACATTAGTCAATGACCGAGCTGTTAGCCAGAAAACAGACACTGGGCACGTCCCCTCAATTATCCACAGCACAGCCTGTCCGGCCTCTGGGGGAAAGGGACGCATCTACCATCTGCCGTCGGGTCTGAGGAGCCTCACGGTTCCTGACTCATGCGTCCTGCCCTCCGTGTTCGCTATTGATCGGCTGTCTGGGGGTAGGCCTCTGCCAGTAAACTGCTGTCTCCCTGGCCTCGCCTGCCCGGCGGGACCCCCTCGGCTGGCCTCCCGCGCAGGGTGGGCTGTGGAGATGCAGAACAGCTCTGACAGGATGTGGATAAGCCCTTGGCAAACACCGAGAGCAACATAACCTTCCGCGTTCACACTCGCAGTATTTAATAATAATCTGCCAGTCTGTGGACGAGTATTACAAGGAGGATGTGTTGTTCTCTGTCCAGGGAGGTTAGATAAGGAGCAAACGGGCACGCACTAAGCCAGAGGGCCCTGGAGACGTCTGGGAGTGAGCTCCGGCAGGCCCGGCGCTGGGGGCCTGTCAAGAGGAGTCTGGCCGCCTTCCTCCTAAGAAGGCGAGAAGGACTCAGACAACATGTGCCCCATCTTGTTTACTCACCAGGTACGGCGGGGGCCCCAGCTCTGCTCCTGGCCCTATGCTCAGCGCCAGGCGGCGTGTGGCATGGAGGCTTCTGGTCTGTTCAGCTTCTGTCCAGAACACCTTCCCCCCGTCCACCACTTGAACAGCAACTCAGATCAGGGGTTGTGGAACCCTTCCTGACCATCCCCCTACTCCCCGCTCCTGCTCTCTCTCTCTCTCTCTCTCTCACACACACACACACACACACACACACACGCACACTGGATGTTCCTGGCCCCTTCCTCCCTTGTGTCCCCTGCACTCTCAGGTCCCACTTACGTGACGCCATGAGGCAGCCGAGCTGACAGCTTAGGAAGAGTGGCAGCCACCACGGATTGCGTACCTACTGTGTGCCAAGCACAGGGCCCAGGGCTGGACGCAGATTAGCACATTAAATCCTCACAACCCTCAGGGAGCCGGGTGGTAGTCTCCCCTCTTCTCAGATGAGGAAATAGGCCTGTGCAAGATCACAGGGCCAGTAAGTGTCATGGTGAAGCCAGAACTCGTGCCCCATCCATCTGATGCCCAAATCCGTGCTCCTCGTGCTACTCGTGTATGGAGAGAGCCCACGCGCCATGGCCCTGCTGCTCCCTCATTGTTGTCGGCATCAGGCAGCACAGGAAGGCAGTTTCTTGGCAGATGCTGTTCTCATTCCCCATCACGGGGCATGGCCCAGGACCTCGGAATTCCAGGTTCCCACAAAACAACCAGCTGCCAGGCTACTTGGCCGCAGAGGCCCACTGAGGCAAGACCCCTGGAACCTCAGAGTTCTGAGGAAGCGAGGAAGGGACAAGGTTAAGACCTGGCCGAGGCCTGGATTATTTCTGTCCAAACAGCCTCCCTGGGTCAGCCACGCAGCTGCCGAGCTCCTCCTGCCACCTGGGCTCTACTTTCCACTTTAGGATTTACCGGTGCCAAGACCTGGGTATCCTTTTCACCTTCTCTGAGCATTTGTGAGCTGATCTGCATGCCTCCTTCCTGAGATTGTTGCAAAGATTAGAGAGGGGCAGATCATACACACCGTGTCTTGCTACTGTGTCTAGAACTGGCGAGGCTGTGTTCCATTAGTGGGAGATAACTATGTGTAGAAGGACCTGTGGGCTATGCCCTTGACCTTGAAGGCTGAACCATGTGTCCTGGACTGCTCCAGGAATCCAGCGTGAATCTGTCCTCTTTGAATTCCCCCACACATCCCCCCTGTGCCCCTGAACCACACAGGCTGCCATGTACGGTTGAGCCAATGTGCCTCGTACAAGGGCACCAGGATGGGGACAGGTGTCCCCCCTTGCTCTGGTCGGCACAGAGAGGCCAGGGGTGTCCCCACGAGGTGCAGTGTGCTGCCGGCTGTGCCTGTGGTCCTGCCTCTCACCCACCCTGAGCCAAGACTTCTGCTCCCCACAGGGCGCCCGCTGTGTGTCATGGGACGGGGCTGCTGTGGTTTGGGGCTCAGCTCCCCATGGCCCCTTCCTTCCTTCCCTCTCTTTGTCCTTCCTTCCTTCCTTCTTTCTTCCCTTCCTTCCGCAAATACCTACTGAGGACCTACTATGCGTCAGGCCCTGTGCCGGCCATGGGAACGTGAGAACCAGCCGAGTCATCACAGCCTGTGGACTGTGGGCAGCCTGGCATGCTACGTGCCCACGCTGAGGCGGGCCTGGTGGGGTGCTGGGTACGGAGCTCCATGCCACCTGCATCGTGGGGTTTGCCTTGGGCATCCTGTAATAGTAGTGGCTGAAATGCCCGTATTTGTTTTCACTTCCCTCCTCTTGGAGTGTAGTCACCTCCAGGGAATGTATTCACAGGCTCAAGAAGGAACATTTACCGAGCTCCTTGTATATGCCAGGACCACAGGGGACACACAAAGACCAATGAGCCAACGTCACTGCAGGAGCGGTGGCGGGGAGGCATGGGAGCAGATCTACCCCAAGGCAGCCGTGCACGTGCCCTCGCAGAGGCTGCCGAGAGGCCCAAGGGGCTGGGCAGGGGGTATCAAGGAGGGGCGGCTGGGGCCCCCTGTGTATCAGGACCAGGGCAGGCCGGGTCTCTTGTGGGACCAGAGGGACAGAGGGAGTCTGGGGCCCCTCGGGAAGGGCCCGCTCAGGGCCCTAGTAAACTGCTCTCCCACTGCTTGGATTAAGGGCACCCTTTGGCTTTTTGAGTGTGTCCTAACCTTTCATTCGTTGGGAATGGAATGACTATGGCATAGGCCGAGCTACTCAGCAATTGCAGGCTCTGAGTGGGCATCGGCCTGCACCCCCCCCCACTGGTCCCCAGGCTCCCCCTTCCCTCTCCCCACACTCCCCCTCACTGGGCCTCCCGCTGGGCCCCCTGGAGGGACCAGGGACCCAGGCCTCCCTCTCTGTCCCCTGCCATCAGAGGCAGCCACAATTGGATTTTAATGTAGTTTCCCCCTCCTCTTTTGTATTTACATAATAATAAGTCTAATAAATAGTTGTTGAGAAGATGGATGAGGGCCCTGTCTTTATGTTTTCCTGACAGATTTAGTCCTTTATGAAACTCGCCAAAGCAGAGGCTTTTCTCAAGCTAATGAAAGGTGTTCACCGTGAGGCCCCGGTTGGGTTTAGCTCGGCTTAATTGGAAAGAGCACGAAACTTGGCATCAAAGTTTCTGGATTCGAATCCTGGCCATACCACTCCTGGGGTTGGGGTTGGGTGAACTCCCCGGCCCGGTTTCTTCCCCTGTACCCCAGGCTGCCTGTCCCGCCTGTGTCACCGGGCAGGGCCTCCTTCCTCCGGGTTCTGGCCCGTCTGCTGGCCCACAGGAGGCACGGGCAGCAACACCCTGTGCAAATACAACCCCTCTCCTGGGAGAAGAGGAAAAGGCATCACCAGCCCCAGAGCAAGTGTCAGGACACCTGGGTTCTAGCCCTCCCTCCGCTCCTGTCTTACTGTGTGGCTTTAGACAGGTCCCGCCCCCTCTCTGGGCCTCAGCCTCTGCCCTTGAGCCATGAAGGTATTCCAGGAGCCAGCTTTGGGGTTTCCTCCAGCACCTCCAGCTCTCCCGCCTCCAGTCCAAGGGGCAGAGGAGAGTGAAACAGCACTGCGTGCCCAGGGAGGTGTTGGGGCAGTACCTGCGGGTTGGGGAAGCTGGGCACAGTGCTGTCCGTGGAGAAGGAGCCAAGTGGAAACAGACGGAGGCTGGGACACCTCTCTGTTTGCAGCCTACCTTGTTGGGATGCAGCCAGGGTCCTGCAGCAGTCAAGCTTCCTTTAGGTTCCTGCTTTCTCGCCCCTCCCTTCTCCCGTAGAACAGCGCCCCCTCCAGCCAGCCTGAAACATGACTCCTGGTTTCCCATTTCTCTCCCTGGATACCCCTCCTAGGTCCCCCTTCTTCCCAAAGCCTATGCCCCTCCCCTGCTCGGACCTCTCCTCCTCCAGCCTTGCCCATGGCACCTCCTCCCTCCTTTCCTGGTGTGGCGGACCTGGTCTGCCCTGTGCCTTCACGGCTTCGGACTGGCTCTTCAACCAGGTGAAGGGCGAGGAGTTGAGCGCCTAAGAGCCACCTTCGTGCCACCAGGAAGGCAGCCAGTCCCGTTCTGCCACTTAAGAAAGTCAGAGGCCCAACCTGGTTTCCTCATCTAGAAAGTGGACATGCTGTCGTTCTTTCCTGCCTTAAAACAGAATCCCCGCTCTCTTTCCCACTTGAGTTTCTCCCTCATACCCATCATCTTATGCCAGAGCTTGGGCTCCCCCTGAAAACAGAGCCCGGGACCAAGACTTGGGGGCCACTGCCTAAAGGTGGGCACTCCAGGTGGCAGGGTGAGTGAGACAGGGCTAGAGAAAGGCCGGCAAGGGGGGCTGGTGAGCTCAGCCCCACGGGGACCTCAGCGTTGTCACCCTGAGCTCACGCAGACCTGGGAGCATTTGACACCTGTCTCGCCCTGGCTGTGCCTCTGTGAGTGCGGAGGGCTCCTCCAGACTTCAGACAAAGCCCTGAGATAGCAAAGCAGAGCAAGCCCAAGGCTCCCCCCCAAGTGTGGACTCTGGCATCAAAGCGCAATGCGCCAAGAGATGGGGGGTGGCGTGGCGCCCCGCCGTCTGCTGCACTCTTTGATTGACTCCTAGATGTTGTTCTTATTTATCTTACCATCTGGCTCCCTCTCCCAACCTCGCACAAACATAAGCTCCTCAAGTTCGAGCATTTGTATCTGTCTGTTCACTGCTGTGCCCAGAACTGTGTCTGGTACATAGTAGCTACTCAATGAATATGTGTTTGAATGAGCAGAGTAAGAAGAATGATGCACATAAAATTCTTAGCCCAGGACCCGGTCGTAGTAAGCACCCAATAACCTTCACTGTTTCCATTGTCAAATTAAGTGAGCACGGCGAGACCCTCCGTGGCCCAGGGGGGCAGAGGGCAGAGGCATTTTCCCACTCACACCTCTGAGTCCCGAGGGCAGATGAGCTGACAGGAGCTGGGCCTGTGTAAAGCAGCAGGCCGATGTGAGCAAGGCAAGGTGAGCTGATGGCTATTGGCAGTAGGTCCAGACTCTGCTCTGGACAGGCCCCGCCCCAGGCACAGGACCCCTGACGGGCTGACTGATGGGGCTCTTGGGTCCTGCCCCAGGGAATACTTGTCTCTCCTAATTGTGTGTCAGAGGAAAGTTATTTCCTATGTCAAAAGCAGTTTCTGTTCTGCTGTCAGAAGCTCAGAGACTGTATTCTAGCTGCAAGCAGGGAGACTATGCATAGAGGTCCCTCTTCCCGGAGGCGGGGCTGCGGGCCCCCCAGGCCTGCTCCCCGCAGCTCGGGGCTGTTGGAGGCCGCCTGCCCCTGGCTGCCTGTCATCTGTTGGGGATTACGATGTCATTTGTTCTAATTCTTGTTGACATTTCATTTCACACACTATTAAATGAACCTCTCCAGAAGGGATGGGAGAGAAGTTTGTTTTAGTGGGAGAGGAAAAGTAGTGTGTACTCTGGGGTCAAACAAGGCCCTGATTTATTTCTGTGATAAAAACTAGAGTCGATCTGGAGTTAGGAGCCCTCAGCCCCCGGGAACGGGGCCGGGGGTTTGGGTCCAGGTGCTTCCAGGTCATCTTGCACGGAGGACCTATGTAGCCCCACTGTGTGCAGGGACAGCTAGGACAGGAGGAGCCCAGAAGGGGGCCCTGGAGACAGCAGGCACCAGGCCCCCTCTCCTCCTCACGCTGAGATTCTGGATTCATAACCGCTCCCTCTGGTGAGAGGCAGGGCCCACACCAGCCAGGCTGTTGGCCTTCCTAGGTGCCTGTAGTTAGCGAGAAGTGGCAAATGTGTCAGGTTTTATGGGCCAAGTTGGTCAGCAGCTCAGCAGTGACCCCGCTCTTCTTTTTATCCATAAAATAGCAGTAGGTCTTGCTCTTCTGAGTTAGGCTGGTCAGAGCAAGATACCCTTCCCTCCTCCCTCCCCTCCTACCTTCGTGCTTTCCTTCAAGAAATGTTCGTTGTGCACTACTGGGTGCCAGGCGCTATGCTGAGATGCTGAGAGCGTTTCCTTGCAGGAAACAAGGCAAACGTAATTCCTGCAATCCCAGGATGTGCTCGAAGAAGAGAGATAGAAGGCATTTGGTTGCAACAAGGGTTCAAAAACTTGACTGTACGTTGCACACCCCAGGGTGTGTGTGGCTGGGGGTGGGGAGGCGAAAATAAAAACAGAAACTAATATCTGGGTGCTGACCGCATTGGTGAGGAGTGCGGCTGACCCCCCGCATTCTTCACTCTCCCCAGGTGAGTATGTGTGCAGCAAGTTTGAGAGCGATTGAATGACCATGCGCGAAATGCTGTGCGGGAGGGTTCGAAGCTGCCTTCAGAGATTGGGGTCATGGGTTGAGGCCTTGCGGGGTGGCTGGTCAGGAGAGGCTTCCTTGAAGAAGTCCTGCTTGGCCTGAAGTCTGCTGTACATCTCCTGGGGCACGTGCTTAAATGGGAATTATGATTCAGGAGGTGGGGGTGGGGCAAAGGTTCTGCCTAATAACCCTGCCGGTGATGCCAGTTCTGTTGGCCTGGAGGCCACGCTTTGAGCAGGAGGGATCTAAAGAATGGCGAGGCATCACCTGGACAGTAGATGTGCAGCATCGGGACCTGTGGGGGCGAGGGGCCCCACCCTCAAGCTCTCGGCCCCCCCACCCTCAGGCTGAGACGGGACCCCCTTCCTCCCACACACGGCACGTCTGACCCTGCCCTGGCCTGGGCTTCCTTAACTCTGGGACACTGTTCAAAGGGAGGGAAGGGGCCAGAGCCCTCTTGCTCCGGATGTCAGACCGGCCCCCACAAGCCTTGCCTCTCTTGTTTCCACCTGGAACACTTTCCCTGTGTGACACCGTGTGGTGGTGAGAAACGCAGGCTCAGGATCCAGACTGGGTGTCTGTGCCCCTCTGTCGTCACCAGCAGCATGGGCTGGAGCAGGTTAACCTCTCTGTGCCTCAGTTTCTTCATCTGTAAAATGGGGGGAAATGAAGTATTAAAGGAGTTAATACTCAGCACAGTTCTGGGCATATAGTGAGTCCTTAATAAATGCTGGGCTTTATTTTTAGCTATCATTCTTGCACACGCAGACACACACACACACACACACACACACACACACACACACACACACACACCTCTTGCCTAACCAGCTACCCATCCTGCTTTGGGAAGCGAGATGGGGAAACCTCGCAGCCCCCATCCCCAGTGCCGCTGTGGCTCACTGCGCTCTTGTCATGCTGCATGGTGTCAGCTCGCATCCCTCCACCGCTCCGGACCTCATCTCACTTAGAGTAAAGCCAGAGTCCTCAGCTGGCTGGACCGCCCCCCGCTAGTCTGGTGTCCTTGGTGTTCCCTGTCCCCCTGGCCTCCTAACCCCCTAAGGTGCTCCTGCCTCACGGCCTTTGTAATGGCTACTTCCTCTCCCTGGGCCACCGCCCCCCCAGGGAGTCCGCCCTTCTCCCCGGTTCCTGCCCACAGGCCCAGCTGTCAGGAAGGTCCTCTGTTAGCACCCTGCAGGAAAGTCACCTCCCTGCCATTGCTCTCTGTCCCCTTCCCCGGTGTTCCTCACCACCCTCGCCACCGTCTGACACGTGTCTATACTGATTTTGTCATCCTCCGACTCTCCAAGAATGCGGGGACTTCTCTCTTCTGTTTCCTGTCGCATCCTGGCTCCCAGCCTGGCACACAGAAGGTGCTTAATAAATAATTTGTAAAGTAAATGACTCAGGGGAGCTTTCATGTTCTTACGTGAACTGGGATCGTGGCTGGCAGGAAAAGGCATTGAATCCTTGCCGAGTGAATGAATGAACTAACACCCTGGACTCCGCTCCGACCCTGGCCTGAGGCAAGCCACTTACCTTCTGGGGCCAAGAGTTCCTTGTCTGTAGAATGAAGGGTTCCTCCCAGCCCCATAGTCCATGATTCCCTGCTTTGTAGTTGGAGTCTGGTTGGCACACCGCATCAGGTTAGTTTCAGGTGTACGACATAGTGATTCGGGATCTCTCTACGTTGTGCTATGCTCACAGGTATAATTACCATGATTCTGCCTTTTTCCGGGGGCTCCAGTCAGCAAGGAGACCCCCATCAGGCTGGAGTGAGGTAGCCTCATGGGGGCGGGACATGGAAGGATACGAGCTGAAATGTGGGGAACATAGGCGGGGGTCAGACTAAAGAGGTCTGTGAACGTGGCGCTTTGGACTTCAGCTCCGTTCCAAAGACACCGAGGAGCCAGTGAAGGTGGTTGAGTAAGGGAGTGGCAGGGTCACTTTAGAAAGACTAAGTGAGCGGGGGGCGCTGGCTGGGTGGGGCCGGGGGCAGTTACCCCAGACCTCCATCCAGCCCTTCATCGCTGTTCCTCTGCCCGCCTCTGAGGTCCTGCTCAGGACAGGGAGGGAGAGGCTGGCCAATCCATTTCCAGGCTGGGAGCCGAACGCTACCTCAGTAGAAGCCTGTTCTTCTCTCTTGAATGCTCCCGGAAGCCCGGTTGGAGAGGTTGCCTCGCCCTGTGGTGACCCTCAGAGGGTTACAGGGCCAGTCCCTTCTTATCCTCCGGGCACAGCTGTGTTATCACGAGAGAGAGAGGCTCAGAATGGAATGAACACCCGTGTGAAACAGCGAGTGGCCTGTCTGGAGAGCTGCTGAGATTCCATTTACACCACGGACATCCTATTCCTCCTCCCAGTAAGACCAGCAGTCTTCGTGGACCAGGCCTGCCCCCGCCTGCCCCCAGGGAGCCTGGTGACCTGGGGAGGGCTGGTGGAAGGGCCAAGCACAGGCGCTGGTCAGCGGGAATGCTAATGGTGCCTGTGGAGGGCATGTTGGGAATGGCCACTGGGGTCACAGCGTCCGTGCCTAGGCTGGGAATGTCCTGAGTCTCTGGGAACTCAAAGTCACCATGTCCACAATGGACTCACCTCATCCCCCCACCCCTAAACCTGCTCCTTCTCCCTTGTTCCTCACCTGGGCAGATGGCCCACCGGCTGTCCGGGAGGGGGCCCGACTGGAACATCCAGGCAGCCTCTCCCTTTCCCCACACCTCCATCCATCTGCATCTGTCTGCTGCTGTGCAGTCTTACAAGGCTGACTCCGTTCCCTCCCTGCTCTCTGCTTCAGACCCTTCTCTTTCAGGCAAAGTTACTCCACTGGCCTGCCAGCGGGTCTCCTGTCTCCAGACTCACCCCCATCCAGCCAGCCCCTCATTAGATGCAAAAACCACTCATTAGCCATGCACGCATTCATTCAGCAAAAGCGGGTATTGAGTGACTGCCCTGGAGCAGGAACAGCCCCGGGAACCGGGTGAACGAGAAAGCCCACGGGGTCTCGCCGGAGAGACAGTGACCCGAAATCACATGGGGAATTCTGTCATTCCAGCTGGAGTTAGAAGCCCCGTGTGGAGGAGAAGGAGGGCAAGAAAGGGTTCCGATCTGTCCAGGCGGGGAGCAGGGAAGGTCTCCCTGAGTAAGTGACACTTCAGCAGGCCCTGAAGGGTAAACAGGCCTTAAGCGGTGGCCAAGTGGGGAGGCGACTTGGCAAGTGGCCGGGACCTTGCCTCCTGTCTGGCTGCCCCTAGCTCACCAGCCTCAGCCCTGGCCTGTCCGCTGCCTGCCTGGTGATACGAAACCAGCTGTCCCATCTCTGTCTTCTGGTGCCCGGCGCCTTTGCTCTTGCTGTTCCCTCTACCTAGAATGCCTTCTCAGCCATCTTTCCCTGGCCATCCCAGTCATTCTTTAAGACTCAGACTCCTCCTCCGGGAAGCCCGCCTGGATCTTCCTGTTTTGCATCAAAATCATACCTACCTTGTCATCTTTTTATCCATTCAGGGATCTGCTTCTTCCTTGTTCTTCCCAGCGACCTCTTTGCTTACCCAGGGCTAGCATGTAACAGGGTCTGGCTACCTATGATGGAGCTGAACAGCTTAAACTGAAGACGTCCCCAGGCTGCCAGAAAGTGCTCACTAGCCCAGCCACTCAGGTTCCTGTCTGACAGCCCACCCCCCACCCCGCCAGGGCACAGCCACTCTTCAGACTTGGGCTCTCCCCATCTCTTTATGCACATACCGGCCGTACCGAGGCAGTCTGTGCATGCGTGTGAGTGTGCGTGCCTATGCGTGTGTATAATCAGCAAATTCACGGAAAGCACAATTTATCAGGATAAGATGTTTCCATGCTTTCTGCATGAGTTATACAGAGCAGGCCCGTGCTGTGCATTTTGCTATTTTTATACGACAGTTTTGTGGAGTTTATTTTCCTTTAGCACATTTGTTGGGATAATTACATAGGGGGCACGTGTGTGTGTGTGTGTGTGTGTGTGTGTGTGTGTATCATTGAAGAGTGGTTTGGGGGTGCTCTGGGCCAAGGGCAGGAGCACTGTTCTCCCTGTGGACTAGAATGGGGTCGGGATTCCAGGAGGACACACTCACACTGTCCAGATGTGCACTGTCGGCCCCTCGGTCCCTCTTCCACACAACTGAACAGGCAAAGTTTGCCTGTCAGTTTGCAGCAAAGAGGCAGTTCTGCTCCGAAGCCAAAATCAGATGTGCTGATGCCCGGGAGGGACTGCACAGCGCCTGCCACACATAGGTGTCAGCAGGAGATAGAGGCTGTCACCAGTTTCCTCGTTATCACCATTAGCAATGTTGCCATTTTAATTATGATTTAGTATTCTATTACCACTATCATCGCTTGTATCACTTAAAATCCTCTGCTCATCGTACCCATTATGCTAAAAAGATCTGCATCTCCCAGGGGGAAAGGGCATGTTTTTCTTCTCTCTGAGCAATTGCAACCAAATAAAGACAAGATATTAAAATGATTTCATTTATATAGCGATCTCTCTACATAAATGAGTAAAAACAGGCAGTTCAATTATCTGGGAATAAGGCGAGCAAGTGGTTGCACAAAGAATCCAGAAGGGGGGGGGGCTATACGGTCCACTCAGAAATTTCTCTGCAGTCAAGCCCGAGAACATGAGGGGCTCAGGTTGGACCAGGCTGATGAAGTATCCGAAGGACCTTGCTGTAATGTGCTTGAATATATGAAAGTCCATGTGGGCACGGACTCTAGGAATGGCATTTCCGTGAAGGTCCTTCCCATGAATTTGAGAAGCTACTTAAAAGCACAAGTCTTGCGTGGCTGTACGTGCTTGGTATTACACACTTGCCGAAAATATGGCTGGATCTGGCTTTGGGTCTGCTGACCTCCAGGGATGCCCTCACGCCTCCGTCTGAAGTCAAGAAGAGGTGACCCTTACCAGCCGATTGACCTGGATAAACAAGCAAAAATAAGAACAGGAGTTGGCAGTCGTTGAGCGTGGATCATACGCTGAGCATTACGTGCCCCGTACGCGTTTACTCACTGAATAACCACAGCCGTCCCTCGAATTAGGCATCTCTACTTTGTGGATGAGGAAACGAAGGGGTGGGTAGCAGGTCGAAGCAATTGCCCAAGTTCACCAACTGTGTCTCTGCCTGCAGCGTCCACACACGCAGAAGCAGGTGCACACACACACACACACACACACCATGTGCATGCAGGCTCATGCGTGCAACACGCATGCTTACACACGTGTTGATGTGCACACTTGTGGGCGGATTTATATCCCTCTTTCTTTCTAAGAATGATACTGGCATTTCTAGAACATGCATGAGTCTGGCGGGGTGGTGGCCTGGGATTAATTCAGATTCCCTGTGGGTTGGACGATTGCCTTCACCTGGTCTCCCTCGGCCTCCCAGGCCTGGGGCAGAGCTCCTTGCCGTGGCCGGTACCCTCCAGCTCTGGTTTCCCTGCTCCTGTTGCGCGTCAGCTGTCCTGATCCCTCGGCAGGCCGTGGTTTTTAAGGAACATGTGCTTGGGCCGAGCCCCACCCTGTGCCTTTGACGGATCGGCCCCTCATCAGGCCTGAGATGGAAGGGGTGGGGGGGGCTGGGCAGGAGCCGGTGCACTTGGGCTGCCTTGCAGCGCCAGGAAAGTAGCCCTGCCTCCCGCACTCTTCACATCACTTCCAAATTGTCCTCTCAGTCTGCGGTGGCCCGATTAGAGGGCTAGAGAGCACTGGTTACTTGGGAAGATAGCTGTGATTATGGCATGCTCTCCCCAGGACAGAAGATGATGTCCACCTCGGGAAAGCAGAGCCCCCGGGGCCCAGGGCACCCGCCCACTCTTCTCCCGATGGCAGGGAGGGACGTGGGTGGGAGGGGAGACCGGGGAACTTCCAGACCCTCTCTCACCGCACCCAACCCAGGCTGGCATCGCCAGCCAGCTCCCAGGACAGGCCAGAGGACAGCCTTGACCCTGGGAGCTGCTCCCCCGCCTCACTCAGCCGTTTGGGAGTCCTGTTGCCAACTCTCCATTGCCGCGGGAGGGTGGGCCACAGCCTGTCTGGTCCCCGCCAGCTGTCCACACACCCAGGGGCCCTGGCTCCGAATAACAATTCATCTTCGTAGCTGCCTTCCGATGTATGTAATCAAGGGGTAAATCTGCCTCTAAGAAAATCAGAACACGCGTCATCAACATCAGAGCCAAACAGAAAGGGATTTGGGGGATCTGCACTTCTCCAGGGACGTGCTGAATGGGAGCTGTCTACGTTTCCTTTTTTTTTTTTTTTTAAGATTTTATTTATTTATTTGAGAGAGAAAGAGTGCAGGGGGAGGGGCAGATGGAGAGGCAGAGAATCTCAAGCAGACGCTCGCTGAGCACAGAGCCCGATGCAGGGTTCGATCCCACGACCCTGAGATCCTGACCTGAGCTGAAACCAAGAGTCGGGCACTTAACCGACTGAGCCACCCAGGAGGCCCTAGAGTTGTCTGTGTTGGTTAGGACAGGGGCCCCTTAGCCTTGGGTAGTCAGGGCTGCTGCCTCCTGTCATACGGTGGGGAGGGCAGCAAGGAAGTCCCGAACCCCATTATTGCCAATAGCTCTGTTCTCCCTGTCTCACCACCGAATGCGAACAACACTGGACAAGTCATTTGCACTTCTGTGACTCCGTTTCCTCATCTGTAACGTACGAATAACCCTGTAGGATTGTCATGAGGTGGGATGAAATTAACCAAGTGATGGCTGCAAAATGTCTAACACACACCAGAACTCATCACATTTCTTTTTAAGATTTTATTTATTTATTTGACAGAGATAGAGACAGCCAGCGAGAGAGGGAACACAAGCAGGGGGAGTGGGAGAGGAAGAAGCAGGCTCATAGCGGAGGAGCCTGATGTGGGGCTCGATCCCATAACTCCGGGATCATGCCCTGAGCTGAAGGCAGACGCTTAACCGCTGTGCCACCCAGGCGCCCCAGAACTCATCACATTTTAACTTTGTTCTCTTTTCTAATAGCAGCTTGGACAAGCACGGGCTGGAGCACAGGGGAGAGAGGGGCCCTTGGCCGTTGGTATCGTGAGTGGATTCAGAATTAAGAATTGTCTGTAATCATATTGCCTTGTCCCTGTCCTTCTTAGGAGTGCCTCAGCCTAACCCCATTCTGCAGAGAGGGTAGATGGAGGCCTAAGGTGGAAAAGACAGTCCTGGCATGGGGTAAAGGCGAGGAAAGTTGATAGCTAGACTGGTCTGGACTTGCCCAGGATAGTCACCTCTGTACCTTTGTTTAATAAAAGTGGGTGGGGAGAGGAAAAGAAGAGAGGGGGAAGAGAGGGAGAGAGAATAGGAGGAATCGGCCAGCTGCCCCAGGCCAACCAGGTGGCCCGAGTCCCTTGCTGTGGCAGCAAAGGCCTGTTTCTGTTACAGTGCTGTTGCTGCCTCCTCCT
Source organism: Ursus americanus (assembly GCF_024610735.1). Classification (NCBI taxonomy): domain Eukaryota; kingdom Metazoa; phylum Chordata; class Mammalia; order Carnivora; family Ursidae; genus Ursus; species Ursus americanus. The sequence continues at coordinate 59,887,552 of NC_142138.1, read as the reverse complement.
TGAGGGCCCCCAGGTTGGAGGCCGGGGCCTGAGGAGCTGTGCCGGCTGGTGAGCCGTCCATGCACGTGGTTTCCCTAGGTAGGCAGCTGGCTTTTCTCGTCCACTCGACGGGGCATTTCCATGGGTACAGCCTGGCTCTGGTTGGAAATGTTCCAGCACAGTGCAGTTGGGGTCAGCTCCAGGGGAGCCCCTGGCCGGAGCTGAAGACTGCTTCAGGCGAATTCTGAGGACCTTGTCAACACTGTGACCCTGAGACCGTGAAGGCCCACTGTGTGCATCTGATAGTACTAGGACCACAGCAGCCCTTGGTCAGGACGTGCTATGAGACAGGACTCCAAAGTGTGTCACGTGGCTCATTTCCCTTCCCCTCTGTGTGGATCCTGCTATTGCAGCCCCCCCCCCGCCCCCCCCCCAAACTACAGAAACTGGGCCTTGGAGGGACTGAGTGTCTCACGGAGGTCACACGGCTGACATGTGGCAAAGCAGGAGTTCGCCCAAGCACGTGTAAGCAAGTACACCTGGGGTTTCCCTGGAGTCCTGGGCTAGCAGTAAGGGTAGGCGATGGCTTCTAGGGAGAAGACCCCTAATCATGGAACCCAAACCCCAACGCAGCCAGGTAGCTGAGCAGTGCTCCTGCCCTCTGGACCTGTTTGTCCAGGTGAAAAACAGGTGTTAAAACAAAGCCTGCTCGAGCTGTCTTAGAGACCCCACCTCCCAGCCCCTGCCCCCCACCTCCAGTGGGACAGGTGAGGGGACGGCAGCCTGGAAACTTGTAGTGGTTTTCCTGGAATGAGAAGCCTGGCTGCCGCTGTGCCCCCTTTCCCAGGGCCTTCGGGAGGGTAAAGGTCAAGCACTAACCTAGTGAGATCGATACAGGAGTCTTCTTCCTTTCCATCTATTTCTGTCAATGCCCGATGTTCAGTGCCTCCTGCCTGCAGTATAGCCCCTGCGTGAAGGAAGGTTGGGGAGAGTTTTTAAAATGCTTGGCAGTACGGCTGGATCCAGTGCTTTAATCCAAATTAGTTAAGTGCTTTTATATCCTGATTGGTACGTGTAGATTAGTACAGCACAGACTCCAGAGGAGAAATAGAAGAAACATCTAGTAAAAGTCAATAAATTTCTGTGGGTGTAATCCTGGAGTGCTTCCTGGAGGAGGAGATGAACAAGCAGGATCGGGAACACCCATCAGCTTTGAAAGGTGAACCGTGGCCTCCCTGCCTCCTTTCCCATATACATGCCACTCTTGACTTGGTGCTGCTTCCTGGGGGCCTCTCCAGCCCCCACCTTTAGAGACTCCTCCGAGCAATCCCCCAACACCTAATGAAAGGCGGCTGTGATTTTATGTACACTCTTCTGCCAGGATTCAGAGCTCCCGACCACAGCTCCCTTACGCTCCTAACAGGAAGTACACATGGAACTCTTGGAAGAAGTTGTCTTCTCATCCCTGCCCCTACCTCAGCCCCCTTTCCAAACTAGCATTCGGGGAGTACTCAGCACCGTGCTGAGCGGCTGCTGGGCTCCTGTGCCTCACGGGGAGGCTGGTGCATGGGAGACACTCCGTGAGTGCTGACAACGAAAGACACAGCCAGTGGCAGCTGGCCTGGATGGGAGCCCAGCGCCCAGAACCCCAGAGCAACCCTCTGCCCCCAGTCCGTACCATCACGCCACATCGCACCACAATTTTTTTAAATCGCCAGAAGATCCATGTGCCAACTTCTAGCCTGAGATGCCATTCCCGGCAGGGCCCCCTACAGGGCTGGCGTCGGGACCGGTGAGCAGCACCCAGTGCAGAGTCACTGCAAGACCAGGTGCAATGGTGACCTTGAAGGACAGGGTGGCCAAGTGAACTAAGCCAGTCACGAAAGAACAACACGTATGATTCCCTTTGCATGAGATCCTGAGAGTTCTCAAACAGACAGAAAGTAGAGTGGTGGGGAGTTAGTGTTGAACGGGTCCAGAGTTTCAGTGTCGCAAGAAGAGACAGGTCCTGGGGATGGATGGTGGCGATGGTCACACGACAGTGTGACTGCTTAATGCCACAGATCTGTACGTGGTACAGTGGTTAAGGTGGCAAAACCCAACCCACCAACCCAAGAGACCACGCCCTAAGCACAAGGGAAGAGGTGGACCAGGTCAGGGGCTGGTCCGTGGGGGAGGCAGAAGAATGGCCCCAGTGATGTCCACGTCCTAGTCCCCACCACCTGTGAGTATGTGGCAGAGGGGTGGAGGCTGCAGGTGAGATTCACGGCGGCTGATCAGCTGACCTTAGGAGAGGGAGAGTATCCTGGGTTATCCGGATGGCCCGGTGTAGTCACAAGTGTCCTTAAAACATGGAAGAGGGAGGCAGGAGAGGTCTGAGGAATGCCAGGGGAGAATTGGACGTGCTGCCTTTGAAGATGGAGAAGGGGACCGCAAGCCGAGGGGTTCAGTCCACCGAGACCCATTTCAGACCTCTGACCTCCAGAACCGTGAGCCGATATGGTTGTATTGTTGAAGCCACTGAGTCTGCGGTAATTCGTTCCAGCGGCAACAGGAAACGGATCCGGTCGCTGAGCAGGGGCATTCAGAGCTCCGTGGTTCCCGCCACCACAGCGCACCTCCCACTGGAAGCTCTCGTGTCAGGCTGGCCTATTCCCTGCGCTGGAGAGATATCCTAGGGGGTGAAGGGAGTCCTTATCCCGTGGGACAGAGGTTGAGTCACTGCAATTGTCCCTAGCCAGTGAGCCCTAAAATAATGACAATCCTAAGAGCAAGCACTGTCCTAAGGCCTGGTCCCTTAGTAACTCATTAGCTCCTGGTAATAATTATGTGAGGTATTTACTGTGTCACTCCGCTTTATAGATGAGAAAACTGAAGCCCAGAGAGGGTAAGTGACTTGTTCAAAGTGGCACAGCCTGTAAGTGGCATAGCTGGAATTTGAAGGCGGGCTCCAGAATCTTTGTATTCAACTGATGCACTGTAAAAATCATAGGCTCTCCGTGCTGTGGGGCCCATCCCTTGAGGAGCAATTCTGCTGGTTTCACTTCCTTCTTTTGGGAAGTGTGAAGGCCCTGTGAAACATTGCCCAGGCTCTAAGAATCAAAGCTCTAAAGAAAGCTGTTCTCGGAGAAGTGTCCCTCCCTCCTCATCTCTGCTCCGGGTTCCCATCCCCCTTTCTTGCCACCCCCTTCCCACCTACCTCCTGCAGGTAACCAATCTCTTAAGTGTCTGACTTACCCCTTCTGTATTCCCTTTGCACAAATGAGCAAGATACCTGTGTACTTCTTTCCTTCCTTCTTTTTTTTTTTTTTTTAAAGATTTTATTTATTTGTCAGAGAGAGAGAAAGAGAGAGAGAGCTCATGAGCACAAGCAGGGGGAGCTGCAGGCAGAGGGAGGAGCAGACTCCCTGCTAAGCAAGGAGCTCAACGTGGGGCTCGATCCCAGGACCCCGGGATCATGACCTGAGCCGAAGGCAGACGCTTCACCGACTGAGCCCCCGGGTGTCCCCGTTCCTTTCTTTCTTAAGCGATGGTGGCATACTGTAGGTACTCCTCTGCACTTTGCATTTTAAGATGCAGTATCTTAACTACGTAGTAGTATGTTCGGGAGGAACTTGGAAAGCTCGGTGACAGTGCGCTGGGCTCAGCTTCTTTCATCACATAGACGGGAGCTGGGGTGGGTCCCGGGTAAAGAGCCCACTTCCCAGAATACACTCGTGCTTCGGTTGAAAGCACCATGAACTGGGAGTCTCACGAAGGTCTCACCCACAGAGCTGAGCTGCCTGGATGTGTGCCCTGGGCGGCCTCCTTCCTGACATGTCCAGATGGCCACAGCTGAGTCCCACCCTACCTTTGCCAGCCTTACAACGAAGAGAGACCAGAGTCCCCAAGTTGCTGGGGGAGAAACTGAGGCTTAGAGCAGGTTTTAAGCCTTTTACTCAATCACATGATGATTCAGCACAGAGTCAAGGCAAGAGCCTGCGTTTCTTTGTTATACTTTGATACAGTTGGGTGCTTCACGGAGAACGGAGGGACCACACGCAGACAGGTGTCCCGGGGACAGGGTGGGCAGGAGCCCGAGGCACCTCGCCCCGGTGAAGGGGCTGGCTGGTTTCTTGGCTTCTTTGCTCAGCCACTGATCCCAGCCAGGGTTCACGGAGCAGCCGCTTGCCTTCCTGCAGACAGAACTTTCCGTCACCATAAACAGTGAAGTCCCCTGCCCCTGGGAGTGGTTGGGTTCAGCAGTTAAAGGAGACAAGAGAGTGATGTGACCATCTTTTGGGGTCCCCTGCAGCCCCAGGGTTCATTGCCTACTAACATGAGGAGCTTTTCTGTTTGTTACCACCTCAGTGTTCAAGCCAATTTGCTGTGAATCCAAAACCTAGGCCCAACACAACTTACTGTTTAAAAAAAAAAAAACAAACACCCAAAAAATAGTGAATTGCATCAAATCACCTCGCTTTGTCCCGCATTCCGGCAGCCTTTCTAAATCTGCCTCCCTAATTAGCTTCTTCTCCTAACCCAAAATATGATTAAATCTCTATTAAAAATATCTATGCAGAGTAGGATCAGACACACCTGAACATTTTCTAAATTTAGCAAAGGACAATAGGCTCTGGGTTACTTTAATTGGGTGCGGGATTGCTGCAGGAATACATTTTAATTTGGATTTCCAGAGCATTTCTCTCTGTCTCCTGCCTTTAAATTGCGTAGCAGAGGAAGGGGGAGCATAATGGGGCCCGTTCATAACTGCCCTCCCTCCCGACTTATCTCAGAGCTGAATGAACAATGCGAGGCAGGTGGAGGAGGGGACAGGCGGGAAAGGGTGTCCCCGTTTATCCGTTCATCTGCTCAGGCTTGGCTGGGCTGGGAGCACACGGAGCACGGCTTTGAGGCTCGGACGGAGAGCAGGCACCAGCAGGATGGGCCCGGCTCTGGGGGGAGAGGCAGCTGTGGGATACCAGCAGCACCTTCCTCATCACCCAGCTCTCCTGGGGAGTCCCCACGGTTCCCTCTGCTTTCCCAAGTTTGCGGGGGAGGTGCTTGCTCAGGCTGCAAAGTCTCCCTGCAGTGAGGACAGGCCTGGGACACTTGGGAAAGAATGATTTCAATGGGGGGCGGGGGCAGCTCTGAGGCACTGTCAGTCCCCGTGCTGAAAGATGTAGCAGTGCCACTCTTGTCATTCCGATGATGCACCCCCACCCCAGAGGTATGAAGGCAGGCTTCTTACAAAGGGCTTGAATGACCTCCCTGATTGTACCAATCACCCTCCATCACCGGGGAAGAAAGAGGCTTGGGTGTCCCAGCACCTGGTAACCACTCGGTGCATTCAGTCTTGCTCAGGGGAGAGCCGGTTACTGACATGGGGTGGGGGTGGGGGGTTACCAGCCTGGAACTCAAGAGGAAGCCTGGCTGCCCTGGGGACCAGAGATTGGGCAAGGTCTGGTGGGCTGGCTGGCGTGAGGATGCCCTCAGGATTCTCCACTCCCTGCAGGAATTCTAACACCAGGTGCTTGCGACTGATTTTCAATTTGCAAAGCAAAACAAATTTGCATTAATCGGAAAAATCCACAGGAAAGGCTGTTTAGATTTTAATGCAGCTGCCGGAGCCATTCAGATTCCAAGTTTACAGGAGGCTCTGTTCACCCTGATGCCTTCGCAGGCTTGTTCTCTCTCCTTTGAAACGGGTCCGTTGTCTGCAGAGTAGAGATTTCCTTCCCTGGCCCCAGGCCGGCTGCTTTCCTGATGCGCACACTGGAAGGCAGGGACAGCAGGTGGAGGTAGGAAGGGCTCTCATATCCCAAGGCCACCTGCCACGGTGACGTGGCTCCCAGGAAGAGCTGTTATAGGGAACATTATGAGGTCTACGTGGAGCTGCCCCGAGGCTCTGGGGCCAGGACACCCCAGGGGCACCTGTGAGCTAGACTAGATCCTGTTCCGATGGCACTGCCCTTCCTGGCTGAGCCCTGCCCGCTGCCCCACTCTGCCTTGGGGCACCCTGCAGAGGGGCTGAGAACGCACCTCACCTTACGCAAATACAATCAGGGTGGTAGATTTGCCCCCAAAGCCATCGTACCGTGCCTCCTACAGCCATAAAGGAGTCAACTCCAGAGCCGGCCCCCTGATTTGGTGGGGTTTCACTCCTGCTGCTCCCCGCTCAGGATGCATTGGGCATCCTCAGCGCCTCAACTGGGCATGCCCAACGCATTGGACATTGACTGTCCATGTTTCCTGTGCAAAGGAGGGAGGGCACATGGAGAGGGGCTCTCGGAGGTCTTTAGGAGCAGGGAGTCCCAGCCAGCGGGAGCTCTGGGGTAGCAGAGGAGCCCCATCCCAGGGCCCTTTCTCCTTCCTGTGTATCATGACCCCATCTGCTCTGGGCCACTCGTTTAACAGATATTCGTCGCGCTCCCATGTGACGGGTGTTATTCTAGTCATCTGGGGATATGGCAGTGAATAAAGTGGAATGAAACTCCTACCCTCGTGCAGATTATATTCTAGTGGGGGTTAATAACGTAGAGATACATAAGCAAAAAAAAAAAAAAAGAACCTCTCAGGGCTGTGTAAGGAAACTGAAGCAGGGCGAGAGGGTGGGGGGTGACAGAGGTGTGGCAGTCTCTCCAAGGCCCCTTGGAGAGGTGCGCAGCAACCCTAGGAAGCAAGGGGAGCCATGCAGATGTCTGGGAGGAGGAACGTTCCAGACAGCTGGAGCTGAAGTGCAGGCAGGACCAAGCCAGGGATGTCTGAGGGCCACCAGGGAGGCCAGTGTGGCTGGTGAGGGGAGGAGGTGAGGTCAGGAAGGGCCAAGGGGCTGGGCACATAGGGCCTGGGAGGCCACCATGGGCCAGGCCCCTGTGTTCTGGCCTCAGCCTTTCTGCTATAACACTTAGCAACAGGACTGTAATTTCTGGTTCATTGGGTCTCTTTTCTGGTGAACTTTTGCTCCCCTAGCTCAGGGGTATCATGTATAGCGGCCTTTCTGGTGCCTTGCACTGCGCCTGGCATAGAATAAGGGCTCAGCGAATGTTTGCTGGGTGGACAGGCGGACAGATGGGTGGATGGATGGATGGATGAATGGAAGGAAGGAGAGAGGACAGGGGAAAAAAAGAGAGAGAAATGAATATAGGCACTGCCACTCACATTTTATCCCAGAAAGCCCAGCTCAGTGTTCTCCCCCTCCGCACATTTGGGAAGTAGTGACCCTACCCTTTCACCTCTGTCAAGTCCACCACGCAGGACGACGTTGGCTATCAGTCACTTCCCGTGTTCAGGATGTCAGTGGCTTATGGCCGAAAGAGGGACGGGGCTCCAAAATGGTAATAAATTAATGTGCCCTTCTTTTCCTGTGGGTGGGAATGCCCAGGTCTGGAGGCGAGACCCAGAGTGAGAGGAGCGAGCAGGCTCCCACGGGGAGGGAAGGAGGAGGCACTCTGCGCCAGCCTTCCCAGCCTCCTCGGCCTGGCGCTCCCACACAATCCGCCATGGAGGGCTGCCCCAGCTTGCTGGTCCGCCATGACTCCTGAGGAGGGGAGAGTCCTGGAAAGTGTTGGTAACCGACTGTAGGAAATGGGAAGAGTCCTGCCGGCAGCCCAATCTAGGGTTCAGAAGGCCCAAGAGCTTTCTAACAGTGAGCACTCCCAGCTCCTAGAATGCTGTTTTCTTGCTTTTTGGTAATTCTGACACTAGGGCAAGAAGAGACTTCCTGGCCCATAGAGTTCCATATCCCGGGATGCAGAAGCAGACACCCTTCTAGAAACACTTCTTAGAATCTAGCCTGGTCCCCAAAGTGCCTGTAACTGTTGGCAGAGCTCAAGACTCTGGAGTAGGACAGAAGTCAACTTTAGAGCCACTCAAATCTTTGGGCTCAAAACACGGGGTTTTGCTTTAGGCTGCCTAGCAAAGAAAAAGAAGGCCATTCTGGCAGCCAGCAGACTGATATAAGAAACACTATGCTGTGCCTTGACCTAAGACAGCAGGCTCTGGAATCAGAGACACCTAGCCCTGGATCTGTGTACCGATATCACCAGCTGTGTGACTTTGGGCATGCCACTTACCCTCTCTGGGCTTCAGAGCCCTTGGCTGGAACATGGGGAGATGACGAGGGATGGTTTCCACCCCACGTGAGTACTGCGAGGATTACATAGGAAAGTGGATGAAAACCACCTAGCATAATAAGCAGCCCATAATAAGTACTCACTAGGTGCTGTTGAACACCTCGTGAGCGAAGATAAATGAAGGAGTGAAGGGGGGATGTGTGTTTCGCAAAGAAAGGACCGAAGGGGTAGAAAGAGACCAGGCATCTTGCAGAGGGAGCGCTTTTTAGAGCTGGCCAGCTTTCGAGAATGGGAGCAAATGGTGTTCTTGACCAAGGCGATGACCCAGCAGAGAGGGGCCCGTTGCCGCCTGCGTCAGCCTTGAGTGATGGGCCGGAGTTCAGAGATGCTGCGTCTGTTCTCTGGGCAGCTTCCTTCCAAAACAGCAGAGGGAGGGCCAAGAGTTGGGCTCTTGTCTCAGTCTGGCCTGGTCGGGCTGGGCAAGCCTCTCCCCCGCCCCCTCGCCCCGCTCTTGCCTCGGTTTCCTTTTTTGGAAGAACGAGGCAGGTGGACTGCATGGCCTCCCAGGCGCCCCCGGGGCTCCCCTTGTTCCTCTCGGTGGGCAGGCACCTAGAAGGCAGTAAAGAGGTCGGGCTCCAACCACACACATCTGCGCCCAAGCCCCAGAACGCCGCTCCCAGCTGTGCGCGCTGGGATGTGTGACCTGCCTCCACTTTAATAATCGGGAGGCCTTGAAGTTCAAAGGAGGTAATGTATACGCAGTGCTTAATGGTATCCGTGTCGGTACATGTGTCCTCCTACTGCTACTCTTCTGCACGTCACAGAGCAAGTGTGACCCACCCTAGTGTCCCTGCTCCTGCCCCCAACTCAGTTTAGGGAACTTTTGTGCTAGGGGACCCACACCCACACACAAACCCTTTGGTATTGAAGTTAAGTAAAAACCACTGCAGAGCAACCCTGACACGTTCTTAATGGTATGCATAATTGTTTCCGAGCTGAACAATAATTAGACATAAATGGTAAGCTAGGCATGTAAATGAAAATAATTAGTATATGTAATAATTAGGCAAAGAAGGCATTTTTGTGATCAGCTGGGAGAAGGGAGGATCCCAGGGCTGGGGAAGAGGTTCGGCAGGGGGAAAGAGGCAGGGGGGCCCCATCCTTTTCTCCGCACAAGAGCGGGCTGGCTCCTTTCCAGGTCATGTCAGGGCCAGACCCCATTGGCCACCTGGCCCCACATTAGCCCGGCACTTCTCTAGTCATAAGTCCTCGAGAAGAAAGAGCACAGCCAACGGCCCCGGGGAGCCTCGGCGTGCCCCGAGGTGGGAAGGGAGCCCCTTCTCTATTGGGATGGTCAGTGCCTGAAACAGTGACTGGTGCACGCGGGTCCTCAGCACCTAGCTGTTGACTGAACGCATGCGTGCAGAGATGTGCCTCTGCGGGAGATGTTTGTTAACTGAGGAGCAGCGGGAAGGTAGGAACAGCTGGGGGGAAGAAGGGAGGAAGCTGGCGGGGAGCACCGCAAACCCCTGGAGGCCAGCTCTAGAGCAAAGTGGTCAGGACTGTCTGTTTTAAAAGCAGACTGCCCAGGTGTGATGGTGCCTCAGTTTTGTGCCCTGTGAATTAGAGACAGACTGTGATGAGGATTAGTGAGTTAATATAACGAATACATGCAGAGTGCTTAGCCCAGTGCAGGGTGCACTGTCACGCTGAATAAAGCCATTCATTAGCCGTTTTTCTGGCCCTTTCTATTAAGGATCTGTGCCCTGTGAAGCCTGCTTACTTGATTCTCTGCAGCTCAGTGGCAGAGAGAGGGGCAGAGAACAGTGGCTGGAGGAGCCGGTTCTGACACGGGGAGTCCTCTGGTGGGGAGGTGGAATGGGTCTCAGGGGCTGCTCGTTTATTTCTTCTTCCATTCACTGGGCACACATTTACGCCAACTGAGTACCCCATGGGCCAGCTCTATTCCTGGAGCCCGGGATACCGCAGGGAACAGGACCGTCAAGGTCCCTGCCCACTTGGAGCTTACGATATAGTGGGGGTGGGGGGAGATGGTGAATAAACGTAAATAAAACATACAATAATTCAGTAGGTGCTGAGTGGAGAAGAATGAAGTGGAGAGGAGACAGGAAAGAAAGCCAGGGCAGGGGTGGGAGTGGGGGTGGGGGAACCACATTGGCCCAGAGACAGTGGGAAGGTCATAGACTTTTTGCATCTCAACGTGTGTGTGTAGATGCTTACTTTGTGGCTTTTCTGGGATGAAGTTTGAAATCCCAGGCCAGCTGGAAGGCGCCCTCTCCCCACTGCTCAGCCTGGGTTTGCTTGGGGAATGCACTGTGCCATCCAGTGTTTTACAGAAGGGAAACAATGAAATGACCTGCCCAAGGTCACACAGCTAATAATCAGTTAAGTATTGGGCAGCTCACCTATACAAAGCCAAGAAAATATATTTGTAAATGATTAAGTGCTAACATTTGGGAGTTGTTCCCTGGTGAAAGACACTGTACTAAGTACGTGATCATATTTTCACTTCTCATAAGGCAGGTGTTCTTATCCCATTTTGTAGACGATGAAACTGAGACCCAGAGCGATTAAGAGACCTTCCCAAGGTCACACAGTTGGAACCCAGGTCGGCTTTGTGTCTGACTCCAGAGCCTGCCCTGTTAACCAATGAAATTGCTAGTTAGGAGAAGCCCCTGGGGTGTCTCCGAAGTTAAATGAGGAATTTGAGTGAGTCATGCAATGAATAAGAGTGCAGGCTCTAAATTCATATTCCTAGGGTTTAAACCCTGGCCTCGCCACTTACTTGCTGGGTGACCTTGAGCAAGCCTCATAACCTCTCCGTGCGTCGTTGACGCAGTGGGGAGAATAATAGTAACCTCTCATAGTGTCCTTGTGGGTGTTAGATGAGTTAACCCATGTAAACCGTTAGCACATTGCCTGATACAGACAAGCATGATACGTGTCAGCTGTTATCATCACGAAATGTAGCATGACTTGCCAGTGCCTAGCTCCTCTTTCTAGCAGCCTATCCGTCTGACCTGGTAGGGGAGAGCCAGAGTGAGCCCAGGCAAGGCAAGTGTGGCCTGGCGGGGGTTTCTCTGATGTCCACCCCTGACCCAGCTGGACTGTGATGGGCAGCACCCACTCTGGATCAGGGCTCCACCGATCCTGCCTCAGAAGTGCCCCCCTCCTGAGCTCCCTTCCTCCCTCCATGCAGGGTCTGGCTCCTGGCCCAGGTAGGAGGCAGCGGTCAGGAAGGAGGATGCTCGTGTCCCTCTCAGGGTCATAGCCAGAAGCGATATGCTTCCCCCTCCAGGGAAATGAAAGAGCCAGGTGCAAGGGAGCCCGTGTCCGGAGCAAAGACAGGTCAGGCTGTTATTTCTCAAGTGCATCGTGTCCTGAAATGGTCCGGAGCTGCGGCAGCCCCGATGTTTCTGCTCTTCCTAAACTGAGGTGCTCTGAGGGCACCTGTGTCCTGGTCCTCCACGTTGGCAGAATCCTCGCGGGGAGGCCTTTTCTCAGCACAAGGGGCCCTTGATCGCTCGGCGGGGATGGCGGTGCCGCCGGGCTTGGTTCTTGGTCCCCGGTGCGCGTGTTAACAGCCCGCAGAGAAACACTCTGGTGCCTGAAGTGGGAGCTGGGAATGCTCCTGGAGGATCGGGGCACGCTGCTGGAATCCCGGTCCCCACCTCTCTCACCTGAGTGTTCTGCAGGGTCTGATGTCCCCAGGAAACTTCCTCGCTCCCCGAACATCCCGTGCTTATTGCTTTGTTACAGCACTTGGCGCACGCTGTCGTCATTATTTGCTTATAGGTCCACGGTCTTCTCGTCCAGGCTGTTGGGTCTTCGAGGGAGGGTGCTCGCGTTACTCACCTCTGCACTCAGGGCCTGGCGCACGTGCCTGCTGAATGCCGCGGACGGGATGTGAATGAAGCAGGGGAGGGAAACACGATGCAGAGCCCCCCGTGCTAGAGCCCACGGGAGCTGTCTCCTGTGACTTTTCACAGGCAAGGTGAAGCCTGGGCAGGGCTCGGCTGGTGGTCCTTGCCCGAGGGCGTGTCCCTTGCCTGAGGGACGGCTGGTGAATTCCTTCGTGATTTGAAATCTCAAGCCCTGCGCCTCCGCCTGGCAGCCCGGCACCGCCACACACTCTGGCCAGTGGCACTCACAGTGGCACTTCCACCCACCCCACCGCGTTCACGTGGCAGAGGAAGGGGAGGAGGGGCCGTGCACCAATGGGGACAACAAGCCCCTGCCCCTCTGCTGAGATGCTTAGAGCTTCCGAGGAGGTAGTGAGGCCCCTCCTGGCTTTACATTGACACAGAAACGGGTGTGGCTTCCTTAGCCGGAGGACCAGAAATACATTTCCAAGATGTTGACCCAGGTGTTACAACGGCGGAGATGAGAATCCTGGAGACGAAAGTGAAAAGGTCACACACACACACACACACACACACACACACAGCTTAGTGTCAAGGTCCTGGCTCATTGGAGAACCAGAGGAAGTGATTTTGGGGAATGTGGGACCCAGGACAAGGGAAGAATATGGGACGGTTTGGGGGCCCCTCTCAGCTTTTCCCACTCAGTCCTGTATTGTGGAATCAGGTGGTAATGACCGGCAGGACGAGGGAAGCAAGCAGGACGCCACCGTAGAGGGCATGCTGGGTGTTCAATGCTGTCTAGCTTCATGCACTCATAGCCACCCCGGTGAGCCCACCTTCTCCACTCCACCGTATTGGTTCTCAAGCCTGTGTCTGAGCCAGGGTTCAGAGAGTACTGGAGGACATGCCCTGGCATGGTGGAGCTGTGAGGGGCTCTCGTGGCCATATATATTCCAAACCCCTCATTTTAGGGGTGGGGAAACGGAGGTTGAGAGGCCAGGGTGCATGGCTATGCAGCGATGCGGGCGGAGCCAGCACAGAACCAGGCCTGTTCACTCATGTCCAGTGTCTGTTCAGAGCCTTCGGGGATGATCCTGCATGCGGGCATGCGTGCACCTGCTTCATCCCCAGACGTAAGCCTTAAGGGTCTGTGCTTCCCTTACAGAGGAGACACTCAATAAACATTGATTGGCCACTTCCCATTGCTATCTCGTTGAACCCTCATATAAAACAGGGCCTGCTCTTCTGTAGACGAGCTGTGACTCAGAGAGGTCAAGTATCTTGCCTCAAGTCACACAGCTGCCACCTGCTAGAAACAGAACTTACATACAGATCTGACTTCACAGCCAAAGGCATCTAGCACGGTGTCAGCATGCTTCCTGTATGTTGGGCACTGATCCAAGCCCTTCTGTGTCCTAAATTAATTCTTCTCACAACCTGGGAGATAAATGCTGTTATTATCCCTTTAAAGGCACAGGGAGCATAAGTATCTCTCCCGTAGTCACGCAGCCAGTAAGGAGCAGAGCCTGGGTTTGCCTAGGCTTTCTGACTCAGAAGAACTCACTCTTAATACTCCACTATGTGCACTCAGTAAACATTGTTGAATGAATGGATAGAACAGAGGAACCGCTGGTGGGTCTTCAGCGGTGCTCTCAGCACACAGTGCTGTTCAGGGTCCCTCCTCTGCCAGCCATGACCACTGTCCCCGTCACCTGTCCTCAAAACACACCCCGAGAACCACTTCGCTGGGTTGGAACCGGCTAGAATCTCGGTTTTACTTTGAGTTCAAGGCAGAGATCCCAGGCAGTTCCTCCGACCGTCTCCCTTCCTTTCCTGCTGCTACTGCCGCCGTGCTCATGAATTAAACATGATGCCTGTGGCCATGGGTTCGGGGTGGCATCACCTCCTTTGTGTTCATCTTGGACAAATTAGGGCTGCCTGGAAGCACTCCTGGGCTTCAAGGCAACAAATAGTTGGAGACAGAAACGTCTACAGAGTGAGTTTTTCAGCTGCCTTGAGAAAAGAACACCGCTGGCTGTTGCAGTAACTTAAAATGGGTTAAAAATTAATTGCTTACCCACACGTGCTTTCCCGCTATCGTCTGTCCACTGTAATGCCTTATAGGCATTAGGTACCCACGTTATCCCCCCAGGAGCTCAGGGCCCTGGTTTCCCCCGTTGATCTTCCTAACAGCTCTGGGGGAGGCGAGGCCAGGATGCCTTTTCAGCTCAAATGCAAGAAGGAAACGTCAACTCTGAACATGAGCAGTGACTGCTCCTGTCCAAGGCCTGGGACAGATCAGGGGGTTGATGGCGCCATGGAGGGAAAACATCACCGGGAACAGTTGGGAGATTTGTGCTCTGAACCTTTACTCTGCCTTTGTTAACGAGCTGTGTTCCCTCCGGCAAGCCACTCAGCCTCTCTGGGCTAAGAGTAAAGTGAGAGGTTGGGACTAAGATGATTTCTCAATGAAGACGCGGCAGCTGAGAGAACTCAGGATCACTTTATTACAGGTGATGAAGAGTGAGACGCCAGATTGGGGGTGGGGAGGTGATCGGGGATTAGCAGGAAGCCACCGCTCCTAGGGGAGGCTGTATTATAGGAGGCCTCCCATTGGCATCACTTAACAGAAGGTGGAATAATGATGGCTTGTCTAGAGGGAAACCACAGCAGAGCAGCTCCTCGCTTCCTCCCACCCTCCAGGCTTCTGCCAGTGCCTCCCATTGGCTGAATCCAGCTGGAAGCCAGTTGATCCGGGAACCCAGGAAACGTGGCGCGTGGACGGCACCGGTCCCAGCACCAGGAGGTGCAGGACCAGCACTCTTTACCCGAGTTTCTTCATCTGTAAAACTGGATGATGACCTTGCCTGTCCCATCGTGTCATTGGGAGGATTTTAGGAGATAAGGCGTGCAAAGTCCCGGCGTGATGTGTGTGAGCATTGCCGATTGATGAGAACTCTTAATTATTAATATCCTCTGATCCTTTCCTTTGTAATTGACTATGTGGGTCTGAATGTGGGGCGTGCTGCCCTGCCACGGGTAGAGAGTGTGTTCTCAGGACCAAGTGAGAAGGGATCTGTCATTCATTCAACAAACCGTGCATACTAGTAAATAATAGATACAGTACAAGTTCCGCAGGATGCAGAGATGCCGATTAAATCATATTTTTTGAGACAAATAATTTTTAAAATAATTTTTAAAATTAGTTGCAAAATTAACGGTTTTGTCTGAAGAGACCCAGACCAGAGCTCACATTTCCCACCTCTCCTGCTTATCTTTCTCTTCATTCCCCTCGTAGAGGCCATGCAGTCCTTAACTTCCCCGCCTTATCTTGACTCTGGCTTAGTGAGCTCTGAGCATCAAGGGTGATTTGGGCCTGAACTGTTCGAGTATCTTACTTCTTTCACGTGCAGGTCATTCTGTTTGTCCCTGGAGATCCATTGTCCACCCTTACCCTTCGGGGCCCGCTCTGTGCCCAGGCGTCCTGTTGAGGCCCTAGCTGGGGACCTGAGGGTGAGAAGAAGAGAGACTGGGGTATTTCCTCCCCTCTTCCTCACTGCCCTGGGCACCGCTCCATGATGGGCGCTCCTGCCTGGCAGCCCCGGCTCCCTCGCCACGGCTCCCTCGCTCCCCTGCTCCATCAGAGAGGGGCTAGTGACAGCCTCTGGGCATCGCCGGTCCCTGGGTTCCTGGGCATCCCTGATTGGCCCCCTGGGTCCTGCCCCATCTCTGCCAATGACGCTTCCATCAGAACCTCTGGACCTTCTGAGATGGGGTTTGTTAACTGCCCCTGACCCAAGCTCCTTTGAAAAACAAGCTGCTTGAGGGGGTGCTGTGGCCCTGGCGGTGGGTAGCAGGGCCTTTATGCCAAAGGGCTGCACAAGCAAATCCCAGTGGAACTTTTTCAGCTGTAGCCTTGGGCAAGTTACTCAACCCATCTGAGTTTCTTTCCTCCATTGGTTTACAGAGTTCAGAATAAGAATAGAAGAAGGTGGTAAGAGACAAGAATCCCCACACTGCGGGGTCCTTACAGAGGCTGAAGCAGAAATAAATGAGACAACTTGCGGAGAGCACTTAGCAGCGGGGCCTGGAGTAAAGCTTAATTGTGGTAGTTCTCCTTGCTCCTTCGGGGCCTGGATCCTGTCTTGCCCCCTAGATTCCCCTCTGCTGGGTATGCCAACAGAAGGCCTGGTGTGGAGTCAGTGCCCGGATATACAGGGTTTGGGAATGAAGGAGCTGAGACAGGGGGATACTTGGCCAAGCCTCCCTCCCCCGGCCGGGAGACAGGCTAGGTCACAGTCAGAGGTCTCGTGGGCAGTAACCTGTCCCCAACGGAGAGAGGTACCTGGGTGGGACTGCCAGGACAGCCCCGCCTGGTCACAAAAAGGGGAGGGGTTGGTTGCTTGGGAGGGTCTTGGGGTGCACACACACACACACACAGCTGCAGGGGGCGTGACGGGGTGGGCCTTCGGTGTGCATGTGGGGCAGACCAAGCGGAAGGGACACACGAGCAGGCCACACCAGCCCTGGGAGGGACCCACGGTGGGGGCTCCAGCCGCCCCTCCAGCTCACACTTGGCCTGCGGTGTTCGGCAACAAGAGACTGTTTCAGAAACAGGAGAAGGAAGAGGGGGAAGCGCCCAGCACGGAGAGGCGCGAGCGCTGCCAAGCAAGCTGGTGCTGGAATTATGTGCAGACCATATGCCAATTTGCTTTGTCATTGCCTGGCTATTTTTAGAAGCCACTGGCGTATCTAGGAAACCAGAATCTGTTGACTGTGTTTCTTCAGTGTGGGGAGTGTGATTATTTCCCAGAGATGCTGAAGGAATGTGTGAGGTCGGGCTGTGGGAAGGCGACCTCTCCTCCCTGGGTCAGGGCTCACATGCAGACCGTGCCCACGCGGCACCCCGCCCCTCCCACGGGGTTTGTCTCTGCCCGGTGAGGGGGCGAGGCCGGAGTCGGGGTGACCTTTCCCAGATGGAACATCGGCAGGGAGGAAAGGCCTGCATTTTAGCTCCCATCTGGAGGGGCCGGTGGGGTCCTTTCCACTTTCCCACTCCCCCACCTCACTCTCCCCAAGGTATCAGGTGGGCATTTGTCCAGTGGCCTGGGGACAGAGCTGTCCTTTGCTCCCAGGTCCCAAGGAGGAATAGAAAGTAGAGAGCAGAGGGGATAGATGGTACGGCAACAATCTGAGCTCCGATTCGGAACCTTGGAAGACTCTCCCACCTCCCTCCACCCAGTCTGGCTCCTTCAAGGGCAAAGTCATTCCTCCAGACACTGCCTAGAATCCAGAAAAGAGTGGTACTTGTTTCAAATCTGGTCAATTCCTCATGGTCCAGAGACGCCATCTCAGGAGGGAGGGAGTGCCAGCTCTAGCTGGGTTCGTCCTTTGGTAAGACTGTAGTTGAAGGCACTCCACCACGGATTTGCCAGAACTTTCAGCTGTGAGATTTGGTACTTGTTAACATGTAAATTTGCCCAGCCTGCTTCAGGGACACTGGATCAGGATTATAACCACTTCGGTAAGGGGCAAAATGAGGCATTTAGAATAAAATCCCAACCCTTTACCTTGACCTTCCAGACCTTATCTGAGGAGACCCCACCTCCTCCCCAAACCCATGGTGTACCATTCCACCTTGGCCTCAGGGCGTTAGCATGTCCAATCCTTGCACATGCCAATCTCATGCCTGCCTCAGGACCTTTGCACTGGTGATTGCTTCCACTTCCTCCAGATTATCAGAGGGCAGCCTCTTCTCATCATTCAGGTCTCTAGCAAATGTCACATCCTCAGAGAAACTTTCCCTGAACACCATATCTAAAGTTGCCACCCCCCCCCCTTAGCAGCATTGTCCACAATAGCTAAATCGTGGAAGGAGCCGAGATGCCCTTTAACAGATGACTGGATTAAGAAGTTGTGGTCCATATATACAATGGAATATTACTCAGCTATCAGAAAAAACGAATTCTTAACATTTGCTGCAACATGGACAGCACTGGAGGAGATAATGCTAAGTGAAATAAGTCAAGCAGAGAAAGACAACTATCATATGATTTCTCTCATCTATGGAACATAAGAACTAGGATGATCGGTAGGGGAAGAAAGGGATAAAGAAGGGGGGGTAATCAGAAGGGGGAATGAAACATGAGAGACTATGGACTCTGAGAAACAAACTGAGGGCCTCAGAGGGGATGGGGGTGGGGGAATGGGATAGACCGGTGATGGGTAGTAAGGAGGGCACGTATTGCATGGTGCTCTGGGTGTTATACGGAACTAATGAATCATGGAACTTTACATCAGAAACCAGGGATGTACTGTATGGTGACTAACATAATATAATAAAAAATCATTAAAAAAAATAATTAAAAAAAAAATAAAGTTGCCACCCCCTGCCACACACCCACTATTGGTCTGTCTGGCCCTATTACCCTCTTTAACTCGATTCTTAGCACCTATCATTACCTAGATTTCACTTTCTACCACCACTCTTTCCTGAGCTCAGTAACAGCTTCCCTCCGCCCTTTGCAGAATTCCTCTGTGGCCCCTCCCCAGACCGTGGACTCACCACCGTCCTAGCGCTCGCTGGAATGTATGGGAAGTGTCCACGTGCTCGTTGTCCCCACAAGGCCACGAGCTCATTAGGGGTGGAGCTGCGTCCTTACCTCCACCTGGCCAGCACTCAACACAGGGCCTGTAAATTCCAGGAGACGCTAGAGAAACTTCCCTCTCTCCCAAGCCCCATTCCCATCATTCCGTGTGCGACATGTTTTTTCAACCCCCTTTTCCTGTTTCCATGTCTCTTTCCAACCCTTTCCATACTCACACAAGTGACACTTTGCTCCAGCCTTCTTTTTTGGTCTCCTTATCGTCTCAGACATCACATTTGCACAGCACTTTACAGTTTACAAAGAGGTTTTCTTGCGTGTGATCGTTTCTTCACATTTAAGTCACTCGTATCTCATCCGGGTTCTGGCCCGGCTGGCGTCTCTTAGGTAAACATTTACCGAGCACTTATTATGTGCCATGATTGGATTTGGGTGTTTTCTGTTTTAGTCTTGTGGGAACCTACCAAACAGGTGGGGGTGGAACGACCTTATAAAAGCAAGGGGGCAAATCCCCAGGACCCTTAGCCCACCATTCCATAGTAAGGCTCACTTGTGTTCCAGACCAGCCTTCTCAAGAATGTGCCTACCCGGATTTGTGAAAGTTCAGACGCTTTCTACAGCAGCAGGGGGGCAGGGTGGGGGCACCCTGTTTAAAGGTGGAAAGGAAGGATGGGGTAGCGGTAAGTACAGTGGTCCAGGATGGAGACCTCAGGACCAGTTCTGTGCTGCCTTTCTCCACCTCAGTAGAGAATTCATCTGCCCTGGCTCTTCCCAAGGTCATTAAAAGATTACATACAACCTTGTGTCCCAAAGACTTTTGTGAGGAGAAACAGAAATGTGAGGGCTCATTTTCTCCCTGACAGTGACCCTCCCCACCCCCTGTCCGTGTGGACATCTGCTGCCTCTGAAGTCCCCGGGCGTTTTCCCACAACCCCTCCTCCAGCCAGGCCAGACCCCATTATATGGTCTCAGTTCTGCTCCGTAATCATTGGCGCTGACGACGATAGTGAACGCTTACTGAGCATGTATTATGTGCCAAGAACTATTCTCAGCACTCTGCAAGGATTAACTCGATCATTACAACGTTTACATAGACGAGCGTGGAGTCTGAGAATAAACACAGCGCTACCTCTCATTCCCAGCCTCAGTGCTCATGGTCTTCCTTCTCTTGCATTACTACGCGAGATAGGGCCTTCAGTACAATGGTGAATGGAGATGGTGAAAGCAGACGTCCTTGCCTCGTTACCAGTCTAAGAGCATCTCGTCTTTCACCATGAAGCCCAACACTAGCTGTAGGTTTTTTAGAGATGCCGTTTTTCAGTTGAGGTTTGCTGAGAGTTTTATTTTTTTAATCATAAATGGGTATTATACTTGTTTAAAGTTCTTTATAAATGTATTGAGATGATTATATGGACTTTCTTTTTTTTAGTCTATTAATGTGATGAATTACACTGAAGATTTGGAATAGAATTGATATTATTTCTTCCCTAAATATTTGGTAGAATTAATCAGTAAAGCCCTCTGTACCTCGTTTAACATTCTCTTATCTTTTTGAATTGTGTAGAAGCTATAGTGAAATTAGTCTTTCATGCCTCCTATTCGTGATTTTGTCTTTTTTTTTTTTCTGATTGGGAGTTTTCCAATTACACTTTTTTTAAAGAAAGAGCTTTCGGTTTCCTTGAATTGGTCTGCTTTTCTGTTTTCTATTTCATTGATTTATGCTCTTTTCTTTATTGTTTCTTTCCTTCTGCTTACTTTGTTTTTAATTCTCTTTTTTTCCCTAGGCTCTTGCAGTTGGAGTTTTTAGATCGTTGATTTGATACTACTTTATAGTATAAACATTTAATGCTATAAATGTCTAAGCTCCGCTTTAGCTACTATATGTTGTGTTCATTTGTATTCAGCTCAAAATATCTTATTTCCTTTGTGACTTTTTCTTTGACCCATGGGTTATTTAGGATTGCACGTTTAATCTCCTAACATTTGAGGATATTTCAGATATCTTTTTAAAAACATTTTTAGTTTAATTCTATTGTGGTCAAAGAGAAGACTTTGTAGTATTTCAATCCACTACAATATATTGAGACTTGTTTTGTGGTCTGTCTTGGGAAGACAATGTGTTGGGTGGAGTTTTATGATTATGTCAATTGTGTCAAAAAAGTTGATGGGATGGTTTGAGTCTTTCACATTGCTGCTGATTAAGTCTACCTTTTCTATCAATTCCTGAGAAAAGAATATTCAAATTTCCAACTATAGTTGTGGATTTGTCCATTTCTCCCTTCACTTATTTTAGTTTGTGCTTATATCATATCGTATATTTTGAAGCTTTATTAATAGGTGCATGTACATTTAGGGTTGAAATATCCTTTTGTTGAATTTATTCCTTCAACATTATAAGATGTCTCTCTTTATCCCTGGTAATAGTCCTTGTTCTAGAGCTTATCTTTGATGTAGTCACCCTAGTTTTGTTTTGATCAGTGTTTGCTTGGTCTATCTTTTTTCCAATCCTTTACTTTTAACCTAGCTGTGTCTTCATATTTAAAGTGTATTTTGGGGTGCCTGGATGGCTCAGTCAGTTGAACATCTGACTCTTGGTTTTGGCTCAGGTCATGGTCTCAGGGTCGTGGAATTGAGCCCCACGTTGGCTCCACACTCAGTGGGGAGTCTGCTTCTCTTGCTCTCCCTCTGTCACTTGCCCTGCCTGCAATTTCTTTCTCTCTCTCTCAAATAAGTGGATAAATCTTTAAAAAACAAAATAAAGTGTGCTTCATAGAGGCAGTGTATAGTTAGATATTGATTTTTTTTAAATCTAATGACAATGCTTTCTAGTTAAAGTTTTTAGACCATTTATATTTAATGTAATCATTGATCTGGTTGAGTTTAAGTCTACCGTTTTGCTGTTGACTTTCTAATTATCCCATTTGTTCTTTCTTCCTGTTTTTTCTTCCTCTGCCTTATCGTGTATTAATTGAGTAGTATTATGATTCCATTTCATTACTATTACTGGCTTATTAGCCATACTTCTCTTACTTTTTAGTGATTAATCTATGGCTTACGATATATATTATTGTAAATATAAACAGATTTTATTGATTGTAATATGTCATAGCTTATCTTAAAATGATACATCACTTCATATGTAATGTAAAGAATCTTATAGCTGTGTATTCTATTTTCTGACTCCTATCTTTTGTGATATGGTTGTCATACATTTTATTTCCACATTTTGTAAACTCCACAATACAAGGAAATTTTTTTGGTCTAAACAGTCAACATTCTTAAAGAGATTGAAATGAGTAAAAACATATTTCGATTTACTCACAGATCTATTATTCCCAGTGCTTTTCATTCCTTTGTGCAGATCCAGATTTTAAACATTTTCTTTTATCCCGGAAAACTTCCTATAGCATTTCTTAGGCAAGACTGCCCGTGATGAATTATCTCAGCTTTAATTTGAAAAATGATTTATCCTGTTTTCATATTTGAAAGATATCTTTGCTGGATATAGAATTCTAGGTTTATAGTTTTTCCTTTCAGTGGTTAAGGTTGTCACTGTGCTCTGATTTGCATACTTTGTGATAAGACTGTCACCTGACCTTTGTTCCTCTGTACAGAATGTCCTTTATCCACTGGCTGTTTTTAAGGTTTCTATCTCTCCCTCTTTCTTTCTTTTGAAGGTGGGGGAGAGGGAGAGGGAGAGAGAATATCTTAAGCAGCCCCCACACCCAGTGTGAAGCCCAATTGAGGGCTCAATCTCACAAACCTGAGATCATGACCTGAGCCAAAATCAAGAGTCAGACACTTAACTGACTGAGTCACCCAGGTGCCCCATAAGGATTTTCTCTTTATCACTGGTTTTCAGCAACTTGGGTATGATGTGCCTTCGTGCAATTTTTAAAAAATGTTTGCTCTGTTGGAAGTTCAGTGAGCCTCTTGCATCAGTGGTTTTATAGGGTTTTGCCAGTTTTTGAAAAAATTTTTATCATTTCTTCAGATATTTTTCCTGTACTCCCTTTTGGGGGTTGGGGAGGGTCTCCAATTATACATACATTAGATCACTTGATGTTGCCCTTTAGGTCACTGATATGTTCATTTTTCAGTCCTTTTTCTCTCTTCTCTTTATTTTGTGTATTTTCTATTGCTTTAGCTCCAAATTCACTGACCTTTCTTTTGTTGTGTCTGGTCCCCTGCTAATCTCGTTCATTGTATTTTTCATTTTAGTTATATGTTTTTTTCATTCTTAGAAGTTTCATTTGGGTCATATTTATATCTTCTATTTCTAGCCTCATCATGTTCATATTTTTTTCCACATTCCTGAGCATATGCAGTATATTTGTTATAGTAGTTGCAACATTCTTTTTTTTTTTTAAAGATTTTATTTATTTATTTGATAGAGATAGAGACAGCCAGCGAGAGAGGGAACACAAGCAGGGGGAGTGGGAGAGGAAGAAGCAGGCTCATAGCGGAGGAGCCTGATGTGGGGCTCGATCCCGGAATGCCGGGATCACGCCCTGAGCCGAAGGCAGGCGCTTAACCGCTGTGCCACCCAGGCGCCCCAGTAGTTTCAATATTCTTGAATGCTAATTGTGTCATGTCTGTCAATCTGAGTCATTTTCTATGGATGAATTTTCTTTCTGTCATTGGTCACTTTTTCTGCGTTTTTTTGTTTGCCTTAATTTTTTCTATTAGATGCCAGACATGAATTTTACTTTATTGGGTGATTTTTTTTTTTTCTTAAAGAGTTAGACTTCGTGCTGGCATCCAGGTTCTTGGGATCAGTTTAATCCTTTCAGTGCTTGCTTTTTTGCTCTCTTAGGGTAAGTCTGAAGCTGCCTTTCAGCACCACTATTAAGATACTTCCTTTCTGAGGACACTTCCTGATGCATTTATTACAAGATGTGTTCACCCTGGCTCACGGGAACATGAACTCTTCCCAGTCCCATTAAAACTCTGGAAATTGTTCGGCCTGCTGCTTTGAGATGGTTCTTTCCCCAGCGTCATGGAGTTTCATTGCTTGGATGTACATATCAGTATTCATCCAAAGATTTAAGGATATCCTTTTCAGATATCCAGAGCTCTTTCTGATCTTCTGTCCAGAACATTCTAGCTACCTCTGTCTCCCTGAACTCCAAGAGGCTGGCCTCTGTTTGGGTTCCCCTTCCCTGGGCTGCAGCCTAGAAACTGGGTGGAGAAATTGTAGGCCCCCCTACACCTTGTTTGATTCCTATCTCTCAGGAACAGAATCCTGTCCTCTTGTCATCCGATGCCTCGATTTATTTGTTTCCTATATTTTACATGATTTGGCAGTTGTTTAAGACAAGAGGGTAAATTTAGTCCCTGTCACTCTGTCGTGGCTGGAAGCAGAAGTAGCAGTATATACTTTCATGAGGCTTATTGTAAAGATAGGGAAACTGACACACGGAGATGAAGCAGCTTGTCTAAGAGAACACTATTCTTTGGTAGCAGAGTCCAGGGTTGAGTCCTGGTCAGCACTCTCCACTAAGCCATCCGCTCTTTGAGGATTTGCCTGTCGTGGTCCCTGCTATAACCTCCACTCCTAGGGCAGCACCTGTGCATGGAGCTGGTCCTCAGTAAACGCTGTTGAATAAATACTGGACTAACCAATCTGGGACGAAACAGAGCTCTTCTCAGGAAGGAGAGAGAGGGTGCTCAGCCTTTCTTAAAATGCACCCCGGTTGTTTTGTACAACCCACCTTACTGGGCCATGTGGATTAGCAAGTCCTGGGATCTCCAGGGCCCAACATACTTCTTCACCTACCCTTGCACGCACCTCGAAGATATTCCTGTATGCAAGCAGCAGCTGCCACTTTCTAGTACCAAATCTGCTGTCTGGCTCCCACATTGAAACGTATCATTTTAATCATGCACTTTCAAGCCAGGAAGCCAATTTGCATCACAAAAGTCAAATTTTGTTTCCTCAGTGGCAGCCATGCAAAAGATTTGGCTTCTTTTTTACTTTTTTCTAGCTTGGAAGTCATGGACCAGTAGGAGCCCGTCTTGATCTGAGTCAGGGCCACACAAAAAGCTGGGGCGGGGGGGAGTCATCTAGCATAGCACGCCTCCCTCCAAACCTCCCTGTTTCCTACCCTGTATTTTTGGGGGATGGTGGAGGAAAGGAAGCCAGAATTCTTTCGGTGGTCCCCTTATCCGGAACCATAGGTCTGTTTCAGATGATGGCAGAGCAATTGATTGAAAATTATATGCCATTTCCACATCTGCATAATTTTGCATATTTACTTAATGGCCAAATAAACTCATTTGGATTCTCTCGCTCTGTCTTCCCTCCTGCTTTTGGATGGATCATAAAGGTCTGGCTCAGCCTGAAAAAATGACCATTTCTTCTGATCTTGTTTCTATGGGGCAAACTGAGCTCTTTTCAGTACACTTCTGGGCCCATCCTGGTCCAGCCTCCCAGAATTCAGTCCTTTGGTCCACACCCTGCACTGTGGCCTGGATGATGTCCCAGTCAGCTGAGGTCTGTGCCCAGCCAAGGTATGTGGAGGGAGTGGAGGAGTAGGAGACTGCTTCTCAGGAAGGTTTCAAGCAGACAGGTTGTTGGACCGCCCTGCAGACAAGTGTCTCCCTGGGGACTAAGCTGCTGTCACCATGGGTAATTGAATTCCTGTTCCCCAGCAAGACAGGTTCTGGTAACCTTTAGGATTAATTGCTCTAGCAGACCTCAGCTGCCTCCTCGGGCTAGCTGTCTTCCCCAGGCTTGATCAGAAAGCCCTGGGGGCTCAATGTCGGTTGCTGGGGCATTGGGACAAGAGTGTGAACTGGAGACTTCTTGATCTGAGCCTGGAGACATTTCCCACAAACACTTTGCAGAGGCGCCCATGGATGAGGCTGTGCTTCCCTTTTAAGACAAGGCCCGTTTTACGCTGTAGACCTTCTGCAGGTGAGGTTAAAGGAGCTCTAGTTGGTGGTGATCTGAAGTGAACAACCGTTTGAAAGAGGAATGCCAGGCTGTCAACCCCCTCTCTTCCCAGGAGAGAACGGCAGTGGCTCTCTCCCGCGCCGGGGGATGAAGAGGGTTTGGGAGTCTCTTATAGTGAAAGGCTATGGCTGGGGCTCGTGGGCCACTCAAAGGTCACCCCTGCTGTGTTATTCCCCAGAAGGTAGCACCTCAGGTAGAGAGGCGGGGAGACACCGCCGTGGCACCATCTCCCTTAGCACAGGACATGCGCGATCACTTGTAATCGTGATGCCTGATATCTGTTGAGTACTTGGCATGACGCAGGCGTGTCTGTTCCTGGAGCCAGGGTTTCACTCCCTCTTGTCCTCTAAGGAATTGACAATAGGACTCTTCATTTTCTTTCTGGGTTGGGGCAGGGGGGTTGTTGGCAGTGACCATGGTGACACCAAGGTTTTGTAATCGTCCCCATTTCTCGGCAGAGGAAAGCATTAGCCCCCTGGATCTTTCGTAAGAACCATGCGGCGGCTGCAACATGGGAAGACCTTTTGCTTTGGCCGTTGACTGTTCTCTAGTTTTATCTCCCTTCTCATGCTGATCGATAGTCCATCAATCAGCAAAGACACATTCATGTGGACTCAGTGTGCCTCAGTCGGATGGGGGGGACCCACCACTGGGCCCCATTCATCAGGTCCTCACACGCTGATGACCTCCATTTCACGGAGCTCTGGCACTTTGCAATGAGCAGCGTATCATTATGAGACTTTCCTGGAAAGCCTGATTGGCCGCTCATTTGTTTCTGCTCCACCTCCCCACCCCCCAGATGGCAATGGACGTTGCCATGACAACATAATGGGAAGCAATCACACCTATTGTGGGGCAGGGATGTTGACTTGCAGGAAGGAGCGTGTGTGGGGCTGGGGAGGTGAGGGGAGAAACACAGACCTTCCTGTGCCCAAGAGGAAGGGAAATTAATTCAGAATTGAGGAGTCTGCCTTCCGAATTTTAAGTCCCCAGCCAATGCCTCTGGAAACTTGACCAGGGTTTTGGACTCATTTTGAACCAAAACTTCACCTCAGAGATGAGAAAGCCCTCGTTAATCTAGTTGTTTTTTCTTTCCCGTCTTCCCTCCTTCCTCTCCTTTTCTTCCTGCACAACAGCACGACCTCTGAAAAGCTGGGGAAGGCCATGGGTGGCATTTGCAGGATAACCTAGGAGAAGAGCTCTGATTTATTTTTGAGGCAAAAAAAAGTGTTGAATTAAGTCAAAGAAAGACTCAGGCAAATCGATGGTCAGATTGGAAAGTCACTGGAACCTGGGAGAAGGGTGAAACTGGCTGGATGTTGGGAAGGCTGCTTGGGAAGCGGGAAGGAGCCACTCTGAGTGGGGAAGGAGCACCTGCCTCAGAGCCAGAAGACCTGCGTGTCAGCTCCACTGTGACCATCGGCATGGGTAAAAGGAAGCCTTCTAGTCGGACTCCCAGGCTCCGTTCCTGGCCCTGGCACTTCCTAGCTAACAAGTGTAAACGTGGGCAAGCTACCTAATGTTTATTTGCCTCAGTCCAGGCTGGTGGAGGATTCCATGAGCGAACTCAGAACATGCTCGAAGCATTAGCTGTTATTTTTCCTGGGCCACTTGAACAAGCTCCTTGACCTCTCTGAGCCTCAATGTACTCACTAGTCAAATGGAATTAAACGGGCCTCACAAGCTAAGATTTGTGAGGGTTAAAGAAACTACTGTGTAGGAGCGGGCTTCACTGCCACTTCCCAGACATACAATAGGTGCTAAATAAATGTCATTCAAATCTCAAGCTCTTATTCTAAAGGGAGAGGGAGTAGAGAGGATCTTAAGATTCTCAGCCACCCCACACTTGAAAATGCTTCTGGCGGGCAACTCTTCCTTTTCTCCTCCTCAACCATCAAATATTTGCAGAGTCCGGAGCTGGGCTGGGTGCCGTGGAGAGCCAAAAGTGTGGGGTGTTCTGCTTCAAGGTGTTTTCCAGGGGGCGAGGGGGAAATCACGCAGGTCCAACAATGGTGTCTGCACAGTGAGCCGCAGAATCTCTTGCCTCCTAACGGTGCCAGGGCCGTGAGAGGCATTCTATGAATATCTGAATGTCAAGTAGAAAGACAAGGAGGTGCTGAGACAGGCGGGGGACATTGTAGAGGGCCTGAATCCCTCGAGCGCTAGGATAGTTAGGAAGGGGGGTAGAGGAGCCAGCAAGGGAGCAGGCCTTTGAATTGTAGACAGAACACCTGCCCCTGCCTGTCTTCATCGGGGCTTTGCTTCTGAGCACCCAGTCCTCAGTGGGCAGGGACCCAAAGGTCTCCCTCGCAGTCCACTGGCCTGTCCTTAGCCCTGTCAGGTGCCACTTACCCTGGCCATATCCACCGTGTACGTGCACACAGGAGGAAGTCAAAGGACATGGATTCGTCATCTATTGCCGTGTAACGAAGTACCCCAACACTTAGTTACTTAAAACCAGAAACATTTCCTGTCTCACAGATTCTGTGGGTCAGGAATCCAGGTATGGCTTCTCCAGTTGGATGCCTCTGGCTCAACGACTGTCATGTGGTTGCAGTCAAGATGTCACCCAGAGCTCAGTCATCTGATGATTGGACTCATGAGCTCATTGGCCCATCTCAGTCCCTCACCATGTGGCCTGCCTCTTGCCATGGCAGCTGGTTTCCCCCAGGCAATGGACCTAAGAGAGAGGCAGAGAGCCCAAGGTGGGCACCACGATCTTTTGATAGTGTTGGAAGTGCGATTCCCATCACTTCTGCCTCGTTCTGTTAGTTAGAAGTAAGTCATTAAGTGAAGCCCACACACAAGCGTGAATACCAGAAGGCAGGACCGTTTTAAAGGCTGCCTGCCGTAAGACACAGGCTGCTTTCTCTTCCAAGTCCACCAATCAGAAAGGAAAACCACAGTGCATTGGATGGAGAGTCCTTTCTCCTGAGTTACTTTGCACATGCATAGAACAAACGCTGTCTTCTAGGTCTTCTGGGTCTGAGGATGACATCTGGGACTTCCCGAGCACACCCCAGTGACGAGTCTGTTCCCTTGTAGCGATCAGTTCAGTTCATCCATCTTTATGGAGTGCTGTGTCCCCTCCAAGTGTGGCGGATCATGATGGATGGCTGAACACCGGGGACAGGAGCCCAGTGTGGACAGGTGCAGACCAGAGAGGGAAGGAGGGCAGAGATGTCATGTGGTAGAGGGAACTCTAAACCGAGGCCCAAGGACACGATGTTAGCCAGCAGTGGGGAGTGGGTGCTGCAGTCGGCAGGGACAGTGAAAGTAGTTTGGGGGAGAAAGGCATCCTGTGTGGGGACCACAGAGGCTTCCGGGCTGTAGGAGTGTGGGAGAGTCGGGAGCAGGGAAGGCTCTGGACACGGCCGCCCCTCAGTAAAGTGAGCAGTGGCCTCTCTGGTTCTCTTTGGATCCACCTCGATGGCCTGGTCAGCCTGGACTCAGGAGTGGATGCTGTCTGTGCACAGGTCAATCTGGAATAAGGAAGGCGTGACGGGCCACGACCTCCTCCCCCGATTCCAGCGGCGAGGATGGAGGGGCTGTTTCTGAGCCCAGGGTGGGGCAGAGAAGCAAGGTGCGGGAAGCACTGTCCTGAGACAGAAGTGTCCGAGGCGAGGGCAACGTTCAAAACTCAAGTCACTAGTGTGGTTCGATGAGACAGGAAAGATTTATGATTGTTTGGTTTTTAAATAATAGAGTGATCTATCGGGTGTCACAGGCCACGGATAAATGACCAACTGCCAAGTAACTGATCCCAACGCAAGGTCACATGAGATCAGAGGGGATGAAGCTTCTCTTTCCAGCGTGCTGTGGACAGGTGGTTCTCAGATGGAGCGGACCAGCTGGGCACGGTGTTTGCCGGGCAGGATGTGCTGTGTCCCGGGCAGGTGTGCTCAGAATCACCCCAGAGGAACGGGTGGGGTGGGCGCTCCGGACCCCCACGGGCCCTTCAGAGCAGGGAGCTCCCCCTGAGTCTCTCCACCCACTTTCCTAACTTGAGAGTGCTTTCCTCACATTTGGGAATCTAGGAAAGGAAAATGAGCTTCCTCCCCACGCACCATCCGGTCAAGTATGGGACTTCCATGGCTACTTCTGGACTCATAGAGCTTGGCAGAGAGTCGGGGACTCTCGAATTCTCTCTGGTTCTCTAGGCAGCTGGTTACGTGACCGCCGCCAACTCACTGCCCTTCTCGGAGCTACGGGGTCCTCGTCTGTAAAATGAAGGGGCCCAGAAAAGTGGCTCTCCACCTTGGCTGCTCATGAGAATTGCGCAAGGGGATTTCTGAAGTGGTCAATGCCCCTTGAGAGAGGAGATGAGAGATGGGGTACAGCCTGGGCCTTGCCGTTCCTTTAAACTGACCGGGGGGTTCTGACGTACTGCTGGGTGGAGAACCACGGGAGCCACGAGCTTGCTGAGGCTCTCAAAATGTGGCCAGTTTCATGCATGACCCCCGGAGGACTGCACACCGCAGCCCCCTGGGGTCTGATAGACACGGCCTCTGGCTCCTGACACAGAAGCTCCGGGTTACAGTGAGCCCCGGGAGTCTGCATTAAAGCCTCTCCCCCAGTGTCTGTGATGCCACAGGTTCAAGTCCAGAGCAGGGGATGTACCAGGTGCCCTCTGCCACCATCGCAGCTAGAAAACTCAAGTGTGTCCCTTCTGTCACTTACCAGGGGTCCTTGTGGAAGGCACCCAAGCTCTCCGTTCTCACATTAGATCAGAGGGATAGCCATTCGTCCCGGGGTGGTGACAATCCATTGAAAGGCTGGGACAAACAGTATTACTGTTTCTATTGTTTCCCCGCAGCCTGAGTGTTCTGGTTGTGCATTTTTACATTGGTGTCTCCTGCTCCGTGCCTCTTGGGGGACAGCACCCAGCACCCGATGCTGTGTGGTCACAGATGCTTAATCAAAGGGTGTGGATGGAGATAATGAAGACCTGGGTCTGCTCTGGAGCGTGCCTCAGAAATCCACTGAAAGAACAAGACCACGCAGTTTCTAAATCAGTCATTTGGGCTGGTTTAGCATGAAAGGCTCTGATGAGCCGGGACTGATTCATCCATTCTTGGTGTTCTGGGGAGGCACATGGAAGAGGTCCCTGAGAATGCCGCGGACTTCCGGCATAAATAACACCGCCTGCCTCCCCCTGCATCGCCCACGGGGCTGCACCCTCCGCAGGTGGCCTGGACACAGAGCCGCCAGCCCGGAGTGGCCAGGGCAGAGGGATGAGCCCGTGAGGGCGGGCCGAGTCCGTCTCCCCACAGCCAAGCCCCTGTCCTCTCCCCGCTGGCTTGTGCCAGGTCGCCATGGTGACTTCCTGTCCCTCAGTATGTCGGGGCTCTATCAGAGGTGATCGGTGGCAGGTGCAGATAAGGGTCTCTAAGCAGGGGCTGCTGTCACGCAGGCTGCCGCCGCCAAGCATAGCATCGATCTCGCCTGTGCCCGTGCCCAGAGGACGAGGGAGGCTGGGGGAGGAGGGAGCCCTTTCTATTTTTAGCTCCTGCGCTGGTACATCCCGGTGGACAGCTTCGAAAGAGGCTGACTTCCAAGCCCAGCACAGGAAGGTTTAACATTCCTCAATTAGGCACACTCTCCCTGGGCTGTGGTTCGCCCATTGAGAAGGTTAAAAAAAAATAGGTAAAAAGGAAAGCAAAAGAGAAAGAACAATGAAAGCAGGCTGATCTGTAGCAATCAGGGGAAACTGCCCCTACACAGCTCACCCACCCATTCACCCACCCCCCTACCCACCCCATCCCTGCACCTCCTGGACAATGGAGAGGGGGTTTTCCCCGGGCAGGTGTTGGAAAGTGAGACAGGAGCATCCGAGAACAGGCTTCTCAGGATCGTTGAGCAGTCAGTTTGGTCCCTGAGACACTGTCCAGAGCAGAAGCACAGCCCAGCAGCAATTGAGTATTTGCCCCAGGGCCCTAGATCGATGACCCTTCTGAGGGGCTCCACCTTTGGAAGGGGGCACGGGAGGGACTTGGGTCATGGGAAATCCAGGTCAATGGCCTGATGGCCTGGGGGTTTGCTCTGCCTCCAGCCTCCCTCCTGCAAAGCCCTCCAAAGAAACCTGAAAGCGATGCCGCACACCAGGGGAGCCAGAGGGCTGACAAATTGTTTATGTGCTTGAATTCACCAGGTAATTACATGCCCTTCACTGTGCTTCTGCCGCCCAGCCCGTAGCCTCACCAGTGGCCTAGACTGAGCTCCCTCAGCCCCGCGCACCGCAGAGAGGTCGGCCCAGCAGAGACTGAGCTTTCTGAGATCCCAGGAACACAGACAGGCATGAACAGGAGACAGAAGGACAGACACAGGGATGCTCTTGCCTTGCCCCCCCTTCCCCAGCTAGTCTGTGTGGGGAGTATCTCGCCGGCCAGGCATTCTTCAGGGATGTCAGTTGTGCCAGGTGAAGAGTTCGGCGCCAAGTTCATTATCATTGTTCAAATTTTGCTCAACTGTGGCAGTCAATGCAAATGACCCTGCTGCTTAATGAGCAAGTTAAAAGACAGATCAGAAATCGATGGCTTCTCTGCCGGAGCCTTTGCTCTGCAGTGTCACTCCTAGCCTCGGGAAGTAGTGGCCTTCAGACGCCTGAACAGCCGCTGGCCCGGGAGGCACCGAACGGGTGGCATGCCCAGAGTGCTCGGCTTTATGCAAGCGGCGACATTTGGAACCTCTCCCCTCCCCCCCTACATTCATGTTGCCAGACCCTCCTCCTCCCACGGGCCACCTGCTTGGCCTTTTCTGCCCTCTCACCTGGGCTAATAAGTAAGCACCAAGGAGGACACAGGAAACAGCCAGGGGCAGGATCTGGCACTTTCCTCGTGTTCCTCCTGGTCCGCTGGTCACCAGGCTCTCAGAGACGGTGAGCCAGGCCAAGAGTATGTCACAGGCTGGTACCAAGGCGAAAGTGTCCTACCTCTCTCTCTGGACAGCCCAGTCCCGTTCCAGAACATACTGGGTAAAGGATTCCTTCTGACCATCAGGGTCTGTTTCTGAGATCCTGTAGCCTAGGCTTATGTCCATGCACAAGCATTTATATATGTATATATGAGTATATATATACAGACATATGTATATAGTGTATTTATATGTTTATATATGTAAATATGTATCTTTAAAAATATATATTTATAGCAAAGCACTATGCTGTTCTCTGAAGTGTGTTGAAAACGGACAGAGGAGTGAGTGAAGATAATCCTATTATTTTCTGGGCACTAGCAGATTCCAGGCCTTCTATTACGTGCTCGACACCAGTGTACTTAATTTATGCCTCACAGCAGCCTTGAGGTGTTTACCCCCATTTTGCAGATGAGAAAACTAAGGATAGAGAGGTTCAACTTGCCCAGGGGCCTAATACTGGAAAGTGGCTGGCAAAGCTCAGACTTGAATCCAAAGGATCCCCTGGCCCCAGAGCTCTGAACCCCGAGCCACAAATTACAAGTGGCTCTTCTCTCCAGGGCGTTGAGGCTAGTGTGCCGTGAGCACAGAAGCACATTCACAAACCTCTAGGATTACAAAGGGGTGAGGAGGCGGGGGTAGGAGCAAAGCTGACAGGAGTCTAGATCCAGGGTCCTGCCCAGGAGCTGTGGGTATACCGGAGGGGGCCTGTCTCAGCTACACTTCTTGTCTCCCATCCATACTCACCTGTGCCCCATGGTGCCTTTCTCCCACCCGATTGCTGTCTGTTGCTCCAGGGTCTGGCAGAAGTCCAGGGCAATTGCTACTGGGAACAGGAGCTTTATGAAGTCACTTGCCCCTCACCTGCTCTTTCTCCACCCCTTTAATCCCTGAACCCTAGATTCTTTGACTTGTAGCACAAGGTGCCCCACATATTAGATACTCTGAAGCCTGGGTTTACTGGGGGACTGGGCTCCCTGTCACTGCTAATCTGTGTCCTGTGCCCCCTGGCCACGCAATGGGAGCAGGGATCCGCCACCCCTCATTCACCTGCTGTGTCTGACAGGTGCTCCAGCATCTTTGTGCTTTAGAAACTCAAGCCCTGGCCTGGGCATCAGGACACCTGGCTTCTTCCTCAGCCTTGCCGCTGCGTAATGGAGTGGCCTGGGGTCCTCCGCTTCTGTGGGGCTCCGCCCTCACTCGATAGTCTCTCAGTTCCCTCCCAGCACTGATGCTGTAGGGTTCTCGCAGGGCATAGGGCTCCTGGGGACCTGGGGATAAGGGCACAGAGGGACAGGCTGCTCTTAAGGATAGTCTGGTTCTCCAGCTTCCAGCAGGGTGAGGTCAGGCTTTGGGGCCCCGGTCAAGAGGTTTTGCTGGGTCTTTATAAGCACATCTCCCATGGAAGAGAAGGCCTTCCTCCTAGCCCCGGCCCCAGGAAGCAGTGGTAAGGAGCCTCCCCGGCGCACACAGAGGGAGGGCCCTGCATTCAGTGCTCCGTTTTAGCATTTATTGTCCTGACCCATTTTTATGAGCTCGCATTCTCAAGCCTGAGAGCTGCTTCTCTCATTCGCAGCGTTGGTCTCCGTGTCCCTAGTGCCTAGCCAGGGGCCTGCCGGGCACAGCAAGCGAGCTGCGATTGTTTGCTGAAGACCTAAATGAGAGTTTTGCACTGGCCTTTAGAATGGCATCTGAGTCTTTGGCTCACGCTGGAAGGCATTTATGCTAATGAGCGTTGATCTCTCCTTTTCTGAGGAGAAGGTAACCCCTTTAGGAGGGTAGCTCGACTTTATTCTCCTGTATCATGCATAGGAGCTCATTCATTCGGGCCATAAAGACGTACTCGGTATAAACGTGTTAAAATGAATGAAGTGGCATACAACACATCACCATTTGGACCCAGGGGCGACCACTTAAATTCTTTGGGCGTGCCATGGTTGAGCCTTCATTCCCTGACTTCTATCAGCCCTGGGAACCAGCCTGAGCGAATGTTAGGGTCTTGCTTCTGCCTAGCAGCCAGCAGTAATAATAATGCCTTGTATTGAAAGCTGACTATGTGACAGCGCTGTGATTAATGCTTTACTACCACTCTTCTCGTTTAACCCTGGTAACAACACTGCTCCATTCATTTACTCCCCCGGCAGCCAGTAGGGGGTCGAGTGCTCGCTGTTGGGGAGACACTGGGTGTGCAGTTGGGTCCAAGGTAGACACAGTTCCATTTTCCCCGTGTTTCAAGGAGGAAATGCACGCAGGGATGCTCGGTCACTTGCCTGGGGTCGCAAAGCTCCTGAGGGTAAGACTGCGTCCAAATCTCCTTTTTTTCTCTTCACTATGTCAGGGAAATGGTGCTTGTGGCTGGCTTGCGGGGTGGAGTCCTTGTTGGGTCCCTGTAGGCACTGGCGGTGCCTCGCTCAGAGGGATGCTTGGCAGGTAAACAGCGTGGCTGGCAGTCCCGGAAGTCCTCTCTCTGTGGGGTGGGCGAAGGTCCGGGGGAAATGCACCTGTACCTCTCGGACTCAGCATCATCCCGGCTTTTAGGGGGACGCACAGACGTTCTCGTTCCTCCCAGAGGTGACACAGGGGAGTGGGACGGGGGAGCAAAGGGAAGGCTTGAGTGAGGGTCTCTGGGGAGAGACCCGGAGGAGGCATGAGTGAGGTGACCAGCGGCGCCACCGATGGCCCTGATGGTCCTCTGCTCTGGGCCACATCTCACAGAGTCTCTGGGAGTCTTTGCATGGATGTGGCGGTCCCCCAGGAGCTCCAGTGGAGCCTGTGATGGATTCCCGGACCACTGTTTCTCAGCACCCCTTCCCCATCCCCAGCGCATGCCCGCGTACGCCCCCATGTGGTCAGGTGGCTGGCGTGGAGGCATCAGGGTACTAGTCCCCTCTGTCCTCCTTTGCCACCACCCTGCCCTCACACACACATGTGTTCACGGCCCACATTCACGTGCACACACATGTGCTCATACCCTTCCTAAGGGGAAATTCAAAACAACCTTTCCAGCTCTGTACAGCGAATGGGATTCAAGCTTCCGCTGGGGGGGGACCCACTATGGTTGGACTAGGGATCAGGCAGCCGCAGGGATTGGGTCGGGCTGTGTGGTTGGTGGGGAACTTGGTAGACCTTTCTGCAAACACGTTGCTCCTGTGGCCTGGAGCCAGAGGCAGAGGGCAGGGCCGCCCGTCCTCCCCCACTACAGTCCTAGCCTCAGGCCCAAAAACCAAACATAAACGCTTTGTTAGACGGAAGTTCATCAGCAAAAAGGGAGGGAGGCGGAGGATGGAAGGGGAGGGAGGCTAACATTTGCAGAGAGCCTCCTGCGGTCCCCACGTCCGTGCTTTACTCAGTCCTCACCAGAGCCAGCTGAGGGGTCAGCGTGAGTGTCCCTGTTCTGCAGAGGAAGCAGTCAGGCCTCATGGCAGTCTCGTTGGAACAGAGGGGCTGGGCCAAAGCAGGGAAGACACCGAGCAAAGGTTTGCCAGTGACCCCGCACAGGCAGATCAGCAGCTAGAAGCCCTTGGTGCCCTGAGCCCCTAATGCTGGGAGGCTGGAGAGAGGGAGGGAACACTTCTACCACAGCCACTAGCGGAGACAGGACCATGCCCCCCCTCCGGATCTAGCGTGACAGCCAGCATCACCCATCACAGGGGAAGGAACAGTTGAGATGGTGCTGAGCCCCTGGCAAATCCTGGTCCTTAAGTAGGGAAGCTGAGGGATCTCTACGTCAGGCTGGCTGGTGGTCCCGTAGCCCCCGTGTGGGGCGTGTGTCTCCTGGGAGGCCTTGGAGTATGTCCCCTACTCCCACCTCTGCTCCTGGCTGTGACCTCAGCTTACATCTCCTTCCTTTGGGAAGCTGTCCCCACCCCCACACTGTGGTTTCTGCTCTTTCTGTCCCCCTGCCCCGCTCCCCTAGGACTCTGAGCTCCTGGAGGGCAAGGCCTGGGCTTTGTTGACAGTTAAAGCCCCGCACTCAATAAATAACCCAGGGAAAAACCTAGTCAGCGCTCACGGTCCGCTCTACTCCAGCTTTCGGCTCACCCAGCGCTTACTAAAAGTCACCTTGCGCCAGACCCCAGGGACCCAGTGGTGAGTGGATGAAGTCCTGGCCTTCAGGGAGCCCATAGTCCCCCAGGGTGGACGGCCACACATCGCCAGCGGTCATCCCTCGAAGTCTATGTCAGACAATGGTCAGGAAAGCGCTGCACTTTCCAAGCATTTCCTGTGCGCCAGGCCCTGGTGGGGCTAGTGGTGGGTGGTGGGACAGCAGATGAAGGGGCAGTTTCCTGGGGGGCTTCTCAGAGCCACTGGCTGGGCTTTTGGGGATTCGTTTTAATTTCCCGCCTCAGGGGTACCATCAAGGTAAAGAAAGAGATAATAGGAATTAAAATGACTGGAGTCCATCCCTCTCTAAGCGCTCCACATGGATTGAGTCCCCCTCACAGTCCCGGTGGACCCTATTTTACAGCTGAGGAAATGAATCCAGAGCAGAGAAATGACACGCCCAGCTGCAGCCTGGGGCGGGGATCCAAAGCCTGGCAGCCTGCTTCCTCCGCTTGCCTCTCGAGGATGCTCAAGGGCCACCGAGGCTGGGTGGGGAGAGAGGTTCTGTTTTATGGAAGGAGGGCTGCGTTTGGACAGGGGCACCCTCCGAGGTCCCAAAGCCTTTGGCGGTCTAAGGCAAATTCGGAAATAAAAAGTATTTTCTCCTTTAGGACTGACCTGTGTTTCTCCATCCTTCGGAGTCCTTACAGAAACAAAGTACTCTAATGAATCATCGAGCCTTACATCGAAAACCGGGGATGTACTGTATGGTGACTAACATAATATAATAAAAAATCATTATAAAAAAAAAAAAAAGAAAAAGAAACAAAGTACTAGGTGCATTCCTCTGGTTTGAGACCTGGTTCTGGAGACCAGGACCAAAACACCCTTTTCGTTGCTCTTCCTTCCCCGTCATACCAAAGCCCACAGCCCGCACCTACACCCAACCTCCCTTGCTCACATCCGGATGATCTAACCTCTTCCTGCACCCCAGACACCATGGGCCTTCACCTCATCTCAGTGCATACCTCCCAGGCCTGCAAGCCCAGCCCCGCAGGGTCCCACGTGTCCCCAGCTCCACATTCTCCCACCTGTGCTCCCGGGTCCCCCCCACATTCACGGGGACATATACATAAGCCCCACCACACTCTATATCAGGGGCAAAGTCTGAAAGGACACTCGGACTGAAGTCTGGGCAATTTTCTGGGGTGAGGAGATGAGAGAGCAAACCACGGAGGGCAGGGAGGACTCTCCCCCCGCCCCGCCCCCAAAGCTGTGAGGACCACCAGGGAGCCAGCAGCCAGGCCCCAAGGCTGGGAGCTTTGGTGGAGTGGAAGTGTCCGATTGTCACAGCTGAGAACCCCAAGAAACCCCACAAACCCCAAATGCTAGCAAGGATCGAGGAAAGCCTCCAGAGTTCCCGGGCCAAGCAAATACTGAAGGAGGCCCCGTGCCCGTGGGCATAACCTCGCTGAACCGGGGCCTGCCAGCTTGCTCAGTGCTGGGGCCGCCACGGTGTGCAAGACAGACCCGACCCTCCTCAGGGTGTTACAGTCTACTCGTAGGAGCAGAGCGGCAGTGATGCCAACGGTAGCAGTTGCACCGGGACCAGGGCTGCTCAGACAGTTAAGTATCCAACTCTTGATTTCGGCTCAAGTCATGATCTCAGGGCCATGAGATCAAGCCCGCATCGTGGGCTCCACTTAAGCATTAAGATTCTTTCTCTCTCCATCTCCCTGTGCCCCTCCATGCTCACACACTCTCTTAAAAAAAAAAAAAAGAAAGAAAGAAAGAAAAAAAGGCTTTAAAAATAGTAGTTGCTAACCTTTGCTGTGTGCCAGAAGCCTCTTACCACTTACACGTGTGTTAATGCATTTAATCCCTGTAAGGACCCCATGAGGAAGGTACTGATAGTACTCCCACTTTGCAGAAGGTAAAACTGAGGCACACAGAGATGAAGTAACTTGTCCAAGGCTTAACAGCTAATAAATGAAGGAGCCAGTATTTGAACCTAGGCAGTCTGAGAGCCCATGCCATTAACAACATTTGATGATAATGCTCGTGAGGGGTGAGCTACCCCCCAGTTCGGCATGACACTTTGGAGTTTAAACCCACTTCGTTTAGCCCACTTGAACCTACCAGCCAGCCTCGGAGGTGGTTCTCATTATTCCCATTTTACAGATAGGGAAATGGAGATCAACACTTATTATTTACTGGATAGCTGGTAACAGGGTAGAGCTCAAGTCCAGCTCTGTCGGTACCAGGCCCGGTCACCTCCTCATTCTGGGCCTCAGTTTCCCTCTCTGTAAAGCAAGGAAGAACCATGCCCGCTCCCTCCTGGTCTCCAGGAATGCGTAGCATGGTATTAAGTATAAAATAAGAGGTAAAGCAAATTCATCTGGGTGAAGAGCCAGGAATAGGTCCCATCCGGCGCCTCTGTCTTACATTTAAGTCCAGGCAAATGAGCTCTTGACCATCATGCTATGCAGGGGGGCGATGGACTCTGGAATCCGACAGAGTCGGCTTCAACATCTGCTCTGATACGTAGCAGCTGCATTCTTGGGGAAGTCGCTTCCCCTCTCTGAGCCTCTGTTTCCCCTGCCGTCACGGGGGCTGGCACCAGGGCCACTGTGAAGAGAAATGAAGGCATGTGTGAGGCGTGTCTGCCCATTCCATGAGGAAGGTAAGCCCACACATCCCGGTAGTCCCTGAAAATTATCCTCATTATGATTTTTAATTCAAAAAAATTTTTTTTAAATCTCGGTTTCAATGTGGGGCTTGAACTCACCACCCTGAGACTGAGACCTGAGCTGAGATCCAGAGTTGGACGCTTAACCAGCTGAGCCACCCAGGCTCCTTATTTTTAGTCCTGGCAGTGCCTGAGGGGACAGCCCACTGGCTTCCTGACCTTCCTCCTGGCATCGAACCAGGCTTTCTTCGAAGAAATGCTTTTACACACTAGCGGTGGCCCCAGCTGGGGGACTAGTCATATCCTTACCCCTCGGAGTTCGAGCCGAGCCTCCCCTCAGACGGCCCCGCTGGGGGAGCTGGCAGCCTTTCCTCCCGAGCTTCCTGTCCACCCGCTGGGCCCTGTGGAGAAGGGGTTACTCTGCGGCCCCCTGACTCATCGAGCCACTGAATAATCCGGGAAGGTGACTGATTTAGGGAACATGCCAATTTGATATCAGGGCTTGATCACTGAAACACAGCTCCCCGGGGAAGAGAAAATGAAAAATATGACTAAACTGTCCTCCCACACGGGCTGTCATTAAAACGGTGCTCGGTATGTCACAGATATTTTTGCTTCGTCTCCAAATAATTTGTTCTTCCAACTTAAAATTTTTTTCTTAATTTAATTTTTATTACCCCTTCCTCCACGTCCCCGTTTGGTATGCACTTTGCTCTGGGAGGCCGAGGGAAGCGAAATGCCTCTCCTCCCTGTCCTAGCCCTCAAAGTTCAGGCAGAGAAGCCCCCAGAGAGGCTGAGGCAGAATCTTCCCTCTGCCTGCCTCCTCCTCGTCCCCTTCCCCTTCTTTCCCCCCAACCTTCTGCTCAACGCCCTCCCCCCTTCCCTCCTCTTCCTCCTTCTCTCCATCTTTCCCCCATCCCCACCTCAGCCTCTCTTTCCTCCTCTTGCTGCTCTGACTCTGGCTCCTGCCCTGTGAGCAGCTGGAACACATCACGAACTGAGGTCTCCAAGGCCCACCATGGCCTCTGCAGGCCCCACTGCTGAGAAAAAGTCTATTTGGATAATTGCTTAGCAGAAAGAAATCCTCAGAAAGGTTGGACACACACAGGCCCAGAGCCTTGCTTACAGGCTCCGTCGGATAGTCAGAGAGCGTCCGTCTCCCCAGCTGCTGGGGACCCAGGTGGCTCCATGCCCGGTGAGGCCGGGCCAGCCTTTTGCCGGAGCCCCCTCCACTGACCCCAGCTAGGAGCTTCCTGCATTACCACCCGTGCGGGCACGTTTGGTAATGGTCATTCTGCCATCTTTAGCTCCTGGGGAGAGAGTCAGCCCATGTTTACTACATGCAGGTATGGGGTGGGGGGTATAAATAAGACGGAGTTCCGGCTCCTGCATTTTGGGGGTGGGTGGGTAGGTGCGGGGGAGACATGAACAAACGTGGAAACAGACAACACACAAGTGACGAGGAGAACTTCAAGCTAAGTGCTGTGAAGGAGCTGGAAGAGGGGAAGGGAGGAGAGAAAGACAGCTTTAGTCAGGATGCTGAGGAAGGGCCTGGGGGACCTAGCGGTGGGCCCTGATGGGAGGAGTCACTCTGCAAAGACTCAGGGGGAGAGCATTCCAGGTGGAAAGAGAACCCACCACTCAGCTGCGGAACGACTGGGCCTGTGTGTGAGAGACAGGAGGGACGCCACGTGGCTGGAGCAGTGAACTAGGAGGCAGTGAGGAGGCGGCCAGCCGCGGATCCCGGGGCCCTCACTCCCTCACAGGCCAGGGGAAGGTTTGGAAGATTTAAGGTGCCCTGGAAAGCCATTGAAGGGTTGGAAGCAGCGGGGAATTTGATCTGGCTTATGGTTTAAATCACTAACTCTGACTCACGTGTAAAGGACGGGATGTGGGGAGAAAGAGGGGCCAGGGTACCCACGGAGGAAGCTGATTGGAGGGCGTGAGGGGTTCTTAGATCGAGCTCTTCTGTCCTGTCCCCCAGCTGCAGGCTGCTCACACCTAGCATGTCCAGAGCTCTACCAGCTCTAGCCCAGTCTTCCCAGACGAGGGACAGACCCCGTGGAGAGGCTCACACAGGGTGGGCCACAGAGGAGAGCAAGAGGCGCCCTTGCCGAATGTCTCCGGTGCCTGTATTCTAGGAAGGATTTGTGCGCATGGGAACTCCTTCAGAACTTAGGGGTTTTAAAAGGATCAACCCCCATCTCCCCCACATACACCTTATTCTCCAGCCTCACCACCTCCTAAGTCCCGAGCTTCCGGTAGGAGGCTCTGTCACAGTCGCAAGCCTTCCCACCTGTCCCCCATCGCTCTGAACACCTCCTGAGGGTCTTCTCCCCACAGTCCCTGGCAAACCCCTGATTGTCCTTCAAGCACCAACATGTCACTTTCTCTGCCGAGTGTCCCCAGACCCCACCTCCCCCACCACAGCCTCCTGCCCAGGGGGAGTCCCGAGCTTCCTACTCAGAGCGACCCCGTACCCCCCTAGCCGCTATAGCCAACTCTCGCTGCTTGGTAATGAGCTACCTGCCCGCCTGTCTCCCTGGCGGAACTGTGAGCCCCCAGGGGGCAGGCACTGGCCTCTCGCACCAGCACCATCTTCCTGTGCTCTGCCCAGAGCAGCTAGTCAACGAGCGCCTGCCGACACAGAACCTTCCCTCTGCGTCCTCACTTCAGCTACAAGCCAAGCTGTCTAATCACATCTGCCGACCGAAGGCTGCTCACCATTCAGGACCAACCCGGAGCAAAGCCCACCTCCTCCAGGAGGTCCTTGATTTGGAAGGATGCTTTCCTGCATCCTCTCAGCGCTTGGGCTCCCCGTGCAATTCCATGCCTCCCCCAGAATATCGTTTCCAGCAGATCTTCCCACCTGCTTCCCTTTCGTCCGTTAATTGGTTCAGTCGATAGTGATCGTTCGGTCTCAGCTGAAATGTCAGAGACTCCCTCCCTGAATGCCGATCTGGAGAGCCCCCAGCCACCCAGCCATTGTTGCTGTCTGCATGGTACCACGGTATCTTTCACTCGCATGCATGTTGGTTTATTTATTGTATAGTCTTCCCCCATCCGATGCGAGTTCCGGGAGGTACAGCCTGGCCTGGCTGGTCTCGCTCACGGCTGCCTCCTGAGTGTCCAGAACAGTACCTGGCTTGGGGTAGGTCCCCAGGAATCGTTCTGTGAGCAGATGATTCCGGAGCTCTTCCTCTATGTACATTGTTGCTATGGGCACCATGGCCCTTTCGCTCAGAAGGCATACCATCCGCCTGAGGTCTCGAGACTCGTGGCTTGGTGAACCGGCCCACCGATCCGCAACGCCCAATAAACGCTATACAGGCGAGATGCTGTTAGCGGTGAAGGGGAGAGCTGGGGGAGGGGTGCGGGGTGGCAGGGCAGGCTTTATGGAGGGCACTAGGACAGGGGTGGGCTCTGGACACTCTCACTGCTGGGCCTTCGCCTGTCCAAAAGCCCGCACTCCATCTCTTCATGACGCTTTAGCGACTCTGTCTGCTCTTCCAGCTCGCCGCTCCTTCTCTAGGAAGCTTGCTCCTGTCCCACATGCTCAAGGCTGTGGGACCCTGGACTTCCATCTCCTGGAAGATTCATCACACAGCTCTGGAATGGCCTGTTATGCCTTTTCCTACACAGACACACACACACAGACACACACACACACACACACACACACACACACAGAGTTAGCTAAATGAGGACAAGGGTGCTGTGTGATTCATCTTTAGTTCCCCAGAACCTAATCCAGCTCCTAGAACATAGTAGATACTCAGATAGTCTGTGCACAGTAAATGAAGATGGGGGCTTATTCCCTTTCCTGATGGGCCAGGAGCTCCCTAAGTACAGGTACGAATTCATTTGTTTATTCAGCACGTATTTACGAAGCACTTACCCTGTGCCAGGCGCTGTTCTAGGCTCTGGATACAACCGTCATCAAGACAGACAAAGCTCCCTGCGTTCCGGGAGGTTACATGCCGGCCAAGGGTCAGGCCAGACGAGAGAAGTAAGCAGAGTGATGGGTTAGACGGTGATCAGTGTGATGGGGAACAGCAAAGCCGAGAGAAGGGGGCAGGCAGTGTGCAGGGTGCCATGTTTAGCATGGGATTCAGGTCCCTGAGAAGGGGTTGGCGGGATGCCCTGTCGGAGGAGAGGGGCCCCTGCGGAGCCGCCCCTCCTGCAGGACTCCAGTGAGTCCTGAAACACTGACTTCTCTTTAATGAACCGTTCCCATCAGCTTCAGACATCCCGTTATTTCTTCTTTCCTGAAGGACCTCCTTCCTTCCCTCCCCTCTCCCCCTCACCACTTCTAGCTAACTAACAAACCCTCTTTGCTTCTCTTTGCAGTAAAACTCCTTGAAGAAATGTTCTGATTCATCTCTTCCCATTCTCTTTCTTCTTTTCTTCTTCTCTTTCTAACCTGATAAACATTTCCTGTGCTGCCCACGTGCCTGGCACCTTACGAGTGCGCACTCATTTAATCCTCGTAACAGCCCCGTGACGTAGGTGGCCTCAGATGTGAAAATGGAAGCAAAGATGGGACGCCTGGGTGGCTCAGTCGGTTAAGCGTCTTCCTTCGGCTCAGGTCATGATCCTGGGGTCTTGGGATCAAGCCCCACATCGGGCTCCTTGCTCAGCGGGGAGCCTGCTTCTCCCTCTCCCTCTGCCTGCCGTTCCCCCTGCTTGTGCTCTCTCCCTCTGTCAAATTAAAAAATAATATCTTTAAAAAGAGAGAGAGAAGAAAATAGAAGCAAAGAGAGGTTAAAGAACTTGCCTGAAGTCACACAGCTAGGAAGAGGCAAAGCAGGATTTGAACCCTGGCCGGCGGGGGGGGGGGGGGGGCTGTGCTCTCAGTTTGAACCTGTGCTCTCAGTCACCAAGCTGTGTGGCTTCTAGGTGCCACACTCCCTGAAGCCCAGGCACTGATCTGGACTCCGGTCCAGATCACCTGTGGCGTCCCTGTTGCCGAATCCCACGCTGGCCTCTGGCCCAACCGCTTCCTGCCGTCTCCACAGCATTTAGCACAGGTGCTCACTCCCTCGTCCTCCACCTGCCTTCTTGCCCAGGGTTCCGGGACACCACGCCTGCCAGGTCCTGCTGCCTCACCTTTCTCTCCCCATCTGCCTCCTTGGCTGGCTTCTCTCTCCCCATCCTGGTCTGGGGGAGAGCCCGGAGCTGGATCCTTCATCCTTTTTTCCTTCTGCACCCACTTCCTGGTCCTCTTGTCCCATCTCCTGGCTTTCAGTTCTCTGCATGTCCTCTCCTGTGTTTCTCATTCCCTCGCAGACCTCCACCCACCCTATGTCCATCAAAGTTCTTCCCATGTCCGCTGCGATAACTCATAAACATCTCAGAGCCAACACATCCAAACTGTACTGGTTTCCTCCCCGTATCCTGCATGGCCCAAACCCGCTCTGCCCATCTTTCTTGTGGAAGGAAAGCACCTGTCTTTCAGGTGTTTAAGC
Source organism: Ursus americanus (assembly GCF_024610735.1). Lineage (NCBI taxonomy): Eukaryota > Metazoa > Chordata > Mammalia > Carnivora > Ursidae > Ursus > Ursus americanus. The sequence goes on along the minus strand of NC_142138.1, from coordinate 59,842,959 downwards.
CCAAAGCCTTAGAGTTGTCCCGAACCCCTCTGCTTATCTCCCACCCCGCATTCCATCTGTCAAGGACTCCTGATGACTGTCCCTTCAGAGCACACACAGCACCTGACCCCTCCTTGCCGTCCCCGCTCCTACCATTGGTATGAGCCGTCATCACTTCTGCCTTCCTGGAACGTTCTCCTGATGGGGCCTCCCACTTGCATCCCGGATCCCTTATCTACTCTCATCACGGCAGCCAATGCCACCCTATTACAACTTGAGTCACAGCATGGCTTTCTCCCGTCAGAACCCTGTGATGGCTGTCCCTTTCACGCAGAGACATAGCCAAAGTCTTCATTGTATTTTCCATTCGGGCCCCCAGAGCCCCTTGGAAGTCATGGACTTCTCCTTCTCAGTGCCTCAACATTCCAGGAATGCTCCCACCTTAGGACTTTGCCCTTGGCTGTTCCCATTGCCTGAAATGCTCACCCCCAGATGCCTCACGGTCAGCTCCCCCCAGATGTCATCCTTTTGGATGGCGGCTGGCCTGACCTCCCAGGCTTCGGGCTCCCCCTTTCTCTGCTCTGTTTTGTCCTCCACAGTATTTTCCAGCTTCAAACATATGGTGTGGTTGGCTTCTTGGGGTAAACCTCCCCTCATAGAATGCGAGCCCCCCGGGAGCAGGAATTTTTGTTTTGTGCGGTGTTATTCTAAGCACCAGGGAGAGACCCCGACAAACCAGGGCTCTGTAAATGCCTATTGAGTGAAGGCGTTCCAGGCAGGGGGACAGGTTGATGCCTGGCTTGATAGTGCCCTCTCCGCCCGCCTGAGCAGGCTCCGGTCCTTCGTTCTGTCCATGGGACAGACCCACCGGCAAAGCTGCAGCCTCTGCCCCCTGTACTTCGGGCAGACCTCTCTTATGTATAGGGTGACATTGGTGACCTACCCAGGGACAACAGCAGGGTGCTGAGCACAGCCCAGCAGCCCCACCGCCTCCATTTACCCAGATGGACCCCCTTCCATTGAGGCGGACGCGCAGCCCAGCCCTCCAGAGCGATAAACCTACCGCTGCTCCTCCCGCTGCTAGGGGAGACACGACCGGAGAGTGGCTGTGCGTCAGCAGGGGCTGCTGCCAGTGAGTCACGGGAGGACGGGTTGCCTGGGGACTTGAGACAGCTGGAGGGCTTCCACCTGTCGGCCCCACCTCCCTGACCCCGGGGCCCCCTGCCCGCTGCCAGTTTCTCCTCTTTTCTCTCCCCATGTGCCTCTGCCTCTTTCGGTGGCTCCTTCTCCCAAGAGCCCCCCCCCCCCCGCCACAGAGCTTGCTGTCTCTCTCTGCCTTTGGGTTTCTCTGTATATGGGTCTCTGTGTCACCGTCTGTGTTTTCTCCTCCTTTCCGCCTCTCCCGTTGTCCGTATTCCTCTCCTTCCAAATACTCCCTTTCCCTGCCTGTAAGTACCACCTCCCTCCTGCTCTGGCTTCTTCCCGTGGCCTCTGGCCTTTGGGGGGCAGTGTTCTGTCTGGTGGAGGGTCCTGCATCTTCTCCTTCGAAGCCCCCAGTACGGGTTTCCATCCTCCACAATTCTGGTTGAGCTGAGCCAGCAGTCAGTCCCGGTCCTTCCAGGGCCCCTGCCCTCTCTCTAAGAGCTGGCTCCGCAGATGCTCTGGTCCTCCCACCCTGGGGGACTTGTCCCGGCCCCACAGTGTTGCCTGTCTGATGCTCCAGAACCTGGGACTTTTCCACTTTCCCCCGGGCAACCCTCTGATAATTTTCTGAGGCTTTTGTGTAGGCAGGTGCCCTGGAAAAGTCCTCTCTGAGTTAGAAATCCTTCCCTGTAGCTCCTTCCCCCGGGCCAAAACTTTCCATCCCTAGATCCTTCGAAGCGACTCCTTCGCGTGTTAAGCCCCGCCTACCTTTCTCTTTTCCAGCCAACGTTCCAGATAACTTTTTAACACTGAGCCAGCCTGTGCTCTATTTGCTTTGATTTAGCCAGTGTTCAATCTGGTGTACTTGCCAGCTCGTCCTCTTTCCAACCTGCACGTGTTTACCCCTGCTATTCCATGATAGAGGAATCCTGGGGCACACGAGGGGTCCTTTCCTTTCGGGGGTTTGTTTCGCTTGGAAGTATTGTTAAGGACAGCAGAGCAGGCTTGTCTGCCCCCCACCCCCTCCCCCCGCCATGAGGCTGAGAAGAATTAGAGGTGTTTTCCTTTCCTCTCCCCCCACCCCTTCCTCTTCCTTCTCTAGTATAACCACTGCTTAATTATCTATTTTCGTCAATCTCCCTTGGAAAGACATCCTTTCCATCCCTTCTCACCCCCACCTGCCAGAGGGGCATTTGCTGGAAGCTTTTTGCATACTTAGACGGGATCATGTCCACGATGGGGCTTCGTGAATTGGAGGACATTATAACTCAGGGGTTGCGAGCACCTGCCGCAGCCTCCCTGGACAGACGGGACCGCTCACAGTGCCGGGCAACGTTTCCTATTGGCTCACACCTCTCTGACTTCTAACTGACACCACCCCCGCCAAAAACTCCAATTTTGCTCCCAGGTAAATATGAGCAGGAGCCTGCTTGCCTCTCTCTCCATATGCCTTGCTCACTCCCTGGCTTTCTCACAGGCCCGGAGCTCATCTCCTTAGAGGATGACAGTGTGTTAGGCTGCAGAAGTTCCCTCATCACACTGTGGGCAGGCAGTGTTTCCATCGCTCTTGAATGCTGGCTCTGATGGACAGCTCACTACCTTGTGGTGGTAGGCTCGCTGGTCGAGGGTATGCATCGGGGTTACACGGACGCACCATATACAGGTTATGTCACCCCCGCGTTTACTGAACCTTGCCAAGTCTCAGTGTCCCTTTTCTTAAAAGGACAATGAAGAAAAGAGCTTTTCAGGGTGTTGTGAAAAGTCAGGGAGATAATGTGGGAAAAGTGCTTATCACAGTGCCTGATGCTTTGTAAGTGCTCCGTGAGTGTTAGCTATTTTATTAAAGGCAAAGGCAGCCTTTGCATGGTTCTGAAAGCAACCTGGCCTCCCAGTAAGTTGAAGAGGACTCCCTTCTGCAGCCTGGAACTATATATACAAAGGCACCTAATCCCTCCTGCATAGGACAGCCCTTCAGATGTTTGGGGACAGCTTTCGTGCCCCTTCTAAATCATCTCGTCTCTAATTTAAGTCTCCCTGATTTCATCACCTATCCCTCATACTTGTCATGATTTCCAGGCCCCTTGCCATCTAGGTCACTGTCCTTTGTACACACTTGCCAGTGCACTTCCAAATACAGCCTAGAGAAGCGAAGGGACGGCTATGAGTCTGGTCTGAGCTGCCCACGCTACAAATGGGACCCTTTGGACCCTGATCCAGAGGCCGTCAACGGTCAAAGCCTTCATTAGTGCATGTCGGTTGTCTACTGATTGGTTGATGTGGTGGCCTGTGACCAGCTAAAAACTCCTGATTTTCACATGAACCTCTCAAATCCGCTCTCATCATACTTGCCGAGTCACTTTTTTGAACTGAGGCCGGATGGATGTTGTGTCCGTTCAATTGCATTGTATTTATTTTGGCCCCACATGTAGGTCGAAAACCTGTCTTCAATATCATTAAGTGAATAGATAGTACATTTCCATATTTAGAAGTCAAATAATAAAACAAGGTAAACTGTGAAGAAGCCCCATGGCACCCATCTGCCCAACCCCCTCACTCCCCACGTAGGTAGTGACCACGTGCTTGGCGTCTCGTGGATCCTCCTGGGCTTCCTTTACACAGGGACAAGCCAATACCAATATTGGTTCTTGTGTATCTTATTCTTACACAAACAGCAGCGTGGGGACACGCTGCCCGAAAGCTTTACCTTTCTCACCTAACAATGTCAGAGACCCTTTTAAATCTCCAGTTTTTTATCTGACATAACTTATATCTACCAGACTTAAGGCATTTGTACACAAAGTAAGCATGTCATCAAAGTGTTTTTTTTTTTAAGATTTTATTTATTTATTTGACAGAGAGAGAGACAGCCAGCGAGAGAGGGAACACAAGCAGGGGGAGTGGGAGAGGAAGAGGCAGGCTCCCAGCGGAGCAGGGAGCCTGATGCAGGGCTCGATCCCAGGACCCTGGGATCAGGCCCTGGGCCGAAGGCAGACGCTTAATGACTGAGCCACCCAGGCGCCCCTGTCATCAAAGTTTTTATCCACGTTGCCGATAGAAACGTATGGAGCCCGGAAGCCTGTCACTAGGGACACGCCCCAGGCTGTTGTCCATCCGTAAATCAACATCGCTGTGCACAGTGTTCTACTGGTTTCTGTACAACTAACGGGGCTGATTCACAGCCCATTTTTCTCCTTCTTTTCAAGGATAATGCACAAGCGTGTCAGATACTCACTAAAGAACTAGGTGCATGGGAGCTTCTTGATTTATCAGTCTACAACAGTGGTTCTCAACCGGAGAAGATTTTTCCTCTAAGGGACATTTGGCAATTCTCGGTTGTCACAACTGAGTGTGTGTGTGTGTGTGTGTGTGTGTGTGTGTGTGTATGTGTGTGTGTGTGTGTGTGTGTGTGTTGAGGGTGGGGGTGCTGCCACTGGCATCGAGCGGGTAGAGGGTACAGGGTGTAAGGAAGGCCTTGTGCCCCCCCCCATACACACAAGAAAGAATTATTAGGTGTAAATGTCAATAGTACCAAGGTTAAGAAACCCTGACCTAGAAACTTACCAAAATAAAAACACTTTTAAAGATTAATTTTGGTGCTACCTGGTCTGACTGAATCTTGTTGGTTCTTAATAATCGTCATTTATCAAAAGTTACATGAACATACAATTCTTTGAATGAAAAATCGTCTAGACTCTTCAGTCTCATTTAGACAGTCCCCAGATTTGGGGGACTGCTCCCCTCATTGGGGAATAAGCTCCTCCAGGCTGTCCTGTTGCATGGAGATATCTCAACGTGGGAGTTTCCTTTCTAGAGTTTTCTCTCCTCTTTCCGGGACGGCTCCCATGCCTGGTGAGGACTTCTGTTCTGGCTTCTCTCCCTGCAGTGCCCCCTGCCCCAGCCAGGAACAGCACAGAACCTCTGTGAAGTGAGGGAGTCGTATAGAAATGTCAGTAACAAGGGGACAGGCACAAGAGAGTAGCTCTCTTTCCCTCTTTAGATGTGCCCATTTCTCACTTAGAGAGGTGCCAGTGTCCGCAGACAAACATCTCAAAAGCCTTGACCAATGGGGGGAAAAGAAAGGCACCCCCCACATCACTTTAGAAGTCTGTCTTAAGAGAATCGAGTTGAAGCTTTAAAGAAGGAGCTGTTGGTGTCAGCAGAGCCCAGTGCCCTGGGTTTCCCACGAAGCCAGCCAGGAAAGGTCCAACTCCCTATTCAGCGAGCTCCCATTGTATCCAGAATGCAGTTAGGGTCCTCTTCGTTCGGGGATAAATGACGCGTGGACCCAGCTCTCGAAGAGCTTGCAAGAAGCCATCTGTGTAGCGGGAAGGCATGAACTTGGGATAGATCTGCATTCGAATCCCATGGAGGAGGCGAGACTGTGCGAAGTGGGTACTATGGGGCTTTACGCCTGAGGTATCAGTCTGTCCTCGGTAAGAATGGAGATAGCAATAGCTAGCTCCTGGGTGGGCAAACGAAATGAGAATAAGCGCGCGAAATGCCTCGTGTGCCGGGTGAGCAGTCCATACCGTAGTTATCATCAAGCACTTTAATATCCTGGTGCAGATTTTCGACACGGAATCTGATAAGCAGTAAAGGCACAAAGGACCGCGGACAAGGAAAGGAAGAGTCACTGAAGCAGTCAAAGTGCTTTTGAAGAGCAGTGAACTTGGAATTGTTGCACGAGTGGGCTTTGAGTCAGTCCCTTCTCTGTCACTCAGGAGCTGGTCAATATGGGTACTTCGTTTCTCTCAGCCTCTATTTTTCTGTTTATAAAATGTCTAGATAGTAGGACCTCCCCAAACAGCAGTAAATACCAAAAAAGTTCACAGTTATTATGAGTCCGCCGTTGAGCTTCCGTCTGGGAGATGTCTTGAAAGAGGTGGCATTTGAAGGGAGCCCCGAGGAGTGAGAAGGACGTTCTTAAGGGCAAAAAGGGGACCAAGAGCTGGGCAAGGTTTGAGTGTTTGTGGGACGCTCCAAGAATGAGGAACGTAAGCTTTGGGTATCAGACAGACATTGGTCGAGTTATGGGGCGTCTCTAAGCCTCAGTTTCTTTGTCTGCCACCAGGCGGGTGTGAGCATTCAGTGAAGTCGTGGATGAGAGCGCTTAGTGGGGTGCTGGGCACGTGGGAAGTGTTTAATGGACAGTCACCGTCAGACCCGTGGCTGGAGGCTTGATGGCGCTGGAAGGTCCAGGCGGGCTCGTTGTCATCTGACCAAGGAGGAGGCCAGTTGTTTGGGCACAGGAAGCCATCACCGGCTATTGAGAAAAGTGACATGATCCAACAATTTTAGGCTAACACTTGGCAAGTGTGGAGGGGAGGCTGGTGAGGAGGGCGCCTAGAGGCAGGGAGACCAGTTGGCCCAGGAGACTGGGCTGCACTTTAAGTTTTATCTGTTCTTTACTTTGGACTCTGGGGCAAGCCACAGAGACTCAGTGAGGCCTCAGGCTCACAGCTGGGCTGGGCCCAGGTCCTGGTAGGGGGTGGGGGGGAGCACGGAGTTCCGGCCCCTCCCTGTGGACTCTCTTCCAGCACCCTCACCAGCTCCCTATGACAGCTGCGGCTCCCACCCCCAGTCCCTGTTTGGAGCAGTGATTAATACAGGTTTAAAATAATCTTTGTCTTCTCCCTTTGTCCGCCCCCAGCACAGCCGCTGCTCTCCTCCCATCCCCCACCCCCTCCCTGGCCACACCTCAGACGCCAGCCTTGGGGCAGCTTGGGCCGGGGGGGCTGCCTTGGCTCACATGCTGAGGTGTTGCCACCTCACTATGCTCCAGACCCAGAGCAGTCACGAGAGCTTCGATTCCAGGCCCCTTCTTGGCCCTGGAGCCCCACAGCGGTCTTTTCTGCAGGGGTCCTGGGCCAGGACTTGGGGGGGGGACCCTGGCAAGAGATGATCTCTCCTTGCTGACACTGACCTCCAGAAGCTCGGCAACCCTGCCTGATGAACATACAAACTGGAGGCAGGAGGCCCTGCCTCACTCCAATGTGAGTGCTGGTCAGTTCTTCCACACTTGGGGGTTTGGGGGGGGGGCACCCTGTGCCTCAGTTTCCCCATTGGTCCTCTGGGTTTTTCTTTCCTTCCCAAAGAACATTTTTTCATTTCTGCATTGACGCTCATAAGTGGAGGGCGTGGATAATGTCATCCCATTAAACCAATGAAGAAAATCAAAGCTCAGAGAGGGGAGGTGGCTTCCCCAGAGGTCAGAGCTGGAAACAGAGTGCAGGGGATGACTCCAAAAGCAGCAGCCGTCTATCCTGGAAAAGGCCACCCACCTGCCTCCATTCAGAGCTGCTGGGTCTCCATTCATATTTCTTCAGTACACCGGGGCGCCAGTTACATCCCTTGCTCTCCTCCTCTGCCTGGAATAAAGCACCCGTAGTCTAAAAATTAGCAGACAGCAGCCCCTTCGGAGCCGTGGGACTCTGTGGCCAGCACGGTGCTTTTGTCTGGCCCCAGCCATGTATGGTTAGATTCAGGGAAGGACATGTGGACATGGACAAGGCAAAACAGTGGAGAGTGAGTCAAAATGGAAATTTTTAAAATGTGAAGTCACAGGGTATTATAGTTCAAGGGAATGCAAAGGTATCTAGTGTACCTCTCATATTTTACAAAGAGGGAAACTGAGGCCCAGGGAGGGGAAGGGGGCACTCAGAGCCACACAGCTGCAGGATGGTGGGCTCTCTGCCCCGCCTGCCTCAGGGGCTACCCTGGACTGCCCCTTATGTCATGTGAAGTGTAGATGCTGCCGCCAGGGTCTCTCCCTCCTGGTGACCTTGGAGGTGACATAGCACAGGGAGAACTTGTTCCCTGCACCTGTCCCCTGCTCCCGCACCCAGTAGCCAGAGTCAGAGGGGGTTAGGAAAGAAAGTCATATGTCAGGTGACAGGGGAAGCCGTCCCAGAGTTAACACCTGAGAAATGGGACGAGAACAGCCGCGTGTAGACAGCTGACGGGGGCTTGAGCCGGCGCGGCCTTGGGCAGGTGCTCACTTGGTTGCCAGGCTGAACTGGGCAGCTGAGAACACAAAAGGCACTTTCTCCGCGCCGTCTGGTGGGAGAGAGCCGATGAGCTCACGCCTGTGCTCAGAGCTGACAAATGCCGAGTTAATCCCAGATCGCTTTCTCGGGATGAAAAAAAAAGATGGAGATAGGGAAATGTGTCACTTTGGGTAGGAAAGGGAGACAGGAGTGTGTTTGATGGCCTGGATGGAGTCAGGCTAAATATTTAATGTTCTTGACAGAGACCTGGAGGGGGCCATCCCTCTCTCTAAACAGTGACACATGGGGCTCCTGGGCTGGGAGACAACGATGCTTCCAACGGCCTCTTAGGGGAAAGGCAGAGAAAGGGGCCCCGTGGGGAAATGCAGCAGAGGACCGGGGAGCAAAGGGCCAGTGCCGCCGGAGGAGGCTGGAGGCGGAGAGGGCCGGGGCCAACCAAGAGCTCCCTTTATTAAAAAAATAACGGTTCATTCTTTACATTTGGAATAAAAACCTGTTGTAATTACCTAGCAGTGGGAAAGCAATTTCCAAGCAGCTTTATTGTTCGGCTCCCCAACCAAATGTGCAACGAAACATCTACCCCGGGAATAGCAGGGGCGAAGACACACGGCAGTAGCTATGATATTTAAATGTTTCCACAGTAGAAATTTCAATAAGGTTTAAATGAGCCATAAGTTGATTTCTCTCTGGATTATTTTTTTCCTCCTCCTCCTTTATTACTTAAGACATTGTGCTCCTACCCTGTATTTATACGGCACTAGCAAAGGAGTCCCAGCAGGAGACTTCAGAAAGTAAAGTTACCATTAGGAGGGCCTCTCTCCTAATCCGCGCTCCTAATCCCGAGGAGGTGGGCACCTTGCATCCACCCAGGACACCAGCCGGGCGAGCCTGAGGCCACAGGGTGTCACCTTAGAGCCCCAAGGCACCTAAGTGGATCCCGCCCCGGCTGGCTGAACTCTGCTCAGTGCCCCATCAGTTACACCTCCCGGTGTAGAAGCTGCCGATTTATAACCCGGTGAGAGTAAAGAAGCTTCCATAACTCAATGTATAAGTTCTTGACAATCGAGACCACATCTCAGGTATCCCCCTGCCGCTTCTAGGCTGGGCCGCGAGCCTGGCAGTGGGTAATGCCTGAAATCGGAGTGTTTTGGATGTCCCTCTATTTTTGGCATATGTCAATTTCCTTGAATACCAGGCAAGTTCTAGGCTTAGAGGGGGAGACCAAGAAGGGTGAACTATTCCACCAACCTCTAAATACGTGATAACGGCTGACATGCATGCAAAGCTACTATAAGCCAGCACTTTGCTACCCTCTCCATAGACACCTACATCCGTATACTTTAGTTCGTTTGATCCTCTCGACAACCCCAAGACGGGTTACCATGATCATCATCCCATTTTTCAGATGGGGAAAGCTGAGATACAAGGAGCTTAAGTAGCTTGCCCCAGATCTCCTAGGTGGTCAGTGTCAGAGCTGGGATTGACCCAGACAGTGAGCACAGCGCCCACCCTCCCAACCATTACTGTCTCTCCAGCCCACCCCTGGAGTTGTCCATTCAAGTCTGCTTTGCAGAAACGTTGACTTGCCTTAGAATGAAAGTATTTGAGATCTGCAAGCTTGTGGTGATAACTTCGAGACTCTGAGGGGCTGCAGAGACTACCACGTCTGGATGAGAGTCTCTCCTCCTCTCGGAGGCACAAAACTGGCAGAGACAGCGCCTTCGAAGGCAACCATTGTCTTCTCCAGACTATACTTGCATCTGGACACCCAAGCAGGCTCCTCTCTGCAAGGCTGAGATAAAGCATGTTCAAACTTTCACACCATATGGTTCTTTTCAGCCCTTGCAGCACATACAGAGCTGGGGAAGAATGAAGAGCTCTGAGCATGGGCTTTAATTTCAAGCTTTGAAAACCAGGCCATATCTAGGAATATTTGGCCAGAAAAGTGCCTTCGTGCTGAGTTTTCTGCTCAAGACTGCATTTCAGGGGCCATTAGAGTAATCCCTGAAAGTGGAGAGGCAGAGATGGAAGTGCATTGACTCAGGACCTTCCCTTGCACTCAGAAATTCAACCCATGAAGCTCCAAGCCAGGTCCCCACCAATGAATATTTATGGTGCTTCTATTACTCAGGATTTTCCAGAGAAACAGAACCAATAGGAGATATATATATATATATATATATATATATATATATATATATATATATATATAATTTCTTATAAGGAGTTGGCTCATATAATTACGGAGGCAGAGAGGTCCCAAGATCTGCAGTCTTCAAGCTGGAGGCCCAGAAGGGCTGATGTGTAGTTCCAGTCTGAGTCTGAAGGCCTCAGGACCAAGGGAGTTGAGAATTATAAGTTCAAGAGCCGCTCTTTCAGTTCAAGTCTGAAGGCCCGGAAAGACCCGTGTCGCAGTTCAAACTCTCAGGCAGGAGGAATTTTCTTATAATTTGCGGGAGGGTCAGCCCTTTTGTTCTATTCAGGTCTTCAACTGATTGGATAAGGGCCCCCTTGGAGGGGGGCGGGGCAGTGAAATCTACTTTACTCAGTCTACCGTTCAGATATTACTCTCATCCCAAACTACCCTCACAGTCATACCCAGAATAAGGTTTGCCCAAATGGCTGGGCACCTCATGTCGCACTCAAGTTGACCCATAGAATTAGCCATCACAGTGCCCCTAAGTGCAGCCAGTCCCCCATTCTCTACCCCTTGCCCTCCACCTGATGTTGTAGGAGGCAGGAATGTGGGGAGAGTGCCTGGAGCAGCCCACTGGCTCCCCTAATGAGGCTGTCCTTCCCGTTGGCTTCCTGCGTCTGTTGTCTTTGGCAGCCAGCATATGACTGAGCCTATGACTGTGGGAGGGCCTCTCTCCACTTCTAACCCCCTTCTCTTCCTCCCCAGACCCCACACTACCAGGAGCAGTGGAGCAGCGTCGCCAATGACGGGGAGGGGTGGGGGGTGGGGAAGGGTCCACACCTGGGTTCTGCTTTGTTGTAGCGTTGCACCTCAGCCCTGCACACCCTGGACAGGGGCATTCTGGAGCGGACTCTCCCCTTGGCTCAGCCTCTGAGGTTGTGCTGACTAGAAGGCCCGTGTCTTATTAGGCAGGATAAGGCCATATTGTGGCTGGCAGGACGGAAGCTCATTTCACACTCTGGGAAATGGGACTCAGCAAAGAGACAGGAAGAGGTTTCACATACTTGCGTCCCTGCCTGCCAGTCTGAAAGTTGGCAGTGGCAACAAGCCAGAGGAGATGAGTACCCACTTCCCTTTCCAGTAACCCGAGACAGCAGTCAGGTTCGTCTGGGGGCTGCCGTCTCAGGCAGACCTCATCCTGCATCTACCAGCTGCGTGACCTTGGGCAAGTCCTTTCACCTGGCCATGCCTTCATTTCCTTATTTGAAAAGATGAGAATAGTAATACCACTTACTCCATAGCATTGTGCCTGTGCGGACCAGGTGAATTTGTGTATATTTAAATGGCTTTTAAAAATGCCTAGCACATGGTAAGGGCTCCCCAGAATGTTAGCAATTATTACTCTCCATCAGCCTCCTTTTGCTTCCTGAGATTTGGAGGTGCAGTTTTCTGCTAGTGGAATATACACAGCCAGTTGAAAGTTCTAGGCTGCCGCACCCCTACATCCCCCTCCCAGCCATCCCTCCTCCCCCCTGCCATATGATGTGTGCTCTGGGGAAATGAACTTACTCAAGATGAAGGTCAATGATTCTTTCCCTCCGCCCTCACTACGTGCCGTGAGGCTGTGAGGGTCCATAGGCACGGACTTGATGGGTTTGGGAATAATATGTAACGTGCCCCATTATCACACATTTCCAGCCTGGGTAACTGACAAATGGCTGTGATAGAACCATGTCTGTTACACCCTGATCCCCCACTCCCTCCCCTGCTTAGTCTTCCTTGGGCTCTCCTCACTCCGTCTGATCACATCGAAAGTGAAGGATCTACTCTCTTCCTACAGGCAACTCAGAATGTCTTCAACCTGTGTCCCCATCCCCAGGCCCCACCCCCACTTCTCACGTGCGCGCACACAGACAGGCACCCTGGGCACCCTGCTTCGATGCAGCTTCAAGCATTTTTGGAGACAGGCAGATGTAAGACTTAGAGAAACCACACCCCCTGTCCACCAGAGATCGCTGATGCGGAGATCCGTGGTTGTGCTGTCCACAGCTTCAGTCACCTGCGGTCAGCTGTGGTCCAGAAGCAGATCATGCCCCTCTGACATATCATCTGAAGGTCAAGAGTAGCCTAATCCAACAGCACAACACCTACGTCACTCACCTCACTTCTCCTCACATAGGCATTTTGTCATCTCACATCATCCCAAGAAGGGTGAGTATGGGACAATAAGCTATTTTGAGAAAGAGACCACATTCACGGAACTTAGAGTATATTGTTATAATTGTCTTATTCTAGTCCCAGCTATTGCTGTTTATCTCTTACTGCACCCAATTCATAAGCTAAACCTTATTAAACAGAGACAACTTGCAAGCCTAGCACACAGTGGGCACTTTTCTAAATGCATCTGAATGAGTGAGGGAACGAATGAACAACGGAGCCCTGGGACAGGATCCCAATCAGTTCAGGGAGATGTGGAGCCATCCTACCTGGAGACAGAAAGATGGCGAGGATCCGAGGATCCCCTGGGAGGTGGGGGGGGGGTGCTGGTTCCACATGCGAGTCAGACCGGCAAGTGAGTGTCGGCAACTTTATCTCCTCCCTCCCTTCTGGGCAGGACACACAGATTCACATCTTCCTCTTTCTGTAGATTTCCCTCTGCTCTTCTTCCTCCCCTTTTCTTGCCTTGTCTGCTTCGGGAAGACCATGGTCAAAAGAGGGAGAACAAAATCTGTCTCTTCCCTACCCTTCAGTTCTCTGAAAATAGTAACTAATTCCCAAATCGCTTTTCCTGGGCTTCAGAAGCAGTCCTGTTTTGGAGCAGAGTGAACCTGCCTGGTTTTGTTTTCCTTGGGCTGGCGTTAAAATCCAACGGCCTAGAAGTCCAGGTGACAGGTAGTGTGGGCTTGCACCATGGGAATTAAAATTGGTCTAAAGAGGGGTGAAGAAGTGGATTAGCTACACAAGGGGCCGGGTCCAGAGCACCCCTAGGAGCACGGAAACCTCGTAAGCACTCGGCACATGCATGCTCTGATTGCCCTGGGCCTCTGCCCACTCCCTCAAGACAAATGGGGTTTGTCTTGAATCAACTCCACGTGGTGGCCTTTGGAATTACAGAGTGTCCGAACTGGAAAAGGATCATTTCACAGGTGTGGAAACTGAGACCCAGGCAGGTGAAAGGACTCACCCAAGAGCGAGTAGGGGTCCAGGCAGCGGGTCACTCAGACTCAGAAATGCCAGCTTACTGGATCTCACCTGTGGGCTGGCAACTTGGCCTAAGGAAGAAACATATTCAGAGGCTAGTTTACCTGCCAGTTGACTAGCGAGCTTCCTCGGTCTGTGTGTTTCTGATCTTTCCTGCCGGGTCTAGTCCCTGCGTCTGAGCAGACAAGGCAAACGGCAGACAAGCTCGCTGGCCCTGTTTTTCCCTTCTCTCCGTGAACATCCGTCAGCCACAGTTTCATGGTGAATGGGGCTGAGAGGAACTTCAAGGCTGAGATTATTACATTTTGTACATTACACTTCTGCCAGAGAGCTAAAAATACCTTCCTGTGGTTGCTAAGTGCAGGTCTAATGGTTTTCCTTAGAGGAAAGAATGGGATTCTAGTTTCTGTGAATCTGGAGGCTCCGTGTCCAGGGAAATGCAGACATGGAAATTGCTGGAGCGGTCGTAGAGCGCCCCTGGGAGAGGAGAATTGAGGGACAGGCCGAGAACTCCCTTCTCCCGAGCATCAGGGAAAATCTCCAGGGACGGGTGCCTGCAGAGGTGCCGGAGGAGCGCTGGGAGGAATCCAGAAGGGGCAGTAGCTTCCATGGAGAATTCTCCCTGATCTGCAGACTGCCCAACCCCCTTGGCCCCTTGGACTCTGGCTTTGTGAATTTTCATTCTTAGAGCTATCACTTTTGTTTGTGCACAACGGCTGGTCCCCACGGTAGCACCTACAGTGTAGATATTTTAAGGGGAAAGAGATTGATTTAGGGAAATCGAGCAGGATCTTAGCAGCACCTTACCTGCCTGCCTGGAGACCTGGTAAGGGGCCTCAGCTACCTCTTCGCTTGATAAATTAGTACCAGACTTACCCAGCACACTGCCCGCCTCCTCTCACCAGGCACAGCACTCCCTTGGACAACAGACAAAACATTGATTTCTGTTTTAACCAAAACATCAGAACTCCTAAAGCTAAGGAGGGATTTAGGGTTTGGATTGAGCTCCCCAGAGAGGTCGTCTTGGGGATCCACACACTGTAGCCATTTCCAGCTCCTAGAACCACGTTCGAGCGCTGCCTTTGGAAGCACGTCCCAGGCCACAGCAGCCCTCCTTGCCCCTCTGGACCTGGACTGTCTTCTCAGGGCACTGAGTTCCTGCTCTGGAGGCTGTTGTCATGGTATCCTCCTCCCGACCGTCTTGGACACTGACATTCACATGAAGTTGCCTTTCCTGGCCCAGGCTGACGAGTGGCCCTGGAGGTGGGTGAGAGAGGTTGTTGGGGTCACAGGGGACGCTGGCCTGGAGCAAAGTATTTGAAGCAATGCTGTGGCAGCTCACAAAGGAGAGGCCCTGGGAGCTGGTTAGATGTCATTGTGCCCATGGGGCTCTCAGTGGCCGCCAAGCAGAGAGCTGTGTGCTCCGAAGAAGAAAAGGGACATGTGTCATTGTTGGGGGGTTGGTTTTCTCTTGCTCGTTTTGTTCAGGGGAGCACAGATGAGCTCACCCCTTGCTTAGGCAACGCTCATAAATGCAAAGTTCGTCTTAAACTCCTTTCTTGGGAAAAAAAAAAAAGAAGGAACTGGGACAACAATTCTTTATGAGTAAGAACTATAAGATCGCACTTGACTCACAGTGCTTCCTTCTAAAATGCTTTCTCCTCTCCCTTAAAAATCAATCCTGCCTCCCAGGATGGCTATCTGCCCCCTTGGTAGAAGATGGGCCCTTTCCAGAATGGGTGAGAAGCTCCAAAGGCAATTCTCCCCGCAAATAAAGAACTTCCAGAAGAGTCTTCCGCAAAGCAGCAGCTCAGTCCCGAGGTGACAGTTCTGCAAGAACGGCACGCTCCAATATGTGTGTTTCTTAGAACACCCTCGTGGCTGGCAGCCCCTTCTCGCTGGTTCCCTCTGACCGGGCGAGCGGTGGGGTGATTCATTTAAAACGGTGGGGAACCAAAAAGCTCACTGTTGTTTGACTTCGAACGTGTGGTAGGATACGTAGCTATTGTCCACACCTTACGGCATGTTTGCCTACCTAATTATGTTTTGCTTCGACCAGTATGGAAATGAGCTGGCTGCCTGTGAGGGCACACCAATTAATGGCAGGGTCAGGCTGCTTGGAAGCCTTGTAGGTATGTGGAGCGGTGGGGAAAATCTCCCAGGATTTCACAATTTCGACAGGCTGTTCACCCAGTGTGTAACCCACCTGGGTATAATCGAGTGTTGGCTGCAATCAGATTCATTAACAGCCCGAGAATTCAACCTACCCCCTCATCCCCACCCCCGGCCAGTTATTCTCCATTCTCCCCGGCTCGTGCCAGATATTTCGTGAATCTTGAGTACCAGGGCTGCCAAGCAGGCAGCTTTGCCTCGGTGGCAAGGGGGCTAATCTATATTCGCATATTAACCATACTTCCCAGTGAATTTCAATAACTTGGAAATGGGCATTTAGCAGCTGGGAGAGCGAAGGCATGTGAAGTGCTCAGAACAAGTCTATAATAAGCATCTGCTTCAAAGAGACCCTCTCCAGCCAGATGCCCTGGGCCTGATTGGGGCTCTGGGCTGGGACTGCAGCTGCACATTAAAATACACTTAGTCTGTCTTTCCAGGTGGAGCGGGCAGCATTTCTTTCCCCGTGGAATGGAGCTGACCCAAAGAGGCAGTCGCTTATTCATAAAGTAGAATTTCCAAGCCAGACTTCATTCTGCCCATGGTCCCCTGCCCCCAAGCAGGGCTATTCGTTTAAGACTCTTTTCCTTCAGAAGTCTTCACATGGTAATTCCTGCCACCTGTCACGTCACACGCGTCCTGTGCCCCATGCCACACCGTAACCTAGCTTATATGTGGCTAGGCAGGCAGTCCTAAGGAGAGCGTGTGCCACCTTTGTCCTGGCCACATGTGTCTCCTGGAGGCAGTGTCTATTCTTGCCCGAGTGCCCACATCCTTTGCACCCCCCCGCCCCCCCAACAGAGGGCACACTCATTTCAAGGCAGGACAGGCTGGGACACTGCACAAGGCGACAGTGTCAGTGGTAGATGGCCCAGGACTGGATCAGCGTTCTTACCTGAAGCTTCGTGGGGCACTGGGAGCCAAAGAGGCATAGGCCAGAGGCTAGTGGGGAAACTGATCTTTGGGGAGGGGTAGGGGGTGGAAACCAGGCATAGCTTCAAGTCCAAAGGATCAGAGGCAGGAACAAAATCCAGGCTGCAGGACCAGGAGCTGGGAGTTAAGACCAGCATCAAAGCGAAAGCAGCGCCTAGCCGTGTACCTGGCCCAGAGAAAGTCCTGGCTGCGGCTGTTGAATGAATAAATGATAGGGGAAGAGGATTCACAATGGTCAGATTGTTCCTAAAACCATGGAGACATCTGCCTTTGTAAACTGGTGAGCGAGCTCAGGGGGTACATGGGAGCGAACAGTCCGACTTACAGAGCCCAATGTGTGGTTGGTAGTAATTTGCTGTTTCTTTAACAAGAATCCCAGCTCAAAGCTCTATAAAAGTGTTGTGGATTGATTGTTTGGCAGAAGGATTCCTTATTTCCCATCACCTCCCACCCTCACATCCTTTAGCTCCCCGAAAATTTTACTCCCCGGTCATAAAAAACAAATACCCTTTCCCCTTCCAAAAAAAAAAAAAAAGAGCTGCGCTCCCACAGTCCTTGTGTTTCTGTCCGTGACTTTATGGGAGAGTCTGCAGACCCGCATTTCCCAAAGCGTGCCTTGTAGAACATTATTCCATAGAATGGTAATGGTAGAGAGGTTTGCAGGTCCAATAAATTTAGAAAACATTGATTTAACAAAATTAAACAAGTTTCTTCAGTGCAGGGCTCCTGGGTCTTTAATATACTCATCTGCATTCCTAGAAGGGGAAATGCCAAATTGACTTAGCCCCAGAGCCCTTCTCCGTGCCCTTCTCGCGGGACTAGGGTTCTGCCAAACATGCTCTGGAAATGCAGTCGTTCCCTTTCTTCTTCTTCTCTTCATTGCCCGGGGTCCCTTATCTGTGGAATGGGGATGCTCCTGGTACTCACTTCACAGATCATCGTGGAGATGAAATGAACCAGTGCGCACAACGTGTTCCGAAAGTGCCCGGCAGTAAGCATCAAATACATGGTTCGGGGGCGCCTGGCTGGCGCAGTTGTTAAGTGTCTGCCTTCAGCTCAGGGCGTGGTCCCGGCATTCTGGGATCAAGCCCCGCATCAGGCTCCTCCTCTGGGAGCCTGCTTCTTCCTCTCCCACTCCCCCTGCTTGTGTTCCCTCTCTTGCTGGCTGTCTCTCTCTGTGAAACAAATAAATAAATTCTTTTTAAAAAATACATGGTTTTATTATTATCTTTATGATGATCATTTCTGGCTTTTTTTTTTTCATCTGACTCTGCCTTCACCACTGCACCAAACTTGCCCCTCCCCCGACAGTCACTGGTCACGTCTCAGCCCCCAGATCTCTGCCCTTCGCCTCTGGGCAGCAGTTGATGTCCGGTCTGCCATTCCCTCATGCTTCACCCTCCCTCACTGGACTTCTCTTTGACTCCTCTCTCCTCTTGTCCTCCCTCTCCTGTCATTCCCCAAAGGCCATTGGTGCTTCACTTCCTCCTTTCCTCCACTTTATAAACTTCAGTTTTACCCAAGAACCATTCTTTGGCTTTTCCTTGCTCTTGCTCGATACTCTCTCGTTAGGAAATCATATCCAATTTCAGAGCTTCATCTGCTTACCTTGGTGGAGGCAGAGGGTGCCCAAATGAGTTTCCCATCCCCAGCTTCTCTCCTGAACTCCATGCTGTCCTTCTCTGCGGCCTTCATTCCCAACAGCCCCTTCAACCCACAGCCGGACCCCTCTAACTTTGCTCTTTCTTTCATGCTCTCCGTTTCTCCTAGGGACACACTTGTCCTCTCCACCACCCCCGCTTGACTGTCCCCTACCTCTTGCCAGGTCCTACCACTCATGTTACCATTTAGCTGCATTTTTTCTGCCTCTTCCAAAATTCACCTCCTCGTTATTCCTTCACTGCCTTGACCATCACAACAACTTCTTAACTAAGGCCCGAACACAGTCCATTTCACACTGTGCTTCTGGAATACTCTTCTAAAAAACAATTCTCAGCCTCCCGTATCCTGCTCGAAACATTCAGTTACTCCCTACTACCTACAGAACAAAGTTGAGACTCACGTCCTTTTACAGTATGGTCTCGGCCATCTTTCTGATCGTACCACCATGACTGCTCTTCGCAAAGCCTTCCCTGCAACCCACTGGATTTCTCAATGTACCTCACATATACCCTCCCCTCCCTACCCCCGCACTGCATCTCAATCGCTACTTCCTTAAGTCACAGTTGCTCCTGCTACAGGTTACGTATTTCTCTTCTGTTCTCCCCTTCTGGAGGTTTTATTTCTTTAGGACAGGATCCATGCCTGACTCATCTCTGTTTCCCATCCCACATACTTTGCACAGCATAGTAGCTCAAGAGATGTTTGTTAAATGAATGAATAAATTGATGGATGGATGATTGGAGGGATGGATAGGTGGTTGGATGGAGGCCACCTCTTTCCTCTTTTTGTGTGTGTTTTTTTTCTCTCTCACTAAGTGCAATCTCATGGACCATCTTAGACAAGACACTATGACCCCATACTCATTAGCTTTCATGGTCGTCATTCCTGATCTTGGAGTTGGCTCCTCCCCTCCCCTGATCAAAGCCCTCTTAACAAGGCAGCCCAGCTGAAAGCTCTCTGAGCTGTGTCCGCCCTCACCCCCCACCCCCATCCCAGCACTTAAATGCCTGATGCTCATGTGTTCAAAATGGTACTGACACCAGCCGGCCCTCTAATTAAAGCCATGAGCCTTTATTATCCCTAGTAATTTCCTTTAGTGTCAAAGTGACCATCTGTCCTCTTAATTTGGGTTTAGTCTGATTCTGTGGCAGAGCGACTCTAGGGCCCAGCATCAGAACGAGGGGACTCAAAGTCACACTGGGGGCTCTCAGTGCCCATCATGCCCACGGCCCCTCAACCGGGATTCTGATAGCTGAAAATCTTTGCAGTGAAGCCTGGGCCCATGGCCCGCTAGGAAATTGTAAATGTTTATTTGTGAGATGTGTATTTAATGTCTGGGGGGGGGGGAATGAAGTAATAAAACTGACTTCTGTGATCTTGCCTGTTGGAGTTTCACATTCCCACAGGTCCTGAAAGGTAATAACACACTCGTAGGTAAGAGAACATGCTCTGGAAGCAAGCTGCCAGATCCAAGTATTCAGGGTCCAGTCAGGAAAGAAGACACCACCCCAGGTATTTCGAACAGAGGAGATTCAATACAAGGGATTGGTTATACACCTGTTGGTGAGCTGGAAGCGCAAGGGAAACATTGGATAACCCAGTGATCATAAAGGCAGCAAACAGCTACCGTCTCTGGGACTTGGAGGACAGGAGAGAAAAGTTCCTAGAGCCTGGAGTTCCAAGGAGCTGGTACTCAGACCTCAGAGGAGGGGGTGCCACTTGTCTGCCACTGGTCCTCAGGGGTGCATAGAGGCTGGTTCTGGGAGAGTTAGTGGCTGGAGCCGAGAGCTACTGTTAGAGCTGCATTGACAGAAACAGGAAAAAAACTAGGAAAGAAGGCCCCTCCGCCCTTCCTCCTGCTTTCCAGTCTCCTTGTAATGCCTGTGTTCAGCAAAACCTGAGGAGAGCCCATTATCCAGGGAAGCCATGGGTCCAGCTTAGAGTAGAGAACAGAAGATGGATGGAGCTGTAGCAGCAGATAAGTCACCAGCACAAGTGCTTGCAGGCTCTGCAACCTTGGGCAAGTGGCTTACCTTCTCTGTGCTTCGGTTTTCTCGTCTTTAAATGGTAGTAACCATCATACCTCCTTCACAGGGTCTTTGTGACATGTAAATGAGCTAACACTTAGAAAGTTCTTAGAGCAGTGCTTGGTACATAGCAAGTGCTCAACAAATTTGACTCATTATATTCTGCCTATACGTATCTCAGTTAATCACTATCCTTCGCATTCAGTAATATGTATGATAAAGTTATCCTTGATATTGATTTCCTATACGCACTTTGTGTCAGTACCTGACTGTGTGTGTGTTTTCATTCTTTTGGGAGGCAGTTCACCCACATACACATCATATAGAGTTTATCAGATGGGAATTCCAAACCCAGAGCCACCACTTCCTGGCTACACGCTAATCTCTAGGAATTCCAATGTCCTCATCCTTAAAAACAAGCTACTGCTACCTCCTTGCAGTGTTGTTAAAGGAAATGGTGCAATGAGACTGCCTGCCACAGGGTTTGGGACAGAGTGGGTTCTCACTGGGTTGGTTTCATTCCTTCTTTCCTGACTGAGCACATTGGCCATGCTTTACTTGGAGCCTTGAGCATCGAGCTCCCTGTTTGCTGCCCAGATACAAATGGGCACTCACCGGGACCATCGTGCATATTACAGACAGGGATGGGAGAGATCTAGGAGCAGTCCAGGACAAGACTTGGCCTAGCAGAATTTAAGCTCTAGTCCCATCTCTGCCTCTTGACCACTCAGTGATCTTTGCTCACTTTCAGTATTAGCTTCTATTTCTGTTTTCACTGTGTAAACAGGGACTGCAAGATCCCTGGAGGCATATGTGGGCTGGTGTGTGTAATGTGGTCATAGCCCCAGCTCACTGGGGATATACAAGGGGGTGACGTAATACAGTGACAAGACGAGAGAGCTCAGGCTGGTGCAAACCCTTGGAAAGAAGGCTGGGAGGAAGCCCTCACCTAGGACTTCTAGGGGTCTGGAGGCTGGGGCTGGAGGATCTTGGAGCTCAGTTTCTGTTGGAAAATTCTAGCAGCTTATATATTTCTGTGTCTCGGGAGCTCACTTTAAAGACTCGGAAGCCTATGAATGTTAAGCAGACTTTTCGAGATGAAATATTATAACAAGGAAAAGGAAAGAGGGGAAGAAGTGTTCTGATTTTTAGTCTGGTACTGCTGCTGTCTGGCGTGACAGGGCCCACGGGTAGAATGGGTGGCTTATGGAAGGGGCATCAGCACGGGGCTTTGCAGGCAGACGTCTCAGGTTCAAATCCTGACTCCCTACTTCATATCTATATGACTCTAGGATAAAACCATCTGAATTCCCTGGCCTCAGTCCCATCAACTCTAATATTGGGACGATAGCTCAAAGGGTATTGCAGAGTTTAAATAAAATAACGTGCATGCTGGTACTTTAGCAGAATGTCTGGCATATAATGAGCACTCAATAAATGGTAGCTATTGTTATCGTCAGCCACTTAAAATAATAATAGTCACCACTTAGAGTTTCTTGTGCCAGGCACTCTGCTAAGTGCTTTGCAGGCCTTAGTTCACTGATATCTTGTACCAGCCCACTGAGGCGGATGCTGGGATGATCCCTGTTTGACCGATGAGGCTCCCTGGCTTAGAGCAGTGAGCAGTCTCCTCAAGGTCACGCAGTTTGTAGATGTTGGAGCTGGAATTGGAACCAAGGTCTGACACCACAGCCTGTGCTCTCACCCACTAGAACAGTGTCTTACACAGCGCTCGGATGTTCACTGTGCTCAGAAGGGTTTTCTTCAGCGTGCCTTACAAAATATCTCAAGTTCTCCTATACACTTTTATCAAGGTGCTTGCAATGCCTTCACCAGAAAATCGATTTGAGTTTTTAAGGCTCTTTACTCTCTGAAGTGCATATTACCCCCAGGACAGGGGAAATTCATCTCAAAAACTAACACATTGGCAAGATCCACTCTCTAATCCAACGCTTTTGAGAGCGCAGACCCCAGCCCTCCTGTCCCCCCCCACATGGAAATGGTGATGAGGGATGTTCCCATGGGAGAAGGGGTGCTCAGAGAGGGTCCTACGGCAGGCTTCCCTTCCAGTTTTGGTCTTGCCCAGTTACGACGTAGGATCAGGGTGCGCTGCGTATTCAGATAATATCCAAAACATGTTCATCTTAGAAATCTATCCAAGAGAGTTTTCTGTTTTTAGTAAATCCTAATGTAAGCCCTCCAGCTCCTTAAAGGGCTATATTTAGTTCTAGTCAGATCAACAGATGTATTGAACACCTGCCTGATGCCAGACTCTGGACCAAGCTATCTAACATGGCTTAACTCCCTAGATTTTCTAGCTGGAGGTGTGCCGAGAAGATGAAGGGCGAGAGGGTGCTTGATAGGACAGTGGAAAGTAGCCATCGGCTGCATGCTTCCTCTGGGCCCGGCATTGTTCTCTGCACATCGTACTTATATCAACTCCTTAGCCACTGTTACTCTCCCCTTTCTCCGGATGAAGGAACAGGGACATAGAGCACAGAGAAGTTAGGTAACTTATCCAAGGTCATACAGGTGAGTAAGTGGCAAAGCTAGGACTTTAAAGCAGTCAAATTTTATTTTTTTAAATAAGTACACCTAGGAATCTTTCCATGATGTGCATTTAAAAGATTGCAGTGCCCTTCAAAGGGCTTCCTCGGGAGGCTGCATACTTAATTCAGTGGTGTCGGCGCTGCTGATTGGTTGTAGAATGCCTTCTGGAAGTGGCCATTAGAGCTGATTTAAGAATTAAATAGGAAAGTCAGCCTTAATACATTAGAGTCACACCTTGGTTTTGACCCAGAATAGCACTGCTCAGCTTCTCAGTTACAGTGTGTGTGTGTGTGTGTGTGTGTGTGTGTGTGTGTGTGTGTTAAGAAAAAAACAAATCAGAGAAATAGCACAGAAAAATAAAATGGTATTCTCTCAATTTTGCTGTGGAACTAAAACTGCTCTTAAAAGAATTTTAAAAATAAAAATAAAATGGTTAAAAATATCATATTTCAAAAATAACTTGCACCCTCAAAATAAAGAATTTTTTACAATTGAAAAACATATAAATAAGTGTTTTAAAGGAAACTGGGAAAAAGTGTCAAATAACAGCAGCATAACTGCATTGGGTTAGAACTGTTAGAATCTCTTATGAAGGATTCTCTTTTAGATACATCATTTCTATGATATTTTAAAGATACTAATTTATGGGAACACTTAAATGCCTCAGGACCCTGCCCCTGTTCGCAGAGACATCCAATGTCCTAGTGGAATGCATCCCTAACGAAATCCATGCTGGCTCACTCTTTGTAGCCCTGACTCTTTTGGTCATCGTTTCTATGTAACCAGAGACCAGTTCCCTCTCCTCCTTTCTTGCATTTTTTAAAAAGTTCTTAGAACAAAGTAAGATAGTTTCAGGCAGTACCCATTCCTGTTTTGGATTGAGTAACTGAAGGTAAAGCATTGACAGTTCTTTGAATAATTGTGTTAGGAAGTTAGTGTATGATTAAATGAGATAATTATGTGAAAGCAAGTGGCAGAGGATCTGGCATACAGTGGGAACTCGGCAACTATAGTCAGGAACCTGGTGAATAGAACAGCTTAAAGTCATAGCGTGGTCCACCTGCCTCTACCTCATAGCGCCTCGCAGTTCAGCACCATGGCCAAGGACACTTTCAGCCCGAGCATTCAGGCTGTCTCTGATAGACCACAGCCACCACCCTGTATCTGTCTCCTATTTCTCCTATTTCTTGTTTCCTATTTTCTCCTATTTCTACCAACCCTTATCTGTCTGCAGTTTCACATTGCGCTTTTGTTGTATGTGAGCATTCTCTCTGACCATATTTGTCTCCTGTGTCTCTCTCTGCCTTCCCTTCCCTTCCCTTCCCCCCTCCCTCCTCTCCACTCCCACAAACACGCACACTATCCTATGACTCCTTGGAAAATCCTTGCCTTCCTCCCTTCTCTGTGGTCAGGGCTTGAGGACTGCAGTGAGTCATTTGGAGGGCAAAGTCCACGGAGCTGTTTGACCTTGCTGAGTCAGGAGTTCCACCTGAGACAACTTCCATGGTACCAGGAACTGTCCCCATGGCCTGGAGGCAAATGCAGCAGCAGCTATGGGATGATTGGGGTTTGGAGGGAATAGGGAGCATTAGATAAATATTTTCAGGCTACTTGAAAGGAAGACTGGATGGGTACAAGGAAGCTCTCCATTTGTTCATCTTTATTTAGCTCTTAGAGAGCCATGTGTCCTAGCATGACCATCAGAATTTATACTTTACTGAAACACAAAAGAAGTGAAAAAGAAATGAAAAGAAGAAATGAAGGTGGTCTACACCCAACTGTGTTCTTAAGAAAGGAGGATTCTGGAGCACCTGGGTGGCTCAGTCAGTTAAGTGTCCAACTCTTGATTTCAGCTCAGGTCATGATCTCAGGGTCTTGAGATCAAGCCCTGCTTCAGGCTCTGTGTTCAGCAGGGAGTCTGCTTGGGATTCTCTCTCTCCCTCTCCCTCTGCCCCTCCCCCCCAAAATAAATAAATCCTTTAAAAAAAGAAAAGAAAAGAAAGGAGGATTCCCACCTGTGGTTTCCCCGACTCCAAGATCCTTTCCCAGAGTAGAAGATAGAGGCTATCCCAAGGCAGAAACCTTGGGGTGCACTCCACTTGTCCCCCAAAGTTGGTTATCTAGGCCTGATGAGTGTACTGTTTCTCAGCTCTTATCACTGAGTGCCACGTGGGATTGAGAAGAGGATGTGTGTCCTTTTTCTCCCCAGTCCTAGCCATCCAGACATACCACGTCTTTTTTAAAAAAAAAAACAAGATTTATTTATTGATTTATTTGACAGAGAGAGAGAGACAGCGAGAGAGGGAACACAAGCAGAGGGAATGGGAGAGGGAGAAGCAGGCTTCCCGCCGAGCAGAGAGCCCGATGCGGGGCTCGATCCCAGGACCCTGGGATCATGACCTGAGCTGAAGGCAGACGCTTAACGACTGAGCCCCCCAGGCGCCCCTGTCCCACCGCATCTGACCACACACTAGCCATTCTCAGCGCGTCCAACAAAGAACTTGTTTTGTAGAGGCCTACTCCTCCTCTTCCATCCCCACGTCAGTCAAGATTTCACCTCATCGCCCCAGGCTCCAAGTCGCCCTAGACGCCTTTCTTTTCCCCCCACCCACCCCTAATTCTAGTCATCAAGTCCAACCATGCCTACCTCCCCAATAGTTCTCAGACCCGTCCCCTCCTCCCCGTCCCCACTCCCACTTTTTAGTGACACTGCTCATCATTTCGCCCCTGGATTATTTCAGTTGTCTTTCAGATTATCTCCCTGCTTCCTGCCTCACCCACCTTGCAATCCAACCTGCATTTTTTATTTCTAACACACAATTTGATACTGTTGCTGCCCTGCTTAAAACCCTTTAAATGTCTCCCCATTGCACGCAGAATCAAGTTCAAGCTCTCCATCGTGACCTGCCAGGGCCTCCCTGAGCCCCCTGCGACCTGCCTCTCCAACCTCGTTGCCTACTACTTGCCCTCGCAACCCTCCAGAGCAAATGAATGGCTGTTCTTGAAGCACGATGGCATTTAATACCTCCATCTGTTTGCCTGTGGTGTCACTTCTCCTTGGAATGCCCTTCCCCCTCAGACCTCCCGGTAGGCTCCCGTTCATCTTTCAAGTCTCAGCTTGAGTGTCTCTTCCTTGGTGAAGACGTCCTACTTCCCCAAATTTGCCTTTGTATTCCCACCTTAATGACTGATTTAAATTCTCATTTCCTCCATTTAGACCATGAGCTGGTTTTATCTCTCTCTGCTTTCCAAACACAGGATAGGCAGGGTCTGACCCATAATTGATAAAAAAGAGATAGCTGATGAAAGAATGAACTCATAATTAGGCAGTCTGAGTGACCTTGAACATGTCACATCACCTTTCTGAGACTTAATTTTCTTTGTCTATAAAATGAGGATAGTGATGTCTACCTTGCAAAGTTGTGTGCATTTTATGAAATAACATAGGCAAGGTATTTACCCTTCCCAGCCCATTATAGCAACTCAGTAAATGTAGTTTCCATAGCCTTCCTCTTCATTCTTCTCTTTGCCATAATTCTAATCAAAATAGGCAGAGGCAAAAGAGAAATCCCAAAGGCCCAGTGCCAATGCGCCTGGAAGGGGACAGTCACCTACTGCCCATCTGGAGGGAACAGTGTCCACACACCTTAACCTCTCATGTCACCCAAGACCAGCCAACCCCTGGTCAGTGTTCAGTGAGGGTTAACTAAGGCCTGGCAACAGCTACCGGTGAGGACTGACCATAAGCCGGGCACTCTTCCACGCCCTTCCCCTGTAATAACTCATTCAGCTGCACAGTGACTCTGTGAGGGTGCTCCGCTGTTGTCCCCATTTTACAGATGAGGGAGCTGAGACAAGCGAGGCTGAGGTCATCCAGCTAGTAAACTGTAATAGAGTAAGGATTGAACCCAAGTATTATGACTTCAGAGAGTATTCTCTGAGCTCCCACACAGTTCTGTCCAACACTGATGAGGGATGTTGCGAGACATAATAGCCCCAGATCCAGGGAAGAGCAGATCCCTTGGTTTCTGAGACTTGGTGATACAATTTGCAGGCTCACGATATGAGAATTTAGGGTAAACTCCAGTGGCCCCATTGCTAGGTTTACAGTTTCTCATTGCAAAAATTGTCGTTATCATTATTAATTGATAAATCTTTTTTTAAAAGATTTTATTTATTTATTTGAGAGAGAGAGAGAGCGAGCAAGGAGAAGAGAGGGAGTGAGAGGGAGGGTGAAAGAGTCTCAAGTAGACTCCATGCTGAGCGCAGAGCCCAGCTCAGGGCTTGATCCCACGACCATGACGATCGTGACCTCAGCCGAAACCAGGAGTCGGACACTTAACCGACGGAGCCCCCCAGCTGCCCCTTAATTGATAAATCTTAAGAAGGTGGGAGGGTTTGGGGCACGAGCATTCAGCCCATGGGCCAGTCACCCATTTCTTCCGAATAAAGTTGTATTGGGGCGTGGCTACTCATTCCGGTGTGCACTGTCTGTGGCTACCGCTGGACCACAGTGGCAGAGCTGAGCGGTGGTGACAGAGGCCTATTGCCTGCGAGACTAAAATATTTACTCTCTGGCCCTTTATGGAAAGGTTGCCAACCCCTTCAGCTAATACTACTTCCAGCCGATACCCATTTGTTCAAGCAGGCTGGCAAAATCCCAGTGGTCCCAGCCACCCAGGAGGAGTCTCCAGGGGCTGCCCCCTTCCCAGCCAGAGCAGTGCTCCCCGCGGGCCACAAGGAAATGTATCATCGTCTTGGGGGAGGCTGCAGCCCAGGGTGAGAGCAGGTGGGGTGGTTCCCAAGGTGCCAGCTACGCGAACAATCTTTGGGTTTGATTCCTTCAGCTGGTCTGGGGGTCGCTCGCACGACTTGAGCCACAGGAGCCCAAAGAAAGTGGCGGAGCAGTGCAGTCAAGACAAATTTCCTGACCCCGTGGAGGCTGCCGGAGGCGGGCAGCTGATGGATGGCAGAGGGAGAATTTCTCAGTTGCCGTCTAATCTGTGCCTGGGAAATAAATTGCTCTTGTCACTGGTGTCTGCCCCGGCTCTGCAGGCCCCTCTTCCCTGCAGAGTCCTCCCTGCACCCCACCCCTGCTCTGCCAGCCTGGAAATGCTGCCTCGGGAGGTGGGGAAGGAGAGGACAGGGGAGGAACAGGAGGAACGTTCTGTCCCATCCCCAGCGGCCCGGGAGGAGCTAGCTGCCTTCAGCCTGCAAGGACGGTCCTGCTGCGGGCCTGCCGCAGGTCTTAGGGCCTCAGTTTTCTTATCTGTAAAATGAGAAGGCTTTTCAAGTGATCTCAGAAACCTTACTATCCCGTGTTCCTGAGACTGCTGAGGGAGGGGGAAAGAAGGGGTTTGCACAGCCAAAGTCTGGAAGGATCCCCAAATCTGATCATCGAGTGCCTCCATGTGCCAAAATCTCTGAGCCTGAAGTTAGATCACGTCTTCTTTGGAACCCAGGTGTAGGCTCGTGTTTTGGGGGGGGTTGTCCCAGACCCTCAGCAGAGTCTCCCTTAGGAAACGCTCCCTTTCTCTTTTTAAAGGAAGTTTCCCCCCAGAATTGTTATCTGTGCCTCTGTGCCATCTATTTCCTTTCTCCCCTGCCCCCTCTCATCCCCACTGTCATTTTTGCTCTCCCCTTCTTCCCCCACTTTTGCCCCTTAGCTTTTCAAGAGGCACCCTCAACTAGCCACCTTCTAAGAGCTGGTGGGTTCCTCCTGTGAGCCCCTTTGGAAATGGGACATGGTGAGACAGGCTCTGCCAGACAGCTCTTGCTTGAGAGAGGACTCCCTCCGGGAACAAAAGGGAAACTCCCTGGCGGGGGCCTAAACCTTCCCAGAAATGTCCCATCAATAATCCAAGAAGTCAGAGACAGACACTGGCCGAGATCTGGGCCCAGAGCTTTCTCTGGACAGGCTGACAGCCGACACCCAATCAATCCAGGAAGGCTTGATGGAAGAGGTGGCATTTTAGAACTTGCTACCTGAATGAGGAAGGAGAGCTCGTTTGTCGTAGGGCAAGGACAGAGAAAGGGTCACCTCCCTGCTGAGACAGACATAATCACAGGCTCATCCTGGGAACTAAACTGCATCTGTCACTACGATTTCATAGCTACACTCAAGGATGGGTAGGGCTGGAGGGAGCTTGGGAGCGTGGGTCATCCATTAGCAGCGCGAATAGGGCTAAATCCTGAGCTGGGGAGGTAGGGGTGGGACGCCCGAGAGGCCTAGCTGTGCTCCACGTTCCTCTCCCAAGGGGCTGCACGTGCCGTGTTGCTGTTTCTGTCCCCGGTGGAGCTGGCTGCGGCTTTCATTAGCTGCCTAACAGGTATTAATCAAGCACGTAAGCCGTTAGAAGCCCGTCAGACGGACCGGGCGACAAATCCCAGCTTCAGCATTTATTAGTCGTGTGGCCTTGCCTAAGCTACTTATTTTCTCTGAGCTGCTATTTCTTCCTCGCTTAAATAGAATTCACAACAGCGACCTTTGAAGGTTTCTGTGTGGCTTAAATGAGACAATGTGTGCAAATTATATTTGAGAGCATTGGCCCTAAGGAGATGCTTGATACATTTATTTTTTCCCCAAATCTATTTTAAGTGCCCTCCGTATCCCAGGCGCCGTCCAGAGAGCCTGCTGTTGGGAGTACGTGAGAGGTGGAACTTGGGTCAACTCCTGCTGTCGCTCTAGCAGGAAAGCCTCAAGGACGGCTCCTCGGGACTGTCCCTGAGAGGGGGGGGTGGCTTTCCTGGAGAATGCAGAGGCTTCCTCCCCAGATGGGGCTAGGGGTGGGGAAGGAGTTCCCCCACACCTCCTGCCACCATGGAATCGAAGGGCCAGGGAGTTAGGAGCATTTCATTAAACAGTACCGGCCTCCCAGGGCTATTGTGAGGCGTAAATACTTTTGCTAAGGACAGCAGTTGGCCCATGAGAACGACTTGATAGTTATGCATTTTTATCGCATCAGTAGGGCCCAGCTTTGGAAACAAACGGCTCCGAGGTGGGGTGATCTCCTGGCTCTCCATTCCCACTGAGGCCGTGACATCCTAGCATGCGAGATGTAGGGTCGGCATAAAGCAGTACTTCCTTACGGTAGGCTCCTGTGAATTCTCTATTCTGTGGCTTCTGGAAAGCACTGCTTAGCCTCAAACAATAACCCAGAGGAAAAGAAGGCAAATATTTCCTAGCAAAATCCTGGCACTACTTCCCTTTCCAGGTGGGGCCCCGTGTCCTCAGGGTCTCCCCAGAGGTTCCAGCTGGGTCCAGGGAGAGAATAAACCCCGAACTCACAGGGCCTCGTGGATGAGGTCATGCCCTCCATCCACGTCCTTCTTGTCGGCACCAGGCCCCAGCCTTCCCCCGGCACCCTGAGGTCTCTGCTCTTCTTAGATGAGGTAACGCCGAGACTCGGCCGCCCCCGGAGAGCTTCTCACAAGGTGATCAGTGCAGGCTGTGAGGGCCTTGGGAGGAGAGGGGCTTCGAAAATCAGCGAGGCAGCTGCCACGGAATGTCTCTTAGCAGAAGCCTCCACTGTGGCCTCAGCTCAGCAGGGCCTCATGGGGCACGCCAGGGACTTGGGATCCTCTAAAAGCCGTGAGAGCCAAGAAGCATTTGTAAGCAGGGGACAGACCTACTCAGTTTGGTTTTGTCGGAAAGTCACTCTGGCTGCTGTGGAGAAGGGCCTGGACATAAGCAGCAGGGAGGAAGGGAGACCAGCGTTGTGCTGGCGGTCACGGGAGCCCGCGCCGGCAAGATAACATCTGGGCAAAGATCGGAATGAAGTTAGCCAAGTGTTTCGAGAGGGCATGGCCCCTGAGGCAGGAGGGTGCCCAGCTGGGTGAAGGGCCAGCCGGGGAGCCAGTGTGTCTCAAGCAGAACTAGCCAGGGGAAGAGAGCAGGCATCGAGGTCAGAGAGGCAGTGGGGAATGGGGTCAAGGGAGGTCTTGTAGTAGAATGACCAACTAACTGTCCCCCTTTGCACAGGACTGAGGGGTGTTCCGGGATGCAGGAGTCCCGGCGCTAAAGCCGACAGAAGCAGCCAAGCCATCAGGCACAATAAGCACAGTGCTTGGGACCCACAATACTTTTAGGAGCCCACGAACATGTTTTCATTTTCATTTTTTTAAATCAGAAGAAAACAATGAATATGATAATAATGAATATATAATAATAAATCCAGGGTGGATTATGTTTGTCTTTATACTAATGCAGTGGTAAAGTATAATTCTTGATTTTTTTTTTAATGGGGAAAGAAGACCATGGAGGCAACGGGCCCACAGAAATCATAATGCAGCCCTGCAAACCAGGGTAGTTAGTCACCCTATTGGATGGGCCTTTGGAGGCACTTCGGCTCCGGGTTGGTTGAACTTGCCCCCATTTTGCAGAAAAGAAAACTGAGACCCTGAAGGGTCAAAGCTAAGGTGGCCCCTGAGAGCTGGTAGTGGGTTGGCCTAGGAAAATGGCAAGGGAGAAGGGATTGGATGGAGTCAAGAATATTCTAGTGGTGGAGTTGACAAGACTTGATGGTGGTTTCCATGTGTGTTGTGGGGTGGGGAGGGGTGAGGCAATGAAGGAGGCATGACTCTCAGTTCATCAACTCAGGCAGCCATGTGTTCGATGGTGCCTTTCTGTATAATGAGGAACATGGTGGCCAGCGTGTGACCTTGAGCGAGGCATATAACTCTTCTGAGCATCAGTTTCTTATCTCCAAAAGGGGTTTTCAAAAGCTATCGCCTGGCATCATTGGAAGGATGAAAAGATTTTTTTTTTTAAAGAGCCCAAGCAAAAGTGTGTGTGCATAGTAGGTGCTCAAAACTATGAATGGAACTTTCTCAAAGGCCCGGTATAATTCATTCATTCATTATACACTCACTAGCAAATATTTACTTTCTTACCCTTCCTTTGTGAAACTTGTATTCCCATGGGAGGGACAGACAGTAAAGACATGAGAATCTTAGGTTGTGGGGATGATAATGTGCTATTAAGAGAAATCATCCAAGAAGATGGAGAGTCACAGAGGGGGTTTGGGGCCAGGTGGCCAGAGAGAGCCTCCCAGAGAAGGCACGTAGGGACAGGTGAGCTCCCCTGTAGTCGGGGGGCCCTTGCACTGAGGAAGGGTGTGCCTGGGAGTGCTCCGGGTATCCGCAGTGGAGCAGAGCGTAGAAGGCAGCTGGTGGAGCCTGGAGCCCCGGGCCACGCGTGGCACTTGTCAGAGGCCCAGGTTTGCTGAGGCAGCGACAGCACCACACTGTTCCGCCCACCAAGGGTTGCCAGCAACCCTCCCCTCCCCCATAAGTGATGGGTATTTACTTCTCTCTGCTGTGCTGCTGGCAAAAGGAGCTGAGCCAGGAGAGGAGGAGGAGGACAGCTCACCCAGACGCGTTCACAGGGACACTTTGTCTCTGTCCCCACGCCTGGGTCAGCAGAACCAGCCCCACGCACCCAGCCAGTGGAGGAAGAATGGTGCGGGGCTGAGCCTGCAGATGCCTGGCCTCCCCGCCCCCCTTACCCCCTGGTGCCTAGCGTGCAGCCCCCTGCCAAGCGCAGCATCTGTAAAATGGGATGATGGTAATAGCAGAAACTGTGCGGGGCTGCTGGGAGGCTTACACGGAGTAAAGGATGTGCACAGCGCTTTGTAAACTGTAAGACATTATACAGATGTTCACGGACGGTTTGTAAATGAGTCGATGGGAGAAGGCGCAGGGTGCGCGCCCAGGGACTGGAGGAAGGCAGAGAAAGTTAAAGAACGGGGAGTGGCCACAAAGCGCCCAGGGGACTGTGACCCACACAGAAAGACAGTGTGTGAAAGGTGCATGAATAAACATGAGCCTAAGACTCCTAAGTGCTTTAATTGTGCTCCAGTTAGAGGTAGACAGGCAGCTGCTGGCTTCTCCCGGGGCGGGAAGGGCCCTCCCCCCTGCCCTGCTCAGCGGCTGGCCCAGGGTCCCGAGGACCCTGCAGGTGGATCGCCCCCTCCCTCCTCGGCCCCAGTCTGGCCCCAGCCCCGTCCTTCACCTTGGGGCCCAGCAGTACCGTGCAGCCACTTGGGGGCATGGAGCCAAGGCTGGGACGCGCTCCGTGCTGGCCAGGAGCTGTGGACACTGGCAGGTGGGTCTGGCAGCCGCTTCCTGGAGCCAACCCCAAGCTGGGCAGACACTCGAGATCCGCACGTGCCAGGGGGCCTGGCTGGAGGGAAGCTGGGAAAGACAGAGACAGCAGGCAGGAGGCCCGGGTTTGGAGGGAAGCGCAGGTCACCAGGCCATCTTCCTCTGACATTTGGATTCCGGGCGTGCTTATTGCACTCCTACTGTATGCGCACAGGTCCTGAGAGCTTCCACTCACATTATCCTGTGTAATCCTCACAGTGCACCTGCGTGGTCGGTATTACCCTTCACAGACAAGAACGCCATCACCAAGAAGTAAGGGACTCTATCAAGGTCACACACGCAGTTCAAGGTCCTGAGACTTCTGAGACCAAATTGGGTGTTCCTTCTTCTGAAACTTCTGAAAACATCTACCCACACCACACAAGTGCCCTCATAGAAAGCCACGTGGAGGATGGAAACACCATCCGCCCCCCGCCCTGCCCTGGTCCTGAGGGAGGCAGAGAGCTACTCATCAGGGAGGGCTCCCCCGGCTGGCCTGTCCCCACCTGCTCTTCTCTGCTTCGGGCTGAGTTTGTGAATGGGAGGCTTGGCAGGGGCTCTTGGCAGGGAGGAAGGATAGTAAAGCAGAAGTATCCCCTAGGCTACTCCCTGCGAGTCACCTGGACTGGCTCCGTCCCACACCTGAAGGCCAGGGCTTCTCTCAAGGGGCCCTTTCCACATGATTCTCTTGCCCTGGTTTTGGTGCCATGCCCTCCCCTCATCCCGCTAGCCGAGGGTGGGAGACAGTCTGCTGTTCCAGCCCCGCCTACAGTGCCACCCCTCGCGGTTTCGGTAGACCCTCCCCAGGCCTCTCTAGAGAGGCTCTTTATCAACCTTCTGGGTTACCCTCATCTGAGTGTGCCATCTGTCAACGGTAGGGGGTGGGGAAGGAAGGAATGGAAAAGGTCTAAAGTGAGACGTATGGTCTTCGCAGACCCAGATGGAGAGAAGGACGCCAAGTTGGGCCCATTCCACAAGGATACATACCTCGGAGCTTCCCCAAATTCCAGCAGTCTGGAAGAAGGTCCCAGCAGCAACGTTGCTGCTGTGTGTTCCCTCCCCAGCCCTCCCACGCCTGCCTGGCGTGTGGTCATTAGCATGAGACACAGACTCCTAGCTCAAAGAGGACCGTCAAGACGCAGCTGAGGTGTGAAAAGTAATTATAGGCTGGTGATTAGAGTCACTCCTGGGTCTCACTTGCTGGAACATTCCTCTCTGACCCTCAGAGGGTGGGTTGGCATGAGGTGGCTTTTGGGTAACGGGCATCAAGGACTCACACTCAGGAGAGAGACGGGAGGGTTTGCCCTGAGGAAAGGGATGGAGTGGGCTGGAGAGGCCCAGAGGCTGCCCACCTGGACATCCTGGGGCCCTGGAGGATGGAGGAGCAGCCTAGGCCTTGGAGGCCCAGAACGGGGGGGCAGGGGGGGCAGTGGTCTTGCTCCCACAGCTCAGAGGGGGGCTGCGTCTCTGCTTCTGAGATATAGGTCTGGGTTTGACCTCAGCCTGACGTCTCCCATGGGGCCCTTACGGGCACATCAGCTTGATGTCCCCCTGAGGACCTCAGCTTCACAGACACGATGGCCCCCAGACGTGATGAGAGGCAGCCTGCTAGGCCAGCATGAGACTGGGCCCAGTGGGATGGGCACCCAGGCTGCAGGGCTGACCATGCCACAGAGCTACGAGCACCCAGCTCTGCCCATGACACAGTGCTGGGAACGCAACGGGTCCCCGTGAAATATTGGTGGGATTCCCAGGCTCTTCAGAGCTCACCCATGGCACAGACTAGTCAGCATGGCCTACCTTCACTCCTTGCAAACATGAGTCCAGCACCAGGAAGCCAGCACCAAGTCCCAGCTTAGCAGCAAACCAGCTGGGTCGCCCAGGCCGTGCTTTTGGTGACTCCGGGCCTTCATTCCTGATCTCTGCAGTGGAGCTAACATGTCCCCTGACATTAATGGATGATGGCATTTGCAAACGGGGAAGGCATTTTAGTAGCCAGTGGCAACTAACAGCAGGGATGTCTGTCACAAGGGGGATACCTGTATTTTCACCCATTTATACCTGCTCCCTAGAGAGCCAGTCTCTGCCCAATAGCAGAAGTCAGGGTCTCACCCTTTCCATGCTTCTCTGCTCCCTTCTCCTGCCTGTCTGTCTGCCTCTGAGCTCACCAAAGCCCCTACCTAAGCACCACGGCCAAGGAGGAGATATGCTCATGGCCAAGGGCATCTTCTTCGTGTCTCCATCACCTCCGAGTGCCTTGAAAACCCATCTCCTGGCTAGGGAGGCCAGATTTAGCAAGTAAAAATTCAGGACAACGAATAATGGTTTTTCAGTATACATGTGTCCCGAAGTGGCATGGGACACACCTGTACTAAAAAATGAATCATGTGTATCTAAAATTCAAATTTAACTGGGCTTCCTATATTTTATCTGGCAACCCTACTCCCAGCCAACAAGGCTCTTAAAGAGAGTCAG
This sequence comes from Ursus americanus, assembly GCF_024610735.1. NCBI lineage: Eukaryota > Metazoa > Chordata > Mammalia > Carnivora > Ursidae > Ursus > Ursus americanus. Next base: position 59,807,533 of record NC_142138.1, on the reverse strand, counting down.
CTGCCTGGTGCTCTGGCGAGTGCCATGCTCTCAGCGATAACCACATAGTCAGCGATGACCTTCTGAGAGCCATAAGCTGTCCTGTAGTGTAGGGAACATCCGAGGGCCTCCCGTTCCAACAGACCTCCTCCTATACCTTTTCAGACTCCAAGAGCCTTCAAACACGAATCCACCCAGCGAATGTTTAGCGAACATCTTACGTTTTACCATTCACTCTCCTGAGCCGTGGGTTATATCGTTAAGTGGCAAACAAGCGAAGGCTCCTGTCTCATAACCATCATGTTTGGAGTGGGTACCAAATGTTGGTCTCTGCATTAAGCACCCTAGAAGGTCTGTCACATAATCCTCGCAAAAACCCAAGAGGGTAGTCATTTTATAGACGAGGTCCCTGAGGTTTACTGAGGCCAGTCATTTGTTTACTCATTCATCAAGTCTTTATTGAGCACCTAATAGGTGCGGGCACTGTTATGGGTGAAATAGTGAACAAAAGAGATAAGCATCCTCCGCCACGGAACCGCCACTCTCACGGGGAGCTGGGGGAGGCAGATGGGCAAAGACCAAGTCTAACGTGTAGTCCGTTGAAAGGGGTGAGTGTTATTCTGAGAAATAGCAGAGCATCAGGCAGGAGATGAAATTCAAAGGAGGATGGTCCGGAGAAGGCTCCTGACTAGATGCCCTTGGAGCAGAGATGTGCAGGCATTGAGGGTGGGACGGGGAGAAGCCAAGAGGAGCTCCGACCACCCCTGGTTCCAATTCTCGTAGTCGGCTTCCTGACCACTCTGCCTTTCTGCCCACCAGACCTTTGACCAAGGGTCTGCTCCCTGCCCGCCCCGTTCACACACATGATTTCTTTTCATCCCCACATCAGAACAACCCTGAAGTAAGTTCTATTATCACACTTTCCCAGAGAGGAAAGATACAATGACTCAAAAAGATGAAGTGTCGCGCCGAAGATGCCAATGCTGGGCTTCAAACCCTGGTCAGGCCATTTCCAAGTCCGCCCGCGTCAGGGGAAGCACGCGGGTCAGACAGGCTGGCTGGTCAGGCCCAACTGATTTCCCTTCCTAGGCCTCAATTTCCCCACCTGCAAAGTGGGGTTAACATTATTACCCACCCACAGCATTGCTCCAGGACGCGCCGAGAATACTAATCAAGTGCCAGACTCAGCTCATTCATGCTGTTACTATTATTCTAAGAATACTGTTCTACTCATCGACACACACACCCCCCCCCCCCCCGCCGAGGGCTGGGGTTAAGCAGCGTGCTGCCCCAGGCTGCTGGGGCATTGGCGCAAGTGCTGCTGGGACAAAGGCGAGAAGGGCCCCCCGCCCTCCCGCCACCCCGCTCGCAAACCCACCTGCCTGGGAGCAGATAAGTAAACGTTGCTGAACCCTAAGAGGCGCGACTCCGTGATTGTAATTATGCTGGTTTGAGGTTATGACTTCAGCAATCTTATTTTTCTTTTGGAGGCGCTGGCTCATTTTTTATGCATGCACAGGAGCTAATTGCGTCCCGGAGAGTGCTCTCCGCCTGCTGGTCTGGAGGTGCGCTGCCATATGCTTGGCGTGCGTGTAATTAACCCGGCGCAGCTGCACTCCCCTCTGGCTGGATTAGGGATCCGGCTTCAGTGTCATTCGCAGGCAAGAGTCCCACGGTTCGTATTTATTAAAATGATTACCCTAAAGCAAGGTGTTGAGGACGGAGCCCAGCACCAGGCCAGATGCCGTCTGGGCCAGCTCACGCCGGCGATGTCCAGGACAGAGCGCAGGACTCCGTCCCTGCCAGCTCCTAGGAGGGGCTCCCTGCCCACCCCACGTACTGGGGAGCAGGGCCCACAGAGAGCTTTGGGCTGCCCTGAGGTGTCGAAGCTATTTTCCTGGGTTCTGTGATTTATCGTTCCTGGTCTTGCTTTGCTGGTCCAGTCCCTTCCCGATCTTCTCCCTGCCAGCCTTCCTGCGACTTTCATAGCCACTGACCACTCAAGCTCCCTTCCCAGAAAAGTGCTTTCAGCACCTAGAACAGGGACTGAGACATAGTGGGTGCCTGGTTAACATCGAGCAAGAGATAGTTCAGAGGAAATAAGGACGAAGGGATGTTCCGTTAATCCTCTGGGATAGAAAACCTGAGCCTATGACCCACATGTTACCATGACCTCCACAAAGTCACTGATCCAGGCGGCGGCAGCTATAAAGATTGATGGATCGGGTACTCCTGGGGGCTCAGGGACAGGAGGAGGCTATGGGGAGCCAAATCGAGCACTGACCATCTTTCTAAACTGCCCTAGTATTTTACTGCCCTCAGCAAGTGGCCAGTGGCTCTTAGCAAGGTCGTTTGATGGGGCTCCAGAGCCACTTCAGTCCCATGTCAGGGTCTCCGTTGAGCTGGAAGCCACTGTTTGTCCCCCAGCCACAGCCCCCATCATGGTGGTGATTCACTCCATATGCAGGCGCTGAGCACCCAGATCATATCGACCCCCTGCTAGGTGCTGGGATGGGGAATAAAGGAGGATGGAAAACACACTCAGTCCCCAAGGAGCCTCCCTCCGAATGGGAGAGACAAATATGTAAACAAATGGTTGCAATCCGGGGAGATAAATACCACCGTATGGGCGTGCTTGCAGAGGTTCGAACACAGAGAAGAGTGACTACATTTGCCCTGAGTTGGTAGTGAGAGTGTTGAGATTCTCACTGAGTACAGATGAGTCTGGGGGCAGAACCAGAGAAGCGACTGTCCTTTATTGCACAGAAGGACGTGTGCCCTTGGTTCTGAGCGTCATGCCGGGTGTAGAAGATGTATGGTTCCTAGGCTCGAGAAGTCTGCATTCGAGGTGGGAAGACTCACATTGCGCTCATTTATTCAATGAGCATTTTCTGAGCACCTACTGTATACCAGAGGCTGTGCTAGACTCAGGAGATACAAAGACAATTAGACAGGATCGCTGCCCTGGTCTACAGGGGAGACAGACAAACTAAATACATGGCAAATCAAAGGAGGATGTCCATGGCAAGAAGAAGCTTTTCGGGATATAAAGAGGAGGAAACAACTACTTGCATGGAAAGAATAGCAGCTCAGGCAAGACTTCCTGGGGATGCTTATGTCCATGTTAAGTTTTAAAGGGTGATTAGGAGTTTCCAGGTCCAAAGTGGCCGATTATAAGGTCAGTGCAGATATTAGGAGGACATAAACAGTTAGCTAATACGGGAGCTCAACAGGAATACAAATGAGAGATCCATAATGCATCCCAACATTGCAGACCAACCTCCTAAGTGCCACGTGACTATCGCTGCGAATAAACCCTCTGCGGGTTTCTCTGCATGCGAGAAACATTCTTGGTGGCTTAAACCCTATGGGGATATATCGTGGGGGCATTTGAACATGGAGCCGGCCTTCCTTTGCCCTCAATGATGGCCCTGGACACTTTCCCAATCCCTGGGTGTCCTTTAGTTGAAGGCAAACATGGGGAAGTCACTTGACATCGTGGCACGTGATGACCAGGTACAGAACCAGTCACCTCAGGGTCTCCTGAGGGCCTCGTTAGCACACCTTCCCGCTCAGTGTGCCCGGGCTCGGGCCCAGGGTCTGTAGGCTTTAAGCTCCCCAGAGTGGTGGTGACGAGCTCTCTTGATCATGTGTCCCTACTTCGTTATTCCTCCTTTCACAAGGAGGGCGATGTTCCAAGGGGAAGTGGGGCATAGGGGCTGGCCGTAAGGGGGCCCCAGGTAGCTCTCCAGCCTCCAAGGATTCGTGAGGAGGAGAGGCCTAGGAGACATGTCCCCAGGCACACTGGGCAGGGGGAGTAGGGGGTGCTATCTGCCAGGTTGTTTAGGCACTGATGAAGATGCTATTCTTAGCCCTCGGGCAATTTGGGCTCCTCTAATCAGGGAGCGGGGAACAGGCCAACTCAGGGCGCCAGGGGATTGGAAATTCTATGCAGAGCCTGTTAGGAGTGGACCAGGAAAGATGACATTCTCAGGCGGATTAGTTGGAGGAGAATCAGATATTTGCCAGCCCCGCAGAGGAGAGGACAAGAGGGAAAGGTGCTAAGACGGAGCAGGAGGGAACATGTTGACGTGGGCGACGAAACAGTTCTGGGGTTCTCGGGATGGTTCCCTAGAAAAGAAGGTGGACTCTCCTTTGCCTTCAGAAAGGCATGAACTGAGTCAGGCCAGTAGGTCCAGTGGGTACTGTGAGGCAGGTAGGATGGAAAGCACGAGAGCCCAGGATAAGGAGACTGGGGCTTGGACCAGGGGTCCTATAGCAAGGAGGCTGGAGATAGGCAATCCGGCCTCTGAGAGAATGCCCAGAGGAGCCAAGGGAGGAGCCGAGTGACAGAGGAAACGAGTCCAAGCAGGGAACCGGGCCACCACATCTAGAGAGAACCCACAGAGAGACTCTAGGTGAGCAGGCCCCCAGCCAGGCTACATGGCGTCTTCATGTGATTTAGAGAAGCAACTCCCTTCCCGCAGACGCAGCACCCAGATTGCCGCCCCTCACCCAGGACCGGGCACAGTGGAACCCTTGGCCTTGAGGCTGAGCTCCTCGGCAGTTGGCCTTGGACTCCTCCGCTCCTCCTGCCTGGAAATAGGCTCGCTCCCAGAGCTTGGCCTGGACCGCCCCTACAGATGGCGCCACCCACAGGGGGAAAAGGTTTCAGGGCCCTGGGCCAGGCCTGAAGCCACAGGTGCTCCAGCCAAGGGTTCCGAGGAACTGGAGACCAGAGCTGGAGCCTGGGACGCAGAGGAAAGGAGCAGGGCGGGTGGAGGAGACCCGCTGGCAGCCTCTCCAGGTGGGAGTAGTCAGCACTTCCCATGGGAAATACTTTCTGGCATCATTCTGCACCTGCCTGTGCTCTCCTGACCCCGCCCCAGGCTAGCGCCACCAGGGAGGGCCTCGCCACTGCCATGTCTTACAGCTAGGAACTGAGGCACGGAGCAGTGCGGGAGTCCTCCCAAATGCCCAGAACTGAAAGGAGCCAGAACTTGTGCGGGGCAGGCCGGCGCCAGAGGCCACCCCTGCTAGCCCAGCCCCTATGGCAGTTTGGGGGCAGCTCCCCTGGGCTTGTGCAATGCTCAGGGAGTGGAAGCCAGGGTTTCTGAGACCTCTGGCTTTGCCGTGAGCATGTGTGAGCCTATCTTTTGCAACTGTACCGACAGACACCTGAGAGCCACCTGCGGGCACAGCCACATCTGGGAGACGAGGGCAGGAAGGGATTCAGGCAGGCGGCAACCAACAGAGCTCAAGGCTCTTTCTCGGGGACGTTTCCACTGGACTTCCTGGAGCACAGAAGGTGTCACACACCCCCACCCCCACCACTCCCACCCGTAACTACACCCCTCCAAGGACACCTGGCGCCCCTGGGTCAGGGAGCCCAGAAATCCACAGAGCTCTGTCTGAGACTCTGACAGCGTCTGTCTGCCCAGGACCTGCAGGGCAGGGCCCCCTGACCCGCAGCTGACAGTGTCCCCTGGCCCCGGAGACGGAGTCACTGAGGAGTGGGCTCTGCACCAGCTGCTGGAAGCCAGGCGTGCCTTGCTCTGCGCTCGGTGCTCAGAGCCAGTCGGCGCTCGCGAGACCGTGCCGCGTGGCAAGGTGGGAGGCAGCATCGGGAGCTTCGGGCCCTGCGTGCCTCCACTTCAAAGGCCTGAGGAGGGGTTCGTGCCCCCCCCCCCCCGCAAGGACTTCCTCAAAGGCATAGTGGGGGCTTCCGGAAGCCACGTCGGGGCAGCAGCTCCGTCTGGGCGCATCATGTGAGCTTCTCCTTGCCTAACTTGACTTCCAACTTGCCCCTCCACGCGTCCCGGGGATCCTGCCCTGCGAGACGGGAGCTGGAGGACTCTGTTCCCTCCGTCCTCCCTCCCCAACTGCTGTGAACAATTAAGCCCAGGACAGCCATTAGCTTGCACTGAAGGGCCTGTATTGATTAAGGATAATTATATTTACTCTTCAGCAGTGTGAGGCCTGGTAGGAATATTTTTTGTTCATTTGCTGCTGCTTAGCCTCAGGAATAGAGACCGATAGGCCAGCCCCCACCTAGATCTCCACCCCCCCCACACACACGCACACATGCACGTGTCTTCATCGTTGCTGAATTACTGTAAATGCTCGTTTTAGGTCCATGGCATTCTGGGCTGCCCTTCCCGCAGCTTTTATTCCAAAAAAGAACATGGACATGGTTGAACGAGGCTTATTTTCTCTTGGCTATTTTTATCTTGGGTGAGAGGCACAGAGGAGCCCAAATTGCAGCAAAACATAAATACACGCAAACACACCGATGCACTATTTTCCTCCCAAGCCCCCAATACACCTACTTTTCAAACCTATATTCTCGAAGCAGAGGAGATGCAAAGGTGTCTCTCCTCTGTCTCTCTGTGATATAAAAACCCAAATCCTGTGAGAAGATAGCTCTGTGCGCCCCCCATCCCTGGCCCAAGGTGGGAGGCATCTTCTCCCCACTCGGTTCCTCTGGCCCCCTGGCCCTGCCTCCCTGGTGACACTGCTCACGCATTCTTCTCCTTATCACTGAGGCGTAAGTGCCAGCCTTCACCTGGTACCCATTTACCCGACTGGCCCGAGGGAACAGAGGCTGGGGCTCACAGTCTAGTGAGGGAGACCAGAGAGAAAATCACAGGTACCACCCGTGCGGTGGGCCCGGCACGGCCCGGAGCTGCTCGATTACCTAGGGCTAAGAACTTTGTTAAGACTCAGTTTCCCCGGCTGTAAAACGAAGATGACTGTAACAGCCGCTTCACAGAGCCGTTGTGATGGACAGCACGTGAGGCGATGGGTGTGATGTTCTCAGCCCCGCCCGGCCTGTGGCACGTGCAGTAATAGCTACGATGAACGGATGTCTACCCTCTGCCAGGCGCATTTCACGCGCACTACCCCAGATAATCCGCACGAGAAACGTCGGAGGAAGAGGAGGTGTAGGGAGTCTAACTAACACCATCTGGGTCTCTGTGAAAGCTGAGATTCAACCCCAGGTGGTCTGGCTCCCTTGCCTGTGCCCCTCCCCCGCTGCTGCGGCTGCGCCCCGCCCCCACCCCCAGATAACACTGGCTCCCGTCCTTTCAGCAGCGGCACAGAGTGTCATGGGTGCTCAGAGGAAAGGTGCCTTACATAACCTGGGGGGAATGACATCAGGGAAGAGCTCCTGAAAGAGGATAAATGGCCTTTTTCTGGTGGAGGGAACGATGTGTTCAGAGGCCCGGGGTAAAGGAACACCGTGTATTCGGAGAGCAGCGAATATTTCAATCTAAGTGGAGATTGTTAGGGTGACCATATATCCCAGTTTGCCTGGGACTGTCCTGGTTTATACTATTGGCCCAGCTTAATTATAAATAGCATCTTGTTCGCTCTCAGACAATCCCAGTTAGGACGATAAATTATATGGTCACCGTAATTCTAGCGTGCTGGTACTGGAGAAGTAAAAACAGGGCTTTGCTCACCCCCCGTGACTCTGACTTTGCTCTGAAGGACTTGGACACCCACTGAGGGATGAACTAGAGGGAGCAAGGCTGACGCCAACCAGACCTTTAGGAGGCAGTGGTCCGGGGGGGAAAGTGAGGCTGAATTATTAAGGAAGTAGAATCCACAGGCTTTGGCCCCAGAAAGGCAGGGGGTTAGTGGATAAGGGCATGGACTCTGCTGCCAGGCTCTGGGGTCAGAGTCTGGGGTGGCCACTTACGAACTAGATGACCTTGGGTAAATCGTTTCATGTCTCCGCATCTCACTTTCTCTGTCTCTGGATAAGGGCCAATACTAGCACCCCTCCCAGGAGGTGGTGAGCATGCCATAGAATTAGCGTGTAAGGCCGTTGGAAGCAGTGACGGGTCAGGGATGACTTGGTCTCTGGCTTGGGTCACTGGAATGGAAGCAATCCCTGAGAACAAGAGGAGAGGTGAGGAGGGAAGACACAGGGATGGTAAGGGCTGTTTGGGATCCACTGGGTTTGGGGCGTCAGAGATGAGAGGAGATACCAGGCAGGCCGCAGGACGTTCCCAGTCTGGCGTGCAGGGAAGGTCTGGGCTGGAGTCTCTGACCGTGGCATCATCCCCTGTTGGATGGAGCAGGTAAGAAGCACCTGGAAACCCTTGGGAGCATGAGACTTTAGGTTGCCGATGGAGGAGGGGGGGCCCACGAAAGGATCCAAGGCATGATCAGAAAGGCAGGAGGAAAGCCAGGAGAGAATTATTTCCCAGAAGCCAAGGGAGCCTTGAATTTCAGCCAGGAGAGGGTTTTCTTTTCTTTCTTTCTTCCTTCCTTTCTTTCTTTCTTTCTTTCTTTCTTTCTTTCTTTCTTTCTCTCTCTCTCTCTCTCTCTCTCTTTTTTTTTAATATTTAACTTCTTTTTCTGAGAGAGAGAGAGAAAACAAGCATGAGCAGGGGGGAGAGGCAGAGCGAGAGGGAGAAGCACACTCCCCACTGAGCAGGGAGCCCGATGCAGGACTCAATCCTGGGACCCTGGATCATGACCTGAACCTAAGGCAGATGCTTAACTGGCTGAATCACCCTGGCGCCCAAGGAGGGAGGCGCCCAGGGGCACATCCCGCAGCGAGGCCGGCCAATTCAGGGATGAAGAGCCACTTTCCCGTTAATCCGTGGAGGCCATCAGTGGCCTTGGTGGGCACGTTTCGCCGTAGATGGCAGAGGTTACAGGAGGAATGGAGGACAAGGAAGGAGAGGGAACAAGTGTGGACCTCTTTTAAGAAGCTCAGCCGCAAAGGAAAGGGACGGTGGCCACAGCGGGGTGCAGGGTCAGGAGACATGTGTTGGTCTCTAAAGAGCAGAGCCTCGAGCTGGGGAGAGAGCGGTGGAGCTGGAGGGGTGGAAGGTGCCAGATAAAGGCAGAATTGATGGGGCCCGGGCCCGGTGGAGGCAGGCGCCAGTGAGGTGCTGGCCTGCTGGCAAGATTAGCTGACGGGGGAAGGCTGCCTTCTGCAGGGAGATGGAGGGGAGAGAGAAGGTGGAGTGGGGACGCGGGTAACTCTGCGGGGGGCGTGCCAAGCACACAGCTGACACCACTGTCTCCAGAACCTTGGAGGCAAGACTTCCCATGAAGGGAAGGGACAGAGGTAAGGAGGCTGGAGGAGAGGTGCACGTGTGGAAGAACCGTGTGGGGAAGGAAAACAGTGCTTCCCCGGGGGGGCTGTTGTCAGGGTGGTCCACGCGGACCCCGCGGTCACCTGGGGTGATGGCAGGGCTGGGGCCAAAGAGAGATTAAATGTCGTGGTTCCCAGTGAGCAGTTGATAGATGACAGACCAACAAAAGGACAGAAGAAGCATCTGTCCAAACATCAAAGAAGCAGGAGGCTTTTAAAAATTTGACAACAGGAATCATTCTGAAGTGGCATTGGTGATCAAGGAGGGGCCTCCCTGCCTCCGAGAAAAATGAGTGTCTCCTCCCAGAGAGGTCTGTAGGGACACGGGGAACTTGAAGGTGGGATCCGGGCCCCGTTTGCCTTTGCCTTATGTCCCTGCCCATCTGGCGTATTTAATAAGTTGTTTAAAGATGTTGGCTGTTTGAGAGTGAATGAATGAATGAGTGAGTGAATGAATGAGTGAGTGAATGAATGAATGAATGTCTTGCTCGCATTCTGAGGGGCCCCTCCACCTGTCCCCCCGTGTCTTGCTGTGGACCTTGCCTCTTCCTGTCCCTGAGAAGTGCCAGCTGAGCCTCTGTTCAGGGGCCATATGGGGAGCAGGGAGGCGGAGAAGGGGGAAGACAGGGTGTTTGCTGTCGCTCTCCCAGAGAGCGTGAGACCTGCCCCCCCACCCGGCACCACTCCCATACCCCATTTCAGTGCTGACCTAGAAGGACCGCAGCATGGTCCACCAGCACTTGGAGTTTTCAGGAACTCGAAATGACAGTGCAGCGTGGAGCCCGAGGAGCAGTGGCCACACGCCGTGAGGGGGAACACAGGGTCAGGTTTGAGGGGCCTAGGCTTTTTGTGTCGGTAGGTCTAGTTTCTCCATCGGACTTCTTGTGCACCTGTCACGACCTTCTCCCGCACTTCCTCTCCTGGCCCCGGTGGCTGCGTGAGAGAACCCTGGGCTGCGAGGCACAAGGCTCCCCTGGCTCGCAAGGGCAAACCAAAGCAAGACGCCCACCCGGGCAAGGAAGACCACGGCCCTCCTACCCCCAGCGGCCAGCCGGACTCCCACCGAGGGAGCGGAAACAGACCGGCTTTATTTTTAGCTCCCCTGTGGGCCCCTGAGCCCTGCCCCAATTTCTGACAACAGAGAGCTTGGGGCCTACGCCATCTGGCCAAGGTGGAGAGACTGGGCAAGCCTTGTCTTCTCCTGCCCCTCGGATACAAAGCCAGGGGGACGCAGCCCTCGGCACGTCCACGGTTTCCAGGCCAGGAAATCTATGCGCTGGGGCCTCCAGTGGATGGGGAGTCTACTGGAACCACAGTGGGCCATCCTGTGCCCTGGGCTCTGGCTCGGGCAGCGCCTCCAAGGGCCCGGCTCTGGGAGCCCCAGACTCCAGGGGCTGTTCTGACTCTGGGGTCTCTTCCCCAGACCCCAGCTACCATTTTTCTGAGCTTAGCTTGAGCTTCCGTAGGACTGGGAGCAAATCTAGGACTCAGAGGGAAAGGACAGTGAAAGTCATGAAAGAGGCTCCCAGTCGAGCCCATCCTAGACGAGGTAATGAAGGGCATCATGTATTCAACCACTCGGCAAAGCGGGGACCTCGGGCCTCTGAGCATGCTGAGGATGCCAGAAATGAACAGAACATAATCTTTGCCCTCGAGATGCACTGCTGTTCTCTGCCCCACAGCTGGTCAGCGGGACAGCTGGGATCCAAGGGCTGGAAGCGGAGGGAGGGAGGGGGTGGGAGAACTGGTGTTTCTTCTTCCTGAGCTGAATCCTCAGGGTTATAGTTTCTCTCTGTTTCTTCTTCTGTTCTCTGGCGGTGCCCCTTGGCTCAGCCGACCTGCCACATGTTCCCAGCCTGTACACGCTGCTGAACTGGGAGGGCACCTGTCATATAGACAGACAGTCATACAGATGGCTGATGGTGGGTGTCACTCACCTTGGCAGATATTCTCGGCATGAATTGGCTGCTCCGCGGAGCCGCTGATGGTCACTGTCCATTAGGGGCTGAGTGAGGACCCTCCTTGGAACCCTTCTCTGCCCTGCTCTCCAGTTACCCTGGCCTCGGCTGAAATATCTTTTCCCAGTCCTTCCAGACTCAGCTGGATCCTTGGCAGCCCGGGCACCTCTCAATGGCATTTACTCCCTGGTCAGAGCCTTGCTAGATCTCCCCCATGGAGAGCGGTACCCCCTTTCCCAGTCTGGGGCTCTGGCATCTGTAGGGGGTCTTTGCTGCCCCCAAGCCTGCTCCTCAGAGGGACATTCAAAAAAAAATGGGGCAACTGACCCTAAGGACAGTCGTCTGGCCAGGGGAGCCCCTCAGGGCAGGTGGGAAGTCCAGACAGCTGAGGCCTATTTAGAGCTCCACGCTGACTCACCGTCACTGTGGCACTTCTACCGGGAGTTCTGTTGAGCCCCAGATCTCCTGTGAATGCCCTGCTTAACGAGAGCAGTCCCGAAGCCAGGACACCTGGGCCCCTTGCTGGCTGGCATTTGGGAGCCAGACCGATGCCTGTATGGCCTCTCGGGCGCTTTGCCTGCCAGCTGCCCTTCTCCTCTCCAGAGTGTTCCCACGCAGCAAACCCCAGTGTGCCCAGGCTGGAGGCAGGGGCTGAGAATCGGGACTTGCTGGAAATGGCATCGCGGGGCCAAGAGCTATCCCCCCGGCCCCGGGGCACGTTGGGCAGAGCCCCCTGCTGCCGTCACCATCTGAGGGCAAACCTCTCAGTTCTTTCTTCTCTCCTACAGAGCCCCAAACCAGCAGAGACTAAAATTAGACTTTAAAGTGAAAAGGCCAGGAACCCTGGGGGAGGACCGGCAAGACACAGCAGGAAAGGCAAGACGGTCCACCTGGGTGGTGGCCATACGTGGGGACCCCGTTTCACAGGTGGCTCTTTAGGTGCCCACCATTGTCTCATTGATGCTTTGCATCAGCCCCACGAGATGAGTAGTGGTACCCTCGCTAGAGAAAGGCAGAGACCTCAGAGAACGTAACTTGCCCAAAGTCCCACAGAGAGAAGGTTGAACACCCAGATCCTAGAGAGAGAAGAACTTTTCTGGAAGAGGTGCCCAGGAAGCCTGGGGAAGAGCAGCTCAAGGGTCAGGAGCAATTAGGTTCTCTAGCCTGCTAGCACAGAGAGTGGAGGCCAAGTTCAGCGGTCATCTCATGGGCCCTCCTGCCTGGCAGGTGGAGCTCGTGCCCGGACTGTGCAGCAAGGAAGGTTCTATCCGTATAGGGACAGCGGAACACTGCGCGCCGGGGAGGGGCCTGCATGTCTGAAACCTGAGAGCCAAGGGGACGGCCCAGGTGAGGGATTTGAGTGGGGATATGTCACGAGCTGCCTGCCAGACAGGGCCCGGAGCGATGCCCCGGCAGCACAGGACAGATAGGAAGGGTGACAGGGCAGCTTGCTAATTAAACAATGGCAGTATCATTCTGCTAAAAGCAGGAGAGCTGATAAATTTTTTACTGGACCCGCTAATCATTTCATTCCTTAAAAGGTAGAACAGGCAAATAGGGGAACTGAGTCTAGACTGAACTGGGATCCGCAGAAAAAATGACTTGTTGCTCTGACCAGTGCGGGTTCCACCAAGGGCAAGGACTCTGTGTTTTGTTCGTGCCTGACCCCTCTGCCTGGGACAGCACCTGGCACACTGGAGTTGTGCAAGTATTTGCTCGGGGAATAAAAAGAACGGGGATGAGAACCCGGGAGGAGAGCCACATCAGCTTAGCATGACTGATAGCCAGGGAAGGCAGCCCTGGCATTTGCAGGCGAAAGTGTGAGGTCTTATAAATGGAGAGTCTGAGAAGCTCAATGGAACAGTAAGTTTAGTTCCAGGGCCACAAGGGAACACAGCTTAGAGGACTGGGGGATTATAAAAATGAAATGTCTGTGTTACAGTCACAAAGCATCTCTAAGAGAAAAAGGGAGGCATCCAAAACAATGACTCATATGTGTTTGAATGAGGGGGCGGATAATAAATCACTTTGAGAACCTGATGGAACTATAGACCCTTTCTCCCCTCCCCGGCGAAAAAGAAATGCACATCTCTACAACATTTTGTGGATAATTTGGGGAGGGGTTGGAGACTTCATGTTAAGGAGACCTAACATAAAGAGACCAATGAAGGTGTAGAGGATGCTTCTGAGGGGTTCCCACTTGGAAAGGATGGGGGGACACATCAGAGGATGGGAGGGTGTTATAACAAGGAGGGATACCAGAGGGCACCACACCCTGCAAGAACTACGTCTGAAAGTCTAAGGCCAGCATAAACTTGTTCTCAAAAATCCAGACAGCAAAAAGGCACTTTCGATATTTCTGTAGTTACTGTTGCTAAGAGCAAGGAGTCGGGAATCAGACCCCCTGGGTTGAATCTCAGCTTTGTGTCTGCAGACAATCTCTTTACCCACACCAAGGCTCAGTTTCCTTCCCAGGAAAATGGGAGTGATATCTCTTCCCAAAGCGTTATTGTGAATGATCTGCTTGATAATGCCTGTCCAGTGCTTGGCCTACTGCTTGGCACATTTGGTCTAATACATATTATTATCATCATTCTCTGCCTGTAATGCCCTTGTCTCCTGTTCTATCAAACTCTTCCATAAAGGTTAGCTTTTAGTGGTTTTTGTTATTTTTAAGTAATGCCTGAAGCAGGAAAATGAACGAGATAAAGGACTGCTCCTTGGGGAAGATGATGTAATATTAACTTTGTTCAAGAGAAATAGCTAACCAAGGGAATCGGGGTAAGACTGAAGGGCAGTCAGGGCCTACAGCTCATGAGCCTGCGTGCAGAATCGCACTCCTGGACAAGAGAGAGAAAAGCAGAAGCGCCTGCCTCGGGTTTTCCTTCCATTTTGATCTGACGTGTTAGGAATTGTGTATCTATCATCTTTAAATGAGGGCAAGACTCTAGGCCCAGATGTGTAACATCCCAGGACCGAAAGAATCCGCAGACACAATGGCGGAAACATTGCTTGTAATTGTTGAGAAACAACATGGAACAGAGGAGATGCTCAAAGCCTGGAAACGGCTCACTTTTCGCAAAGCAAGATTCCAGAAACTCTGGATGGAGCAACCTGGTGTCACACTGATGAAAGTTCTAAACAGATACGGTGGTAAATAAATCGTTCGTGTGCACTTAGAAAATAGATACCCAGGAGCTAGCAGGGGATGCTGAAAATAAATCATGCAAAATTAAAATGATTTGTTACGAGGCATTTTTTGGATAATATTAGAATATGATTTGATTTCAGGAAGACATGGAATGAACTTACTCCTTATGACATCAGGAATAAAATGGGGAAGTGCCATCTGGACACTAGTACAATGATGTGACTTCAGAAATGTCCCCCAGGAGGCCAGTTGTTGTCCCCAAGTGTCAAGAGAATCTGTATAAAGGGGGTCTGTCCAGTGTTTGTGTAAGTGACCCGGAAGTCGTGCTAGGAGATGCATAGACACCGCCCACCCAGGAGAGTTAAATTACCAGAGGGTCACAGTATCAGGACACAAGCAGGTCCCCAGCACCTGAAATGAGGAGCTCACTCTGAACAAAATGTCAGGGAGGCATGAGGAAGAATCGCAAGTGATGTCTACAGCTATCCCGCCCTCAAGGCTACCTTCTCACTCCCTAAACGTAGCCTGCACCTCGTGACTTCCTTCCAAGCAATGCAGTGTGGCCAGGGGTGGGGACCATCCTTGTGACCTTACAGCGGAGAGACCTGACAAGCACCACCTCAGCCAGGTGAGCAAGGTTGTCGCCAATCGGGACCAGTCATGTTGAGGGCATATCATACCTTGATATGACGTGATGACAATGGCACTTCGTCTCTGTGGTCCTCCTCCGCAAAACCTGTAACCCCTACCTTGTTACGAGAAAAGCGTTAGGCAATCTCCAGTTAAGGACATTCTACCAGATCCTCGGCCAGCACTTTTCCAAAACTGTCAAGATCCTCAAAAAGACATTCCAAGATAGTTTCACCGTCTAGAGGAGCCCAAGGAGATAGGACAGCACGGCGAGAGGCGATGTCCTAGATGAGGTCTCAGGTAACAAATGAAAATCTGAATCCAGGACGGCCCTTGCATAATAACAGATCCACAGTGGTTCATTAGTTGTGGGGAACTGTAGCCCATGAACATGGAAGATGTTAGGAAGAGGAGCATCTGCGTGTGGAACCCACTGAACTATCTTCACAGTTTTTCTGTAAACCTACAACTATTCTGAAGTAAAAAAAAAAAAAAACACGCTTATTTTAAAGACTTAATGGATGTAAGTGTAAACTCCTGCTTTTAACATAAAAAATGACTTATCCTGTAAATGTGTCTTGGGGGACATCCAAATTCGATACAGCTTCTGAGAAAGGCGTCTACGACTTGGAGGCGACCACGTCTCGGTCCCTGGCACCGAGCAGCGTGGGGCTGAGAGGCGGCGGGGTCCGCCGCTGCCCCCCAGCACTCCCTCACATCCACGCCAGGCCGCCTGGCAGCACTCTGCTCCTCACACCCCCTGAGGAGACTCCCCTCTGGAGGCCAAACTTCCTGGGTTCAAGCCCAGGCCCTGCCCCATTCTAGCTATAGGAACCTCATCAATTCACTTAACCTTCCGACCCTCAGTTTCCCCAAGTGGGCAAATAATGGTGACTGTCTTGCAGAGCCACTGGCAGAGCAAAGCCCCTGGCCCATGACACTGCCCTGTCAGTGGTTCTCTGTGGGCGAGCCTCACTTTTTAAGGTAAGCCTGGGGAACCCGTGATACTTACCCTGGAGAAAACGCTGGACCAGGTGCGCTACGACTTCAGTGTGGAGTGAGAGTCAGCAAACGGAAGGGACAGGCTTGGATTAATTTACTGAAACCCTGAGCCTGTCCCTCAGCCTGTCTGGATCTGTGCTTCCCGAGCCTCCAAGTACAGATAAGGACACCGTTTGGCCAATGTTGCAGGGTGACTGAGAGGATAAAATGAGTTAGTAAGTACGGACGCACGCTGAATGAGAAACAACTGTTGTTAGTAAGCATATGTTTTATTAAACCTGCCTTCACTGTATGTTTCTTACTGTGCCCATTCACAGAGACTGGGCAAGAGGCCAAGATAATGTGACTTGAAATGCTTCCTTTTCTAACGGCAGAGTTAAGGGGCAGGTCAAGAACACAGGCTTCTCTTCAGGGATGGAGTCTTGTGTGGTGAGCTCACGGAGAAGTAGGGGCTGGGCTGGAGATGTTGCCCAGACCTTGGACACTGATTTAACTCCTGCGAACCTCAGTGTCCTTCCCTGTCCAGTGGAGATGAGCGTGTCACCGGCACAAGGCTAGAGCAAGGTTGCGTGCCTGTGTGGGCCAGCC
The DNA here is from genome assembly GCF_024610735.1 of Ursus americanus. Classification (NCBI taxonomy): domain Eukaryota; kingdom Metazoa; phylum Chordata; class Mammalia; order Carnivora; family Ursidae; genus Ursus; species Ursus americanus. The sequence goes on along the minus strand of NC_142138.1, from coordinate 59,791,107 downwards.
CACGGTGAGCACGCAGTCATGGGCGGCTGCCCTTGAAATCCGCCACCCCAGCAGCTCTGGGAAAACGGTGGTGTTCTGAGAACCCCATCGCCCGGGCCTGTCAGGTGAAACGGTCACTACCCTTGGAGCCCGGGGTCAGTGGGGAAGAGCGCACCCCACGGAGACAAACCACAAAGTCTAAGGAAGCAATGTAGAGAATAAGGAACAGGGTCTGCCTCAGTGGGGTGCAGAATGAGAAGACGAACCATCCCAGACATGTCACAACCAACTTTTATGGAGCTCTTAACAGTCACGGGAGTTCTGGGTAAAAATCAGAGTGCAGAGGGAATCAGATTACTGGGAAGGAGGGGAATCGGGTTGGTGAGAAAGGCAAGGGCCCGTTGCAAGTCTCCCCAGGGGTAACTATGGAGCGGAAGGCAACATGGGGGGAAGGCAATCGCTCCAAACTGGCGGAACCCGGTCCCAGAGGCAGCGCCGTGACAGGGACACAGCAGAGGAGTACGGTGACTTGGTGCTTCAGAATCCACGGTGACCTGTCTTGCGTCTCAGAAGCCCAAACGTCTCCTGTCCAGCATCCACCCATGTGAACGCAGCCTCACCCAGGGCCTGAAGCTGCATGTTCTGCCCACGTCTCCTTACACCAGAAATTTCTGAAGATGTTACCACATGCCTTTGAAGAAGAACAGCAGCCATTGTCTTAACAATTTTTACAGAGCCCGGAGGTACCATAGATGGTGACAGATGCATCTGGATTTACATAAAATGACACAGACGCTGATGTTCTGAATCCTTTGGATAAAATCAACAACAGCTCAAATGGCTCACCCCCTCTGTCACCCAACCACTGTCAGACAGCAGTGCCAGCTCTCTGGGAGGGCCGAGGGTGCAAAGGGGAGGGGTTAAAGTCTCACTGGCTTTGGCCGCCTCCCTCCCAGACCCCCGGCCCCCGCAGCCAGCGAGGCCTCCGTGTTGGCAGGCTGCTTTGGAAGGGGACGAGCCTACCGTCTCTCTGAGGAACAGCACTCAGCTTACCCTTTAGATGGACCGAGCTCCCTTCCAGCCACCAGGATCCCAGCTGCTGCCTGTCCCTCTAGGTCGCGATCCCACTGGATGCGGATGAAGGGGCTTATCTGTGCTCAGAACAGGGCCCCACGTTTAAGGAAAGATATTGACCGACATGTCGGCGGTTGGGCAGCCTGGCTTGTGGGGGGCCTGGACCACGTTCTGCCGGGGAAGCAGCATGCTGCTTGTCTCAAATACTACAGAGTTGTCCTATCAAAGATGGGATAAACTTGCTCTATGCATCCTCAGAAGGCAGAGTGAAAACCCAGGCTGGGGACAGGCAGAGTTTGGCTGGATCCCGAGGAAGACTTTCTCCTGATTGGTGCCTCTGATAATCTGCATGGAAAAGTAAGCCATTCTTCATCCTGGCAAGGGTCCAAAGACTGGATTACCACCTGTCAAGGTTGCTGTTGATGGGTTCCACATTGGATGGAAGACTGGATGAGAAGATCTCTAAATTCCTTTCCAAGCTTCAGACGATGTGCTCGTGTGTTCTCAGTAAGTAGACAGCGCAGAAACCGAGGATTGTGGCTTAGCTGGAAAGAGCCGAGATTAGGATGTAGAGCTGAGATAAAATCGTCAAGTTTAGTAAGTCTCGAGTTTTGGTTTTCAGCTCTAGTGTTTTGTTTTTCAAGCTCTTTTTAACAGAAGGAGCAGGAAATCAGTCTGAGCCACAGGACCAGATTTGGCTTCTGTGTGAATGTTTGAAGACACCTGCTCTCCGTAGGAAAGCTTGCTCCAAATTTCTGGGGGCATCGGTGGCTGCTTTCATTCCCTGAGCCTTACTCTCTTTTCCGACTTCAAGGCGGTCCCAGGAACAGGGAGACAGCTGGATCAGTATACTTAGCTTCCTCCATGGGTCAATGCCAGCTCAAAATGACTCGGAGCCCTATTTCCCTTAATGAGGAGGCATCCATGCCTGTGGATAACCAGTCCTCCTTCTACTCTTAGCCTGTGAGCCCTGGGCCCTCCACCCATACCCTGGACAGACCGTTTCCCTCCTGAAGGAAGCCCTCATCAGTGCCACGTCTCACTGGGCTTTCTTCACTCTTTCTCTTTCAGCTTCTTTAATCAGATGAGTCCGTTCTTTTTATAAAGGTTTTCAGTCACCGCTGCCCACCACCATCTTCCCTGCACACCTACCTACACGCCATTTTACGTCTGGGGAGATGCCCCCCCGAACTAAGAAATTGAGATAAAGAAAGTGATATGGAGACACTCTATTTTAGACTCCCTGGCCTTCCCGTCTGGGCAGCAGAAGGCAGAGCGATCGTGCCAGGAATCAGCCCCGCCACCATTTGGACAGTGTTCCCCTTAATTTGTTCTCTTCTCTTCATCCAAAAAATTCTGCCTGGCTTGCTGCTCTTACCTTGACCTGCCTGAATTTCTTGTTTTGAGCATGATTCTGAAGGAACAAGGGACTTGTTATGGGCTTGAAGTCGCCTTCATTCTGGGCCTCGGACCCCTTGCCATTGAGCCTCGGATGTCCCTATGGGCCACATTCGGAAGGGCCACTCATTCAGGACGCTTCCGATGCGGAGAAAACAGGTGCAAGGGTTCCGAGCTGCTTGCAAGAAAGGGAAAGGTCTGCACTCATCATCCCCGAGTCTAAAAGGTTTCCAGCGTCTGTCAAGATCCAAGTGTAAACTGGGTGCCGTAATCGGGCCCTCGCATTCCCAGCAAGTTTGCTCAACACCTCCGCAGAGTAGTGGATGGATTAGCAGTGGATGTGGCGTCAAACGGCGAGCCTGTTAATGTGCAAAGCAGAGAGGTGTCAAAACTGGCAAAAAGCAAAGCCTCCATTTCTTCTCAATCTCCATAAAAACGAGCGACTGTGGCTGCTTGGCTGTCACCAGGAACCAGGGACCAAGGCCAGGTTGGCAACACTGCCAGTCTGTGGTCCTCCTGTTTTGCCTGGCTTTCTCCCCTCCTTGCCTCCCACCTGCCCCTGAAACTTTAATTCCCTCCTGGACCCGGTATGACGTCTGGTTGCTGGTGGTGAGCTGGAAGAGGCAGGAGAGATGGCTTCTAGAGAAATACAAAAGCCCGTCAGCCTTCACAGCAGCCATGGGGAACAGAGTGGCTGTTTTTAGTTATAAAGACATCTTGGTGGGAAGATTTACCAAAGATGTATTTATACCATTAGATCGACACCTCCCTTCGGCCTAGTTATCTCCAGGACGTGTGTCATTCTGCCACTGCATTCCAAGGGGGGTTCGGGGGTGGGGGGGACTCTATCCGAATTGAAGCTCAAGTTTTAGATGGAGCGGTTACAGGTCTAAGTAAAAAGCAGGACCTGGGACGCCCTCTCTAGCCACCTTTCCCTGTGCCCGTCCGAAAATAGTTTTAGCCGCCCTACACTTTGGGGAAGGGAGTGAGGTTAGAGACATTTTCAGAAAAGAGTTCAGGGATTCCAAGAATAAAGAAATACAAAATGTTTGAAGAGTTGATCAGAGGATTACATTAGTGTTTATTAAAGATGCCTGTGATTGACGCAACGCTCCTTTGGAAGCTCTTCTCGAACTTCGAAGGGCTCCAGAAAGAGAACAAAAAAAGAATCGCCAGATCTGATCCAAATTGTCACTCAACATCCCAGGCTAGTGGCAGAGTTAAAATCCTCTTTGGGTCTGTGTGCTTCGCGCAGGCACACGCTTGGGGTCACGGACACCCACCCGCCTTTGAAAGACACCTGTCATTGGCTTGCTGACTGTGAGCCAGCATGGATGGAGGGAGAGCTTGCTGAGTCCGTGCCATCAGTGGCTTCCCAATACTTCCTGAGTAAGGGGAGACCTGCGTTGCGGGTGTCAGGATAGGAGGTGAAGTCAGGGGAGAGTTTTCACGGCGTGAACAGTCCCAGTTCGGCGGGATTCTCTAAGCACACCTCGTGCCCTGTGCACAGCGCTATGCTCTTTGTTCTGAAATAGAAAGGAAGGAGACATTCTAACCCCTGTGTTCCAGGAGATTACAGCCTTGTTGAAGAAAAAACTTCGAGGTAAGCGCCCCTTCCACACCCAGAACTTCCCACCCCGGGCTGCAAGGGGGTCTCCTAGACAGAGTTTTAAAAATACATATTCCTGGAGCCTGTGAATCAGAATGTCTGGCTGTGGGCTGGACTCGGAGAGCTTGTGTATTTGAACTCACGGAGCCAGCACGCACCTGGGGGCCACCTTCTGGGAGCACTGGGACTGGGGCCATCTGTCCTTCTTTTTTTTTTTTTATGCTAGCAGTTATTTTTTTATAATAATATTTTTTATTATATTATGTTACTCACCATAAAATACATCCCTAGTTTTTGATGTAAAGTTCCATGATTCATTAGTTGCGTATAACACCCAGTGCACCATGCAATACGTGCCCTCCTTATACCCATCACCAGCCTATCCCAATCCCTCACCCTCCTCCCCTCTGAAGCCCTCAGTTTGTTTCCCAGAGTCCATAGTCTCTCATGGTTCATTCCCCCTTCGGTTTACCCCCCCTTCATTCTTCCCTTCCTTCTCCTACCGATCTCCCTGCTATTTCTTATGATCCATAAATGAGTGAAACCATATGATAATTGCCTTTCTCTGCTTGACTTATTTTGCTTAGCATTATCTCCTCCAGTCCCGTCCATGTTGCAGCAAATGTAGAGAAATAGTTCTTTCTGATGGCTGAGTAATATTCCAGTGTATATATGGACCACATCTTCTTCATCCAGTCATCTGTTGAAGGGCATCTCGGCTCCTTCCACAATTTAGCTATTGTGGACAATGCTGCTATGAACATTGGGGTGCATATGGCTCTTTTCTTCACTACATCTGTATCTTTGGGGTAAATACCAGTAGTGCAATTGCTGGATTATAGGGTAGCTCGATTTTTAACTTTTTAAGGGACCAAGATAAAAAGCTTCTGCACAGCCAAGGAAACAGTCAAAAAAACTAAGAGGCAGCCCACGGAATGGGAGAATATATTTGCAAATGACACTACAGATAAAAGACTGGTATCCAAGATCTACAAAGAACTTCTCAAACTCAATACACGAGAAACAAATAAACAAATCAAAAAATGGGCAGAAGATATGAACAGACAGTTTTCCAATGAAGACATACAAATGGCTAACAGACACATGAAAAAATGTTCAAAATCATTAGCCATCTGTCCTTCTATGTCCTCCTGGAGCGGTGAAACTGAGCCGGATGGTGAAGGGGACATGAGAATGGGCGGGCAGGCCAAGTACAGGAGGAGCAAGGATGAGGAAGGAGGAGTGGATGGGGGCTTCAGGGCAAGAGATTTGAGCCTGCCTGAAGAGGGAAACTTAACGTCCGTCCGTCCTTCCCTTACTTGCCTTCTTCTCTGAGGATGAAAGAGGCAGTTAACACAGCCAACATGAAAGCAGAGTGAGTGTAGCCAACCTTTGAGGCCAGCAGGAGTGCGGCCTGCCTCCATCCACCGTGGATTGCTCTGAAGTCCTATTTAATGATAAAATTCATGCAACCCATGCTTATTTTAATATTTAAAAAATACAATGTTTCCCCCATCTTCTAGTTTAACAGAGTAGTTTTCCACCTTTCTGGTCTCAGAAAAATCATCGAGGACCCCTAAGAGCTTTTATTTATGTGGAATATACATGTTAGAAATCAAAACTGGAATCTTTAAAGTATTTAAAAACATGTATCCATTCATTCATTTTAAAATAATAAATCTAGGGGTGCTTGGGTGGCTCAGTCGGTTAAGCGTCTACCTTCAGCTCAGGCCATGATCTCAGGGTCCTAGGATGGAGCCTCACATCGGGCTCCCTGCTCAGAGGGGAGCCTGCCTGTCCCTCTGCCTCTGCCCCTCCCCCACCACTTGCACACGCGCATGCACGCTCTCTCTCTGAAATAAATAAATAAAACCTTAAAAAAATAAAACAACAAATCCATAGCATGTTAACATAAATTTTATGAAAAACGTCTGTATTTTCCAAAATAAAACTAGCGAGAAGAGTGGCATGGTTTTACATTTTCGCGAATCTCTTCAGGGTCTGGCCTGACAGAAGGCAGCTGGATTCTCCTGTCCGCACCTGCATTCGCTCTGCGGTTATGTGTGGTTTTGGTGGAGGCAGACGAAGAACACCCCGACCCACACAGCAAGGCCAGGACCAAGGTGGGACAAGCAGGGCACCTACGAAACAAAATAAGGAGGCCCCTCTCTGGGGGTCATGCCAGCGCAGGGTCGGCTCTGCTAGCAAGGGGCTCCTTAGCTTTTGTGCTCAGGGAGCCTGGCTCGCCCCCCACCCCGCCCGGGGCACACAGATGGGAGTCCTTCAATGGTCTTGTCAGGTAAGTAGGGATAGTCTTTTTTTGACCAGAACACTACTAGCCGTGGGTCGGTTACATTATGGAATCCGAACCAGACCAATGTGCTTTTTATGTCCTGTTGAGGTTAAAATCTATCAGTCACTCTTGCACTTTGAATAGACCTTTTATCCATATCCTTGGACCCTTTGACAGGGTCCTGAGACTCTCAGGGCTGCACAGACCATACTTGGAAAATTGCTGGCTTGAGAGATGCCCCGGGAAGTGCAAGGAGGTTGTCGTAGCTGGAACAGAAGTAGAGGTACAAAGAGTCATGAGCCAGTGCAGGAGGCTTAAGAACTGAGCGGGGACCCTCTATGCTACAGTGAGAAACTGGCCTGGCTCTGGAAAGCTCTAAGAAGCCATGCAAGAGTCTTAAGCAAGGGAGTGATGGGACCAGACTTGTAGCCTTAGATTCATTCATTCCTTTGTTCAGCTGATCTTTATGGAGCTCCTGTTGTGTCCCAAGCCCTAGGGATGACAGTTAAACAAAGATTCTGTACCTTTGTGGAGCGCCCATGGAGCCTACAGGAAACATACATTCTAGTAAAAAGCAGAAAATAAATAAATATGGACACACAGAGCCACCCTGCCGGCCGTAGAGGTTGGAATGACAGATACAGACTGAGGGGAGGAGGGTATGGACTGTCGTGAGGATGCCCAAGGACGGTGACCAGGGCGGCTGGGGGGATAGCTGGAAAGGAGCATGAGACGGGCAGAAGCAGCATTAGGGATGCAGTGGGCCCTGTTGCCGTGGGGGAGTCTGGGACAGTGCCCGGCTTGCCACGTCAGACAGGCAGTTGGGGCACCGTCCTCTGATACGGCGCACCCACGAGGAGAAGCGTTCGCAGAGAAGGACAGTCAGCTCAGTGGGTGATGTGTCAGGTTGGAGGTGCCTGGAGAGGGGGGCCATTCAGGTGGAGAGGTCCAGCAAGCTGTTGGATTGTGTGGGTCCCACTCCCAGGATGGAGGGCTGGACTGGGGACTGAGACATAAGAGTCATCCCTTATTCCGGTGCCGAGCGGATAATGTCACTGAGGAGCGGTGCTCAAAGTGAGGAGAGGGGACAGCCAAGGGACACAAACACTTACCCACCTGTTCTTGCCACACCTGCCTTGAATGCAACATGTCTAAAGTCAACCGGGTTGACTCCCCTCCCCCTAAAGACTGCTCCCCATCTTAGCTAATGATGCCAATAACCATGTCGCTGTCTACCCCAGGGGTCCTCTCTTGCTCAGCACTCATCGACCTACCCTGCTCCCCCTGCCTTAGCATCTGTACCCCTAGACCATCCTGCAACTCTTGCACTCTATTCTGTCTAGAACATTGCGTTATCCACCCCCCACCACCACTCTCACCAGAAACGGGTCTACCTAGAGAATTCCTACTCATTCTTCAAGACCTGCTCAAGAACCCGTTTTCATTTTAGGGCTTCCTCACTCCACCTCCAGCCACCTTGCCTCCCTGCCATCAGACATGGCGGTCATTCCCGTTCTGCCTCACCAGGACTGCATTCTAACCCTCGTACGCTGTAGGGCAACAGTTTATTCACATGGCTTTGCCGACAGCAGGAAATACGTTCATTTGTCTTCAAGTGGCTCTAGCAGCCAGTTTACCCACGTCAAGGCCAGAGGGGCTCCGGTCTGGGGTGGGAGCCAGGCTGTAAGCATCACAAAACTCAAAGGCAGGTGGGAAGGGGTGTCTTGGCTCCAGGTGCCCCCTTTGTTCCAAAAATGTCCCTAGCTGAGGCTGGGTGGCACAGGGGGGTGTCAACGGCAAGTAGCAAGGCCATGTGTCCAGAGGAGAGGACAGGAATTCTGAGCAGAGCCCACGGGTGGGTTCCCTCCATTCTCCAGCATACCGGGCTGTGGCAGGGAACAGATCTCAGAGCTCCCTTCCGGCAAACGGTGAAGTCGTGTCCTCTCGGGGTGGACCTAGGGACTGGGGATCGCCAAGACTTCTCGGGGAACCTAACACAGAGACCTCGGAGCCTGCCAAGCAGAGGGCTTGTCGAGGCAGCGGCCCACGGCACCTGCAGCACACTGATTCATTGCCCGGGGAGTCAGGGAGGGAGCCGGCCCAGCCAGGGCAGATGGTTAGCCTTGGCACTAATGGGAGATGAAGCTGAAGAGTGTAAATGCACTCTTGTTCTATTCAGACGAGCTCGGTAACAAGCTAAAAGCCGAGACAGAAACCCATGAAGTGAGACAATTATTACGAGACAGCCGCAGGTAGACGGGAAGCAAAAGCTGGGTCCCATCTTTGTTCACAAAGCCCCAGGGACATTGTATGAGTGCCAGGCTCTGTGAGGGAGGGGAAATGGTTTTGTCAGATCTTGCTGCCAGCACCGGACACAGCCCTGAGCCCAGCGAACGTGGCTGTAACTGTGATCAGTGGGGACGTTGCTTCCTATGCCCAGATGTGCCCTGTTGGGATGCGCCGCTCACTACTGAGGGGAGAGCCTGGGGCCCCACGTTGCTCCTTTGGACGAGGCGTTCTCGGTAGCCCCTGTGCAGAAGACAGGGGCTCCCTCCCCCTTCCAGGAACCCTTAGCAGGCACCAGTTCTCATTAGTGAAAAGGAGATGGACTAGAACAACCTGGAAACTGCACATCTTTCTTCTTACTCTTCTCTAGCCCAGGGCTCTAGAGAAAGAATGGCAGCATCCCCTGCTGGGTCCCCTGGAGCCCCATTTCTCCTTCCTCCGCTCAGCCCCGCCTCATCATCAGGATGTCCCAGAGCAGAAGGGAGAGAGGAGCGAGATGATACCAACGCCAGCCACCTGGGGGAGAGGGCAGCAGAGGGAAGTGGAGACAATAGAGAGAGACTTTGGAGTCCTGCAGGCTCTGCCGATTAAAGTTGTAAATCTCTCTGAGCCTCAGTTTCCTCGTAGATAAAATGGGTGTAATAATGGTCCCAGCCTCATAGGATCGTCACAAGGAGTGCATAAGACATGGATGTGAAGTTCTTAGCCCAGTGCTTGGCCTGTACCGAGTCCTCACGGCAGGTTAGCTGTGGCCACAGTGACTCCCTGTCCCTGGCCTCCTGAGGCCTAGGAGCCCCAAGACCTAACCTGTAGTGTAGGCAGCTATCAAAATTCTGTCTGCTCCTGTCCAGGGGCCCCCGGGAGAGCCCTGCTTCCTGTGCAAGATGGGTTCCTGCAGTATGAACCCACTGAGGGGCATGAAGACAAGCTGGGTCACAGGATGCAGGGGGCGCTCACTCCGTCTCCCCCTCTGGCCGGCCGGCACCTGCTGCTTTCCCTCTCCCCTGGGCGCCTTCCCATTTCCCGCCTCCCCGGCTCCCTCCGGGACATACCGTCTCACCCGCATGCACACCTGTCCTCTCAGTAGCACACCCTACGTGTGCATGTCTCCCGGCCCCATAACACATCTGGGCAAATGCCTTACCCAACCTGTGCCTTAGAGTAATAAGAGTGCAGGCCTCCTACGGTTGTTGGAGATTAAACCAGGTGATTCGTGTGAAGCCCTTAGAACAATGACTGGCATGTTTCAAGTGGTTATTCAGTGTCTCTGTGTGTTCATAATAAGGGACAGTGGGGGGGGGTGGTCTCAGAGGAGAAGCAAGCCACACGACAGCAGACACAAATCTAGACTTTAAAGTTAGAAGTAAAGTTATTATGGTCCCGTGGCTGCGAACTCCAGAAGAAAACATAGCTCACAAGGTGGTGAGTGACTCTAAAAATGAAATTATAGCAATAAAAAATCACATATAATTCCAACAAGGAAGAAAACGGGACATCTAAAGAAATCAATGTGGCTACATGGGAAACATCTAATGAACCCAGGTTTTAAAAGTCAAACTGGGAAAAACATATTTGCAGCAAATGTTGGATAAATGGTTAATATCTTTAACATATAAAGAGTTAGTATAAATCAATAATAAAACCCCCGAGGCACAATGGAAAAGTGAGCCAAGGATGTGATAAACAATTCACTAAAGAAAAAAATAAAGCCAGTGTTCCAGAAGATGGAAGTTCTTCAATCTTACTAGTAATCAAAACAAAAATTCAAATGACTAGATCGCTTCTCTTGCCTTGTAAATGAGCAAATTTACCAAAATTAGTTTCTGTTTTGATTTTTAATGAATCTGAATAAATCTGGTATGGGTGCAGCATAGACTCCCATTCGAACACTGCAAGTAGGGTATGGTACCCAGGGGAGTCACTTCTCATTAGATCTATCCGAAGGAACTAGGGCTGATTCAGAAATACTGTTATTGATAATGTTATTTGTACAAGGAAAAGTCAGACGTATTCAGCCTGCAGCGTGATGTTCGTGGCGAGTTCATGATCATCTGGGAAGAAGCAGGAGACCCAATCACCTGGATAATCTGTTAACAACTATGATCCGAAAAAATAATAATAACGACTGATAGAATACAGAAGACAAAGGGTGGGATCTTCGGGTGAGGGAACAGTGGAGCCTTCGTTCTTTCTGCCTTTCTGGTTGGTCTTCGGATTTTCTGCAAAGAGCAGGCCTTGCTTTTATTATGGAAAAAATAAAAACTTTATGTCAAAATGCCAGAGATCTGAAAAGACCTAGACAAAGGCTCAGGTCATTGACCTGCGATCATGTGGCCCCAGGTCAGGGGACCTTAATGCTTCGAGTGGGTCTGGCTGTGGAGGAGCAGAAGTTTAGGTTCACGTTCATGGGGCAGGCGTGCTGCCTGGGAAGCAGGTGCAGAGTGGATGGAACACCTGCGCACGGAGGGCCGGTGGGCTGCAGAGCGAGGAGAAACCACGGACCTCAGTACCGAGCCACTGGTGATTTCCAGCGCTGCCCACCGCTCCCCAAACCAGGGATCCTGGATCGCTGGTGATCCTCAGAACGAGGCTCAGTGAAGCTTGATGTAACTTTGGTGGTGTCTGGACACGGATTTTTTTTTAAGTTCTTTATGTTTCGGGTTTATTCAGTCTTTCCAACTAGACCAAGGAGGAAGTCCGTCTTGGCTTGGCGCTCGAGGACCTGTAACGCCTCGGTAAGCCGCGCCGATCTGCCTCTCTGACGACGCGTGAGCAAGCTTCGGGCTTGGTATCTTGAGTGGGCAACAGCCTCTGGCTGGAATTTAGCAATGCAGGTGGTATGTGGACATAACAGCACTCCCGGGGCGGGAGAAGGAGGAGCGCCGTGTGGTAAACACTGAGTCCAGAATCTTGAGCATCAGGAACGTGGGGGGGAGGGGAGGGGAGGAGGAGGGGTGGCTCATGATGAGTTAGCTGGCTGTCCCTCCCATCAGCTGGGCGCTCTGCCCCCCATGCCCTCCCTCCTTCCAAGGAGCTGTCTCCTCTACGCTGGTGTTTCTCCACTTTTCTCTAAGCAACAGACTTAGCCTGTTTTGTTTTGGCTTGTGTTGTTTTTTACATGGGTGTGTTGCTGGGCTGTGTTTATTTGTTGGTTGCTTGGTTGGATGCATCAGGGAGGACCTGGGATCACGCTCTCAGCACACCTGAAAATGTTTTTAGTGTGTCTCTGTGCTTTTCCTAAAAAGCCAGCATCTTTAGACCCTTGTCTGGGGGGCCACGCTGCTCTCCGGTGCTGGGCTTTGCCTCTGTACGACTCAAGCAGCCTTTTTCCTTTGTTTTTAGTTTGGCTTTTCAAACGTGAATTTATCAGAGAGTCCCCAGTGCGGCCACATTAGTGTCTTTCGATGCCTCCTAACTGGGACGATTTGTGCTTGTGTAGTCAGAATTTTCCCTAACAGTGTCCGGCCTTCCGGGGCTGCTAACTAGCTGAGGGACCCTGCACAAGTCACTGAACCTCGCTGAACGGGTAATAACACTGCCCTACTTAGCTCTCGGGGTCGCGACGAGGACCAAACGAGCCGGTAGTCACAAAGTGCTTCGCAGGGCGTAATGCACCCCGCGATGAACTGTGTTATTCCGCTCCTGTTTTTCTTGTGCTTTTCCCATCAAGGAGAATGTTCTTCAGATTGGAAAGCGTAAAACCAGCACCATTTAAAAGGGAACCAAGGCTCAAAATAGGAGCAAAGAGAGAAGAGTAGTTCACTCTCTGTAATGAGCTCAGTCCCTTGGCACCTTGGAACCCTCAGGCCTGATGTGCACGCTGTGATGGGATGTGTCAGGTTCTGTTGTGTCGGGGGCCAGGGTGAGTTCAGCACAGGGAGGACAGGAGGGACAGAGGGGACTCTGGCCACTGTCACACGTGAGAAACTCTTGAGAGAAACTGGGAAGTTTAAATGGGAAAAGACCTTTAGGGGCACCTGGGTGGCTCAGTCGGTTAAGCATCTGCCTTCAGCTCAGGTCATGATCTCAGGGTCCTGGGATCGAGTTCCGCGCTGTCGGGCTCTCTGCTTAGCGGGGAACCTGCTTGTCCCTCTCCCTCTGCCCCCCTCCGCCCCCGCTCATGCTCATTCTGTCTCTCTCTCTCTCTCTCAAATAAATACATAAAATATTTTTTTAAAAATAGGAAAGAAATGACCTTTAGTATGGCAGGATACACAACCCTCCCTGCTTAGAATTCAGGGTTTACCCGCCCCCCGCCTCACAACTTGTGAAGCACATCTCTCCACCCCACTCCCCACCCTGCCCAACCCCCCAGGACAGTCCTCGGGATCTTTCAGGGGAATTCTCCATCTCCCCAGGGCAGGGGCCGTGCCGCCGTGAGACCCTCCCCGCTCCCCCCCCACTTCTGTGGTTCCATCCGCAGCTCAGCCACCTGGCTGGACCCCACCACAGTCTGGCTTCAAATTGCCACTCCCACCTACAAACACTGTACCTTGCACGAGAGCCTGTCTTGGCTTCCCCAGCTCTGCAATGGAAATGATGTCTCCCGCCCAGGCTTGCTGTACCGTTTAGCCAGGATGCCGTGAAATTCTCAGCACAAAGTATGTGTTCAGTTGATGCTAGTTCCTTCCTTTCTTCACTTCTCCTATTTCTGTGTGATTACAAAGAGAGGATTGCTTCCACAAAAATAAGAGAGAATCCCGTGTGATGCAGTGGCTCGATTTCTGGGTCTGTGCTCCAAAGCATGGAGAGCAGGGGCTCAAACAGATGTTTGCACACCTGTGTTCATAGCAGTGCTATTCACAGCAGCCAAAAGGTAGAAGCATCGCGAATGTCCATCAACAGGTGAATGTGTAGACAAAATATAGTATAAACACGCAACGGGACAGTATTCAGCTGCACACGGCAAGGAGATCCTGGCACACGGCCTGACACGGATGGCTCGTGACGTCGTGCGGAGTGAAAGTCATCAAACACGATGGACAAATACTGATCCCGTTAGAGGCAGAAAGTGGAATAGCGGTTGCTGAGGGCTGACGTGACCAGGGCCTGGGGGCTGTTGTTCAGTGGGTAGAGTGTCAGTGTGGGAAGATGAACCGGCGCTGGAGCTGGACGGGGGTGACGGTTGCACGCCGTCGTTAATGTACTTACTGCCATGGAGCCGTGCACCTAGAAATGGTGAAACTGGTAGATTTTTATGTCGTATATATTTTACCACAATAAGAAAAATCGCTTACGTAACCCCAAAATATATCATCCATCATAGCTCATTGTCAAGGGCAAAGAGAGACCCAGCAGGCGTGAGGGGGACCTCTCAGACAGAGTGGTGCTTATAATTCCTGAACAGAAGTGCCATCGCTCAGTTCTGGAAGGCAGGGTAAGCGGCCCAGGAGATGAGCCCCACTTCTGTCTTGTACAGCATTAGGACACACACCCAGGCCTGAGCTCAGCACACTCACCAGCCTCGTTCCAAACAGCAGTGGGGCTGCAGGGTGCTTCGGGTCCTAGGGACCGTCCCCGGCCCCTCTGCCGGGAGCGACAGGAGCCCACTGCCCACTGACAGGACGGGAGCCCAGGCTGAGCGGGCACCTGGCCGCTGGTACTGCAGTGGGGGATGCTGGCCGGACCTCCGGTCATCAGCAGGGGAGGGAGGGCTCACCGTTGGCTGCTTCCAGAAGGTGTCCTGAGCCCCACATGCTTCCAGCGGCCTTCTGGAAAACCCAAAACCCAGAGCAACCCTGAGGCCCAGGACCAGAGCAGGCCACCCTGGGCTTCTGGGGTGGGGAGGTAACCAGGCAAATCTCCTGAGTCCTCCCTCCGGCACCACAACAGCCCCAGGACCTTTTAAATGGCTTACAGTGGAGGCCGCCAAAGAAACCCACACGCACTTTCAAGGACCTGGGATGGGATGACCTCACACTTGGAGGCAGGTTGCACCTGGCGCCACATTGCCCAGCTGCCCAGACCCACGACTGCTGTCCCGGGAGCGGCTGCACTGCCAGCTGGCTGTAGGGTAACTGACCTCCCTGGGCCTCCAACACCCATCAATAAAATGCTAAATCTGCTCCCAGCTCCTGGGACCTCTGCAGGCCGGGAATGGAAAGCTCCATTCCTTCCCACAGGCCTTTCCTGGGCACCTGCCATGTGAAGACGGTACTCCAATCTGAGAAGGGTACTGAGAAGGGTAAGAACAGATGCTGCCCTTGGGGACCATATTCGTTTCCTAGGCCTGCTGGAATAAATACCACCAGCTGGGTGGCTTCGAACCACAGGAACTCATTCTCTCACAGTGCGGGAGGCTCACAGTTAGCAATCAAGGTGTTTGCAAGATGGATTCCTTTTCAAAGGCTCTTAGGGAGAACCTTCCCCTGGCTCTCTCCCAGCTTCTGATGGTTGCCTTCCATCCTTGACTTGTAGACGCGTTACTCCAGTCTCGCCCCTCTCCTAGGTGTATCTGTGTCCGCATTTCCCCCTTCTTGGGATGCCTGGGTGGCTTAGGTTGGGTAAGCGTCCGACTCTTGATCTCAGCTCAGGTCTCCATCTCATGGTCGTGAGTTCAGGCCCTGCCATTGCGCTCCATGCTGGGCGTGGAGCCTTCCAAAAAAAAAATCTCCCTTCTTAGGAGGACACGAGTCCTTGGATGAAGAATCACACTGATGCAGTATGTCACCATCTTAATTACGTCCATAAAGACGCAATTCCAAATAAAGTCACATTCACAGCTCGGGGGGTTAGGATTTATAGGTCTTTGGGGGAGGGGCACAATTCAACCCAAGGAGCTTTGAAACATAAGAGTGAGACAATGTAGCAAAGGAGAAAGAGCAAAAATTTGAGAGCCCTTTAGAGTTGGTCTTAGCCTCTCAGCACTGGGCGTGCTCAACTATAAAGTGGGATAACGGTATCTAGCTTGCAGGGTACGAGATATGCAAGGCAAGTGACACAGGGTAGGCACTCAGAAGCAGTAACTACTATTTTTACCACTAGTATTATCATTCTGCTGTTATTCGTTGAATGGCATAGATGCTTGTTGTAACTGGGGCATACAAGTTTCCAGCAAAACACCCTGGAGGAGATGATGTCAGATTGTGGGAAACGGGGTGAGTTTAATGGAAGAGATGACATTTGAAAGAGGCCTGGGAAAGATGGATAGGGTTTTGACAGGTAGAACCTGCAGGGGAGGGAATTCCAGAAAGTACAAGCTGCATAAACAAGCCTTGGAGGCAGGAAAGTATAAAGCATTTTGGAGACAAGCTCCAAGTTCCATTTGGCTGGAACATTGGGAAATGAATAAAGAGTAATGGTAATTAAGGTTGTAAAGGAGCATTTGGACCACAGAACATGAGGAGTTTGCACTTAATTCATAGTCAATGGGGAGCCAATGAATGTTTTTTGGAAGGAGTGACGCGATTAAACCGGCATTTAAGAAAATTAATCTGGCTGCAGTGGGCAGGATCGGAGAGCTCTGAAGCAGGGAGGAAACAGAGGAGATCCCCATGGGAGGTGAGAGCTTCCCTGGTCCTGGCCAACGGCTGACGGTGGGTTGTGGAAAGTGCCCCGGCCCCAGGCATGGCTTGGTGGCTTGGTGTGGCCATGTTGGACAGTCCTGTACTGTTTCTGGTTATGGTGACCTCAAATGAAATAAGGCAGACAGAGAAAGGTAAATACTGCATGGTATCACTTGCACGTGGAATCCATTCTTTTTTTAAAGTCAAACTTATAGAAACAGAGTAGAAAAGTGGTTGCCAGGGGATAGGCTGGGTAAAGGTAATAGGGAGAGGTTGGTAAATGTGTACAAACACCTTTCATTTGTAAGTTGAATAAGGTCTGAGGATCCAATGTAACACACGGTGACCTTACAGATCTTCTTCGACTTCTGATGGGCTTACATTCCGATAAACCCATTGTTGAGTTGAAAGTATCACTAAGTCAAAAATGCATTTAATCCCCCTCACCCACAGGACATCGCAGCTTAGCCCAGCCCACATTCGATGTGCGTGAAACACTTACAGGAGCCTACACTTGGGCGAAACCATCTAACACAGCCTATCGTACAGCAAAGTAGCGTATATCTCATGCAGTTTATTGGCCACGGTACCAAAAGTGAGAAACACAATGGCCATGTGGGTACAGAATGGCTGTCAGTGTATCGGTTGTTCACCCTGGTGATGGCGAGGCTGCCTAGGAGCTGCCGACGCCCGGCATCACAAGAGGATCGTAGCCCACATCACTAGGCGGGGAAAAGACCCAAATTCAAATCAGGAAGTACCGTTTCTACTGAATGCTTATTGCTTTCCCACCAGTAGAAAGTCAAAAAATTGTTAAGTCCAATCATCCTAAATCAGAGACCATCAGTAGCTAATAAGGCTGCATCGTACAATTGAAATTTGCTGGGAGAGTAGAACTTAAGTGTCCTCAGGAATGAATGAAGGAAGGAAGGAGATATGGATCTGTCAATTAACTAGATAGGGAATCCTGGGGCGCCTGGGTGGCTCAGTCGTTAAGCGTCTGCCTTCAGCTCAGGTCATGATCCCAGGGTCCTGGGATTGAGCCCCGCATCGGGCTCCCTGCTCAGCAGGAAGCCTGCTTCTTCCTCTCCCACTCCCCCTGCTTGTGTTCCCTCTCTCGCTGTCTCTCTGTCAAATAAATAAACAAAATCTTAAAAAAAAAAAAACTAGATAGGGAATCCTTTCACAGTGTACACATATATCGATCACCACAATATATACTTTAAATACATCAACAATTTTGTCAATATACCTCAATAGAGCAAAATTACATACATACATACATACATACATACAAGCTGGAGTGGCCAGTGACGGGCACTGGGGAAGCTCGAGCCCCTCCCATGAAGACGGTATTCCCAGTGTCACAGGACAGCAGCAGGGCCTATGAGCTGCTTTCTCTAGGGCACCTGGGAGTGTGGAGGGGTGAGTCTCTACCCGGAGCTTGGCCACACACTGCTCCCCTGTCCATCCAGCTGGGAGGCAGAGCCACGTGGCTGCTCAAGGGCGGGGAGCAGTCTTAATTGTTGTGCATTAACGGAACTGTCAGCTGACCTGACTTTCGGATTCTGTGAATATTTACGAGTGAGCTCTTGCTTAATGAAGAGGGGAACCGAGACATTAATGAGCTTTTTTTCCCCCGGTTGAGCTTGGGGATTTTTTTGCTTCGTGTCTCTGATCTGAATTCCAGCCACGCCGTACCTTTCTCCCTCCGGCGTCCTCAGAGGTGAGAAGGCCCGCTGTACACCGTTCACGCTAGCGGCTAGGCTAGAATCCGAGCAGACACGGGTAGAGAGGGGCATGTGTCTACTTGCGTGTGCACACGTGTGAGCACATGCGGGTGAGAGACTGTGTGTGCACACGGGTGGAGCCCTCCTGAAAGTAAAGAAGTCCTGCCTGGGTTCAAACACGAGCTGGAAGTTGTTTCTTCTCTTGAGTTGAGCCTTTCAGAGACGAGAGAAAAAATAAGGCAGGACGGTGGTGTGGGACTGGGTCCCCTCTTGGCCTTGTGTCCTGGGGGCCTCTTCAGGGTCTCTTCACAGTGGGACCTGGCCTGAGCCTTGCGCCCCTGCCCATGTGAGCCTGGGAAGGCTCTGCAGACAGCAAAGCCCAGACCTGCCCCCTGACCTGGAAGAGAAGGTGAGGAGGTCCCTTAGAAGAGCCCGCCCAGGCAGGGTGTGGGGCAAGAAGGCAAAGGCAAGGGGACAACGTTCATTCTCTCCTGTGCCCAGGAAGCTCGGGGAACATTGTGGTCCCTCCGCTACACCCATTCCCCCGGGGTCTCGGCCCAGTCCCTGAGGGATAGGAAAAGGCCTGGTGACTGCATAATTGATAGATCAATAGGGGGGGCTCCTGAGTGGCTCAGTGGGTTAAGCATCTGCTTTCGGCTTGGGTCGTGACCTCAGGGTCCTGGGATTGAGCCCTGCGTCGGGCTCCCTTCTTAGCCTGCTTCTCCCTCTCACTCTGCCTCTCCCCTCCACTTGTTCTCCCTCTCAAATAAATAAATAAGTAAATAAATAAAATCTTGTTAAAAAATTGATAGATCAATAGGAGAAAAGCAGAGGGGGCTCTTGACAAGGTGATAGTCCCTCCCTGGTAAAATGTCAGGTTGCTTTTCCCTGGCCTTCTCTCAACCTCTCTGCCACCGGGGACTCTGCAGCTATCTCCGCCTGACTGCCATCTGCTTTCAGCCTCCAAGCTGACGTCAGTCACATTGCACCTCAGGCCACGTTTGACCAAAGCCAGTGGGAGTTTGTTCTCCTCCCGCCGAGGGGGAAGAGCCAAGGCCTCAGGTCTGGGCACGGGCAGGTTCCCCCCCACTCCCGCCCCGGCCCCGCCGATCCTCCCAGCCCTGGTCCTCTCCCACCTCCACCCAGAGGCCGTCCTCCACCCAGTCTCCCCACCCCAACTGCTTCTTCTGCAACAGCTTCCGCTGCCTGGAACCCACCAGCCCGGGAGAAGGGCTCATGAAGCCCCCCCTGGACACCAGCAGGCAAGACGATCGCTGATAATAATGGGGCGGGGGGGGGGGGTACGCGCATGCGCACGCACACGCATGCACACGCCTGTAGGAACAGCTCACGCCTGGTATTCAGCTAAACGGTCAGCCCCTGTGCAGTTAACAGATGCTAAAGAACTACAAAGAGAAAAACTACGAACTGGATCGTGGTGGAAGAGCCAACCTAATTACAGCTCTTTGCCAGCGCTCTTTCCTATTTATGTCCGGTCACACGTGCGCGCTGGCTCTTCGGCTCGTCGCTGACGTGATAGATCATTTCTGTTGTAGGTGTCACTTGATGACAACACAAAACCTCGCGTCCACACACTCTGCCTTCGATCACTCGCGTAGTGCTGTGATCTGCACCCTACTTTTGCTCATCAAGTCTACTTCCATTGGAAATGTGAAGCATGCCCTTTTTTCATTGCAAAATGCAGAGAACCAGATGAGAGGAAATGCAAAGGGGAGGAGGAAGAAATTAACCAGGATTCCTGATCACGCAAACCCAACCGCTATTCACCTTCTTGCATTGTTACGCTTTCCCTCGCTCGTGCCCTTTGTCTGATCTAATTGGCTGACGCCCTAGCGCAAGTCATTGGGATCAGTATCAAGTGTGTGCTGTAATCAACAGAGTCGTGTGGAACATTCTTAGGCGTGTACTTCGGAATGGCCCTGCGGCAAAATTACTGAGCCAATGGTCTCGATGGTCTCGGACACTCTTAAACCTCTTGATGGATTTTGCCACATCACTTTCCCAAAGGGTGGTACCAGCCAGCGATATAGGAGGGTCCCCGTTGCCCAGCATCCTCTTCAGGACTGTTTTCACATTTTTTCCCCCTAATTTGATGGGCTAAAAATGGCAATACCTCCTTGCTGCCTTAATTCACATTTTTTCATTTATAATGAGGTCGGGTGTTTTTCCATGTGCTTATTGACTAATGGCAGTGTTCACAACATTTGGACTCAGAAAAAAACATTGATTTGTGCATGGATGTGTGCCTACGGGTATGGGAATGTACTCTGTGTGTGTGTGTGTGTGTATGTGTGTGTAAGAGAGAGAGAGAGACTTTGCAGCCTGCACAAGTGTCTCAGAGATCAGACGCTCCCATTTGTACATTTGTGGGTGTGGGTGTGTGTAGTGGTGATGTGAGGTTATTTTCACTTTCTTGTGGGAGACAGGGAGGTGAAGGAGGAAGAAAGTGAGCTTTGGAAGCTTTCACGGTCAGATTCCGTGTTACCCAGTTAGTGGTTGTATGACTTGAGCCAGCTACTTGCCCTTTCGTTCTTAGACCTTGTTTCGTCATCTGTAAAATGGGGATACCTGTGACACAGAATTGCAGAGAATATTACATGAGCCAACGAAGATGTCACAGAAGCCCCCTCCCTAAGAGTTCCCCTTGTCTCCCCCCAGTTCGGGGTGTCCCGGTGGGCACACTTGGACTCTGTTGGAGACCCGCTCGATGATGGCCTCCCAGGAGCCATGCCAACCCCTTCTCTACCAGCCGGTTACTAGCAAAGAGCCTGGCCCATTCTTCCGGTGCAGCAAATGGTGTGTGGATGAGTGGACCTCTGTATGATGCATGTGGACTTCTCTGGAAGGAACAAGAGGTCTGAGTTAATTCCACTCCAACCATCGTATCTTCTTCAGGTCCTTCAGGACACACCAGGTCTGGGGTTGACCCTTTGCAATCTGACGTGTTTAGCTCCTCTTATGAATAAAACTCATACCTGAGAAAGGAGGAGGAGGCTGAGTGCCAGTGGGAGGGCCTGTGGGAAGCTGCTGCGAAGCATCCTGGGGAGAGAAACTGGGGCCCTGGGGCTCATGCACTTCGGGGAAGCAGCATGGTGGCTTGCTGGGGGCTCTGGGGCCAGGCTACCTGGGTTCACGTCCTAGTCCACCCTTCCAAGCCAGGGCCTCAGCTGTCCCTCTTTGCCTCAGCTTCTTCATCTATAAAATGGGACTACTGAGAACACCTACCTCATAGACATTGTGAGGATTAAGGGAGAGAAGTCATGGCAAACTCTCACTGCCTGTCGTTCTGTCCATGCTCAAGAAGGGTGGCTGTCACTATTCCCACGGTAACCCCAGCCTCCCCCGTCTTCTCATCCCCTCGCTTCCTCCCGAGGTTCCTGGGGGTGGCTGCTGGCAGTAGAGGTGGGGGGCTGGGCATTATCCCAGGGAGGATGTTTTTTTCTGCAAGGGAATATCCAGGAAAGCCCAGAAATTGCTCCCCACCTTCTGTCTTGAACTGAGGTGCTTGCAAGTATCATGAAGGGAAGTGACTGACCAAAAAGGAGGAGAGGAAGGAAATGAGTGACAACCATCGGGGGGCAAAGTGGCCGGTTGAAAAGTCAGCCAGGCCCCCAGAGAGCTAGAGACAGCCCTTGAGGGTGGGACTCAGTTTCCCTGAATGTAGTATGGACGCCCCACCCCCTTAGATTCTAGTAGTCCAGGTTCTGCCTCCAAGGCCCTCAGGGTTCAGACACATCCCTGGGCCTCAGGTGTCCCTTCTGCCAAAGAGAGAGAATCGATTGTTCCTCTCCGAGGCAGGAGGAAGCTGAACTGACCAAAAGTCGGCCTGCTGCTTTGTGTTCTTTGGTATAAAGGTGCTGCATGAGTCAGGGTACAAATATAGCCAGGTATTCTACTATTTGAGGAAAATATTAGGGCACTGGGCCTTCCTAATATAGCTGAGCAGACACATGCTAGGGACTCGGGTGGAGAAGAGAAATAAGCACGTGCCTCAGAGAGCAAAGCTGCGTGCTGGGGAGACGGCTAACCCTGAGGGAAAATTTGGCCGCCATCTTGGTCCCTGGGCCCATGGCCCCCCACCAACAGAACATCCAAGGAAAAGAGGGCTGTGTGTTAGTGTCGGTTCCCTGGCTATCACCTCCAGGCCCCCCAAAGCAGCTGTTTATCCTGGCAGTAGGGGTTTCTCTGGTGATGGGTCCTCTGCCTTACGCACTTGTTCAAGCCAGATTAATCTGAGAGATAAGAGAGTAAGGCGATGACAGAGGCCCCTCATTTCTTCATCACGCAGCACCCGCTGTGCACAGAACACCTGCTGGGTCAAGTCAGACAGGGTTCCGCTCCTCCAGACACACCCGTGTCTCATCCCCGGGGCTGTCCCCCTGATGAATGTGTTCGCTGATCGCGGTGTGGACCCCCGGGAAAGGTGGGGGTACCTTGTCCCCGCCCCGCTTGAGTTGTCGTCCCTCAGTTGACGTGTTGGGCCTCCTATAAAATGGGAGAGGAGTCCCAGCTGCCACAGGATTCTTGTAGGTGAAGCTTGCCTGGCTCCTAACACGTCCCAGTCAGTGTCACCTGAACCCATCCAGCACCCTTCGACCCACTAGAGAGCCAGCCCTTGGCACAGGGGTGAGGGGCATGGGCCTCCATGGCTGAGAAGGTCTAAGACAACTAAAGCTCAAGATGGCTCACCCCTGCTGGCCCCTTGGATGGCTCTGCCCCCACTGACCCCGGTGTCCTGGACACAGATGACATTTTGTACATGCACGATGATGTAAAGACAGTCAGGAGGTCTGACCTGGAAGACCAGATGCCCCAGCCAGGGGAGACAAGGCTTGGCCTTGGCTCTGATGCTTAGCCTCCTCGTTGCCATGGCTCCTTTCCGACTCTTCATGTATTTTTTAAAAATACGTAATTTCCTAAAGGGAAATTAAATTGGATTGTGCATTCATTTGAGGGACTGTGGTCTGATAGGGCGGGCACCAGAACTGCAAGCTTCTAATCCTCGCTAGGGTTCAGACGGTGATCTGGGGGCCCCCAAGGACCCTGCGTGAACTCTTCCCCATACCCACCCCACACAGAGCATGCCCCCCCTGCGGCCTCCAATGGGGCTCCCCCTGCTCTTCTCCAGCTGGCTTCCCAGAGCCTGGGGTTCCTTCACCAAAGAGCCTGAACCAGCTGCCCCTGGCACCCTGATTCTAGGTAGCTGGCCATGCCCCGTGGGGGTGAGCGTCTCCCAGGATGCTGGGAGAACAGCTTTCTGAATGCCCCCAGTGGCCGAGCAAGGGAGAGCCAAGAGATGGGCACGCGGCATGGGTGCCAGCCTGTGCCCAGCAGCTGGAGCAATGGGGCTTTGGTGCAGGTACTGGGTTGGAGGCCTGGTCCTTCTGCTCACAAGCTGGTGACCTCAGTGAAGTCATGGAACGAACAAGCCCTAGTTCCAGCCTCTGTGAGATGGGGATGATAAGAGAAGCTACTTGGTTGAGCCCTTGTACGAATTAAAATGTGAAAGGTCCAAGTGAAGAAAGCTCTCGCATAGGACATGGCATACAGTGAGCACTCAATAAAGGTGCCATGCCCTTATGTGTATGGCTTGCCTACTGGGTGCGGGGACCCTGCACTGGCTGGCCCTGGACAAAAGCCACACTGCAGTCTGATTGCTCCATAACACCGACCTTCAGCACCAAAACCCTTCGACTGTTCCATCTTGGATGGTGGTCAGTGCCCAGGGACCCCGCTGTCCTTTCTGGTGTAGGGGTGGCACACAGGGTGGCTTGGCATAGGGGCAAAAACAACCGAGTAGCTGATCCTAGGGGTGTGAAAGCCGGCTCCTCCAGTGTGCCCGGTGGAGCCAGGGAGACGGCCCTGCCATCCCCTTTCCTCCTCATCACCACCGTTGGCCAAGGTCCACTGGACAGGCCCTCCCCGGCCCAGCACGGCCGCTGCTCGTCCAGAATTTACCAGGCACCGGCCCCGGAGGAGCATTACCCCGCCCAGAATTAATGTCAGTTTTCAGAAGAGAAAGTCAGAGAGACTGGCCCCAGGTGACGCTGCAGGTGGCAGAGTGGGTGCCGCGGGTTCGTAAGCCCCGCTTCGCCCCGCGCTGCCTCCCCGTGTGTTGGAATCGCTCTGTGCGGGGCTCAGGGGCTGGGCAGCAGGGGGAAAAGGAGAAGAGAGGCCCGAGTCTCAATTCTCTAGGCCCCAACCGCTCAGAGAAGAATGCCAGTGTTACTCACCTATTCCCGGTGAGTAATCTCTCTCCGGGGGAAGTTTAAAATAGAACTTTAGTCATACCTTAATGGAGCTGATTGATTTCTAAAAACAATCAAGCCCCAGTCCTCTGCAGCCGGGACTGCTGGGTGCGGACGGGGAGGGCAGAGGCGCAGACTGTCCCTCCCCAGCAGGACGGTCCAGAGCTAGCACCAGCCCCTGGGGTCCCGTGGCAGCACTCACCCAGGACCCAGAAACACATGTTCAAGCCCCGCCGACAGGCTCGCCCTCCCACTTCCCTCTCCCGCCCTTCGCTGAGCCCCATACCCAGGTAGCCCAAGGGTGACATCGCACAGGTAACCCAGGGTGCATGCATTTAGCGTATTGCTTGAGCACCTGCTGTATGCCAGGCACCGTCGGGGAGCAGCAAACAGAAAATATATCAGCTCCTGTATTTATATAGCATTTCCTGGCTTTGTCCAAATTCCTTGGCCTCTTTGCCCCGTTTTGATCACACCATGGCCGGTGGGAAACGTATATGATAAACACCTGGCCTCCATCAGGTGTGTGGTGGCCCCGCCCGGTGAGCACGAGTTCCTTTTTCTTCCTGTGTGCAAGTGACACAGGGGTCACCGCACCAATGGAGCCGATGGGGGGAAGTAAAGCGGAAATTCCTGTTGCAGGAGAGCCGCAGAACCAGCCCCCCGCCCCCCGAGGGGCACCACCTCTACCCCTGCTCCCTCACTCAACTGTCTTACGCAGATAAGATCTGCTTAAATTGACTATTGATTGTGGTGTGGGGAAGGTGTCTGCGCCCAGCCGGCTGCAGTGAGTCAGCCCGCCAGAGGCCACGGCAGCTGGAGGGAGCGACAGGCAGGGGCTGGGAGGAGTGTACGTGTGAGACCAATTATGTTAGTCCCCCGGTTGTTCGCTTGCCTCCTTTCACCGCTGCCACCACCCTTCACTGCAAAGACCCCGATCTGTTAGACCCCGGGGAGAGTCCCTGCTTTCTACACACACACACACACACACACACACGCACGCACACACACACACACACACACACACACACACGCAAGCTCCAAACCCAGCCTGGAAAAGCTATAGCCAAGTTTACTCTTATGTTCAGCTACTCAGTGGAGTGCTCCTTTGCCTTTTCTGTTATGAAAGCTTTGGCCTGACAGCTGCAGAGCAGTTCCCGAGGTCCTGGGAGGTTACCCTGTCCTCACCCTCTGCAGAGATGTCGACAAGAAACACTGCCTTTGCTCTTAGCTCCAGGGCTGGAGAGGCGTTTTCCCCCTTCCTGGGCTCAGCTAATTGGCTATGGATCATCACTGAGAAGAGAAGGGCAAGGTTCTCAGACACCTGCTGTCTCTCCAGCCAAGAGGGACGCTTGGGGACAAGTTCAAGGCCTGTCAGCCTGTGCCCAGCACAGACCATTGGCTGTAGCCTTGAGACAGAGTAAGTAGGTGAATGGAGCCCGGAGCGTGGCTCCTTTCTCTGCCCCCATGGAGCCAGGAGCCAGGAGCCACTCCTCTCAAGGTATTCAGTCTCAGCTTGAGGGACCTACCCTCCTCCAGCAAGGTAAAGGTCCATCCTATAAGACAGAGATTAAATAGTCATGGGGTCTAGGACCTAACCGAGTCCTGAATCAGAAGAAGGAAATAAAAACTGGGCGCGGGGGGGGGGGGTAGCTAGAGACATAGCAGCCCCCAGTCTGTTCAAGATTCCGAAGGCCCCTCCCACACTGACCCCTTGGTTATCTGCTCCCCGGATCAGGGGCAGAAGGGGCAGACAAGAGCCCAAGCAGCTCATCCATGCTTGGTCTCAGTAATTTCCTGTCCACACTGGCAGTGCTGGACCAGGAAGCGGCTTCTTTCTTGAAATTTCCGGTGCTGCCTTGGGAGCCCAGGAGGGGCTATGAAAAACCATTTGGGCCAGACCAAATATCAATCGGTGAATGACGAGAGCCCCAGAGCAGGCCGGGCACAGCAAGGTCCCCCCAGGAGGGCCTGTCTCCCTTGAGCCCCTGGACATCGCGGGGCAGGGTGGGGACCCCCGTCTTGATCACTAGTGAGTCCCCAGCTCACCCGAGTGCCTGGCACGACAAGGCCATTGACTATTATTGCTTAAACTGAGCCGCCTGCCCTTGTTCTTGGCGAACCCTTGATCAAAGGCACGTGGGTGTGTGCACACGCGCACACACACACATGTGCGCACACACACACGTGCGCACGCGCGCGCACACACCACACAGAGGAAATGTCATGCAATTTTTTCTAAGTCCGGAAAAATAATTTTCAGCTATTGAAACAGAGCAGGTGAGGCCAGGGCATCAGATTCTGTAATCCCCTCAGGCTCTCACTAATCAAAACACAACGTCTCTCCTTGTCGCCCACCCAGAGCACCGCCCTGGCCTCCCACCCCCACCTGCTGCGGCCGCCCGGCACCCACCCCCAAGCCCCTGCACGGCTCCCCCTGCCAGCCTTCCCCAGACTCAGCTCAGCCCAGCACGTTCTCACTCTGCTCCTGGAGCCAGTCCCAGCCCTTCTCCCTTATACTTCAGGTCCGTGGAAGGGGACACAGCCGTTGGCCCTGGTTCCGCCTCAGTTCTGTCTGCTCGTGTCCTCGAGGCCGGGAGTCTGACATGACCCAGATCAGGGGTGGGGAATGGGATCGCTCAGGGCAGCCCTATCCCTCTTGCTCCAGCGCTTGGAGATGAAAGGTGGACACTAAGGCAATGTGCCTCTCGGACAAGGCCTGCTTGTGAATTTTGAAGGCCCCGGACAGCTGGGGGCCGCAGAAGAGAAGCACCGCTTGCAGAGTTGATGGTGTCCTCATTGAGGCTGGTGATTTCACTGGTCTCCTTAATGGCGACCAACAGTCCCTCCCACTCACCAGCTTGGCTCATCAGAATCTCCAGAATGACCTTAGACCGGAAGATATGCTGGAAGAGAAAAGCAGGGCTTAGGAGAGCCTGTCATGTTCCCTGGTGACCCTGAACCCGGAAGCCTTTGTAGCAGCTCTTGGTCGGCTGTTGCCTCAACCCATCACTGATGGGAGAACGGGTTCAGGAAGCAGACCATATTCTGGAATCCAACAGACTCCTCTTCCTTGGAACACCCACTGCCGTCTTGGCAAAGAGGAGGAATGGATTTGAGGACCAGGAAACTTTGACCAAGGGACATAGTTTTGGGTGTGACTTTAATTCTTGCATTCATTGAGCTCAGGAAAGAAATGAGTTCCTGTCAATAGGAATAAACAAGTACAAAGGTGCTGAGAAAATTCAGGCTAATGGGGTGATGCACGTCAGGCCAGATGAATCAAAAAAGGTTTCCTGAAATAAGAAATATTTTTTAGTACTCGAAAGGGGAAGAGGAAAGAAATGAACACTTATCGAGTTTCTACATCTCTACGTCAGGCTCGGAACAAGGCACACGTACTTTCTCGTTTGTTCCTGTGTGCTGCGTTCTGGAGAGTTCCTTCCAACTTGCAGCGCAATGATTTTCTCTTCAGCTGTGCTTAATCTACACTCAACTCCATCCATCAAGCCCTCAGTTTTGGTTGTTGTGGTTTTTTAGTTCTAAATTTTCTATTTAGATTTCTTCAAATTGCTAGATCTGCTTTTTAGTTTCCATGCCCTGGCAAAATCCTCAAGCTTGCCTTTTATTTCTTTGAATTGTAAACATAGCTGTCTGCGGGCGATAATTCCAATATTTCAAGGGTACGTGCCTCTCTTTGTTATTTCTCTGGGTTCTCACTCATAGTGTCTTCTTTCCCTGTGTTCTTTGACTCTGTGCCGGACCGTGTATTGAACCATCGTTGGAAAGAATAATCCATACGTTAGGAAGAGAACAGTCTCCCTGCAGAGAGGATTCTGGTTTGCTTCTGCCAGACACTTGGGAATGCTGCCAGTCCAGGACCTTAATCTGGATTCCTGGACCCAAATTCAAGGCCACATGTTCATAGGAGGGAGCATTTTCTTTCAGTTCATCTTTACCCTGAGGGTGAAGTTCTGCAGGACCCCGACTTTGAAAAAGGGGGAGAGTACTGATTCAGGCTTCCCACCTTGGAGGGGAGAAGGGATACTGAAAAACCCACAGCTCATTTTTGTCACTGTGACTTCTGGATTAATTTATTTTTCAAGACAAGCGTGGCATCAAGTTCTAGGCTCCCCTCTCTGAGTTCTCACCTCCTTAGAGCTTATGGCCCAATGTTTCCTCATCGATGATCTAAGATGTTTGCTGTATTTCATCCAGCTTTTTTATTTGTCCTCAGCAGAGAGGTTTATTCAAATAGTTAGCTTTCCATTCCTGGAAGCACATGTCCCCTCTCTCATTTTTCTGTTTGGTGATCGGGTGAGGCGAGCAGATAGGAACATTCCTATTTTACTGATAAGAAAATGAGGGTCGGAAATGGCCCAAGTCAAGTGGTCCCCAAGTGGAGAATGCGCCAGTTGAATCCAGACTGTTCTGAGCCCTACGCCCATAGTTTGCCCACTCTTCCACGCTTGGGAAATGGGAAAAAGGAGCAGGAAAGCTATTTAAAGTGTCCATGAAAGGCCCAGAGGAAAACAGGAGAGCCAGGCTGTGAGCTCTGCATCCACAGAGCAGAGTGTCTGTGTCAGAGGAAAAACCCCAAGTGGAAATGGCAGACCAGCTTGTCCACTGGAGCAGGGATCCCTGTGCCCCCTCGGGTGACCCTGTTCCTGGGGAGACAGCTGCTCCCCACACAGCTGGAGTGAACAGGAGGCAGGTGAGCACCCAGGTTGGAGCAGATGTGCGCCCCGGAGAGAATGCCCGATGGGCGGGTGGGGGGGCTAGGCTTGCGCGGTGGAAGGGCCTGGAAGGAAGGCCGGAGGGGGGATTTCAGATCAGGCCTAATGGGGACTCCACAATGCTTGCTCACCCACCTTCCTCTCTTCCCTTCCTGCCTCCTCACCCTCCTCCTGCCCCCGGGAAGTCACCCAGCAGCCTTTCTAGAACACTCTGGTCCCAGACCTCTGAGTTTATGAAAACATAAACACAGTCTGTAATTACTTTCCCCCACAAGCTAGTTGCTGCGTTTTTGTCTGCAGCAGCAGGGGGAAATCGAGCCAACACTTCCCCCGAGCGGAGCGGAACAGCAGACTGGACCCTCTGCGTCCCTCCCCTCCCAGCTCTAATCTCGCTCTCCAGTCAAGTTTGCTTTCTCCCTGAACTTTAAGGCCTCTGCTGAGCCAAGCTTTTTAAAGGGAGTGGATTTATGCCCCTCGAGGACTTCCCTTTTGTACTGGGTAATATTTCTAAGATTAATTTTCACACCATCCACATGGGAGGCTCATTAACACACAGAGGGTGTGTGTCAGTCTGGCGGTGACGGGGCTCAGCGCGGACCCCACCAGCCAGGAGACAGGGAGGGCGGCCTGGGAAGCCAGTCAGAGCAGAAGTAGGGGACCGGGGGACCAAGCCTGGCTCTGAATGCATGCCCGGGTTGTGGTCGTGGCTTTTTGCCAGGCCCTGGAAGATTTCCTCCCCGCAGTGTCCCCACGCGTCCCTTCTCCAGGGGGCCGAGGCTGAGATGCGTGCATTTTCCTCTTGCAGATTTTCTAACGCTTTTTTCCCCCCTATGGGGGTTGATGTTTCATCAAGATTAATAGTCGATTGAGTCATTTTTAAAGGGGCCCTTTGATGATGAGAAAGCTCATAAATAAGTCTTGCTTGTCACTTAGGCCGCCCTTGCCTTATGCCACCCAGTTCTGCTTTGTAGCCGAGAAGCTCTCTGCCCTTTATTTGATATGCCCTCGCCCTGCAGCAGGCTCACCCGGCCCATCAGCCAGGTGCACGGGCCCTTATGGGGCCACAGTGGAGCGCAGGGCAGCAGTTGCAGGGCAGGGGAGGGGGGTTGCGGTGCAGCCTTGTCAGAGCCGGGTCGCCTGGGCCATGTGCTCTAGGTCCAGCATCCTTCCCTCACTGCAAGGTAACGGTCAAGAGTGTGGGCACGAATTCCAGCTCAGCTGTCTACCCCCGTGTGATTTGGGGCTTTGTCGCTTCACCCTCCCGAGCCTCAGTTTCCTAATCTGCAAAGTGGGCATCATCACAGCCCCTGTCCTGGAGTCACTGGGGGAATTAAATAAGTGAGGACTCACAAAGTCCTGGGGCCAGGGCCTGGCACACGGTGAGCCTTCACATGCTGGCGCTGCTCACATCCTCCCGGCGGCGGAGCAGAGCGCACGGCCCATCGCCTTCGCTTGGGGGCGCTTGTGTTTCCCACAGAGGCTGCGCAGCGGGGGAGCCATGCAGTGCCTGGGACCGGACTGGCCGGCGTGTCCCCTCCCCTGCAGCTGCAGTCCCAGGGAACCCACACCTCCGAAGGTGAATTGAGGGGCACAGGACAAAAATGTTCTAAAGCCAGGGTCCAGAGTACAGAGGCTCCATTACAACGCAGTGTGTGTGCAGGGACACTGGGGTTTAGGGGAGTCTGGGAGATGCAGGGCCCAAGTCCATGAGCCTCTCTCTGTTCGGATCTAGTTAAATTAAATATTGACAGCCCAGAGAGCACGCTGCCAGGGAAGACGGAAGGCTCTGATGACCACGGAAACAGGGGAGCCCTTGCCCAAAGCATCCCCTGTCATCTTGGCAAAAGCCAGAGAGGAGCTGGGATGGGGTGGGGGTGGAGAAGGAGTGACCTGCCAAGGACATGGGGATATGAAGAAGGCCTTGGCCCAAGGGATGAGGGCTGGGCAGCTCCTGCCGTCAGGTGTTTATTGAGTACTTTCCAATTGGCCCAGCCCCGTTTTAAGCTCTAGAGGAGGGTCCAGAAGAGCAAAGGACGCAGCCCTGCCCTCGAAAAGCAAGAATCTAGTTGGCAACATAAGCCCTGCCCTTCACGAAACATTAAAGAAACAACAAGGGATTTTGCAGGGCTGTTTGTCCCGCATGAAAAATGAGCAGTGGCTTCAGACATCTCAGAAAATGAGGAGGCTGGAGTAGATGGTTCTGCTTTTAACTAAGTTTGTTGTTGTTTTTTAACTTTTTATTATGGAAAATCTCAAGCATGTACAAAAGTAGGGAGGGGTCAGTGAAGCCCCATGAACCTACCCACCTGCCTTCATCTCGTTCCTGGAGTATTTTAAGGCAAATTCCAGATATGGGTCATTTCGCTCATCAATTCTTCAATATGCATGGACTCTATGATATTTGAGGTTTCTTCCAGCTCCGACCTGGCGTGAGTGCATGGGTGGTGGTGAATGTCCGAGTATTTCTCTGGAGGGGTGAGGGGGAAGTGATGTGTTCATTTCAGGTGGGGAATGCTATTTTACACACACACACACACACACGGGCACACGCACACGCACACGCACACACAACCAGCAGCCCCAAGGACCACCCGTAACCCCACCCCCAAGACTATCATTCCTGTTCCATGTGGACCGCAGCCCGGGCAGGACTGGCTGGAACGGCTTGGACGTAAGGGTCCCAAAAGAGGCAGAGCCTGAGAGAGAAGCAGGGAAATATCCATTTCTTCAGCAGCCCTGTGATGACCCCACCGCCTGACAGGCAGTGTGGTGGGCGCTGAGGGAGCAGAGGTGGCCTGGGGCCGGCAGAGCCCCTGCTGTCACGGGCTAGCATGGGGAGACAGGGAAGGGGTGAGGGCAGAGGGCAGACAGGCTGGCACGTCCCGGGAGAGGGCCCTTCTAGGGTGTCACACCGACAGGCATCTCACCACAAGTGGAGGCTAAGAAAGAGAGAGAGAGAGAACAGCTCTGAGACACAGAGGCTAACGACAGAGGCCAGAGAGGCCAGGCTCCTTCCCTTCCAGGCAGACGTGGGAGGCCAGGAAGCTCCTGAGAGCCGGGGGGGCGGCCCCCTCACCCTTTCCTGCCCCAGCCGCCTCGAGTGGGGTCAGGCAAGACAGAGCCCAGCCTGCAGCTCATTTCCACCTTCCAGAGCAAAAGAAACACTTCAAGGGTCAGCAGACCCAGAAGCGCTGAGCCGGGGGCTGGCCGTGTGTAAGATGCCAAAGGACTCTTCTGGGTGTTCCACAGCTCGGCAGAAACATGAACTTGGCCGCGGGCCCCGGAGCAGGGTTTGAAGTGCCTGAGATGAGGTTAGAGGTGATAGCTAAGTGTCTTGGGGGACCCAGGGATTTAGTCCCGCTACAGGCTCAAGGGGAAGCCTGCCATAGAAGTGAAGACTGGATCTAGTCTGACATCGCAGCCGTCCCTCCGCACAGCCCGCGGCCTGTCTGTGTGGCGCCAGCGCTGAGGTGACGCACAGGGGACAGAGCCCATCTTCACGACTGTAAGACGAGGTTCACAAGGCACCTGTGTTCTCCCACACCTGGGGCCTGCCGGGGACCAGAGCACAAGGCAGGCGTGGCACAGGGACCGCCAGCACAGACCAAAGGACATGGGGAGCCACAGTGTGACTTAGGAGCTCGGAGGAGGGCTGTCACGCCGGCAGAGGGACAGCCAGACTCTGCGGCTCCCACGGCAGAACCGGGACTTACAGGGACAAGTTACAGGTAAACTGACAACGTGAGGAATCCCACCGTGACCCAGATTGTTTCTTTCAGAAGGATGACTAAACTCTCGGGTATAGTTGCGTTACGACTCGTTATGCGTAGTTATATAATTATAACTAGTTTTATATGTGTGGATAACTATAGTTTACATACATGTGGTAACTATAAACCATATATACAACTAGTTATAATGAAGATCACCTCACAGTTTATAAAGAGCTTTTACAGACGTGACTTTCCTCACAATCCCGTGAGGGGGCTCGTTCTATGCCAGTCGCCATATGAGTAAACTGAGGAAGCTCGTGGTTGCCTGAGGTCTGAGCTGAGTAGGAAGAACAAGGACTGAAGCAAAGGTCTGTCTGCGTCCAAAGCCTGTGCAGGGGGGCAGGGGGGGTCCCCAGACGGTGGGGAAGGCCACCATGGGGAGGACTCCCGTGCCACCCTGAGACTCTGAGACAGTGGGGACGAAGAGCCATTCTGATGAGGCCTGCTGGAAGCGGGAGGACATCTCCCAGTCCGTAGAGGGTGGGGTGGGTCGGGGGGGGGGGCGGGCAGCACTGGACAGTACAGGGTAGAGGGAAGGGGTCACTAGAGCCGATTCAGTTTACCCTCTGGGCAGTGTGGCCGTGCTGGGATGAGTGGGGACACCCGACGGCTACACATAGGATCCAGGGGCCACATCGCTTAACCCCTCAACGTGTTGGGGCCTGGGGCTGAGACTCCTGTCAGCCCTGCAGTGCTCGCGTCTTGCCCACTCCCCTCGGGCCTATCACTGCTTCTGCCACCGTCCCAGCTGCAGGTACACGAGAACGAGACATGCTAGCAGAAGCCAGCACGATCTCCAGAGAAGGTCCCCAAGACTTTTTCTGCCTTACCACCTCGCCACCCCAGCTTCTGCTCCCAGCTCCCAGTCCCTCCGTGGACTTTGACCTCATTGCTCTGTCCCCTCCCCGTTGGTGGCGCCATCTGGTGTCTGACCCTGGCCACACCCCCACCTTGGTGATACAGACCTTCTGGGCCCTTCCTTCCCTCTCCCAGAATCCCGCCCACGCCTTCTACAATATGTGCCCGCTCTGGCACTCACCAAGGGCTTGTCATGGCCTGTCATGCTCCACTTCGTAGTTGAGGCAGCTCCTCTCTGCCCAGGGTGGCAGAAGGCCGCGAAGCTGCCCCAGGGAGGAGGACTGCTGTAAGAAACATATGGAGAGAGAGAAGCAGATGGCGCGGGCCTGCGGGACGAGGTCTCTGAGGGAGCACCGGGGCTGGACCAGACATGTGTGCTGTTCCTCCTGGCTCCTTCTTGTCAACCTCTCCTCCCGAGCGTGCGGAGGGGGTAAATGGGGACAAGTGTCCTGGGGGCTGAGGCTGGGGAGAATGGCTGAGCAGGGCCCAGTTTCCAGAAGAGCATGTCAGTCGAGATCGGGGCTGGGACTTCGGACACGCCAGTGTGACTAGTGGCCCCTGGGTGCCTCAGACCAGGGCCTGTGTGCCTTCTCCAGACCCAGGGCCGGGTCCAGTCAGGGATGGGGGCGTTTCACCATCTCCGGGGCCCCAGCCCTTCCACTTTTTCCTTCTGAAAGATGCGTGACCTTGCAGACCACCCTGGGAGTGAGCCCAGTCAGAGCACAGGGAATGCTGAGGGGGCGTATAGGAAGTATCCCCAGAAAGAGCCAAATCCCAGTTTTCGTTTGAATATTTTCCCATTGACAGGAGACCAGCAGTGAATGTGATTACATCTCCTTTCCTGGTTTTTACACGAAGGTGGCTAGCGGGCTGGTTGGCACCGTTCCTGTCTAGTTACAACATTGGGCTGCTGTCTTCATTGCCGTCTGCTTCTCCTCTCCATACTCGCCCATGCTGCTGTGTCTTTCCCGGGAGCCGCGAGAGCAAAAGGGATTGTGTCTGTACGGGAAGCAAGCTCCATGCAGCACTGGGACATGACTTCAGTGGTGGCCTCTCTTGATAACATGGCAGCTCCATGGTCTTTGCTGCCCTCCTGCCTGTCATGATACAGACAGACTTGGGGACAAGGTGACCCCATGAGGGTCTTCGAGGAGGAGACTGGGAAGTAGAGGTCTCCTCCAGAGGCTGAACCCATGAGGCATAAGCTGTTGATTTCAGTCATAATTAACCTCAGCATTTCATTTTTTCACTTCTGGAAACTCCATTTGGTTCTTTTCCACGTGCTCCCGATGATTTCCGATAGTGTCTTGTCGCCCGCTCGTCTTTGAGATTCCATCCTTTATTTCATAAAACCATTTCATACATAACTCTTCCGTGTCCGTCAGCTTCAGTGTCTGAAGTTCTTGGGGGCTGGGGGGAGGAGTACCTCCATCTATTACTGGTTTCTCTCTGTTGACCGTCATTCACGGTTGCTTGCTTCTTTACGATTTATTTTCTTAAGCAAACTCATATTTACGTGACCTTAATCTGTAGGAATCCTGAAGGCCAGGGTTAAGGGTGTTTTTCTCTGGACTGGACTTAAATCGGGTTTTCCCAGAAGCCAGGTAGCTTGACTGTCCTGGGAGCACTTTAGCCCCCGTGTGGGGCCTGGCTTCACATCTCCCAGTCCATGAAGACCCTGAGAGCTCCTTCCCTGCTGTTGGCCCAAGGTTCAGGGTCTCGCGACAAGTCCCAGCGCACCAGCTGCTGTCGGCGCATGTGCTCAGAGCAACCGTGTTCTTCCTTCCGCTTACTGCTCCTTCCTCCCAGCTGTGATCCCCCCCTGGGGTTTGTCCCGTGTTATCGGGGGTAACATGGATTTCCCCTACTGCACGTGAACCCAACAATGCATCAGAAAGTAGATTTTCTTCCGGATTTAGATGTTTTGCAGCAGGAGGGTTCCCTGATGATGTCGTCTGCTAGAGTCAGCAGTTCGATCGCTAAATCTGTTTCTAGTTCACTCGCTCGTTCAACAAATATCCTGAGTGCACACCAGGTACCAGGCGTGGTTCTGCGTCCTGAGCGTGTGGCCTCTCCCCTCCTGGCGCTTGCGGTCTGATTCCAGAAGGAGCAGTCCCAGGGGTCCAGTCCGGTCCGTGGGAGAAACACCAGAGTGGTCGCTTTGGTTCTTAGCCACTCTGAACTCTCGCCTCCCTACTATGCATCATGCCGCACGCCGGGCACCAGGGACGCAGAGACAGAGAGCCCTGTGCTCAGACCACGCTCACGGAAATGGGGAAATCAGCCATTTCCCAGGGTGTGTTTCTACACGGAGGAGTAAATGTTCTGATGGAGGTGGAAAGACAGAGGAATGAGTGATACTCTGTTTGGGGGGGGGAGGGAGGGCTGCTAAGGGAGGTGACATTTGAACAGCATCTGGAAAGATGAGTAGCTGTTGCCTGGGAAAGAGAGAGAGAGAGAATCCTTTCCAACAGAGGGAAGGGCCTGGCGAAAGGCTTGTGGTCACAGAGGAGCCCGTGACACGTGGGAGCACAGGCAAGTTCAGGGAGCAGGAGTGTAGACAGCGGGCTGAAGGGACCAGTGAGAACTCGGCTGCAGGTGCGCATGGAACTTGCCCGAGGGGCCCCCCTAGGTTACTCCCTTCTGTCCACCCTCACACTGAGCCCCGGACCAACCAAGTCTAGCAGGCTCTACTTCCTCAACACAGCCTCCCTGCCCCTCCTCCCCAGCCCCACTGCCCCTGCTCTGGCTCAGGGCTCCACCTTCCCTTCCAGGACAGGTTCGGTAGCCTCTTCGCTGCTTTCCCCTGCCTCTGCCGACATCGCCATCCAGCCCATCCTCCACTGGGCGCTCAGGCGATCTTCCAAAGACGGACATTTGATCCCGTCCCTCCCCCACTTAGAATCCTTCACCAGGTCCCGCAGCTTTCAGGAGAAAGTTCAGAGTCCTCGGATTCACCCACAAGGACCTTCATGTGACCACTTCTCTGGCCTCGTCCCCCTTCCTGCGGCCAGTAATTTCTACTATTCCTTGGGCAAGCCCTACTGCCTCACAGCTCAAGAAGTCAGCCTGGGCCACCACCTCTGGGAGGTCCTCAGCCATCTCACCCCTCCCCCCAAGCCTGATGGAGAGCCCCCTCCTTCTTGCTCACACAGGAGCCAGGACATTCTTCGTGTAGCATTAGGACATTGAACCACCACTGTGACTCACTTGTCTGTCCCCACTGAGATCATAAGCTCAGGGGACATGCCTGTCTATTTAGCTTTGAATGCCCTGCACAAGCTAAGGGAGGGACACAGGGTTAACACCCAGCAGGCATTCGATGAATCGATCAACCCAGAGGGATGGGGGCGAAAACACGTGGGCCCTGCAGGTTTGGGTGTGTGTGGAGGAAACACAAGGCGCGGGCCGTCTGAAGTCCCATGAGGCTGATCTGGAACGCTGGCTTGGCCAAGCAGATGACCCCGCACGTGCTACTCAGCCTCTCCCAGCTGCAGTCTCCTCAAAAATGGGGCTAATAATACCTCGTAACGTTGTTAGGAAGATCGAATGGTGCATATTGATGTTAATAAAAATAGACTATTAGTGAATCGTTACTGCGATTGTTATTAGGTCCTCCTGCTCTGAGCCTCAGTTCTCCGCTCTGGGTCCACCGCCAGATGGGGTCTTCAGAGCAACCTAACCCATGGGTTCCAAATGCCAACCCAGCTTTTTGACTCCTGGCTCACCACTGGGGCCACTTTGCAGGTGAAGCCAGGAGAGTGCCTGGCAGGGACACGACAAGAGACGTGGGTTGATTTTTTTAGGGGGATAAGGGGTGAGAGGAGAGAGCTATGTGGTAGAAAGGAAAAATGACATGAGGCTTTCATTTGATTTTGCAAGTCCCCCTCCTTGAGTATTGATAGCACAGGGCTAGAGTCACTTGCAGGGGTATGGCTAGGCTGCAGCCGTGAATGCAGTCAGCGCTGAAGGGCCCCCCTTGCTCTCTAACCAGACTTCCACCCGCCATGTGGGCTCCTCAGGGACCATGGCTTTGGGCTACAGGGACTAGCAGTTGTGTGTAAGGACTCTGGAATTTACGATACCTGGTTCTGCCACTGGCTAGCCAAGTGACCTTGGGCATATTACTTAACCACTCTGTGCTCCAGTTTCCTCATCAGGAAAATGGGCATAATAATTGCATCTATTTCTTAGGATTGCTGGAAGGAGCAAATGAGATCATGTATTTGCAGCACCTGATATGACATAGAGCTAAAAAAAAAAAAAGAAAAGAAAAAAGGTACAGCAGTCCTACTCCACGGGAGGGGATCTGGACATGAAAGGAGGCTGACCAGAGGTTTGTCAAAGGATGAACTCATCAGCCAGGCTGGTGTTTTAGTGTCCTCCAGGGCAGTCTGCCTTTGTCCTTTGCCCTGGACAAGGAGGTGACCACAGGGGCCTGAGTCCCTGGAACTCACCGTGGTGCCCAGCCCGCTCTGAGAAGGTGTCTCCCCACCCTGACCCCACTCATCACAGGGCAGCTTCCATCCCCCATCTGCATCCCCAATCCCAAGGGTTGGGAAGCAGAGGAGGAAGCCAAGTTCAGGGGCCTCCCAGTGCAGAAGGTGGGTGCAGGAGTGGGTGGAGATGCCCCGCCCTTGCGGAAACGCATCAAGGACAAGTCTCCTTGACCGAGCTCCCAGCAGCTGGGCCCGAATGGTCAATGTCTGGCCTCCAGGAAAGAAGGAACTCCCCGCCAGATGTGCGGCCTCACCCCTGCCTGAGAGGCAGCCGGAATCAGACCAGGGAGCTTGGCTCACACTTATCTCTCAGCACCTGGAGGAGGAAGTGAAGGCAGCAATTAATTGTACAAGGCGGGTGGTTTGTGCAGCTTAAGTTCAGATAAAAAGTTTAATTATCCCTAAACCCTAATACAAATTAATTAGCCTTCTATATTAGGAGGGTAAGCTTCCCTGCTCTTGCCACAGCCCAGACACTGCCGAGGATGTGCTAGGGGAGACGGGTGGACAGAGAGGCACCCAGTGCCCGAGCCCTCCCTCTCCCACCCTGGGTCAGGGGCAGAGAGCTGCCTCACGTTGGCCCCAGGTGAGGTCTGGGTGTGAGTCCTAAGTCTGGGGTGAGCACCATAGCTCCTCTGTCCCTGGGAGTCCCCTCCAGGAGGGGCTTTCTTGTCCCTTTCTTTCCTCCACTCTCAGAGCCCGGATGAGGGGTGGGGGAAGGGAGGCCTTATTTGCATGAGAAAAGGAAGACAAAAAGGAAATAAGGCTAAGGCTTGAATTTTTTTTCTAGGCCATGACATTTTCTTTTTTTCTTTTCTCACCCCTTTCTTTCCTCAAAATTCCACATAGAAAATAGGCCATCAATGCCATTAGGACTTAGAACATCACTGTCAGCTTCTGCACCTCAGAACTCCTGCCCAGGTGGGACCCAGGAGGCCCTGGGGCCAAGGCCGCGGCCCATCCCCGTTATTGCGGTCGGTCGGTGGGTCGTAATTAGCTGCTCTTTAGTGAGTGTTTACTGTGTAACAAGCATGTAGTCTTTGCAACAACATTGCAAGGTATGTTTTATTCATTAACTCGCACATTCTACCAACATTTATTAAAGTTTGAACAGGGGAAGGACATGCTTGGGTTTGCATTGTAAGAGTGTGGTTCTTAGGGAATTTAAAGGCAACAAGAGTGGAAGTGAGAAGTGGGGGGAGGAGGCTTTCGCTGACACCCAGTTTAGAAGCCCCGGTGGTCTGGGCCCTGGATTTGTTGAATAAACATCAGTAAGGTTCTTCCTATGTGCCCGAATTGAGCATTTTCCAAATCGGACCTCACTAATCCCTCACAACAACCCTGTGAAGTGTAGATACTGTTATTGCATCAGTCCCAGGAGCCGTGGTCAGAGACGTTAAGTGACTCAAAGTCGCCCAGCTAACAAGTGGCAGAGCCAGGATTTGCCTCGGAGTCCACACTCTTAACCGCTACGCGGGACCACTGCCACTGAGGCAGCAAAGGCAGAGAAATGGGTGAGCTCTGGCTGACTCCCCAGAGCCCTTCCCCAGGACCATCCTGGCCCCATCCCCCCACTCCCCCCAAGGAGCTGGATGTGAAGGACAGAGCAGGACACTGGGAACAGACCGACCTGGGCTTTAACCCAGCCAGTTCTGCCTTGAGGACCTGAAACACTTCACTGTCCTCTCTGGACATGGGCTCCACATCCCTAAGGACGGGGTTACTGTGAGACCCACGGATGCAGATAAAGTTCCCCACACAGGCTCCCCTACATTATTCCCATCTGCTCCTCCATTCCCCGTCCCCCTCTCTTCAGGACAAACGTTCCTAGTCCTTTGATTGTTTCCCCTATGAGAGGACTTCCAGACAGTTCACCATCCCAACCTCCCTTCTCTGGATGTGATCTGGTTAATCAATGTCTTATAGGCTATATAATGCCCAGACCTCCACAGAGCAGCCTAGAAGTGGTCTGTCCCAAAGGGCAAGTACAAGCACCTACTCCCTCTTTCTGGGCACTGTGCTCCCATCAGTCCAACCTACGGTGACACTAGCAGCTGTGTTATGCTGGTGGCTGTGTGGAAGTTAAATTTCCCTGGTGATTTTTAACACGGATGGCTTTTAAGCTGGTTTGTCCCATCAGCTATACAAGTCATTGATTATTTGAATCAAAATGCTGGTGTTGTCATTCATCTTTGTTAAAATTAATCTGGCTGGTTTCACCCGTGATTACAACCTGTTAAAATCCTTTTGACTCCGAAAGACCTCAATTCATAGCAGTGCTGTCATTTAGAGATTTGAAGAGCTTGCTTAAAAATAATCAGCAGCAGACAGGGAAAGGCAGACAGCGTGTGATTTTGCTTAAATGTGGAATCTCAAAGACAAA
This sequence comes from Ursus americanus, assembly GCF_024610735.1. NCBI lineage: Eukaryota > Metazoa > Chordata > Mammalia > Carnivora > Ursidae > Ursus > Ursus americanus. The sequence goes on along the minus strand of NC_142138.1, from coordinate 59,750,715 downwards.
ACAAACGAACAAACAAAACACAACAGAAACAGACTCATAGATAAAGGAAGCAAACTGTTGATGACCAGAGTAACAGATGAACTAGGTGGGCTAGATGAAGGGGATTAAGAGGTACAGACTTCCAGTTATGAAATAAGTCACGGGGATGTAATGTGCAGCACAGAGAATAATAGTCAATATCATCATAACTTTGTACGTGTCAGATGGCCACCCCACTCATCACAGGGATCATTGCGTAATGGACAAAAGTATCGAATCTCTATGATGCATGCCTGAAACGTATAGGCTAGTATATGTCAGCTATACCGCAATAAAGGAAATTAACTTTAAAAATAATGATAATCAGCAGTCCCCTGATCAACACCATCACCGCCGTCCTCGTTATCATGGGATCCGAGTGGAAGAAGGTTAAAACAGAAACGGTAATTGGTTGGCACGCAGAGTCCAAAGAAGGACTGAAGAGCTAAGCCACAGGGAAGGCGACCATAAAGCTGGTCCTCGGAATTAGGGCAGCAACTCAGACTCCATCAGACTCCCTTTTCCACTTCTCACCTCTTTCTCCGTGTCAGCCTGCTCCCTCTCGGACCACAGCCTGGTGTCCTCCCGTGGCAGAAAGCGTGGCTGCCAACAGCTCCAGAGCTGTACTGGTTCCAGCGTCAGCCCTCTGTGATGACACTGATCTCGTCTCAAAGGTAACACTCCAGGGGCGGAAAGGCGTTGCCAGTATGAGTAGCCAGCCGGAGAAATGCAAATCAAAACCACAGTGAGATACCACTTCCCACCCACCGCGACGGCTAGAATCAAAAGACAAATAGTAACAAGTGTCGGTGAACATATGGAGGAAGTGGAGCCCTAATTTAGTGCTGGTGGGAATGCAAAGTGGTGCAGCCGCTTTAGAAAACACTTTGACAGTCCCCTGCACTGTTAGACACGCAGTCACCACGTGACTCCTGGAGAAAGGAAAAAATCCTTCCACACAAACACGCGTACACGAATCTTCAGAGCAGAATTCATTCGTAACAGCCCCGGAGCGGAAACAACCCAAATGTCCATCAGATGATGGGTGAAAGAGCAAACTGCGGGACATCCGCACAATGGGCTATTATTCAGCAGTAAGAAGGGTTGAAATAGTGGCCCCGCGACAACGGGGATGAAGGTCGAAGCCTTAGCACATCACGCTGAGTGAAATACACAGAAGGCCATGTATTGTAGGATTCCATCGATACGAAATGTCCGAAAGAAGGAAATCTGTAGAGACAGACAGTAGTTCCGCGGTGGCCTAGGGCTGAGCGGTGAAAGGGGTGGGATGATCCCCCACTGCTTAGTGGGGGTGGGGTTTTTTGTGGGGGGGAGGTGATGAAAATGTTCTAAAATTAGACTGTCGTGTGGGTAGCACGACACGGGAAATACACTAAAAAATATTGAATTGTGGGTGCCTGGGTGGCTCAGTCTGTTAAGCGTCTGCCTCGACTCAGGTCATGATCCCAGGGTTCTGGGATCGAGCCCCGCATCGGGCTCCCTGCTCAGTGGGGAGTCAACTTCTCCATCTCCTCTGCCCCTCCTCCCTGCTTGTGCATGTGCTTTCTCTCTCAAATAAATAAAGAAAATCTTTAAAAAATATATTGACTTGTAAGATTTAAATGGATGAATTGTATGATCTATAAGTTATATGTCAGTCAAGCTGTTAACCAATGAATCCAGGAGAGGGGCTCATGGCCCAGCGGGAGTCGGAGGCCTCGTTCTGGACTTGTTAACCATGCCTTGTGGGAGCAGGGGCAGAGGGGGAGCTTTGTAAGAATACAGCAGCTCCTCGGGAAACAGTTTATGTTGTAACGGTGGGGAGGGCACAGATCCTAGATGGGCAGACCATTAGCAGACAAAACAAGAGGTGCCCACCGCACTGGTTATTTATAGAGAATTTACATTTACCCAGAGACCGCATTAAGTGCCTCTTCTGAATCATCTCATTAATTATTCCAACAACCCTGTAAGTTAGGTATATAAAACCTACTTTATATTGGTAGAGGCTATGCTTAAATAACTTTCCCAAGGTCACTTAACCAGTAAGTAATGTGGGGCCGGGGATCAACCTGGGACCTGTCTCCAGTCTCCTCTCTCAATCATTAGGCCATGCTGCCTCCCTCTGGCTTTACATAAGTTGCTGAGAAATTCTGGAACACACCACTGGAGACGGAGCTTTCCATCCATTCTTTATTTCATTTACTTATTCACCCTTTCACTAGAGGAGACCCTTCTACTGTGAAAGCCGGGAACTTCCTTCGCCGGCATAGGACCGCTTGTTGGTCATCTTTGGAAAGTGCCAGAAGACTGGAGGTGTCTGTTCAGCCCCTCCTGACCGCACTGCCATCCACACCCATTCCTCCAGCTTGTCAAGGGTACCAAGAACTGGGACAAGAACGCCCCTTGCGAAGATCACGGCGCCGCAGTCCCTCGGTCCACCAGCCAGCGAACCCTCCCAAAACAAGAGATAAGGCTCACTTGGCAAGACGCGTGCCTCGTGAGCAGTACGGCTTATCTTCCCAGTGTTCGCAAGCTGTCCACTTAATACCTGCTCTCTTCTGCCAGCCTTCGGATGGCAGAATCGATGGGTGCCAAGCCTGTTGGTTGGTGGCTTCTCAGGCTTCCTTTCCCTCGTCTTCAAAAATATCAACACAGCGGTTTTTGGCCTCCAGTCTCTCGGTGTTTCTGCACCGCGCCACGGTTTCTGCGACGATGGGCGATGTTCTACAACTCCATCTGTGCACCCCTCCTGTCTCCTGGGGCGGGATCCAGGTGCGCCTGTGCGGTGCCTCCGCCAAAGACAGCTGCGCACTCGCCCGCTCTCCCCTCCCCTCTCCGGAGCTCCGCATCCTTTCCCCCCACATTTGTCGCAGCCTCTCCAAGATAAAGCCTGTTCTTCTGGGTGCAGAAGGCAGAGAGCGCACGGGAGTGGAGTTGCCCTGCTTTCGCTCTATCGTCTGTCACCAGCAGACCATCTGTGCCAGCAGCGGGCACGGCTCTACTCCTCCCTCTTTCTTCCACCTTTCTGTGTCCTTAGCATTTCTCACCAGCCTCCATCACCCCAAAATGTAGCCTTTTTGACACTGTGCTTCCATACACCTGCCACGCTTCAGTTCCACCCGTGGCCGTGAGCTTGATGTCCACCTTTCAGTCACATACCCGAAAATCCCAGCTAACATCATTCGCCTCTGGGGGCAGCCCCCTTCCTTCGTCATCGGGATTAGCTGAACGCAGGACGATCCGCTGTGTTTTTAGAGTGGATTCCCAGCCACGGAGACCACGGTTTCCGGGACGCCTGGACCAAAGCCATGGTGTGTATGTTTATGCGACTGCACGTGTGACAAGGGGATCGTGGTCCAGGTTGCTCGTTCTCGCTGCCCTTGACAGACAAGGAGGCCGAGCCCCAAAGCCACATTCCCTCAAGGTCATGCAGTGATTTGAGGGTGAGCTGGCCAGGGCTTGAACCCAGGCCGCCTGAGTCCGGAAGCCAGGTTCTCAACCACACCGCTGGAGGGCCCTCCTGAGCAGCACGGCCGAGGTGAGCCTTGGGTCAGTGTTCCCAGAAAGAGTGGCCTCAGGCTTTCGTGTCCGTGGTGTGACAGGGACAGCTTGAAGCCCAGACAAAGGGCCAAGACACCGAGGGAGAAGGAAGAGCGTCCGCAAAAGAGGAGCCTAATTCACAGGGTGTCGAGAGGCTTAAATGAGGTCACTCATTCACTCTCCAAATATGTGTCAGCGGCTGACATATCATCCACAGAGCCCTTAGGTGCTTAGGAGGGGAGGACATCACACTCCTGAAAAGATCTGCCCTGTCCCCCTCCCCTTCTCCTTTGCGTCCTCAGGACACCTGGGTCCCCTCAGGTCAAGGGACTCTGGGCCTCGCTATTCGGTGGCAGCAAATCCTGGTCCTCCTCCAGCTGCTTCTGCTCCAAACACTCAAAGGGCCAGGGGAAGGGGGGAGATGGTGTTTCTGGCTTTGGCCAAAGGAGTCATCACAGCTCTTTGCCTAATAAAGCCTTTAATTTATCTCAATAAAGAAGAGGCTAAACGCTTAACTACTGTGGAGAGTACCTTATTGATTGGAGGAGAGAGGCTCTGGCCTGCCTGCCCGGGGCTGAGCCCAAGCCAGGCCCAGCTGGTCCCCAGGGGGCGGCTGCCAGGGTGTGAAGTACTTCGGAGAGTTTCTCAGAGCTCCGAGAGCAACGGCGCTGTCCCAAAGTGGCTGCGTGGCTTAAGGGGCTGAGTTTTGGAGCTCACGGCTGCCCTCTGAGATGGTGTGGTTGGTAGAAAAGAGATGAAAGCAAGAGGAATGGGTTTTAATCCCAGCCTCTCCCCCAGCGTGGGCAGTCCCCCTGCCTGGGAGCTTCACTTCCCGCATCTGCACAGTGGGGCTGAGGACACAAAGTTCCCAGGGTCCGTGGAGCTTGTGGGAGGTAAGCGTGCAGAAGGCCTTTGGGCATTGGAAGTCTCCACGTGAACAGAGGGTGGGTTTATTGTTTGTTATTTTTATGAACATAAATGAGATTGTGCCGCTTTCCTTCCCAGTACTCATCCGTGGCTGCTGGTTGCACTTGGCACAAAATCCACACTCCGTGGGGTGGCCTCCGCCTCCTTTTGTAGCTACCCTCCGCCCCCGCCCCCCCACTGGTGGGCCTGCAGTCCTTCCCAGAGCCCCCCCCACTCCCTCCTCCCTCAGGGCCTCTGCCTTTCTGTTCCTTCCGCCTGGCACGCTCTTGCCCACGTGTGTTGCATGGCCGGACCCTTGAGCTTTAGATCTCAGCTGAAATGTCAGCTCCTCAGAGAGGCTGTTCCTGGCCACGCTGCCCCCGCCTGGCACAGCACCTGTCTCTCTTCTCTTCATGGAAATAATGACACGTCGGTGTGTTCCCTTGTTTATGGTCTTCCCCTTGTAGGTGATCGCCTCTGGGAACACAGGAATCTTTTCTGTTCACTCCCAGGTCAGAGTAGGCACGTAGTAGGTACTTCAAACAACTGTTGAATGAAGGGATGGATGGATGGACAGGCGGATGGATGGATGGATGGATGGATGGATGCATGGATGGATGGATGGATGCATGGATGGACGGATGGACGGATGGACGGATAGATGGACGGATGGATGGACGGACGGATGGATGGATGGATGGATGGATGGATGGATGGATGGATGGATGGATAGATGGATGGATGGATGGACGGATGGACGGATGGATGGATGGATGGATAGGTGAGTGATGGGTAGGGAAGCCTGGCTTGTTTCCTCAGTGACCTCTCTTCCTTATACTTGTTTCTCTCTCTCTCTCTCTCTCTCTCTCTCTCTCAGATATGGAGATATGGTGCCCAAGACAATTGCAGGGAAGATTTTTGGCTCCATCTGCTCCCTGAGTGGCGTCCTGGTCATCGCCCTGCCGGTCCCTGTGATCGTTTCCAACTTCAGCCGGATTTACCACCAGAATCAGAGAGCTGATAAACGCAGGGCACAAAAGGTAAGCCTCAGCCTGGGGGGCTCAGTCAGGGGCCCAGCCCTCTGCTTTGGGCCTTGGGCTGCGGTCACAGTCAGGTCGCCAGGCCTGGACTTCCGGGGCGGATCCCTGCCCAGACGGCCTCTGGCTTTGGAAGGTAAGGCAGCTTCATGTCCCTTCTTACCGACCAGTGTCCTGCATTCCAGCTCCAAGCCCCGGTCAGCTGCAAAGTGCAATAAGCCCTCAATCATCCAGAAACTGACTGTCTCCCTCCCGGATGTTCTGTGCAATTTCCTTGAGCCCTGGCTTCCCCTTCAAGACCTCAGCCGCCAACACTCAGGGCCCCGGCCCCCTCCCTGTCCCTGCCAGGAGCTGACTGGGGCACGTAATTGCTCTCCGATCCCCTCTGCTAGCTGACACACAACACACAGACAGAACAGAAATTTGCTGAGGAGAAAAGCGAAAGCTCTGAGAGGAGAACGTTCTGAGGCCGCTGAGTTCCAGAACAAACGTCACGACGGGCTTCGGTCACCTCGGGGTGTCTGGGGTTCAGGCACCGAACTGCGGTTGGTGACCAGGAGAATAGCCATTGGTCCTGAGGAAAGTTCGCGGCGATGTCCAGTAATCACTGCTTAAGAAGGCCGGGCGGCGCATGCCCGCATTCGCCCGCGGAACGAGGAAGCCTGTCTGAGGGCTGTGGTGCGTTCTCAGGGCATCTGGCTAGTGAGGGTTCTTGGGTCCTGACTTTTGCCAGCTTCCTTCCAGGAAAAGGGAGGACCGCGGGGGCCGTTTGCCATTTCTCTTCTGATCTGGGCTGAAATAAGTACCCTTCGGCAGCCGCTCAACATCCAGGGGGTACGGTCAGAGCCTTTCTGGGTACAGTGGGCAGGGGAGACTTTGTTGAGAGGGTCACTTATGAGGGCTTATTGTATTCTTTCTTTCGTTCATTTATTCCAGAAACATTTCCTGCACCCGCGCTGTGTCAGGCCCTGTGTGCAGCTCGTGGCTTCCTCCCCCCACGATCCCTGCTGCTGGCCTCCCAGTTCCAGGGCTAACACCAAGGGACAGGGCTTCCTTGACTTATCAGAGGAATCCAGAATTTCAGCACATATCTGTCTATGCTGTCTGAAACGAAGTCACAATGTTCATGAAACTTAGCTCTGAAGCGTATGGTGATTTACATAGAATAATACTTAATAATATAGGTTATGCAATTATATAATGAATCCAGTCGGTTCCCACTTCCGACATAGCCCCTTTTGTGTGCCCTTGTGGTCGCCCCCTCAGCCTGTGCTGAGATACCTTTTGACTTGTCTTGACCTGGCTCTGTAAGGTTGCCAGCCGCCTTAGATCGATCTTCTGGCTCTGTGCTGTCCTCTCCCTCCCCCCCCACCTCCCGCACCCATTTCCTACCTCTTCGCCCACGGTCCAGGCCTCCCCACCCCACCCTCTACTAGCCACCCAGAAATAGAAGTCTTATCTCATTCCCTGTTCGAGTCAGCTGGCAAATGTGGACAACATCTAAATTCATTATGCTGGCCTCAAGAAAGGGCCAGGGGTCCTAGAGGGCCACTCCCCAGGAGCAAGGCTGACGTAGATGTTTGGTTCAGCGGGTGAGGGTCAAAGGAATCCCCAGCTCACACACCAGCCTACTGCTGGGCTTGAAACTGTTCCTGCAGCTGCCCTTCCCTCTGTGCCCGCACCCTGACCTACCCACCTCTCAGGGCATCGCATCCCCTGCTGTTTCACCCCTGCAAAGAACGGAACAGTGGTCATTTCCACTGGGACTTTACAGAGCTCATCCTGTGTGATTACAGTGCAGAAGGGATCAGACTTGGCGTGTCCCTCCTTCTAGCTGCTAAAGCTGACACTCCCTCCCTTCTGCCTCCCCCCCCCACCCTCTTCCCTCTCCCTTTGAAATCCAAGTAAATATTTACCGTGTTTTCACCTCCCCTGGATACTGCCTCTCCTCAAGGTTGCTGGCTCTGTCTCTTTCACCTTGGGCTTCTTGTGAGAGGCAAAAAAAAAAAAAAAGAAAAAGAAAAAGAATATGAGACCACTGCCTGCTTCCAGCGCTGGGTCTGTAACCGGGAAACAGGGAAGGCAGGTACAGGAGACTTGGGGGGGGGGGTGGAGAGATGGGACAGGGAGGGGGTCAGGGAAGCTAATAGCTCTCAGTCCAGACCACACACTCGGGAGCTAGACAGCCGCAAAGTTATGCTCCAGCCCACCGGCGTCCGCTGTAAAGGGAAGGCTTAAAAAGTTGTCATCCTTTCCCGTCACGACTGGCTTGCTTGGGGTTGTTACCAAAAACGAACTCCATGACTATTTGCTTCAGAGACTAGGTTCTCGAAGCCAAGTGAATTGAAGATTTGAAGATCAACTAAGGAGGTCTAGCAGCGGACAGAGAGAAGGGAACATCTGGAGTGGGTTTGGGGGGGTTTTAGTGATTTTTATTGAGCTAAGATTCACATGGAAGTTATAAGATTATCACCACCAGGGTTCGGATGTTGATACGATCCGCGAATCCCATTCAGACTTCCCCAGTCTGACGTGTCCTCGTGTGAGGGAGTGTGCGAGTGTGAAGTGTGATACCATGCGGGTTCATGCCTCCAACGCCTTGGTCAAGGTGCTGAACCGTTCCAGCACCGGAAGGATTCCTCCCACCCTACCTCTATCCCTTCCCTAACCCCCGGCAACCATTTACCTGTCCTCCATTTATTCAATGTTTTCATTTCAAAAATGCTACATAAATGGATTCGTGCAGTAGGTAACCTTTGGAGGTTTTTTGGCGGGGGGGCGGTTTGTTTTTTTCCATTTCACATAATTCCTGGAGATGTATCCAAGTTGTCTGTATCAATAGTCCATTCCTTTTTCCCGCTGGGCAGTATCGCATGACGTGCATGTATCATGTGCCATGGACTAGAAGAACCACATTTTTGGTTATTAGAAGTAAAGCTGCTGAGAACATTCATGAACAGGTTTTTGCGTGAACGTAACTTTTCATTTCTCTGGGGTGAATGCCCGAGGGTACAATGGGCCGTGCTCTCCTGTGGCTTTTCCACGTCTCCTTCTTTCTCCTTCTTCTGCCTCTCCCGGGGTAAGAGATGTCAATACTCGTGGCCCAGACCGCACCTGGAACTGTACCCAGAGTGGAAACATCCTCCTTCCAGACCTCCCCGTCAACCCTGGAATCTCCATCCTTTCTGAAGCTGCAACTTCCTGGGCCTTGTTCTTCCGGTTTAGAAAGTTGCCTGGCAGGCCTTGAAATTCAGGGAGAGGGCTGTTGCGGAGGCAGCATTTGGCCTGAAGGTAGGGAGGCCTGAGTGGAAGCCCCCCTTCCCCCCGCCAGCCTGCTGCCTTACCCTGGAGAAGTTACTTCCCCTCATATCCTCCATTTTGTTGTCTTCAGAATCGCCTAGATGATGACCACATTCTCTTTGAACCTCTCACATTGCGCTCATGGCCAGTGGGGGAGGGAGAAGCTAACGAGTCCCCACAGGGATGAGCCTGTGACCAGGGCCTTATTAATGGACTTCTGTCCAACCGGGAAGGACCGTCCTCCTTCCTGGGTCCTCAGCAGCCTGGCTTGCACCTGCTCCGTGCACAGCCCCGTGTCAGACGCCGAAGATAAAAAAAAGCGTAAGCCAGACTCCGGCTCTCAGGAGCTCAAAGTCAAACGAGAAATCCTCCCCAAATTTCATGTGCTGGGTATGGTTCTGTAAATACATTGCAAACCTCTTTATCCTGTGTGGGAAATGATTAAACAGTGTTGGGCATATGATATGACAATCTGTTGCTTTAATAGAGCCCAGGGTAAGATAAGATTAAAAGAAGTGCCACAAAGGAGAACAGGAGAATCTTTCATCTCTAGAAAGTAATGAAGACAGACCCCAGATACGAGAAAGGTCTGGCTCTAAGTGGTGCAATCAAATTATATAAGGGCTGTAACGAGCTTGACACAATTGGATTTCCATATGCAGCTCTCCACACCCGGTCCTCACCCAAGGCAATAACAGCCACATCCTCAGATGATGAGCTCCGTGCTTGAATGTAGACACGTTGCGGAGGGGAGGCCTGGCGCCGTCCTGGGCCTGGGATGGAAGTTCTTGGCTCAGAGAGAAGAGGGCTGACAGGGCTTCCTGGCCATCCTTTCCCTGCTGGATTCCCCTTTCCGCTCTCACCATCTAGAGAAGCCCTCTTCCTCTGATTCACAGACAGAGCTGGGCCCAAGCCCTGGCCTCTTCCCCGTATTCTGAAGCCAGGAAAGGGAGTCGAGCTGTCCCTGTGGGGCCACGCAGGGCACAGGAAACAAGAGATCTACTGTGTTCTTTGCGCTTCCGTTGACAGCCTAAATCTGACTCCCTGGCCCCTTTTTAGCACATGAAGCAGCCCAGCAGGACCCTGGGAAGGGGCACTTGCCCGTGCTGGGGAGAGGTAGGCAAGAAATGGGAATTGCCACAATTTCCCAAGGCCTCCTGCCCCGCTCAGAGTCCATGGCCAAGTCACCGCGGACTTTCACAGAGGGAGAGAAGGGACTCCTCTGCCCCAGGACGGATCCGTGAGTCCCTGTGGACTCTTCTGCTTCCCACGAGGACCTAGCACTGGCTCTACGTCTCCAGGAGCCCAGACTCTGGCTGCATTTTTGTAAACCAGCAGGAAGCCCTTTCCCCGTCCCTTCTCCCTCTTTCCTAAAGCCTCTTTCCTCTTGGGCCTCAGTCCGCGGTTGTGCTGCCATCACAGTGACACTGATTATGGCTATTAGGAAGGAGAGGAGCAGCCAATGTGCGTGCGGTGGGTCCAGCCTCCCCCCTGCTTCGGCAAGCGAGACGGGTGCGCTTGCCATGAGACACCGTGCCACCCTCCTGCAGGGGAATCTGCTCCAGGCTTCCCAGGCTGGGGCCGGGGAAGTTTCCAGTCGTCCTAGTTAAAGCCAGAGTGGTGTGTAAAAATGTGTTCCATCCTCCCCTGTCTCATGCACACAGTGGGCTGTGCATCGCACACGCGTGCACCTGCTCTTGTTCCCACAGACACGTGTGGCAAACACAGACGCGTGTTGGCCCCTCCATGCACGCATCCACTCCCCAAAACAGACATGAGATTTTAAAGACACGTATTGATCTAAAAATTACTAGGCAATGGGGATACACCCATGAACAAAACGAAAACTCCTGCTGTCACGGAATTTACATTCGGGGAGGCAGTAGCAAGGTAAAAGCAGAAACCATATACTCCCTGAGTAATGAGTGCGAAGGGCAAAACAGGGAGGAAGTGAAGACGTGTTAAAGGGCACAGATGCACACTCCTTGCTTTTCTCCTAATTAACTGATGTTTGGGTGCCTGCTGGATACACGGGGCAGCACCGGGCCCTAGGGGAGCGTTGGGAGAGCTCCAACACATGCCCCTTCTTGGAGCTGGCAGTCCAGAGATGAGAAATAGTCCAGTGCGATACCGAGTCGGTAAAGGTCATGAAGCTTTTGGGAGGAGGGCGGGCTTTGATGCGTGGTATTTCTGCTGCCGGATTGCACCACGGCTGGAGAGGTGAGTGGAGACCCCCAGGAACTCTGCCCAGGACCAGGCTGCACCGAGCGGGTGTGCAGAGTCTCAGAGCCAGTGCCAGGGTCCGCACACAGAGAGCCGTGTCCTTCGTAAGGCATCACCTGGGAACACGGCCGCGCTGGGACGGCTTGCTGTCGTTGGCTTTGCCAGGCTCGCGGTCTGGTCTTTCAGGCTCGCTCACTCTTTTTTCTTTGCCGATCGCAGAAGGCCCGCCTTGCCAGGATCCGCGTGGCCAAGACAGGCAGCTCCAATGCTTACCTGCACAGCAAGCGCAACGGACTCCTCACGGAGGCACTGGAGCTGATGGTAGGCGCCCGCAGGGCCTGGACTGGGCGGAGGGGAGGGGGACGGGCTTCTTTTCTCTTTCCAGGGGCACCACTACCCCCAAAGCCCCAATGTGAACCCTAAGAAGGACAGGCTTCCAGACCTTCTCCAGGGTGCACCCCTCCACGGACCTCTCCCATAGGATTATCAGCACGACCCCTGACCCAGGCGGAGAGCCAGGGCTCCCAGCCCCAAAGCTAGCCTGTTCTCTGGGGAGCCTGAAATTTGGTTCGTCCCGATTTTTCTGGTGCCCTCCCGCCTCCTGTGGAGAAATGAAGGACACGGAGAAGACGGGAGGAGCCCACAGCGTGAGCCTCAGCCTCTCTTCTTTTCCGGCTAGGGCACGCCGGAGGAGGAGAACATGGGCAAGAGCACCTCCCTCATTGAGAGCCAGCACCACCATCTGCTGCACTGCCTGGAGAAAACCACTGTGAGTCCCAGCCCGCTGCGCTCCTTCCCATCCCCGCCCCCCTCCACCTTTCCAAGGGCCGCTGCTCAGGGAGCAGGAACTCTGCGCCCACGCCCTCGTCCTGGGCCCAGGCTGCACGAGTCAGAGTCTGTCCCCTTCATATTCAAAAAGCAATGATGAGGTCTCTGTCAACCCTTGGGAGGAAGACCCCAAGGGGGGGGGGGGCGCAGTCTCCAGGGTAGGAGGCCTGCTGCATCCTGCAGCAGATAGAAGGCCATCACCCCCAGCCTTTCTGCCCACCCCTACATGGTCCCGAGAGCCCGTTTTCGTGGTGACTGAGAGCTAAGGGCTCTGCCTCTCGGTTTCTCAGTCCGGATGGGCATCACTCTTCAAAACTCAAGCTGAATTTATCCTAGATTGCTACAGGGCAGTGGAGGAGGGCATCAGTTTTTGTCCTGTCCCAGGGGCTAGGCTGATGCAATGTGTGGGGCCCTTTTGCTCCCTCCATCGCTCCTTAGAGTGAATGAAGGAGGCGGTGCCTCTATTTCTCTAGCCAGGGATTGTATTGTCTCCCTCTTAGTCACCCTGTAGGGCCCAGGGAGTTCAGATTCTGCAAGACTGTTAAAATAGAGCCGTGGTTTAGGACACTGTAGCTGGAATGTGGCATGTTGCCTGTGCCCCACAAACAGACTGAAAGGAAAGGCAGTGGGGCCAACCCTGGACCCTTGGCAAAAAGTTCGAGGAACAGCAGGGAAGTGGAGACGTCAGGATGGACAAGCCCAAGAGACAAAGTGCAACCTTTCCCTGTGCCTTCTAGGCCCGCCCTCCCCAGAGAGCCCACGGTCAGGGCTCAGCACAGTAGGGAAGGAGCTTTCTACTTTTGAATGTCCCATATCCCGGCCTCTAGATGCAGGGGGACTAGATGTCAGATGACTCTTACCATGAGCCCAGTGCAGATACTGTGAATGGCGGTTGAACCCAAAGAGGGCTTCCAAAGCGGGAAAGTACTCCGAGAACCCTAGTTTCCAGGATTTATCAGCTATGTCTTACCATCAAGAACTACATATGTGTATCTAGAACTTCTCTCAAAGACTCAGAGCTTGCCAACGGGATAGGCCTGGACCCAACTGCCCTTTCCAAGTTGCATGTGCTGGGTGGAATGTGTCAACTGAAAGGATATGGGTAAAAATGTTTGGGTTTGAGGGGCTGGAATGTTGGCATTGAAGAACGGAGACTTTGGGGATGGAGGGACGGAATGCTGGCACTGAAGGGGTGGAATGCTGAATCTGCGGGAGCGAATGTCGGATTGTGGGGTCGCGGGCGGGAAGGGCTGGGGTGAAAGAGATGGAATGCTGGACTTCAGGGGAGGAATGTTGGGCTAGAAGCAGCAGGATGTGGGGATGGGAGGAATGAACGCGGGGTTTGAGCAGGGTCGTGTTGGAGCCAAGGGAGAGAGAATGCCGGGAGCAAGGGCTGGAATGTTGGACTCCCGGGTGGAATGCTGGGCTGGGGGGACTGGATGTCAGAACTGAGCTTGGGAATGCTGGAATGTACAATCAATGGTGTTTTTATCTTCTGCTGGCACGTTGTCCCGCAGGGGTTGTCTTATCTTGTGGATGATCCCCTGTTATCTGTACGAACTTCTACCATCAAGGTATCAGTTTTTTAAATTCAATTGCTCTTTTTCTCTCTGATTCTTCTGAGTCTGTGGATTCTCCTCTTTTTACCCCCTGGTCTGGTTCTCTGCATGTGCTGTCGATTCTTCTGGGGCTTTTCCTACCTCTACTGCCACCCCCAGCAGCAGCTCAGGCTGTTGGGGGTTCTTGCTGCACTACCCGACTGCTTGTCTGCTTCCCTCCTTTGACCTCCTTTGACCTCCAAGGGCTTGGAGAGGGTGGCAGAACGTGGCAGCCAAGTCGGTCCCCTGTGAGTGTCCCTGGGCCCCTTCCCCAGCTCTGCAGGGACTCCTGGTCCTGGCTGCCAGGGCTGGTCTCTCTCTGTACTCTCCTCCCATGCAACTTCTCTCCAGACTGGCGGCCTCAGCCAGACCGTTAACGCCATAGATTTTGAGTCACCTTGACCAAACAGCTCCTCCCCCCCCCGTTATCCTGGGTTCAGCAGCAGAAGGCTGTTAGCATTCCTTCCCACGCTCACAAGTGACTTAGGGAATCCCGTGCCTCCAGATACATTAAGGATCCACACATCCCATAATCAGGTGGGGGGGGGACACAATAATGAAAAGAAATCATAACCCGGACAGTCTGACCCCATAGGCCTTCAAGAGCAAAGCTCTCCCAATTCCATGAATAATCCAGTGCCTTCAAAAGCTTCCATCTCACATGTACTCAGGATTCATAAGGATCTTACCCATTAAATCCAACCCAGTAGTCAAGACTGCTTAGCGTTCCCACTCCCCAGGGTCAGCGACTCCTTACCTGCCACCCCCGAGAGATCCTGGGCAAACCCTGCAGAGTCAGTCAAGTCGGCTTCTAGCTCTGAGGAAGCCACTAGATCCCTCCAGGCCCTCTGGATCCCGTCAGCTCAAAGCCCATCGTGATCTCACGGCCGCAGTCCCCACCCTTCCACCTCAAGGCCAGGGCTGCCAATAGGAACCTTCTTCTTTCTGCCTTTGATGCCTGTGGGACATCGCCCCTCCCGAACGCTTAACCGTGCTCCAGGCACCTGGGAGCCCTCCTCTCAAGGCCCAGACAGAGGCAGGCAGCCCCCCGGCGCCTGGGGGCTCATCCCCCTCCTTCCCATCCCCTTTCCTACTTCTTCTCCTTCTGCTTCCCACAGAACCACGAGTTCGTTGATGAGCAGATGTTTGAGCAGAACTGCATGGAAAGCTCGATGCAGAACTACCCGTCCACAAGAAGCCCCTCACTGTCCAGTCACCCGGGCCTCACCACCACCTGCTGCTCCCGGCGTAGTAAGAAGAGCACGCACTTGCCCAACTCCAGCCTGCCGGCCACGCGCCTGCGCAGCATGCAGGAACTCAGCACGATCCACATCCAGGGCAGCGAGCAGCCCTCCCTCACCACCAGGTGGGCGCTCCATCCCCCTCAGTCCCCGAGGCTCCGGTCTCGCCCGTCCCAGAAGGGAACGGCCTCGGCCTTCGCAGAGCCTCCAGCCCTCCATCCCTTGATGTAATACAGGAGCCCCTCCACCTGCCTTACCCTTGCAAGTTAACCCAAAGGCCCTTCGTTTGCTGGGGAGGGCGCTATAGCAGGCTTAGGCCCAATGTGAGGTTAGAGACCAGAAACGATAACTGGGAAACCAAAAAAAAAAAAACCAAGCAAAGCGAAACACCTACCCCAGTGCAAAGAATGGATCGTTCTCCCAGGGAAACAATGTTCACGGTTGTGTTAGACGCGGCTTATCCCAGGCTGACTCTGAACCACAGGCTGACGTTTTCCCTCCCTTTTCGGCCACTTCCCACTGCCTCCAGTGAGTTGCAAGGAACTCAGGGAAAACAATAGCCAAATGCCACAAAGGATAGGTAAACGGTCTGTGGGAGGGAGAAAAACGAATACTCTGAATTCCAGAGCCCAGTATACGTGATCATTGTTAGAAATAATAATTAGACTGGATAGTGACAGACTGATTACCAAGAGCAGAGACAGAGGAACGCCGGAGCTTCTTCCTCCTCGTTACCGTGAGCTAGACGTGTGGGGGTCAAGGACACTCGGGGACATTAGCAGGAAGCACAGTCACCAACTCACTCTTTTTTTATCCCAGTCGCTCCAGCCTTAATTTGAAAGCAGACGACGGACTGAGACCAAACTGCAAAACATCCCAGATCACCACAGCCATCATCAGCATCCCTACCCCCCCAGCGCTCACCCCAGAGGGGGAAAGTCGGCCACCCCCTGCCACCCCCGGCCCCAACACGAACATTCCTTCCATAGCCAGCAATGTCGTCAAGGTCTCCGCCTTGTAAAACCGCTGGACAGAGGGCCAGTGCGGGGAATGGGAGCAAAGGGGGCTGGCATGTGGGTGGGTGGCCGCTGGGACCACTCCCTCCCCCGCTTCCCCACTCGTTCTGCCTGCCCCCTTGCACCCCTAGCACTGAAACTTGTGCCTGGAAGGAAAAGGAGGCGGCAAAGGGGCCCCTGAGGTTCACCGCTGCTGGCGCGGACCGGACGTGGCCCTGTGCTACTTACTGCATCTCGCTGGGGCCGGAGGAAGGGAGGGGGTGGGGGACGGGATGGCAGGGGGGGTGGCGTAGAGGCTGTGTGCCAGGACAGGGCCTGGAGGGGGGAGCCTCAGACCCAATAACAGTCGTTTCTGGAGACCCGAGTGAGGAAAATACAAGACCGAGAGCAGCACAGAGGCCGAGCTGTCACATGCAAAACAGGAAGAAAATATAACACTGTGTATTTAAGCACCTTTTTCAAGGCTCTTAATGGATAATATTTATTCATGGGAAAAGGTGGAAAACAAAACACCAACGGATTTTTGTGAAATATTTTTCTCCATGGACCCAATACCTTTGAACCAAAACAATGCATTTTGTGAGGGTGTTTGTTTTTGTTTTTTTTTTTTTCCTCCTTTTATAGCAGAAGCTTTTAGGCTCAGAAGTCAGTTATTGCTGAGTTCTCTCTCCATTCCCCCAGGTGGGTGAGGTCAACTGAGCCTGGGCCCCCATTGCCCAGCTGACCTGCACAGAGCTACCAACCGACCACACAGCAACATTTACCCTCCATCTGTCCTTTGTCTCTGTACCTCTCTGCTCACCCCCTGGCTGTTTTTCTCTGTGTCCAGCCATCTGTCTCTACGTGGACCCCAGTGATCCTGAGACGTTAGTAAAGCCTTCTCCGCTACCGAGCCCCTGCAGACTCATGCCTGGGAAGTTCCAGCTGTGTGAACGCAGCTGTGGAAGAGAAAAGAAGCCCAAACGGGAGAGTTTAGGGTTGAGGGAAGTCCACTTGATAGAACAAAGTGCTTCCCTTGCGGCTGGAACCGGTGGTCTTTGCCGTTTCCATTTCTGGGGGAAAAAAGGGAATGGCCAGATTTTCCCCACTGGGATCTTGACACAGGAAACAGCCAATACCTAGGAGACACCGTCGAGTCTGGCGTGTGCCAGTGAGGAGAGAACAGAAGAGCCCAGGGCTCCCAGCTGTAGTCGGCCCCTGGAGCGCCTCGCTATGTACCCTTCTTTCAGGACCCACCATAAAGCCCGCCCAGAATCCTGCCACGAGGCCCCAGAAGCACTTGCCAGCAGAAAGGGCAGGCTCTGACTTACCTTATGATGGAGGCAGCTCCCAGCCCGAGGCTGCAGAAGATTAAGCCTGTGTGCTTCAGGAGGGATGCTCGGAAGTGTGAAAGCAAGTAAGCGGTTCTAGATGATTCTTGCCTGGCCTGAAAAGTGTTTGAGGTCTGAAGGGTCTTCAGGCCTGATGTCCCCGAAGGTGACTGAAGTGGGGGCGAAGCCTAATCGCCTCCGTGCAAGTGAGGTGATGTTACTTCTGGAGAACCTGTTCAAGTGGCTTGCACCCTGGTGGGACTGGGAAAGCATTTCTGGACTCCTCCTACCATTTTTCACTGCTTAGAGGAGGGCAGGTGGGCCTCACGGTTAGTGACAAGCCCCTTCCCACTCTCCCCAGCTGCAGGCTCTCTAGTCTGGGCTCTGAGATCCAGAAGACCCTTATCCATTCTCCGGGTTAGTGATTGGCAGTGTCACTGTGGGCCAAGGACCTCTCTGCCCACCACAACCACCTAGACAAGTTTCACTAGTCGGGAACCTACGAAACACCTTCTGTGGGCTTCCCTAGGACCCCAGCTCCGCTGACCCCGTGGAAGGGGAAGGTCAACGGGTTCTGAGGTGGCCTCTGAGCAGAAAGTGGCCAGAAGGGCAGAGCAGAGGGAGCCTTCTACCTTTATCTCATGCTATCCTCGCCGACCACTAACTGAGTCCTTTCTCTGGGGCTGGCCTCCAGGATTTCCCCCTGATGAGGGGGAAACCACCCCATGAGAATGGGGTAGTTTGGGCCTTCTGAGCTTGAAGTCTAAGCAGACAGAAAAGCTGTACAACTACGGAGGAATATATGTGCACACACCTCCCCCCCCCACACACCACCACGACCAACCCAGACACACCTGAGGACAAGTCCTTCAGTCCGTTCACTTCATACACATATCCCGTTAGGGAAGGCAAAGGACTGGGCTGGACTCCATGTAGATCTCAGGCAAAGGACTAGAAACAGAATTTTTCCTTTGAAAGAATGGTAATGGAACAAAGTTAGGAGTATTGTAGTATCTAAGTTTACATCATAAAAACTGAGTGGGGTAAGGGATAAAGAGGGAAATAGGAACATTGATTACGTACACATACAAATTGCCCGTGTCTAGGAACAGGTCATCAGAGGATTAGAACAATGACAATCTCCAGCCCAGGATCTGTTCGAGAGTGTACCAAGGGAGGCTTTTGGTGCTTCCCACAAAAATTAATGAACAAATTTTTAAAAATCATGTCTCCAATAGTTTCTCAGTTTTTGACCCTAGTGAACTGTTTTGTGTTCTTTCAATTTCATTTCTAAATCCCACATTGTGCCAGTTCCTAAAAGACTTTAGACTATCCCCTTCATCTCCATCCCCCAGTGTAGACTTAGCCAGGGATAAGAGACCCAGCTTACCTCTGGTCCAAGAGACGTCAACCCAGGAAAATGGCACATCTACACAACAGAATACAGCAAGACGACGCTGCTAGCAGACTGTCGTAAGTCAACCAGAAGGCCTAAGCGTGCTGAGTCGGCTTAATGAGTCTAACTCGTTGGCCAGTGACTGAAGAGCCAGGGTATCAGGGTTTTCTGGAGGCAATGGCTTTCGCGGGAAGTGACTCTCGAGCTTTCGTAGTTCCTGAACAACTTCAGCATAATAGAAGATTCCCAAAACCACTTACCCCATTTGATGCCACTCAGCATTAGAGAGCATTAAAAAACTATTATTATCATAGGCTACGTTCAAATGAATGGAAACTTAGAAAAGGTCGAATTAAGAATATACCAGAAGTGGAAGGGATTAAAGACTGTCTAATTGATTTTACAGTATAGAAGGCTGAGGCCCAGAGAAATGAAGGGACTTGCTCCAGGTCGTACAGTCATTAATGTCCTAGCTGGGACCAGAACACAAGCCCCTTGGCTGTTGGTCTAATGCTTTTTCCACTACACTTGCTGCCACTCAGAGGAACAATGCTTCTTCGGAGAAGACCCATCAAAGAATTCATGCTGTAACTAAGGACATAGTCTTATGCAAATGGCAACACGACTTGGAAACAGCCCTTGGGGACCATTTGACTGTACTAATACAAACCATCCTTTTGAAACCACCATTATCTGGGTAGAACCAGCTATGGACTATCAATTCTGTCAAAAAAAAAAAAAAGGGTGAACAAGTGAACAGCTTTCATTCAGCTGAATGCTACCTCTTCCCCATGAGGAGAGGGCTTAAATATTTCAAAGCATACCTTCTAGAGTCCTTTTCACCCTTTTCTACAACCTCTGAGGGTAGTAGGTCAAGTGGCTAAGTCCTTGATCCACAGAGAGGGAAAACAGCCGGGAAGAAGCTGAGTGACTTATCCAAGTTCATATGGCAAGTTAGTGGCAGAATGGATTGCAACCCACGGCTTAGACATCTTGTGCTGAGATTTTTCTTTCACATCATGTTGCATGACTCTGGGGTTTGCTTCTATTTTTCATACTTGGATTTCCAGGGTGGTGACTGGGGGGAGGAAGCATTCCATCAGAACCACCGTGAACCACGCCTAGTCTCTTAACGGGTCAAGTTCAGGACTAACTGCGCAGAATCCCGCTGGAAGGACCGGGTATTCTCAGTGACAGCTGAGCACATTAGTCTACCATCACACAGGAGTTTAAGGTCAGCAAGTAGAAAAGTGAAACTAAGAGAAACAAAGAATTTGAACAGAAATTAACGTGGCCAGTTAATGCTGATGCGTGATTAACGAAGGTCCCCCTGTGGACGTGCTGAGGACTTGAGCTGGTTTTCAAATTACGAGTTCTGCAGTTCAGGATCAGGTCAGAACAGAGGCAGGAAAAGTGTACGGCAGGAGATGTGTACCTAGATTTCTTTCCTCGTCTTAACTTCGCAGAGGTAATGGTTGAACTGGACCCACACCTAGATTCTGAGGTTATTAATGACGTCCAGTGCTCCGGGCTCCCTCCCTTCGATCATCGGGTAACTACAAGGCAGAAAGATCCCAATGCTGTTATTAGTGTCCCTTCTAAACTCGTTGGCATGGTAACCATGACAAACGGGAACCTGGACGACTTGCATTTTCCCTTTCTGATTTCCTTATGAAATCTCATCATTTGCAGAGCTTTAAAATGACTGGTTGAAGGAAAAGCATTTTGATGACCCATGACCCTTGGAGCCCAAACTGCATCATGAAGCGAGAGTGGCTATCAGAAAAAGAAACAGCTTTAAAGGGGTTCCTTTTGAGTCTTGTTTTCTATTCAGAATGTTCTATGTTTTTCTCATCAAGTGTGGGAATGACATTTATCTTAGCAGGTTACTTCACTACGCTGGTTGATGTCACTCCAAACCAGTGTAGGGCACTGACCCAAGTCCTGGGGGGCTCCTTGGACCAATAGACTATTTTACAAACCTGGGAGGTGGGAGGGATGGTATATTTTTGATAATCAGACATTCCAATGTAATGTTTTCCTTAGAGGTCACGCCCCTCCGTTAATGTTATCGTGAAAAACATCCAGTGTGTTCTTTTCTATTTTCGTATAATAAATGGGCTTTGCTTACCAACATCTCAATGGCAAAGAAGAAATACTGTACAAAACTGCAGGAAGATAAACATGTGAAAACTTTCTATGGAAAAAACAAAACTCTTGAGTTTCCTGTCGTCTTCCTTTGAAACTGTAGTGCACATGTTACAGTGTATTATCATTCACAGTACTGAGTCACGTGCCACTGCTGCAGCTGATGTATCCGATCTGGATTAAACAGACTATGTGCCACAAACCCGGAAGTGATTACGAATGGTTATTTTCATACCAGTTCTCCTGCTAGCCACTAGAAAATAAGGGTAACTTGAACACGGAGGGGCTTTCTATCTTGCCAGAGAAAAGCCACAGCATCTCACAGGGTGCTGACGGGCAGTCTCATCTTTCCTCCGCAGCCCCCCCCCCCACCGCCCCCCAGTGCAAGCAGCCCGTCCACACGGATCACGGTTCTGGCCCGTTTGTATGCTTTAGTCAGGGATGTCCTCAAGCACTGGGCTGCCTTTGTCAACAGCCCTGTTTGGAGCCCCAGCCCCGCAATAATGAAAGAAAACCCGCCTTTACCTATTGGTACTGCTTCTGCTGAGAACACCGCATCTTTAATCCTTCATCTGACCCAGGGTCTGAAACTAAAAAGCAAGCCCAAAATGAAATGCTGTGTAGGGTACGGCAGGAGGCGCCGGAATCAGGTGACTTAGGTTGTGTCGCTTCCTTGCCTGACTTCCCATCAGGCACTTTTCTCTTGGCTTCAGTGTGTTAAGAATGGGGGTACTGGGGGCGCCTGGGTGGCTCAGTCGTTAAGCGTCTGCCTTCGGCTCGGGGCATGATCCCAGGGTCCTGGAATCGAGCCCTGCATCGGGCTCCCTCCTCCTCTGGGAGCCTGCTTCTTTCTCTCCCACCCCCCTGCTTGTGTTCCTTCTCTCACTGGCTGTCTCTCTCTGTCAAATAAATAAATAAAATCTAGAAAGAAAAGAAAAGAAAAGAAAAAAGAAAAGAAAGAAAGAAAGAAAGAAAGAAAGAAAGAAGAAAGAAAGAAAGAAAGAAAGAAAGAAAGAAAGAAAGAAAGAAAGAAAGAAAGAAGAGAAAGAAAGAAGAGAAAGAAAGAAAAGAAAGAATGGGGGTACTGGATTAGGTATCTTGAAGATTTGCTCTAACCTTACTAATTCTGATTTAGGTAGCGAGGACAACAGGCATTTTCATATTCCACCGTAATGTGAACACACAATCCCAACAACAATGGGAATCCTTTTAATTTCCCCACAAACACATCCCAATCAATGAAAACCATAATAGAAGTGGAACATCAAGGCCAATCCATGGTGCTCAAAGGCCTTAGAAGTTGGCTAGGAAATTCAAGTGCTCGTATCCTCATTGCCCACTAGGTGTCACTACGGATCCATTGCTCACATAATCTGGAGCAGGAACTGGAAACCAGCTGTGCACTGAGAAATGCATGTTTGTTTTCACTGAAAAGCACTCTGTTAACCGGGACATATGTGCTTGTTCAAAGGCACAAAACCACATTCTGCCAAAACAAGAGAATAACCTGGTGACGGATCCAGTTCCAATGGTCAGCTACACCTGTCAAAAATAGCCTCTTATTTTTAAAGATTAACAGACTTATTTATATTTAGGGGAAGGGGAAAAAACCCTAAAACTTCAAATTACTCCCTCGTCTCATACGATTTGATCTTCACAGGTAGTATAATTCCTGTTCAATTTTTAGTATTCAGGGGTTTAATATTTAGACATGTTTTTTAAAAGGTTAAATATTACCATAATACTTAAACTACTTTAGAAAACGTTTATTACCCAAAATAATAATTTGTCTTCTGAGTCAGAATTACCCACCGCTGCAGGTTTCCTAAAGATTTCTCTACATATTAATACTGCTAGCCTAATTTAAGTTAAAGCTTAACTTGAATAGTTGTGGTCAGTATAGTTTAGTACTCTAGAATTCAGACTGTAAACCAATTCACACTAGCCTTCATCCAAATCACCTGAATTTATAAAGGTTTTCTATATTCATGAAAGGATTATTATTTTCCCTAACTAAAAAGGATTTTCTTATTAGTCATCTATGAAGTAAGTCTTAGAAACTGGAAGGGAGCCTAAAGATCTAACTTCCTCATTTAATTGATGAGAAAACTAGACCCTAAGAGGTCATATGACAGGTACAAGATAAAGGAGACAGAAGCAGGGTCTCCACCAGGACAAATGCTTTTTCCACTACACCACACGCATTCACAAGCGAATGTACCGATCTATGGTTCCTAACCGATGACGGAGACATGTACCTCGACTGCCAATTCTAAACAAAAGTCTTCCATATAATCATGTGCACAAGCAGCGGCAGGTCCCTTCCACAGCCACCACTAAGACTGCACCCCTTCTTTAGGATGGTAACGGCTGAAATTTTCCAAGCAAATGCTTATGGAAAATGAGCAATCATTATTTTCCTAGGTTATATGTATTCTCACCTCCAGCTTATTTTCCTACTAAAAAATAAAGCAAACACAAATTAAGACAAACCTGAAGAGAGAATCCAATTAATTTCAAGACTAATGGGTAACCTCATCTCTAATTAAGATGCAGCAGTATCCTAATTAAAATCCCCTAGCAATGACAAACTTTGAACTTGGCTGTATTGTGGGGGAAAGGGTAGAAGAAAAGAGGTAAGTTCCATTATATAGCAATGACGGAATCTTATTGAAATGTGTGTAATTAAAGTCTCTACCTCTTAATGACATGCTAGACCTAATTATGGATTTGCTATTTACAGTGTTCATTTAATTCATTCGAACTTGGCAATACATGTACAGTAGAGACACGTGTACGTAAAGCCTACCATTGCCCAACCCGGACGACAGGAATCCAAGTTCAACAGGAGTTCAGGGTGGCTGCAGACGGCCCTGGGGGTAAATGTTTGTACTGCCTAGATAAGTATGCACACAGGAAAGAAGAGCTTTCCTTTTAAAAAGTAAATACATTTCTCGCTATCTGTAACAGGTTCTCTCACCACAAATCCAGTTCACGAAAAGGTTTGGGACCCAAACGCATCATCATGAGAGGATTGCCACAGAGATGAAAGAATGTGTAACAGTTGTCCCCCTTTATCCACATGCTCCAGGGTCCCCAGTGGATGTCTGAAACGGCACATAGTACCGAATCCTCTCTGTACTGTTTTTTCTCACATGCATACCTATAATATAGTTGGCAAACGAGGGACAGTAAGAGATTAACAATAACAGAATAATCACAACATACTGTAAGTTATGTGAACGTGGTCTCTCAAAATCTTACTGTATTCACCTTTCTTCCTGTGATGATGTCAGATGATAGAATGCCCACGTGACGGTGAACGACGAAGGCATTGTGACAGCATTAGGCTACTACTGGCCTGAGAGTATGGCAAAAGGATCGTCCGCTTCCAGACCACAGAGGACTGGGTGTAATTGAAACCGCAGAAAGCAAAATCTCAGATAAGGGGGGGACTGCTTTAACTTCCAATTACATTTTTTCTAATTTGTAATTTATAGATGCACCATCTCAGAAAAATGACATGCTCTCCACTAGGTGTCATGAAAGTAAAAACTGGGAGAAAATTTAAATTAAAAGCATTAAAAGTAAAAACTGGGGGGAAATTTCTAGAAGACTTAAGATTAGGACACACTGTGGGAAGAGTTTGAACAGAATGAGTTCCAGCTTCCCAAAAATACTTAAAGAGCTAGAACTTTCCCTTAGCCTCCCAGCAGAGTAGGGCAGTTCTTAATCTGGGTTCCACACATGGGCTTCAGAGGGTCTCTGAACCTCTTGGAATTACACATACAGTCCCTGTTTACAGAATGGAAACTCTACAAATCTATAGCTTTCATCAGACTCATAAAAGGATCCTTTTCTGGAGTTACTCCTCTTCTGGAGAAACAAAAATAAGCCAGCCACTGATGACCCTGAGCCATTTAATGCACAGTAAAAACAGCTTTCACAATCTTAAAAACAAAGACATTCAAAATATGAACAATAAACATGTCAATAAACATTTGGCTAAGTTTGCATTTTTACTGGTAACAAATATTTTTACTGGAAGCAAAGAGCATGAAAGCAAGTACCTTTGGGAAAGTCTGAAGCAATATTTATTCCTTCTTGCCTAAACATAAAAGGCGAGGGGATTTTCCGTAAAAAGGCGAGGGGATTTTCTGGTCTACCATGCTACAAATTTCTACAAGAACACACCTCTATGGAAATACAGTCCAAGCTTTCTGTCAAGAACTCCACAGCATAAACTAACATTATTTTTTAAATCTCAACTGTTTTTATTTTTTAAAGTAAGCAGTGGTATAAGTCCTTTTAAATGTTTCTTTTTCAAATGGCTTACAGAAAATGGCATCCTGGGACCTTTAGCTCTATGTCCCCCAAATTTTCCTTCAAGAATCTGATCTGTGAAGTTTCTTTAAAAAAAAGATAATATACGGGGTCAGGTAGGTCAAAACTGAAAAACAGAGGTGCCCCACCGGGAAGCCTCAAGACTTTTCAAATTCCTCAGAAATGCCACTCTACTCTAGGCCAAGGAGGTTGGCTATCCAAAGGCATCGCTCGTTGGTATTTCCGGTGGTGGGAGGTACTCCTAGGATCACTGGTTGCCTCGCATCATTTCTTGGAGATAAATGGTATTCATGTGATAAGCCGCCATCCAGCTTGGATGCCTCTGAGCATTCCAGTAATACGACTGAGAAGCAGCAGCGTAGTACTCCTGCCATGCCCGGTAGTAAGCCCTCCAGTACTCCTCATAATCCTGGTAGGCATCGGAAAAACCCGGATGTGTTTCCCTGTGGCCGTCATACCACCCATCTTCCTGAGCTTCTGCCTGCACCCGACAGGAAGACCGCCTGGGAGGGTTTCTCCGGCTCTGCTTAGCTCTCGGGTTAGCGCCCTCTTTATGCCTGGCTTTTGTCTGGATTCCAGGCGATTCCTGATACTCAGCTGGATTACGGGCGTCGCTTCCATTCAGACGTTGTTCCAGAGAGACGTGGCCACGCACAGGAGTGGGTTCCGAGTCTTTCAGCTGAGTATCTGAAGAGCCTTCCAAGTAGGACTTATTTCCTTTGCTCTGGGAAGAAGTCCTTGAGCTGTAAGAATCACTGTCACTCTCCGAGTCTCCAGACTGACTACTACTTGCCAACATCGGCACTCTCTCCTCGGGAATTCTATTTCTTACAAAACCGTTTTGAGGATTCACAGTCTGATCCCCAGGACCTGTGTAATGCCTGATGATTTCCACAGGTTTCTCTAACCCCTCTTTAATATAGTGTTCATAATCCTCTACCAATTCTGTAAAAGTCAACGAGTATGGCAGATGGATTTTAAAGGAAGACAGACAAGGAATTGTGGGCAGTGACACGGGTAAAACCTCTTTGACCTGCTGCTGACTGGCAGAGTTTTCAACAGAGATCTCAACAGAATTTGGCATTTGCTCTTCCAATCGGATGCCACAGCCCACTGCTTTTGGGGACACTGCTTTTCCTGTGATTCCACACTCTGAGTGGCTTTTCACAGGAAGTTTTTGTTTAGTACTACTTTTTGATTTGACTAATAGTGAAGATACAGAAGAATTTCTAGGTGAAACCACGTGGGTACCATGAGCTTTCTGAGTTTGAAGGGTTCTCTCCATTTTTTGGATCTGCTTTTTTAAGGGCTGGGCGGGTACACTTGCTAAGCCATACGTATGCATAGCAGCTTGAACCTCCACGTCCCAATCCAAACATTCTTCCATTAGACCAGGAGGAATGGGATCTACATAAAAGGAACAAAAGAATATTAAAATTTTGAGCTGTTCTAGACCAGCTAATTTTGAATGACTTCATAAACCTTTCCATGGTCAAATAAGCTTAAGAAATAAAATATACTAATAATACACTAAGAAGCTTAAGGATTACATTGTATTAGTGTTTTAAAAAACCTAAACAATCCTTGCAGTAAAGAAATATGCCCCCAAATATGCAAGACCCATCCCATACCCACAAGCAATATCTCCCCGTGCCTTCCACTCAAAAAGAGCTTACGCCAGGAGTAAGGTCCAAGTCTGCAACAATTCTCTCATCTCTTCCCTTCTCACTCTCCCCAACTCCTCCCCTTTATCTCACTGATGCCAACAGCAAAACAATATTAGAAAATGGATTGTACTCCCCAAAGCTTCTCAGCTGGGAAATACTACAACTGCAACTCTGCACCCAAGTAAATCTGCCACCCTCTCCTCGCAACAGGGAGAAATCGCTGCCCAACAGTGGAGGAAAACCTCTGTAGGGGAAAAAGTCAGACTGGACTATGGTCTCAACGGCACTTCTAAGGTTTAAAAAATGTGCTGGCTCCAGCTCTCTGAATTTCCTATTCCATGCAGGTGGGACAACTTGCTCCCCCTGCACACTCTGACCTTCCCAGAGTGTGATCAGTTTTCATCTCAGGCAGACAAAACGTACAGAGCCCCTCATTACACAGGTCTTGCCTGTGTGCTCTCGCTGCTGGTGCTCGCGTATATGTGCCCACTACCTAATCCCTCGGACCAGGACGCCTCAGCTGCGGCTCCTGATCTCCGGCTGCACAGACCTTTTAACTAGAACCTTGACTCCTACTAATGTGATATCCCTGGCTTGCTACACCTATCAAACAGGCCAACTTCTCTCCCAGTCCTGCCCCAGGTACTTCATCCGAGCAGTCTACTGCCACACAAGTTCCTAGTCCAATACAAAGCTAACACTACAAATGTACTTTTCTCATGATTTCAGGGCTCTGTTAACATTACATAAAGATCCAAATATGTCATTTTCCAGTATCCTAAGGCAATTTTCATCACGAGATGCTATGATACTGAATCCTACCAAACGTCTTCACCCTCTTGTACCAATTTTCAATTTATTTTTTCCACATTATAATCATCTGACAGGTTACCGATGAACTTACACATAGAATTAACTACTATAGTGTCTTAAAACTGACGGAGAACCTAAAGACCGTTTCTAAAAACAAATGTTTTCTAAACCAGAACACAAGCTTAGAGCAATCAAAGAAATTTGTGAAAAGATCACAAAACGAGTAATTACAAAGCCAGAACTAATTCCCAGACCTGTGCTTAATCTAGCTTTATAAAGATCACTAAAGGAGTTACACACAAATTAGTAAAATGTTCCATGCTGTATGTATTCAGTAACTATATACTCCATATTCTAGAAGATCATGAATGTTATAGAAGTACGTATTTCTGTATATAAACACACACATTTGTACATAGCACATGTATGCACACATACACACGCTAAAACTGCACACATGAACACATATAGCAAATAAACCACATTTCTACAGGACAGTTCTTTTAAATTTTCAAGCGATCATTAATAGTTTCAGACATGCAGTTTCCAAGGTGGCACTTAAAAAAATGAGATTGACAAATGATTAACTAAAATCAAAAGAGAACATGGCAGGGGTGCCTGGCTGGCTCAGTCAGAAGAGGCTGAAACTCTTGATCTCGGGGTCATGAGTTCAAGACCCAGGTTGGTGTGGAGATTACTTAATAATAAATAAACTTAAAAAAAAAAAAAAGGACAGAAAGAAAACACTTCGGATTTTTCAAAATAGCATTCAAATGAAAGATACTCCTTCCTCATGGTGGCAAAGGAGAATATGGCAAGAATTACCTTTATGGCGACAAAAGTAATAAAAGAAGAAAAGAAGAAAATGAAATTGCAAGGCTCCAAGCTAAAATATAGAGCTAACACAGTAGTAAAACATTTTTCATGTGCCAGGAATTACACTGCAATCTTCCCCCTGCTGCTTATGAGCTGTAAGAACTTAGGCAAATTACTTAACTACTCAATGCCTCAATATTCTCGTGCACAGAAAGTTGATAATAACAGCACACACTTCACAGGATTGTGGCGAGAATTAAACAAGTTCACATACTGAACGGGACCCAACACATCCTAAATACTCCGTGTCAGCTATTATTTTTGTGAGGCCTATTGTCAATATGATTATTCTTTCGATGGCGAAATGAATCAGACAAAACATACCTGGTAAAGGCAGAAGGTTGATGTTACATTTCTGAGCAATTTTCATCATCACATTTTCTTCTTCTCCCCGACAACAGTAGGTCACGGTCAACCCCAGAGTACCTAAAGCACAGAGGGAATGTGAAGTAGTAATCAGGTTCACATAAGTGACACTGCGCCCGTCCTATCTGCAATTCTGCCTCCTAAAGAAAGCAGCTAGGCTTTTCTTTCTTTCTTTTACCAAAACGGCCAGCTCTGCCAATCCGATGCATATATGTCTCCCAATCCAATGGTACATCCAGGTTTACAACCAGGTTCACCTTCTCAGCATCAATCCCACGGGAAGTCTTGAATTGAAGAACAGAACAAGTGTTTGCATTAACTGCTACACCATCACCAACGCACACCCGACCGTTCTAACAGAACCGAGAACCAAGTTAAGAACGGGAGGATATTTAGGAGGAAAGGAAAAGGAAATTCATTTCTAATGACTAATTTTTGAATAAAGAGGAAAATATAAAAGACTTTAAAGACAGCAAATTCCCCAGCACTGGAAAGAATTCCCTCCTGGTATCCTTATCAGATACACCCACATAAAATAATAAATGAAACCTGTGAACCTGATAATGGAGGCCAAGTCAAGATGGATTAGTCACCCAAACTGAACAGGCAATTTACCAAATCTGTGGAAATGAGGACTCTGCAATGAAACTGCTTCAGTTTGGCCATAGCATCAAGACGCTGATTCTGATTCATGTTGCCTAAAAACACCCAAAAAGAAAAACAAGCTAATACATATTTATCAAATCCACAAACAGCAGAAATCATAACTACCCGTCTTAATGCTTTAAAAATACACCAACCAAAGTTAATTCTCTCCTTATGTGCAAATCTAGGTTAAGACCTAAAGTCAGAATCTTTTAAAATCTGGTTAGGCAGTCAACTTGAAATTCAAAAATTAATTTTAAATGGTGACTTTGGTTATGACTACAGATATAACTTTATGTCCACAAAGTTACATATGAAGTAGAGGAATTCTTAGGAAAATAAAAGTGCTATAATCAGCTGTTTATAAATTTCGTTCTGAAGTGTGATCGATGGTCAAAATATTGTCCATTAATAGACAGCCTCCCCAGTGCCTCATGATGTATAATGACTAGACAAGCTTAGGCTAACAGGTAAAAACTAAGCTATCAAGGAAAACTCTGAACAGGATCTCACTGACCAAAAATTCCTTTAAATCTTCCATTCCTATTAGGTCAGCAGTAATAATTTAGCTTTTGTGTCAAAAATGACTCGTCTTGGGGCACCTGGCTGGTTCAGTGGGTAAAGCCTGCAACTCTTGATCTCAGGGCTGCGAGTTTAAGCCCTATGTTGGATGTAGAGATTACTTAAAAATAAAATCTTAAGAAAAGAATCA
Source organism: Ursus americanus (assembly GCF_024610735.1). Taxonomy (NCBI): domain Eukaryota; kingdom Metazoa; phylum Chordata; class Mammalia; order Carnivora; family Ursidae; genus Ursus; species Ursus americanus. Next base: position 59,720,728 of record NC_142138.1, on the reverse strand, counting down.
TCTTTGCCTTCCACAAGACCTTAAAGCAGTTAATTCAGTAGCAATTCTTAGCATTTTTACAATGATTATGAAAAGAAGCAAAATATTTTTCTCTGAAGATGACAAAGACGAACTTTTTAAAATTAAGTTCTTCACAGACAATCCATTCCAATTTTCTAATTTCATATTATATACCAAGTTACTTCTTAAACAACAAGGATATCAATATATCAAATCCCAATGAAAAATTCACCTGAAATTTCCTTTACTCTGAAGACTCAGTGTAACCTCACACTCAAGACAATTCACAAAGTAGTATTTCTTCCTCCTGACTTTGGACAGGCTTCAAGTCAGAATACTAAACAAAGATTAAAATAAGAGATGAACTTACCTGAAATGCACTCAGCAGGAAAGCCTTTAGAAGAAAGGATATCTGCCAAATGTTGTGCTCTATAAAAATAACATAGAGGATTATAATTTTATAAATATGGCCCTACATCTTTTATTTCACAGGCTCCCAGGTGACCTCTTAAGGTACATTACCTGCTGTGCAAATTAGAAAAGACTAAGGCTTGGTTAAACGGAATTCTGCTGAACAGTTCCTGTAAATGCTGAGCCTTTTCCTCAAAAATCTTATGGGCCAAAGGGTATGAATTGACAATTTTGTAATATTGCTTCAAACCTACAAAGAAGTCAAGAGTCTTCTGTTAAAACAAACATATTTGCTATATCCTAATAGCAAATATGAAAGCAACAGCGAACTAGGCAAGGGAAAGCTCCAGAATATCACATACGAGGAATATAAGTACCCAATATCCATACTCACCTATGAGACTCGGATCACTGGAATTTAGTCTTACAAAAGTGGGATCTCTCATGTACTTTGTCAAAGCATTAGCCAAAAATTCAGGGTAGGTAGCTGATACTGCCAACATCTGTTTACTGGCAGGCAAGGAAGAATAAATCCAGCTACAAAACAGAAGAGAAATACACATCATGGAAACCAATCACAGTAACTACCACCTGGAAGCCGAAAATAGACACTTTAGGACACCATTTTAATAGTCAAGCAAGGGGGCGCCTGGGTGGCTCAGTCGTTAAGAGTCTGCCTTCGGCTCAGGTCATGATCCCAGGGTCCTGGGATAGAGCCCTGGGATCCGACACCCTTCCCCCCCCCCCACCCGCATCAGGCTCCCTGCTCAGCAGGAAGCCTGCTTCTCCCTTTCCCACTCCGCCCACTTCCCTCTCTCACTGTGTCTGTCTCTGTCAAAGAAATAAAATCTTAAAAAATAAATTAAAAATAAAAATAAAAATAGTCAAGCAAGTTATTTCTCTTACTTTATTTGCTCCTGGAAGCTGCCTTCTTCTAAAAGCTTATCTGCTTCATCAAGAATAAACAGACGTATACTGCCTGGGTTCAAGTAGTCAAGTTCTATCAGTTGTTTAATTCTGCCTAAATTCCAGAAAAAAGCATATTGAAATATTTAAGATGCACTGAATGTGTGCAAATCTCAGCCAATGTTGTTATCCTACTTACTCACAGGTTATACTGCTGACCTTCTTGACCCGACCCTATTATGCATTTATACACTGAACCACAAATCAGAAATTGAGTTCTGATCCTGCCTAAATCCATTACTTTATCCTCACATTTCACCACCAACAAGTATGGATCAAAACACTGTTCCCATCAAAAGACTTGAATGCTAAGGCCCTGAATATTAAATTCTGATTTGAGTGATTCACAACTGAATGATTAATAAAGAAGCAAAGAATAATCCCAATCCATGGCTTAGAAAGGCTCCCTGAAAATCATCTCATTCCTCCTCTTTTCAAAAACCAATTCCATACGTGTGCTTAAACATTCTTAGGAATGGAGATTTCGGGGCGCCTGGGTGGCGCAGTTGTTAAGCGTCTGCCTTCGGCTTAGGGCGTGATCCCGGTGTTCTGGGATCGAGCCCCACATCAGGTTTCTCTGCTAGGAGCCTGCTTCTTCGTCTCCCACTCCCCCTGCCTGTGTTCCCTCTCTCGCTGGCGGTCTCTCTCTGTTAAATAAATAAAATCTTTAAAAAAAAAAAAAAGGAATGGAGATTTCATAAGTTCTGTTAGTAATCCAGTCACGTGTCTGTATTTCACTGGTCTAAGCCTCTTCATTTATAATCTTCAAAATAATTATCATAGTTATTAAAGATTCCCATATTCTTACCTCAATTACTTTACTTACACGAAAAGTGTTCAGTTCCTTAAAAGCCACCCAGTTACAAACAGGATGATATCTTACCAGGAGAGCCAACAGCAATATGACACTTCTTAAGTCTGGTTTTGTCTTGTGATAATGGAGTCCCTCCAATAAAGACATGACACTCTAAGCCTTCCATTTTTATTCCAATGGCTGTAATCACAGAATGTATCTGTACAGCAATTTCTCTTGTAGGAGCCAAGATCAAAATCTAAAAAAGCATAAAATATGTATACCTTTAACAAGTCAGTGGAATAGATACACGTCATTGGCATGTTCGTACTACAGTGAGCTATTTTTCACTTGAACAATCATTTTAAATGATGAGCTTTTATTAACAAGGGAAACTATTCCATTCATTCACTTACGTAGTCATTCAGCAAATATTAAACAAGAACCTACTATATGTACTAGGCAACATGTAAGTTGCTGTGGAGTCAACAGTCAACAATACACAGTCCAGGGGCGCCTGGGTGACTCAGTTGGTTAAGCATCTGCCTTGGGCTCAAGTCATGATCTCAGGGTCCTGGGATCGAGCCCCGCATCGGGCTCCCTGCTCAGCGGGGAATCTGCTTTTCCCTCTCCCCTCAGCCTCCTCCCCACGGCTCACGTTCTGTCTCTCTCTCAAATAAATAAAATCTTAGGAAAAAAAGAAGAAACGATACAGAGTCCTTGCTCTCATGGCACTTGCATTCTGTATAAGAAGATATACAATAAACAAACATACATACATCATGACATGAAATGAAAAGTGCTATAAAGAAAAATCAAACAGGGAGAAGAGAGAAGTAACAAGGGAGGGAAGGATTTATTTTAAATGGGGTAATCCAGGAAGGCCACTAAGGGAGTAACATTTGAGCAGAGACCTAAATGTACACCACAGAGTAGAGCTAGCTGTGTGACACCCGGGGAATTGTTTTCGAGAAGAGAACACAGCAAATGTAAAGGCCTTACGACGGTAACGTTCTTAGTGTGCTTGAGGAACGGCAGGGAGGCCCATGTCACTGGACCAAATCAGGGGCAGATATCTAGGCCCAGGAAAAAGGAGCCTTGAGGCTCACGGTGAGAACTCTGTAATATAACAACTGGAGGACAAGGGGAAGCTACATGTTCTCAGCTATGAGAAGAAAAACATTTTAAAAAACCAAAAAAACAAAAAACTAGAGGAAAATATGCCCAAACAGTTAACAGCAGTTTCTTTCTGGATAGGTAAGATTATGTGCTGCTTCCTGGTGCTTCTTCTCTAAATTTTCCAATTTTCAAAAATGAATATGTATTACTTTCAGAACACAAAGATCTGAAGTTTAAAAATACAAATTTGTTTTACGGAATTTATTCAGCGTTTTGGCATTTCACCTACTGCCAAATTGTCAGAAGCCAAAATCTCAAAAACGTCTCAAATTCACAAGTAGAATAGCTTAGGTCTTTGGGAAGCAGAAGGATTTCCTATGTGCATAACCCAGGATTTGGTGGTTATAAGACTCAAAAAGCTTTGAATATGGATGTACTGGCATACTGTTTATACATAACATGGGCTCAGCAAAACTTTGTTGAAGAAACGATCCCCAAACCTCAACCTCTTAATTTGGGTAAGGCCATCTTTAGACCTATTCCAAGATGGGAGATCAATAGGACACACTCCCAGAGCTCTAAGAACCACCTGCAGTTACCAGCAAAAGCCAGAGCACCACATTATCATCAATCAGGCCAAATACTAAATCCTACCACAATCGGGTCAGCAAGTAAACGAATAAAGAAAATTTTCTGTATGTTTAGGTAATAAAAAAATTGACACACATGGCAGACTTAATCTATTTAAGATGCAGTAACAGAAATTTCCAAACTTCTAACTCTAATGACAGATCCTTGGTCACCATCCACACCACCGCCCCTCAACGGCTTTAACGTCTACTTTACTTCTATACTTTTCATATGGCTTAACTCAATCATTCATCAAATTCATCTCTTCTGTCTCTCAGGAGGTACTGGTATTGCATCCAACCTATGATAAAGTCCATATAACATACCCTCCTTTGGGTCCTGAGCTACACTCACCTGAGTACTTAGGTTTTCAAGAACAAGCGAGTCCAAAGCAATGGTAGAGAACACACAGGTTTTCCCAGTGCCAGATTTGGCTTGAACAATTAAATCTGAGAAGACAAAAGAAAAAAAAAAAATCACTAGCCAGTAGTGACTAAAGCAGCTTAGATACCAAAATGAAATCACAGAACCAGAAGAGTCTACAGAGATCACCTAGTTGGCACCTTCGTTCTTAGTTAACTCAAAAAAGCGAGAGGTCATATCCAGAAACATGCCTCTCCCCTGAACCTCTACCGTTCATCTTCTCGAATTGAGAGCCATCTGTCACTGTGCAAAAGGCCGTAACCATCTTCCCATTGAACACCGCGTCTCGTTGTACAAAAGAGGAAACTGAGGCTCGAAGCCGCAGGCCGAGGCCTGCACCGGCGGCCGCCTCGGGGCTCCTCCCGAACCCTCCCGGCCCGAGCACGGCCCCCGCCCTCACCGAGCCCGCAGCGCCCCAGCGGGATGGCCTTAAGCTGCACCGGCGAGGGCCGCTCGAAGCCGGCCGCCCGCAGCCCCTCCAGCACCGGCCGCGACAGCAGCAGTGACTCGAAGTCGGCCGGCTCCGCCAGCAGCACGTCCCCCGTGCGGGTCCGCGGACCGCTGACGTCGTGAGCCGTCCGCAGGCTCCGCACCGGCCCGGGGACTGGCTCCGAGGCCGCGAGCTGTGCGGCCACACGCTCCGCCGGCATAGCGGCCTCCACCGTCGCTAAGGCCGCCGGGGCTTCAAACGCCGCCGCCATCGTCGCCGCGCCGCCGGATCTCGCGGTACTTGAGGCGAGGGAGGGAGTCTAAGAGCGAGAAGAAGAAAAACTTTATTGGCAGTCCTCCCGGGAAGACACGGACACGCTTGGCCTCGGAGAGGGGCGAAGGGACGGAAGTCGGAGGCTGAGGAAGTCTCGGTAACAACGATAACGACAAGAAATGTGGCCGGAGGAAGGCGGGAAGAGGGAGGAAGGGGAGGAGGAGGCTACCGGGATGCGGCCGCGGGCGGCCTGCAGAGGGCGCCACGCGCTCACGGTGGGGGCGCCGCCCCGCCTCCGGGGCTTCCGTGGGCGGTCCGGCCAGCCCCGCGCCCCGCCCTGCCACCCTCACAACGCGGGCTTTGTGATGCGCTTGGGGCGTCACGCTCCCCGCCTCTCGGCCGCGGGCGGCTGGCGCCTCCGGCCGGGTCTGTCCCCGCCAGCCCGGAGCTCCGAGCGCAGCTAGACGGGACTTACCCGTCGTCCGGTCCGCGTCTGTCTTGGTACCGCTTCGCTCATCTCTGTCCCCAGCCCCAGCACCGTACCCGGCACACTGAGCTCGCATACCGTCCATTGACTTGCAGCCAGGCCCCGACTGACCCCTCCCAAAGCCCTGGCTGGGCTTCAGACCTCTCTGAACTTAGATCTGGACATCCATCTGCCTTCTCAGCAGCGCCACTCAGAAGTCTGATAGACATCCCAAATCTATCATGTCATCTGTGTGCTGCTCCTGTCCCTGGCGCTATGCACCACCATCTCACGGGTGACAACTGACAATCTTTGCCACTTTCCCTTCCTTTGGGTCTCTGCTCAAATATCGCCTTTCCAAAGAGGTCGGTCCTAACCTATTATTTTTTAATAAGTTTTTAAATTTAAATTGAATTAACCAGCATATGGTACATCATTAGTTTCAGATAGAGAGTTCGGTAATTCATCAGTTGCACAGAACACCCAGTGCTCATCACATCACCTGCCCTCCTTAATGCCCATCACCCAGTTACCTCAATCCCCACCCACCTCCACTCCAGCAACCCATAGTTTGTTTCCTGTAGTTAAGAGTCTCTCATGGTTTGTCTCCCTCTCTGATTTCTTTCCACTCAGTTTTCCCTCCCTCCCCCTATGATCCTCTGTGCTGTTTCTTATATTCCACATATGAGTGAAACCATATAATTGTCTTTTCTCTGATTGACTTATTTTGCTCAGCATGATACTCTCCAGTTCCGTCCACGCCCATGTATTTTAATTCCAGTAGAGCTAACTAACAGCATTATACTAGTTTCAGGTGTAAGACAGCGATTCAACCATCTGTACATTACTCAGTGCTCATCATGAGAGGCGTACTCTTCAACCCTCATCCCCTATTTCACCCTGACCTATTATTATCATCGAACCTAGTTCCCCCATCCCCTGAGCTCCCCCACCTTTCCCACCACTCTCTGTTCCCTTGTTCTGCTTTATTTTTCTTCATGGTACTTACCACTACCTGAGATTGTGTTTATTGTCTGGCTCCCCCACTCTATGAGGACAGGGACCTGGCTAGTTCTTTCCTGTATTCCTAATGGGAAAAAACCAGATCTGAAACATAGTGAGTGCTCAATATTGAATAAAAGAGCTCCTAATGAGCAAGTCTTAGTCATAATTCCAAATTTAAATATTTCTGGAACCTGATCTTATTCACAATTCCAAACCTAAAGAGATTCTGCATCCAACTCCCAGCTTTTTCTTTTGTCCTTATATCATCATTCTGATTGTTATCTCTCCCCCTATTTTCACACATGTGCAGGTACCCAGATTCCAAATGTGGGGGGAGGGGCTTTTTGGCAAGGTATTCCCATTGGAAAAAGGGCCCAAAGATTTTGCTTAGAAATTTAGGAAACATTGAGAAAATGTCAACTGTCCATGTGGAAGAGGGGGGCCTGTTGGGAGCGGGCACTGAATTTTCCAGGCTTCCTCAGAGTACCCCCCACCCCCATCCACCTAACCCCCACACCCCATACCTGGGATTATTCTAGACTCCACCATCTACCATCCCTCTCCTTTTCTAACAATTACCTGGGAGCCAGGTAATTTGACCGCCACATATTTTATTTATTCCTCTGTCCAGTCTCCCAGGCATGTATCCTATTTTAAGCCCCTCTATCCTCCTAGCTGTTGAAAGGACCTCCTGAATGGTCCCCCTGCTGAGTTTCTTCACACACACCCCCCCTCCCCCACCAGCCACTCAACACACAGGGGCTGGAGTAATCCTTCTTAAGTGCGTATCTTAGGTTGTCTGGGTTCAGCTTCAGATCCTGTTCCTTTTAACAGCCTTTTTTACTTCCCACACCAGACCCCCACTTCACACTATAACAACTCCAGTCTCGCTCTTACCGTGTTCTATTTACTTGTTTGCGTGTCTGTCCCTTACTATGAACGTCTCAAGGATGGGCTTTTTGTCGCTCCGTGCTCTCCAGCCCAGCACAGGCCCTTGGAAGGCCTAACAAACATTGAATCCTGCTCAAAAGTCTTCACTAGGCCCCCACGCACACCGCAGGTCTGTGGGACTCACACCAGTCACTGATGAAGAAGCCAGCTCTCATCCCAAAAGGAACAAAAAGACTGCTCTTCCAGAAAAGAACATTTCCAGTTTTATAGGCATTCTGTGATTGTGTCTGTTGTTTATGATGTCCTGCGGACACAAATATTGCAGTAATGTTACGAGGAATAAATTGTATGGCTCCAGCTAAAAACACAAATCAATAAAATGTTTTCCTCAGTAGCAAAAAATGTTAATGATGTTGTTGGCTGTAACTTTTAGTGCCATAAAGATAAAACCCCAAGGTAAGAGACCATTTAATAACTAGGTAAGGCCGTGAGGGTAACATACACAGCAAGGAGTCAGACTGTTGTGGGCCTCCCCCAGGGTAAAATCACACTGGGACGCCAGCCTTTTCTTATGCCATTCTGTCTACCTGGAAAGCCTTTCCTTACCTTCTGTACCTGGGAGCTAGAGAAGGGAAGGATTCCCGTGCACTGAAAAGCAAGTAAAATGTAGACACAGGATAGGATGGAGGCTGAGGAGTATCTAATGATCCCATAGGATCATTTCGAGGTGAAGGTTTCTGTACTGGAGGAGAGGAAAACAATGGAAATAGAAGCATGGACATAAGGGGGCCCACCCTGGGTGTGAGGATCCACAGGGAAAATGTGGAAAGGAAAAGCACTACCATTTTTATGGCGGCGACTTCTCGTTTGACCCTCAAAGCAACAAAGGGTAGGCAAGATTAGTTGCATTCAACCCACAAACATCTCTTTATTCTTTTTTTCAACAGACATCTTCTGAACACCTTATATGAATCAGTCAAATGAAAGAGATACAGAAATGGGACAAAATAAACAGAGCCTTGCCCTCAAGGAGAAACATACACGCAAACAGGTGTTCCCGATCAAGGAGGAAATATGCAAGTAGCCTGAGGTGGTGTAAAATCATATGCAAGCCTGACATTTTTCAGGGCCTTAGTTCAAGTGTGGCTGTCATGTGGGAGAGAGTAAGAACTTCTGAGAAATTAAGGAAAACGGCTTTTGGTATTCAGTGAGCAATAGCTTTCTTCTCTATGCCCTCCTCATCTTCACCCAAAATCAAAGTGCCTTAAAGCATGCATCGAACTACAGGAAAAACTCCATGCATGGATCATTCCTTACCTAATCCCTGGAGTCTAGTACTTCTGCCAAAACGGCAGCACCAGGAGGCAAAGCTCAAGTCCCGTGAAGCACTGGGGGCTCATTTTCTGAGCCGATCCTGAAGGATAGATAAGTTCATCAGGCAGTGGGGGTGGAAGGAGAGCTCACCAAGCAGACAAGTCAGAGAGATATTCTGGGCAAAGGGAACAGTTTGTGCAAAGGCGTGGAAGCCTGAGAAACCATAATAGTTTAGGGAAGCCACGAGCTTTAGTGTGAACGGAGGCAAGTGTGGCAGCAGGTACCAGGAAATGAGCCTGCAGAGATATATCTGTCCCACGTTATGGAGGACCTTGTCTGCTACCATAAGGATGATCAAATGAGCGTGCTGTGCTCTCCCAATGCTGGGTACTGTTATGTAACAGGAGAAATACAGTTGGAAATGTGGATGGGGCTCGATTCATGGCAAAGCTGAGGGGTTCGGGTTTTAACTTGCAGACCATGGAGCATCGTCTAAATTTGGGATCTAATGGGAGGCAGGTAACTGCAGGGGCCGCGTCACCCACTGTTTCTCGCACCCGACGGCTCCTGGGTGTTTTAGGTGTTGACACATTGTTTTCCGAGTACCAAGGTCTTACCTGCATGCTGCTTATCCAGCAAACTGACTCAGCATTCGTTTCCTTGCTCTCGCTCCCAGACAAGCGGGACCTTTCCTCCTGCCTTCTTCCGTTTGTCTGCTCAGCGGACTAGTGCCATCAATAAACTCCGGTTATATGAAGTTTATCAAGTCACAATATCTGGTCCTCTGGACAGAATTTATTGCTTCATGACCTGCTCAGTCCTATGTGGTTCCCTTCCAACAGGGAGAATAGCTATTTTTACGTGTGCCCCTTGGCCTAGGGGCTGACCCTATGTTCACTACCTTTTCAGACTGGGAATTAGGAGGTGGGGGAACAGCCAAGGCCCAGCCCCTGCGCCCTGCACAGCCACTTCCCGCCCTGGGCATTTGCCTGGCAGGCTTTCGGGAAAGAACCCCTGGTCTTCCTCCCTCTCTCCAGACCCAGCTCCCCTCTGCCCAAGGCCCACGTTGATTAATTGCCCATTTTAATACCACGGCCTCAGTCTTTAGGGAGGAGGGCGTCACGTTTGCTCTTCTCCTTGTGAGAAAGGGGCCCAATTCATTCTTGTCCAGGCAGCATAATAAATAACCCGCCCCTGTTGGCAGGGAGTTTATTAGAGACTGATGGGACATTTAACAATAACTGGGGGCCTGTGATTTATTAGGTAGGGAGGTTCACGGCGTCTCCAAAGACTGGGAATGTGGAATTTAATTGATAAAGCGCTGTCAGCAGCAACGAGATGCACTCAATAGAATATGCATTTGAGAGATTCTCTTTGGAGCTGTCAGGAAGGGCCTCTGCTAATCATATTCAGCTCCTGCGGATGGTGGTGTCTGCTGGATATGTGCATGAGAGACAAATGGCAGGGAGGGGGACTCTGAAAGCGGCCAGGGAGGGAGGCACCTGTCAGTTGTCCAGCCCGATGGAAGAATGTGACACAAATGAGCAAACGGAAACCGGATTCCCATCACCCTCGCTGAGGACTCCCCTTCCAGAGCCCTTTGTCTCTCTCCCACGAGCTGCTCAGGAGAGCGAGAGATGCTGAGTACCCACTTTCTGGAAAAGAGGGGAAATGATGAAGCCAAGTGGCAAGAAGAGAGATTTGTTCTGGAACTCTAAACTCCCTGAGCCCCGAGGTTTCTGCACCAGAGACCCCTCCCTGGCTTTCCAGCCACTGACCCTCAGATTCATGACATGCACACTGCCACGCACCAGTTACCCAGCTGCCCCCACACCAGTTTCCATGCAGCTTCCTTCCAACCCCAGGTCCGGGTGGGGGGGAGGGGCAGCTCCTCCTGTCACTGCTACTTTCATGCCAAGGACAGAGCCTCAGAACCTCAGATGGAGACTCAGCTTTTGTTGTCTCTGTCTCCCAGCTCTGGAGCCCCCAGAAGCCAGGCTGAGCCCCTGGAAGTGAATACCTGTAGTCTGGTGTGGGGAGAGCACGCAGCTACCTTCCCTCCTTGGTGCCCCCTCCACCCTGCTTCCTAACAATAAAGGGGATGATAGCACAGCTCTGTCCTTGGGCGGTCTGGAGCCTTCTGGAGCCAGCTCTGCTCCAATTCGCTTAGCCCCCATCCCTTGTGCGCTGTTGCTCAGCCTTAAACAAGGCCATGGAAGGCCCTAGAGGGGCTTTCTCAGGCCAGGCTGCTTCCCTCCTTTGATCCTCGTGCATCTATTCTTAGGTCCCAGGAGACTGGTCTGCCTCCTTGTTCCCTTCAGGGAGAGAAAGGGAGGGGGAGGCAAGAGCCAGGGAAGAAGTAATTGTCACTGTCTAATCTGAGCCTCGGTGGTGACACTGAGGGACCTCGGAGCAGAATGGATACAGCAACTGGTTTGATTAAATCAAACCGCTCCCGCAACCTTGTTAAATTAAACTGACAGGCCGAGAGCGGACGCGGGAGGGCAGAGGGATCATCGCCTCGGGTGGGGGCGGACGAGGCCGGAGCCGAGGTTGGTAAGAAGATCAGATGGTGGCGGAGGCAGCCTGCCCTTTCCCTTATTTGCTGACTACGGATAGGAGATGAGATTTATGGATGTGTGATGCTTAAGTACCTGTCTGAGCACAGGCTGTGAGGCTGACGCAGAGGCAGACGGCTGCCTCCCTGGAGGCTCTGCAAACTCCCTCGGCAGTCGGGCCTCACATTTGGAACCGTGCTCTTGACATTTCAAAGGGCCTCTGCCCATCTAACCTTTATCACAGGCAGGGAGCAGAGGGGTTATTTGCCCCCACTCTACAGTTAGAGCAACAGAGGCACGGAGAGATTACAGGGCCAACCGGTCGGGCAGAGACGGACAGCAGAGCCAGTCCCAGCCCCCAGGTCTCCTGCCTGCGGCTTCTGGCCTGCATCGCCTCCAACATGATGCCATATGGCAGAATTTCCCAGGATTTCGTCCCCGGACTGCCATTTCTTCTCCCACCCACCAGAGAAATGTAAGCCACACAGCTTGCTTTGTGGGCCGTCAGCAAATGCCAGTTCCCAATCGGCTTTGTGCAGCCCACCTGCAAAGCATACGGCTGGCTTCCAAAGGTCACGAGGCCATTCTGTCACACGCATGTCACCCTCCCACACGCCCAAGCCCTTCCAAGCCATTTCCACTTCGCCTAATTACAGTTCGGGGTTGGGGGGAGGGTGGTGGGTAAGCCAGAGACATTGTTAGCCACACCAGCAACAGCAATTGTAGGAAGGTAACACCGATACCCTGCTGGCTTCCTCACCTGTCACCCAGTTCCTCACCTGCCAAAGCTAATTTTCCACTCGCTGGTGGGTGAGAGCTCATTTCAGAGCGTCTGAGCCACACGCACACACTCACACACATATGTGGATACGCAGTGCCATTGTGAACAGAGTGCCGCCTCCACCACGATGCTCTCGTTCCCACCTCGGGCGCACGGCAACGATTTGTTCATTGACACCTCCAGCCCTCCTCGATCTGTTTCCGTAGGGAGAACGCCAGGGTGGGGATACTAACAAAGGCCGTGCACAATGATTGCCAGAGCGCACTGTTGGACCTGTCTCCCCCAGGGGGACACTCATCACACACCAGTTCATGATCAAATCCCGCAACGAGGGAACGGGGACAGGAGAAAGGGGAGAGACGAGCAGGCTTTCAGCCCCCATGAAGGACGCTGGGTGAGAGTGGGCACGTGGTGGTCACATTTGCTGGATGAGGACGTTTGGCTTCACTCCCACCTGGGGAGGGCGGGTATGTGCCGCACCAGAGGGTGTATCACCGTGCTCTTTCTCTGTGGTTACCGCATGATTCAGATCCCCACTCTTGACCCAAGAAAGATAGGAAACGGCAGGGGGACAGGTATGTCGAAGGTACTTAGACCAGTACCCCCGGCCGCCTAAACTCATCGCTGGTGTTGTTGTTGGCCACACCCGAACCCAAGATCTCCAATCTATCTGAACTCCACTAAGGCAGGGAGTTGGATTCCTCTAGAAACACCTGCCCAAGGGAGTGAAGGGGAAGGTTGTCTTGTCTGGGAGGCCGGGAGGAAAGACCACTGGGTCCGGGCTTTTGTGCTGGTTCTGCCATTTGAGACCTCGGGGATCTGGGTCAAATCACTTAGTGTTTCTGGGTTGCACTTTCCGGACCTGTAAGTCATATGCTTGGGTGGGAAACACAGACTTCGGTAAGAGTTTTAAAATTTTAAAGATCACAGAGGCAAAAAGTGAGACCCAGAGAGGTTGAATTACTTGTTTGAGGCCCCGCGGCAAGGCGATGGAGTGAGTGACCGAGTGGGCGAGTGGGTGTGGGTTCTGGAGCGGAACCCAGAGCCTCTGTGGGACCCAAGGGGAATTCTGGTTCCTCATCTCCCTTCCTCAACTGCAGAATGGGGGCAATAGGAACCCCTGCCTCTGAAGCTTTTGGAAGAATAGATGAGCACCTGATACAGGGAAAGCCCTCCGTAAATGTTAGCAAGCGCTATTTTTAGTGACAGACCGGAGGTTCAGACCCACATGTCTTGACATTGGGTCTCTCCATGAAGTCACAATCCCCTGATTCTCCAGAAGGTCCTCCTCAGCTCCAAAATCCTATGATTCCAAGTCAGAAAGATGAAAATGCAAGTTATTTCCAAAACCCTCCAGGCAGAGACACAAAAGACCATTTAGGGGATTCATTATTCACTCTCCAGTGCTTCCGTCACTTCCTATGGGTGATGATTCATGGGGAATAATCACAGCAAAGAAAACCTGTCTAAAGGCAGGGAAGGGGGCCAGTAAAAATCCAAACCCCTTTGTATGTTCAGCGCCTCTTCTTTAAAATACATCTTCATTTGTGAAGTGCTGACAAGTGTCCTTTGGCCTCATTGCCATTCCACTCTGGAACTCAAAGCTTTCTCTAGGTGTAGACTGCTGCTGCTGGAAGCCAGTGGCCTCCCGCCCCCTCCCACAGAGCCCCAGGGAGAGAATCCTGCCTCTCTGGTCAGGCAGAAGCCCTCCCGGCAGCAGCTGTCACCCCGGCCCTGGCTGCCCTCAGAGTTCCCAGCCATACCCCAGGGCTGACATCTGATCAGGGCTAGCACAGTTCTCTGGCCCCTGCAGAAGACCAGAAGACACTCAGGAACCAGCCTGTTGGAAGCAAAAACGCAGTAAGCCAACCCTGAGACGCGACCTCTTTTTTGCCCCGCGCCGTGGCCTCAGGAAGAGAAGCAGGTAGCCTTCTTTCTGTCTTGCTAACAAGTCTCTCCCTGGCAGGCTGCCAACTCCTGGTTTTTGCTCACAGCTCCCCAAAGCTGGCAGGGACGGTAAATAGCATGTAACGAAATGAGCGCTGGCTCTGAATGGCAGGCCATGCCGGCCCTGGGCCTCCAGAGAGCTGGCAGTGGCAGAACGTTCCCAGGAGAGTGCTGAGAACTAGTCCCTTTCCTTTTCCCTGCAGTTTGCATCTACCAGCATTAGTTTGCATAAATTGCACAACCATTTCCCTTAGCGGTGCCCTGACGTTCTTCAGGTGTTCTTTGCAGTTGAAAAATATTTGCTTTTCCAGTAAATGTTTGCAAAATGGAAATATTTGCTTCCCGAGTAGCAATGAGACCATTGCTACCATAAGCACAAGACTCATAGCTGCAAATAATTCCAAAATAGGGCTTGGTAGCAGCCCATATTTGGATTGGTCTAAATTACGGTTCATTATTTGGGCTAGTCTAATTTTGCGCTAGTCGAGTCCCTCTGAGTTGTTCAAGAGAGATAGCCCATTCATACCTGGAGATTTCCCAAAGTACTCTACTGTTATTTCTTCCTCCAACACCTTCCTTCTGTGCCCCTCGAAGAAGTTTTAGCACCTGCAAGACTGATGGCCTGGTCTCGCAGGCAGGTGACTGGGTAGAGAAGTTAGGCTGAGGGCGGTGCCTGGGTGGGCACTATGGGTAAATCGATGGCGGGGTTTGTGGATGGTGAGCTCCTGGGGCTCGCTCCCTCGGTGGCACTAGTCGTCTCCAGTAGCCCACCCCCCGGCCACGTCCCTCCTGCTTCCTGCAGAGTCGGTAGGAGAAAGAGGGAACAGGCAGACTTTGTTCCATCACCATGCAGACCCACCTCTTCGGGCCTCAGTTGCTCTGCTTGTAAGTGGGGAGAACGACATTCCATGTTTGAAAACATGAAAGCGAGGGGCGACTGGGTGGCTCAGTCATTAATCGTCTGCCTTCAGCCCAGGGCGTGATCCCAGAGTCCTGGGATCGAGTCCCACACCAGGCTCCTCTGCTGGGAGCCTGCTTCTTCCTCTCCCACTCCCCCTGATTGTGTTCCCTCTCTCGCTGGCTGCCTCTCTCTCTATCAAATAAATAAATAAATAATCTTTAAAAAAAAAAAAAAGAAAACATGAAAGCAAAGGAGGCTTTTTTTTTCCCCCATGACTAGACTCTTTGATTCCTCCAGCCGGTCAAAAGATTTTTCAATTGAAATCCAAAGCGAATCTTCCCTTTAGAATCTAGAGACCTCCCAACATATAGGCCCCTCGGTCCCGCTGCCGTCTCTCCTGGCATGGGGATTGTATGACGCAGAGGAGCCCAGCGCCCAGTCTAAGGTGGACAGAGGACTAAAGCTGGGAGTTAGATTCTTTCGAGAATAGCTAGGCCTCCCTCCGGTCCCCTCCCCACCATCCCGACATGTTCACACTCAGACACGCAGTCTCTGCTCAGCACCTCCAGGCCTGCCTGCCGGGCGAGGTCGTCTGTCTCGGGAGCAATGGTGGCCGGTGGCCGAGTGCTATCTGAACACGTTCCAACAGCATGTGTTTATCTCTGGGGTCAGCCTTTCCTGTTGATGCTCTGGAGGTGTGGGGGAGCGGGGAGGGGGAGCGGGATAATGGCTGTTGGCAGGCACAGGGGGCGGAGGCTGGAGGGCAGTGGGGATATGCACCCCACTCTGGGGAGGGGGATGTTATGATGAGGTTTCCAGACTGTGTGTGGCCACATCCGTCTGTCCTCACATCGGCATGAGCTTCTCGACTCTTCTGCTGCCAGGGCAGATGGGCGCTGCCTCACCCAGGGCTGCATCTTCCAGAGCTGGCTAGGACGCGGTGGGTGGGGACCTCCAGGTGGAGACCATGGGATGCGGAGCCAGGAGAGCAGCAGTGTTTCCATTGTTTCATTTAGGATGTGAGCTCTGTTGGGACACAACTGGTTCTGCCTCTCCCTTTGAGCTCAGTCACTGGTGCCAGGACCTCCAGGCTTTGGCAGTGGGACAGAGGAGGCCACCCTCCCTGACTGGGCTGGGCAAACCCCATGAGTCCACACCCTTAAGACACCGTTTCACCAGCTGCTCCCTCTCCCTCAGGAAAAGTACCCGCCACACTCGGATCCCCACCAGCAGAGGGCAGATGCTGAGCTGCCTTTCCAGAGGGTTCCACCCCAGTTCTGGATGGCTTTGAGAAAGCGTGTTCACAGCCAATCTCAGACCTTTGATACATTCTTTAATTTTCAAATGAGATAATCTCATCCTCCCTCCAGGCTGAGTTTCGGGGTGCAGGAGAGAGGAGGTTGAACTATTTGGTTCTTCTGCAAAAATGAATCATGCCCCCCACCCCCTATCCTCAGCCTAGGACTATTTACCCATGTTTATATAACTATGGCAACAGGCTTTATCCTCTACCACTTAAACCCTAAAAAAAAAAAAAAAGCAGAAGAAGGTGAAACAGGAAAAGGAAAAATGGAAGCAGCAGTCCTTCTTCCTGCCCCTGCCTGAGCTGTCTCTTCAGAAGCAAGATAGGAGACCAGCCCACACATCCTGGGGCAACTTTGACCTTCTCAAGGGCAAGTTTGCAATGGCCCAACATCATGAAAGGACTTAAGAGTTTGACAGCCATTTTCTTCCAAAATCCCATGGGAACCACATAGTTATAGGACCTCTGACTTGTCTGGGACCTCTCTTTGGAGCACTGCACTGAGATTATGGTCCTCAATTTTTTTTTTCTTGCCATCTCCTTGTCCTTAAAAGTAGATGGATTCGTAATGTATATAACTGTCATGTCACTGTGTCATATGCCTGAAACTAGCATATGTCAACTATGCTTTAATTAAATACATATATATATATATTTTTTTTTAAGTGGATGGAACGCAGTCTGGCTTTGCTAACAATACATTCTTCATCTCCGAGATGGATTCGTCTTGTCCTGACTATGTCACAGATCATTGTCAAAACAGACTTTCGTAAGGAATAGAAAAGTGTTGGGCTCACAGAGGCTTACCTATACGCAAGGGAAGCTGAGACCAGTAAAAGGAAAGCATTTGTGTTAAGTCAGACTGCGCTGTCGGCAGCCTAGGGGGGCTAACCACTCGTGTCTAAGGTTCTTACCAGGAGATCAGCCTGGATTTCTTGGAGTGTCAACTACGGCCATCCTCTTAACTTCCAAGAGGATTTCAGTCTGGGAGCTCTCAGAGATGGCAAAACTGGGGCTCAAACTTGACTCTAAAGACTATTTCAACCACAGACCCACAAATGTTTACTCACTGTCTTCCACAGCTGCCACTGCCAGGTGCTGGAGCTCTGAGATGAGCAAGGCCTGCAGGGCTGAGAACCCTTTGGTGGTGTTTCTCCCCCTGTAAGATTGTGTGTGGATTGTGATAGTGGCCGGGTGCCCCTTTCTATCCCAATCCCAGAAGATTCAACTCTAGAAACGGTTCGGCCACCCTGGGGACCGCAACTCCGTCCTTGGGGGTGGCTCCCACTGTGAACACTCCCGGTTACCAAAGAAAGGCCCCCCTTGGGGATCTCAGGCTCCCAACTGCAAGGAAGCCTGTGGGCCTAGCACAGAGAGGCGCGGGTTACCCACGGGGCCCGACCTGGAGAGTAGAAGGGAAAGTAATGTCAGGCTCCGCGGCTTGTAAACAACTGAGTCGATTCTCAGCTCCATCCTGCGGCCCTCGGCTTTTCGGCTTTTCTGACGCACTCGGGATCCTGAGCAGGGACCGCGGAGGGAGCGCGGGTCCCTGGGCTTGGCAAGCCGCCGAGACACAGACTTCGGACCGAGTTCAGACCCACCCACGCTTCTTCTTTCTTTTCTGGAACCATCTGCTACCGCTGCTGCAGCTTCGTCCAAAGGTGGGGGGCGGGGGACTCAGGTTTAGGCCGAAAGACAGGGGCAAGGTCCCCTGTAACTGGGGACCCGGGATTAAGTAGAGGCATCCAAATGGGCTCTGCAAAGTCTTCATTTCTGAAGATGTTCATTTTATCCTCCCCGCCTCTCCCCACCACCCTCAGTAGTAAGCGGGAGTGGCACTCTTCGCGGACAAGGGTGGGAATGACCGCCACGCCTGCATTCTCTGCCCCTTCTCCCGCGTCTGCACGGTTCTGTCACAGAGACCCCAAATTCTGCCTGGGGCAAACTTTCTCCCGTTAATCATCTTGAAATAACACGTCGCTAATTACCCTAATCGCTCTGGGGTCCTGCAACACCGCCCCCCGTGGGTCCGGGCAGGTGGCGCGGCGCCTGGGCACCGGGAGGGACCCGCAATCTGGCGGTGAGCGGAGGCCGGCGTGGCGGGTCCAGAGCTCCGCGGGGAGGGGAGCCCGGCCGGCTTGCGGCCCCTCTCAGGTCCACCTGCCCCAGCTCCCGCTCGGGCTGGCTCGGGCCGTGTCCTTTGAACAGAATCCGAGCAACTTCGAGGCCCCTTTCCTTGAGCAAGAGTTAGGATAACTGACACTGGTGGAGTACTGGGGAAGAGAGGGGCTATTCCTCCACTCCCTGCCCACCCTATCGAAAGCAGCCCCCAACCCATGGTCCAGTTTCCTGTTTTCGCGAAGAAGCACTACCTGGGATGACCGCGTTTGTTTATGGTAACCCGTCTCATCCCTCCCCTTCCCCTCCCCCATGCACGCTCTTGAGAGCAGAGACCTTGCCTGTCCTAATTCAGTATCCCCAGACTTACACCCTTGCGGGGACTACGGCAGAGCCTCTGCTACGGTTATGTGTTAAATAAGTGAATGGACCGAGCAGGGGCTCCTCGGCTCCACCGGTGAGGAGTGGGCTGAGGGGACCCTACACTAGGAGGCGAGGTCGACCCAAACTTCCAGACTTCCAGCACACTTGCGGAGTTCAAAAGAGCTGCTGATTGGCTGCTCGGGTGGAGGATGTTCATTTTCTGATCGGAGTTTGGGAACTAGGGTTGAAAGAAACTAAGGCACTCGGCCTCTGAGACCGCTACCCAGTGCCTGCCCGTAAGACAGTGCTCTCTCTTCATGACCAAACGGGGATCACGTGCTCTGTTGGGGGACGTCGGTACAGTCTGGCGTCACGATACCCCCCGCCGCTCCTGCGAGGACCAGGTGTCCCCCGGCCAGCCCCCTGTCGCCCCTGCCCCAGCCCTGTGCCACCGCCGGGTCCCCTCGCCGCAGTCCAGCCCGCGCCCCCGGTGCGCCCGCCTCATTGGCTGAAGGCATCCCCCCTGAATTCTCATAGGCTGTCCCACTTTTCCTCCGCCCCCCGCACGGACCGCGCGCCGCGAGAGCCAGGGAAGCTGCTCTAAGTCAGGGCCTGGGAGCCGTAGCTCGGCTCTGCGCGGCGAGAGGCACGGAGCGCGGGGGCCGGGCCGCTGTTCCCACCCGGGGACGCTCTTGCCAAGCCGAGCCCGGCAAATGGGCGCACGAGGAAGGGAGCAGGGAAATGGACTGCTATTTGCGCCGCCTCAAACAGGAGCTGGTAAGAGCGGAGCGGGCGCCAGGGGCCCGGAGGACTGCTCCGCCCCGACGGTACCTGGCCCCCGCCGCGGGCCCGGGAGCCGGGAGTGAGCGGGTGGAGGAAGGCCAGAGAGGAGGGGACGGGCCGGCAGAGGGCAGGGCCTGTCCCGAGGGAAAGGGCCGCGAGGAAACTTGGAGCCAAGATTTGTGTGAGCGAGACAGACCCGAGCAAGGGACGGAGACCGAGCAACCCAAACCCAGACTGAAATGCGCCCAAAGAAGGCGCGGGAGACACGGGGGGCACCCTCGCAGACGGACGGCTGCTGGGACCGCTCGGGGCGCCGCGGAGCGCGCGGGGCAGGAAGGGCGCGGGGAGCAGGGACGGGCACGCGGGCGGGAGGGCAGCCGGGGACCGCGGGCTCTCGGGGAGCTGGCACCGCCTGGGGCCCCCAGCCCCGCCGGGCTTGGCAGAGCTGGCGCGGCTGCGGGGGCAGGCCGGGCCGGCTGTCTGCCCGGGCTTGTTTGCCAGCAGGGAGGGGGGCTGGCAGCTGGAAGGGCGGGGGAGGGCCCCGCGCCGAAGGAGGGGCGCCGCCTGGCAGATCGTGAGCGGAGCTGCGGGGGCCCGGCCAGATGTCTGGGCTGGGCGCGGGGAGTGCGGAGGGAGCTTGCGGAGGCCAGGAGCACAGGGGTCGGAAGAAGCTCCGTCTGGGACCCGGACGTCACCCAAGTGGGGGGAGGGGTGCCCCCAAAGCTCTGTTAGGCTGATTCTCACCGACTTCATATACCACCCCTCCTGCACACATGTCCCTGTCACCTTTCTCGGTCCTGCAATCACCCGAATTCACACAGATATGCACGCCCCCCCACCTTGGCCCCCAGGCCCACCTTTCTCTCAATCCGACTCCCTCCCGTGCCTTTGCCTCTTTTTGTTCCTTTTGGTTTCTCTTGCAGTGGACCTCTCCTCGGTCTCACTTTTCTCCCCTCTTCTTTCTTCCTACTTCCCAGAGCCAGGGGCACCCAGGATCTCGACAGCAGACCTGGATCCATGGCTCTCCAGATTCCATGACAGCCTCTCCCGCTCATGCAAACTCTGCACCCCCCACCCATCCAAACTTGGCAACTGTATCTGGGGCCAGTTTGGGGGGGCGGGGCAGCTTGCAGAGCAGGTGTTCGCACTGATGCTTCCTGGTCAAGGCTCGCAGGCACTCTTCCTGTCTGTTCCATTCAGCGTCTGCCTTCTCAGGTCAATGGTCGCTTCTCTGGGACTTCCTCTTCAAGCCCTTTTTGTGGTGACACTCAGATGGGAGAGTTGCCCAGAGAAATGCTGCTTAGGTGAGGGACAGAGGAATCTCCACCGTGTCCCTTCCCACGCTCGCTTTCCCGTGCTTCCCATGTCAGTTTGGGATGGTCAGCCCCAGCCCACGCATACACAATTCTGACTCTTCCCATTCATTTGTCCAATACCAGAAAGGTCAAGGTCATCACAGATAATGTCTGAAGTCCAAAGCCCATGCTGAAGAAAGAATCTAATAGAGTCCTCTTTTTCTGCTTGGAATCTGGGACCACACCACCCACCTCAGGATCTGCCTTAATAGAGGGTTTGTGGGTGTTCCTGGCATAGGCTTGAATTTTAAAATCCCACTGATTTGCATTTTTTATAGCACCCTAGGTGGGAGGGGGTGAGGGGAGGAAGACAGTCTGCGGATGCCAGGAGAATAAAAAAGGCAAATAGAAATCTGCACTGAACTGAGCTCCAGGTCTTGATTTGCACCCTCTCCTGCCAAGGACTTGAGCCCCAGTCCCGGGAGGAGGAAGGGGAGAGGCTGAAGTCACTGAGCTCCCCATTAGCTTTCATTTGGCCCTTTGTCTGAGCAGCTCCAGCCTTTGACTGTCTTGGAGAGGAAGCCAAATGCCTGGCCTGGGGCCCAGAATGACACTCAGATGGGAGAGCTCTGCACCCTCCCCCTCCCCCACCCCCACGGTGCCTTGCCTCCTCCCCCCACCCCCGTGCCAGGCAGCCCAGAAATGAGACAGAGCAGATGACAGGGAGAGGTATTAGAGTCTCCTTCGCTCCCCAACACTTCAGCCCAGTGCTTAGGTAGCTGAACCACGTCTCAGTGCCTCAGTTTTCCCAATGGGAACAAAGAAGAAAGTAGAGCTGAGTTAGCCCAGGCTCAGCTCTTTGGGGATTGACTTCAGTGCAGCTTGGTTGTGACTAGGATAGGAAGAGTTCGTTTGTTTATACCCCAGGTCTGCAATGGGGCGGGAAAGGCATACGGTCTTCTTATGTCCTGAGCTCGTGAGGGTGGGGGCAGGCGGTGGGCCTTGTGTGTTTTTCCCAGGCAGAACCTTCCCTGCCACGGAGGAGGACAGTGTGTTGCCTGGCTAAGTTAGTATGTGCTCAGGAATGGCACTCATGTAACACTAGTCAAGTTCTACATTCATTTCTGCCACCAAATCCCTTCGAGAAGCATGTGTCCTACAGACACTGGGTTAACGCTGGAAGAGGTAACATTAACAGGTCGTGAAATTATTTTTGTCAAGGCTGTTCTGTGTCCCCCTCCTGCATCCTGGCCCTGTCCTTGGCCCAGAAAATCTAGACAAGAAGAGTGTGTTCCTGAAAACCAAAGTGGCAGAATTTCTCAATCTCTCGGAGCAGAAAATTTGCACTGTAACAAGGGAGCCCTGCGGGGAGGCTAAGGGTTTGGGGATCCTGGCGCAACTAGGTTGATGTCTAGAGGACTGGCCCTTTCCCCTTGCCTGGAAGGGGACAGGGATCCATTTCAGGGATGAGATGCGGCAGGAGAGTCGCAGCAGCTGACACGCTTCTTCATTAGGATGAGCGGGTCAGGGCTGTCACAGCTCAGCAGGGAACATATCTCTCTCCCCTCCAGCCACCGGAGAGGGGCCCTGCATGAACACAAGGCCTTGGGACCAGCTGTTCTTACACTCTGCTCCCTTGAGGACTTCCAACAAATGGGGTAGACACAGGAACACAGAGAAAGCAGATGTAAGATGCTCACAGGGTGTTCCCCATGAGTCAATATCAGTATAGAGCAAATAGAGTGTGTAAAGGCTGAGTGATACGGGCTCGGGCAGTCCAGCCAGGCCAGGAAGGCTTCCTGGAGGTGGGGGAGGTTGATGGAGACCAGCTCCTGGAGTGCCGGTCCTAGCTGAGGCATGCTGAAGCAGCAGAGGGACTTCTCTGGGGCTGGAGAAGGTCCTTCTAGGACAACTTGGTATTCCTAGAAGGCATTTATTTAGCTACCAGTTGCTACAAGTTCGGGAGGTTCTTGTGGAGGAGGACCAGGGCCTAAAGGCAAGATAAGGACAAAAGAAGGTGATAGAAGAGATAGAGTAGGAACAGCCTTCAGCTCTTGGGACCAAAGAGCAAATTTCCTGAGGCAGAAAAAGCTTTTGCCAAGGATCTCCTAACCTAGCCTCCTTTGATGTTTAGAGCAAGGGTGAAGAATGGGGTAGGGTCAATGAGGAAGGAGTGTGGACCGTGAGACTTGGGGGCAGGCCAGCTCGACCTCAAACCCTGGCTCTATGTGACCCAGGCAGGCTACTTAACCCTCCTGTGCCTTGGTTTTCTCATCTGTAAAACAAGTTTTTAAATTTTTTTAAATCTTTTTTTTTAAGATTTTTGTCTATTTACTTGAGAGAGAGAGAAAAAGCATGAGCGGGAGGAGGGGCAGAGGGAGAAGTCGGCTGTCTGCTAGCAGGGAGCCCAACATGGGGGCTCGATCCCAGGACCCTGAGATCATGACCTGAGCCCAAGGCAGACACTTAACTGACTGAGCCACCCAGGTGACCCTAGAGCAGGGTTTTTAAATACCTACTTTATACAGCTGCTGTGAAGATCAAATGGTAGCTGTCTGTCTTTAGTACGTAACACAGTGTCCATTGTGTCGTGGGCACCCGGCAAACTCCTGACAGATCGATCAGGCTGGTTTGTGTGAGTCACTCATTCACAGGACACATTAACTGAGTTTATCCGGTGTTTAAAGCCCCTGACCAGACACTAGCACTGTGGTTACAAATACAAACAGACACAGATCTCGCCTTCGGGGAACCCGCAGTTCAATAGGGAAGGTAATAATAATAACATTTACTGATGTGAACACTGATGGATATGCCAGGCATATCGTGGATTAT
This sequence comes from Ursus americanus, assembly GCF_024610735.1. Taxonomy (NCBI): domain Eukaryota; kingdom Metazoa; phylum Chordata; class Mammalia; order Carnivora; family Ursidae; genus Ursus; species Ursus americanus. Next base: position 59,697,123 of record NC_142138.1, on the reverse strand, counting down.
GTCATTTAATTGCCAAAGCAACTCGTAGAAGTTGTACTTCCAATATTCTGATTCTATAAATGAGACTTGGGGAGGTCAAGTGACTTGGCCAAGGTCATAGAGCTGGTAAGTGGCAGAGCGAGGCTTCAAACGCAGCCGGATTGACTGCAGAACTCACACGCTTAACCAGTGTGTGTAGGTGTACGTCCAGGGCAGAAGTAGAGGCTGCGTGCTACACAGAGGCACAAGTGCCGTGCCCTGAGAAGGGAGGAATTCTCTCCAGCCAGGGGATCAGGGAAGATTTCGTGGAGAGGAAAGTCCCTTGAGCTTGACCTTGAGGGATCAGCAGGGAGGTGACGAGGAGAAAAACAGCATTCCAGGCAGATACGAAGCAACAGGAGCCAAGGGCACCGAGATGGAAATAGAGGGGATGTTCGAAGACTATTGCAGCTTGGTCAGGATATAGGGTATCTGCCGAGGACTAGTGAGCAACAGGGCTGAACGAGTTGTTGAGAGCAGCCAGTGGGGGCCTTGAATGCCGAGCTACAGAGCCTGCCCTTCTCCATGTGCATTGCTAGAAACAGGATGAGAGACGCGCCCTGGGATCTAGGAAGTGCGTGGAGGGGAGGAGGGAGGAAACTGAGGCAGGAGGATGAGTTAGGTGGTTATCACAGAGCCCACGCAAGAGAGTAGTAGGAAGGCCTGAACCAGAAAGAAGAGAAGGAAGGTAACTCCTGGAGGTCCCAATTGGACCACCTGCAGTGGAGAGGAGCTAAAGCTGGCCAGGGGAGGCAGGCTCCCTGCGGGGCAGGCTTGGGCCCCTCTCTGCATGCGTCTACCTCTTGCCTGAGCCCATGGCCCCCCGGGGTTGATGGTTCAGTCGAAAGTGGGCTCATCCATTTCACACTTCCTTCTTTCTTTACCCTCCGCCCTCCTCCAGCTCTTGGCACAGTTTCTTCTTTACCTTCCTGTTGCGAGTTCCAGCCAAGAGCAGGGGACTGTGAAGGTCCCTATTCACTGGACTGGAGAATGGGCCACTTGGCAAAAGCGGGGCTTTTCCCATTTCCGGCCCCTAACCTCCTTGTAGCTTCCAGAGGGGCTGAAAGGAACTGTGTGGGGGTCTTGTGAGTCATGGGGGTGGGGGGAGCGAGGCAGGGCACGCCGCCAGGTCCACGGGCAAAGCCAGAGCCTGTGTCAAAGGATTCTGGCTGAGCTGGGAGAGGGCGTGAGATGGACGGACGGAAGGCACAGCTGTGGGATCAATTGGGGGCCTAGGAGAGGGCTTGGGAAGGTTGCCGAGGATGCTGGTGTCACTTTCCCATCGCCAAGCCGCCTATACCACAAAGGCCCAGCGAGTGCCAAGGGGGTCGGTGCCGTTGTTGGGCAGCCGACCCCACACCAGCCCTGGAGGGCACAGCGCTGCGGGGCCAGCACGGTGGGTCTTCTTTCTAGAGGCATCTTCCCCTTCAGCTGCAGACAGACGGTCCTCCTCCCTTCTTCAGATGATTCAGTGAAGAGGCGCCGTCAGTGGAAAGCAACTGAATTGGGTCTTGGAGTCCCTCCAAACTTCATGCTCTTCCTCCCCATAGGATGATAATTGTGCTTTGCGTGTCGCATTGACTCTCCTGGTTTCTTCTCACAACAACCCCGTGGGGCTGAGAAGCCACATCGTGATGACACGGGAAGCCCACTGGCCTGGAGCAAGAGGGCCGGGCTTGGGGTCCCCGTCCTCCCACGAATACGCCGTGGACCCCAGGCGATAGATCCCCCTTTGCACTGGAGGCGCTCGGGATGACATTACGCGATCCTCAGATGAAAAACTTGTAGTTTTAGATAGTTACCCTCTGTTTATGGAAAGTATATGCATTTCATATAAGTTCCTACAGAAATACGTTTATTTATACAAACGGATTTACGTGCAACGTTAAGTAGGAGACGTGGTCGTACGTGGAGATGGAGAAAATCGTGAAGGAGGTCTGGGGAAGGATGTCGAGGAAGAAAACAAACATCTCAGACCCCGTTTCTTGCTCCACACAGTGGGGTCCCCAGCCTGCCAGAGTAAGCAGGGGGGATCTGACAAGGCCAGACGTTAATGCTGATCACTTGACGGCCAGAATCCTCTGAGTTAGGCAGCTAGGACTCCCGGGCGGGGTGCCCAGGCGCCGTCCAGCTCTCACACACGGAGGTCTGAACTGCAGGGGGACGTGAAGGAAACTTTTAGAATGCAACATTTAGAGGCCTAGGAGGTGCCGGGAGGTAGGAAATGGCTGGTGGGGGCAGGGGTGCTTGCAAGGAGGGTGGTGAGACCATCCTGGTCTTTCTCAGCAAGGGGTCCCACACCCGTCCCTGCCATGTGCTGTTAGAGGGGGTATGTCCGATGGTGGAGCAGGTCCTCTCTGGCTTGTTGTGCGGGTCAGTGACTAGGGGTGGACAGAGGGAGGGGGCTGTTAGAGCCACTCCCACTCAGACTAATCAGAACCAACTAGACCCTCTTAGGGCCTTTCCAACTGGTCCCTGTGGGCAAGCTGGGTATGATTCGGTCCCTGTCCTGAGGAAGGACCTGAGGCTCTGGCTCTGGGAGGCGAAGAGGAACTCAGCCCCCTACAGTCTGGAGACTGGGATTTAGTGGCAATAATTTCTAGTTGGGGATCTTCTCTGATTTGGCCCCTCTCCTTTGCTCCCACCCGACACTGCTCCCTCTTGGGTTCCCGAGGCAAGAGAAAGCCTGGGATCTGAGAAGGTCCCACGCCCCAGATGAAGACAGCAGCTTGCCCTCTCACTCTTGCTCCCGGGGTGACATCATTCCCCTTGGGGCTGGGAAAGGCAGCTCGCTCTCAGGCAGGACCCAGCCGATGCTCCTGCCTCCCCGCCTCCCACACTTCCTTCTCTCTGGGCTTCCCTCTCACAGCTGCCTTCTGCCCTCGGCGTCAGCACCGTGACTGGCCAACCAAGCCGGCCGGAGAATGGGCAAGAGGATGCGGGGCTTCCCTTTCCTTCCCCGGCTCTTCCTCTGTGGGGGGCAGGGGTGGGACAGAAGGGACAGGACAAAAGACGTGTTTCTCTTTGATCGGACCAGGGAGATGAATGGAGTCCTATCATTATATGTGCTGAAGTCTACTGAGGAAGCAGTGTTCTGGAAGTTCTTAGGAAGTCTTATGGTAACTGCCAGAAGTCACCTCCGGGCCATGCATAAACACTCATGACCTCACCTCATCTGGCCAGAGCTGTACAAGGCAGAGACTCTTGTCCTACGTGGAAGAACAGAGAAACTGAAAAACAATTTAAATAACCTGTCCCGGTCATACAGCTACTACTATGTGGCCGAGCTGGGATTTGAACCCTGTGCCATCTGTCTCTAAAACCCAAGACCTTAACCAACGCAGAATATCATTTTCCACAGAGGTATGAGTTCACCTCCTGTTTACTTAAATGGGGCCTCTGTTTTATGGACAGCCCTGAATTCATACATACCCACACATTCATTCTCACTGGAAAACCGTACAAAATGTCAGCATTATTTCTTCAGGATTTTTCCATACTGGAAGAGATTGAATGGGGTCATTTCATTCCTCCCACCGCCTCTGACCTGGACTGTGTTCAGCCTTCTGGAAGGAAGCCTGCAAGCTCAGACTCCTTGCCCGTTGGTGAAATGAAGCCCTGACCCGTGTCCCTGATTTTCTCTCCGTGGAGTGTGTTACTGCCTGAGGGCAACACGTCCGGAGAGATGACTTGGGGCATTCAGGGGTACTCAATACGTTTTCTGGGCATGTGGCAGGGGCAAGGGGCTAGCTGGGTTCTGGAGAGACATAACAATGAGGAGATCTCAGACCCTGCCCTTGACGGTAGACGCTCAGTGAATGTTTCATTAACATCTGAGCCTTTAAACGCGTGGGGGTGCCGGGGCGGGTAGGTGAGGAGTGCTCCAGGGAAGGGCATTTGAGGTGTGTCACTGAAGAGGTTCTGACAGCAGAATGCCGTACGCATATGGGGACAGAGACACGCTTCCCGGTGACATGATCACAGGAGCGTGCTGGGAAGACTGATCTGGTGGCTGGAAGGCCTTCCAGGAGGCTTCTGCATTCCAGGAGATAGAAAAGCAGATGTGCGACATCTGGGGACAGGCACAGGGGTGCAGGGTGGAAAAGCCAAAAGTGACTCTGAGGGCCGGGTTGGGGTGATGAGGAAAGGGGTATGAGGGAGGGGGCAGGAAAAGGGAAGTCAGAGAAGCAGGGTACAGTCAGAGAGACCCTGAGGAGTTTGGTTTGAGGCTTAGGGTCTCCTCTGACTCTGCCCTGGGTCTTCCCAGCTGCGACCGGGCTGCCTCCAAAAGGAGGAGAGGTCAGGAGGCTGGAAGCCAAAGAGGTCAGAGCAAGGGGCCATCAGCAAGTGCAGCCGCCTCCCAGGCTCAGTCTCTTGCTGCTGTAGCTGCTTGCCAGGGCGATCTGGCAAATTCCAGGGTTGCCAACACCGCCCCCCCCTGCCCCCGGACCCCCCCCCACCCCGACCACCACACTCAGCAAAGGCCTCCTTGCCTCCAGGGACAGTTAGTCTGGGCATTAGTGCTGCTGGCTCAGGAGGGCCCGGTCTGATCCCTCGCCCGCGCCAGGGTTCGGGTGGGCAGGGGAGGGTTTGACCCAAAGCCGAAGAGGGTCAGCTGCCAGGGCAGCCCTGAGCACCTCTGCGCCTCCCCTCCCAGCCCCTCCAGCTCTCCACCCTGTGGGCTTAGTGCCGTGCCTTAGGACAAGGCTGGGAGGTAAGATGATCCCAGCGGGTCTCTGGGGGGCTTAAGAAACAGATGGTCCCCTCACACGAGGTTTGCTGTTGGTAACATGAGCAGATCTGGGGAGGGAGCTGGCGGGACCAAGGCAGCCTGGACTGTGAATGTTATCAGACCAAGCGTCCCCTGCCCAGTCTCCAAACTCGGCTCTCACCCAAGTCAGCCTCTCAGCCCCTTCCAGCTGGCACCTGGGACCCGGGCCTTAGACACCCACAAAGGGACTGGGGAGCTGGCCTCCAGTGTCCCCGCTCTTGGCCCGAGCCGTGGAGCCAATTGGGCTGAGAAGGCAGGAAGAGCACGGGCACCAAGTCCAAGAGCAGCTGAAGGAGGACAGGTGTTTGGAAGGCAGAGAAGGGTGGGAAGAACTTCTGGAGACAGGAGTTTCCTGCTCTCCATCTCTCTCTGCTGACTGGCCAGACATGCACAGCAGTGAAAGGAAGCCCCCGGCCTACCCTTTCTCTTTGGGAATCTGAGCTCCTTGTCTTACCCTTGTCTTACCCACCCTTCTCCACTGCCCCAGGGAGGACAACATAGCCTCAAGCCCAGCTCCACTGCCCCGCCATCTTGAAGCAGGAAGTGCCTGGTAGTTAGGGCCATAGCATTTAGAGGGAGGTGTCCTGTGTTTGAGTCCCAGCAATGTGAGCTGTGTGCGTGACCTTAGGCAGGTTACTTCACCCCCACCAGGATTAACACATTAAAATGAGAACAATAACAGCTACCTCATAGGGTTTATACAAAGATCCTAAGAGCTGATGGGCACAGAACACTTAGCTCGATTCCTATTACATAGTAAACGCTCACAAACTGTCATGGCCGTCATCATCGTCATCATCTCGGGGAGGCTCGGGAAGAAGAGGGCACAGCACAAGACAAGGACAAGGATGGCCACCACAACTTCACGCACCCTCGAACCGGTCTCAGCGTCACCTCTTATGTCCAGGTGACCTTGAGCAAGTTCCTCGCGGGCCTCCTCTCCTTCATCTGTAAACTGGCAACAAGACTAGTCACTACCTCCTAGACCGGTTGGTGACTTTAAAGATAGATCAGTTGGGGGCGCCTGGGTGGCTCAGTCGGTGAAGCGTCTGCCTTCGGCTCAGGTCATGAGCCCAGGGTCCTGGGATCGAGTCCCTGCGTCCGGCTGCCTGCTCAGCAGGGAGTCTGCTTCTCCCTCTCCCTCTCTCTCTGTGCTCTCCCTCTCAAGTAAGTAAGTAAATAAATAAATAAATAATCTTTAAAAAGAAAGATTGACATATGTGTATACATCTTCGCATATATGTAGCTGAGGACAGCACCCGCCTTAGCGTGTTAGCCGCTGTTCACGTTTCTGTTATCCAGCCATAGCGGCATTAAGATTCCTCCTCTCCCAGCTCCGCTCTGCGTGGAGGTGGGGTCAGTGGCCGGCCGGAGAGACCCTGGAGGTGTGTGTGTGGGCAGTGGGGGTCTAGGTTTAGGGCCAGTGAGGGGCAGCGCTTCGCCCAGCCCCCCACGGCTCACTGGCCTGCGCTTTCCCTCTCGCCTGCAGATGTCCATGAAGGAAGTGGGTGATGGCTTGCAGGATCAGATGAACTGCATGATGGGCGCGCTGCAAGAACTGAAGCTCCTGCAGGTGCAGACAGCATTGGAACAGCTGGAGATCTCTGGAGGGAGTCCGGCCCCGGGCTGCCCGGAAAGCCCCCGCACACAGCCCGAGCCCCTTCGATGGGAGGGTGCCAGAGGTCCTGCCAGGCCTGCAGCCTGCTTCCCCTCCAGCCAACCATCTCTTGGCGCCAAGTTTCCGTCCCATAGGAGTGTCTGTGGGCGGGATCTGGCCCCCCTGCCCAGGGCCCAGCTACCAGAGCACCCAAGCGGTGCCCAGCAGGGGCCAGAGCTGGGGGAGCCCGAGGACTGGACCTCTACACTGATGTCCAGGGGCCGGAACCGACAGCCTCTGGTGCTAGGCGACAACGTTTTTGCGGACCTGGTGGGCAACTGGCTAGACTTGCCAGAACTGGAGAAGGGTGGGGAGAAGGGGGAGGCGGGGGAGCCCAAAGGGGAGAGGGGCCAGCCCCGGGAGCTGGGCCGCAGGTTTGCCCTCACAGCAAACATCTTCAGGAAGTTCTTGCGCAGTGTGCGGCCTGACCGAGACAGGCTGCTGAAGGAGAAGCCAGGCTGGGTCACCCCCACGGTGTCCGAGCCCAGAGCCGCCCGCTCCCACAAGGTCAAGAAGAGGAGCCATTCCAAGGGCTCTGGACATTTCCCCTTCGCAGGCACTGCAGAGCCCAGAAGGGGGGAAAGTCCTTCCACAAGCTGCCCCAAGGCCCTGGAACCCTCACCTTCTGGCTTTGATATTAACACAGCTGTTTGGGTCTGAGTCCTCGAGACAGAAAGTTGACTGAACCCAAGAGGTCCAGGTCCCAGTGCTGGGCCCTGGGAAGGATGGGGTGTGGGCGCTCTGGCTTTCAAAAGCCCGACTGCGAGTTCCTTTCCTCCAGAAAGGAGGGAGAAGCAGGAAGAGTGTCTGGAGCGGGGCGGACCGGTGTGTGGTTGAGCGAGGCTGCGGTGGGGGATGGCTGGCAGGGAGGTGACGGCTCCTGGACTGAAAGAGAGACATTGAGAGAGTGGTGGTCACTTTGGGGCTGCAGGTGACAATGAGGGGCAGGGAGAGGAGACCAGGCGATCCTGACATTCTGTCAGGGCCCCCAAAGACCTCAGTTGAACACTATGGATTAGGGCACTGGGGTCTCAGGGTCCCCCAAAGAGGCCCCCAATAAAGACCTTGTCTCTCGTGTCCCCAACCTGATAACCGCTGGCTTCCCTGGCAAAGCACTACTCCAGCCCCAGGCATGGAAACCCCAGCCCTCCTGGGATTGGGATTAGCCCCACTTCCCACCCCCAATCCCTGTTGCCTTTAAGATTTCAGCGCATACCAGGGCCTGAGAAATGGGCCCAATAAGGAGTGTACCCATAGGAGTACTTGAGACAGCCCTATGTCTTTTCAAAAGCACAGGAGAGATATTTGTATAGCACTTTAAATGTTGGAAAGCCTTTTCATACCCATTATCTCCTTCTGAGTAAGCAAGTGGGGCAGTTTTTATCCCCATTCCCCGGGTGAGGACGCCAGCCTAGATACGCCACCTGCGGGCAGGAGGCGGACCAGGGCAGGGCCGGCCGGAAGGGCAGCTGCTGGGCCCTAGGGTCATACGCGCCCCTTCCCCGGCACCCCGCCTCCAGCTCCGAACCCGCACCCAGGACACAAGCGCAGGCGCGCGTCCCCCCAGCGAGGCGAAGGTGCGCCCATTCGAAGCGCGCCCTCATTTTTAGATTCTCAGCCTCACCCTGCGGCCTCTCTCTCTTCTGGGTGCGGAGGCCCGTCCGGCCGGACCAGACCGGCGGCGGGCGGCGGGGAAGGGGAAGGGACGGGCCGCAGCTCCGCTGCGATCGCGCGGCGCCTGGAGCTTTCCTGGAGCCGCGCACGTGGCCCTCGGCGCCCCCGGGGAGCTGCCGGCCCACCCGCCCCCAGGGAACGCCCTGCCGGCTGGGCGAAGACAATGAGGGTCCCTGTGCGGCCCGGGCTCCGCCCTGCAGGCTCTCCCCCTCTCCTCCCCTCGCCCCTCCCGGCTGAGCTCCCCTCCGCCTGATGGGGGGTGACAGCTGCAATTAGAGGCAGGCCGCCTTCCCGCCCTCCAAGCATTAACAGCAAATTGGAGGAGAAAAATAACCAGAGGGGCTCTGCCTGCATCCTGGACCCCTGGAGACCAGGATGGGGGAGGGAGGAGGCTTACACGCCCCAGCTGCAGTTCGGGCCAGGGAGGGTCACTCTCAGACCCCCACTCGGTCACATAGGAGACGTTTAGTTCTTGGTGGCGGAAGCTACAAGACGTTAGGTGCTAATTTTATTTATTTTCTCGAGTGCTCGCTCTTTGCCCGGCAGGGTGCACAACCATGCCTTTCAGACTTGAGAATGACCCTATGAAGTACTGTCCTCCCCAGTAAATCCATGGAGGCTCTTAGGGGATCACAGAGGCTGCCCCCAATCAGGCTTCTAGCTAATGGAAGAATCAGGATCAGAAACAGGATTGTCTGGCTGCAAAACGGCCTTTTCTACTCTCCTCGGAGTTTGCCAGGCGAGCCAGCCCTTTCTGCAGGAGCAAGGCCCCTGCTCTTGTCCTTTCTGCCTCCCCAGGGAACTGGGATAGTTCAGTGCTGGGTGAAGGCCCATTGGCTGTGGCTGCCTTGTTGGGAGTGCTGCGGTGTGCATGTGTTCAAAGTGTGTGTGTGTGTGTGTGTGTGTGTGTGTGTGTGCAAAGGTTCCTCCCACTGGGCGGTGGTGAAGTCACCAAGCGCTCAATCCGGAATGATTCTACAGGAAACCAAGTCCCTCTTGGCCATTCGTCTGTGACTCATCGGTTTTGTGGACCGGTCATTGCAATCCAGACCAACTGAACAAAACTTTATGGAACACCTCCCGGTGCCAGGCACTGCGACAGGGACTAAAAACAGCAAGGAAAAGGGCCTGGTTCCTGGCTCAAGGGGTTCAGCGAGAAGCAGCAACTTCTAACCCATCGGTTAGCCAGAAGGGAGCCAAGGGAATGAAAACTCATTTGAACTCAGGCCGGAACAAAACAATGAGGAGTGACATTTGCCACCAACAGAACTCAACAGGGGTTGGGCACTGCCATCTTTGCATTCTCATTTCCTTCTCACCCAGCTCTGGAAGTGGCTGCTGATACTCTTACTTTACATGGAGGCGCTCCGAGAAGTCAAGCAACTTGCCCAAGTCACAGCGGCAAAGCTGGGATTGAAATGGTCCCCGATAGACTTCCAGCCTTGTGCTTTTCACGCTATTCCGCAAAGGGTCCATTTCTGCTCCAAAAGCCAAGTCAAGAGGAACAACAACAAAACCTGTCCTCCCCATATTATCCATGCATGGATAATAAATGGAATGCGCACTGTCCGGTGGGGGAATTTTGCCCCAGTCTTGACTGGGCTGGTGTAATGCCCTCATCACTAGGTCATGCTTTGCTAATGAAAGACTATGGCCAATTCATTTACACACACACACCACCACCACCACCACCACCACCACTAGCTTTTCCTTTTCCTTCTTTTTCTGGGCTTTTGTTGTGACAGGATGGAGACTGTATTTCACGGAAGCTGAGGGGAGAGGTGAATGGGAATGCCTGGGGCCTAAGCGATGCTGGAAAGTGTAGGGGTGGAGAGCAGGGGGATGAGGGGGAGGTAGTGGAAGTAAGCAGAGGGAAATTGACAGCTTAATTCTGCCCCTGGGGCTCATTTTATGGTTAATTAGGACATGCAAATAAGCTGGAAGCTCATTTAATACTCTCCCTGGCGTGGAGCCCCGCCTCACACCTGGCCCACTTCCCTGGCAGGTAGAGGGGCCCCCTGATTGGCCCAGGCATCCGCTCAGGCCCCCACCTGCTTCTCTGTGGCTCTGTGGCCGGGAGTGTGTCCCTAGATGTTCCCCGACCACAGCGGGAGCTAGAATAGTCCTTGCCGGGCCTGCCTGGTTTCCCTCCTTCCTTTCTCTTTCCAACCCTTCAGGGCTGGGACCCCTCTTTCCCAGAGGGCCCCCCCCTCCAGAAGCACTTCCCCTGCACCCACCCCTCAGGTGGAGGTCTGAACCCAAACTTGCCCAGAGGAATAGAGACCTGGTTCCGCTCTGTCCCCAAGACATCCTCCTTGCTCCCCGTCGGGAAGGGGGCACCCCATTTTTCCCAAGTCACACCATTTCCTACAGGGCCTCCATAAAAGCAAAAGCACAGCTGTGACTTCAGGTAGCAGGGGCCGGTCTCCAGCTTTCAATGCACCTCAAGTCACCACCCCCCGTTCCCCACCCAGAGCAGTTAAGGCACTTCTGCCAGTAACACGGAATGAGCACTGGATTTGGAGTCCAACAGGTTATGAGACCCATTTCTGTCCCTGTCAGCTTGAGTATGTCGCTTGACCTCTCTGAGCCTCATTTTTCTGGTCTATGACACGGGGATAATGCAGGGTTGCTGGAGATTTAAAGGACTTAATGCACACAGTCTAGAACACAGCAGAAGCTCTCTACTGGACCACCTGACCTTGTTCAGGCACTAACCATGTGAACCAGAGCTAAACCGCTAGAAACAAAACAAAACAAAACAAAACAAAACAAAACAAAACAAAACAAAAACAACAACAAAAACTTTCTTTGGGGCTTGGTTTCCTCTTCTGTTAAAAAAATGAACACTGGCCCTATTATTTCACCAGATTGTAGCAAGGATCAGAGAAGACAATAGGTTAGAGAAACATTGTCTTCTCTACAATGTTTTTGTACATTGTAAAAATATAATCCAGGTGGGCTGTTATTTGCCAAATGGCAAACACACTTTCTCATAGAGGATGACCTGGAGAGGGCAGCAGGGGGGCTGAGCTCAGTGCTTGAGGACCCCAGTGCCTGAGGATGCGCTCTGGGGAGCACTGCCACCCCTCTGTCCCTCCCAGTCCCTCTGTCCCCAGCTGTCCCTCACACAGGCCCTCACATTCCTGGCAAGGGCTGGAGAGTTGAATGAGCCAAGTTCTGAAGGCTTTGAGCAGAGTCCAGCCCCTGATCTGCTCTCTGCTCTTTAAGGCCTTGGGCCCTAGAGTCCCTGCCAAGCTCCACACTTCACCCCTACCATCACCCCAGTCACCCTGGGGACGAATGGCCTAAAGGTGCTTGCGGCTGTCCTGCTAGGATCCACCCCCCCCCCCATGGGGCTGGAGGTGCCCTGAAACCCTCTCTCACAGGAGGTTTCAGGGCTCAGGACAGTGCAGATGGAGGAAGGGCCTGGTAGATCCAGGGGACAGGGCAAGATAAGGACCTCAGACTGTAGTCACCCCCTTGGTACTTTTTTTTTTTTTTAATTTGTATTTATTTTTCAACCAAGCTTAACACCCAACGTGGGGCTTGAACGGAGGACCCTGAGATCCAGAGCCGCATGGTCTACTGACTGAGCCAGTCAGGCGTCCCAGACAGCAGTCACCCCTTGGTACTAGTATTAGGATGTCCCTGCCTCCCTCTTGCCTCCTCCACCCAATCCTTAAAACAAAGAGGATGAGGACTCTCCCAGACTCACTCTGACTCTGATAAAGGACTTCGAACCTGCTCCCCTCCCTGCGCCCTTCAATCAGTCCGGACATGCCCTCTGCCCACCGCCTCCAAGCTCCAGATGTTCACCCCCAAATTCTGCCACGTGCGCACAGGGGGTCACAGCCAAGTCAGCCTTGCCTGAAACATCCCAGAGTCCACATTCTGTCCCCTCCTGAGCCCTCCTCTTTCCTCCTCCCCTTCTAGCCCCCCCCCCCCCAGGAATCTTCGTGTTTCTGGTCAGAGAGGCCTCTGAGGAACACTAGGGCAGGGAGCCCTTCTGGGGGTGCCGACCCCTCAACACCGTGCTTGGGGGAGGCAAACTCGGACAGGGGACTGTGAGACTTGCAGTTTCTGGCGCTCCTTGGCGGGGCCCTGGGTGCAAGAGGGAGCAGATCTCTGGCTCCTCCGTGTGCTAAGGGCTCAGGCCACAGCTGCCGCACTCCCTGGCTTCCAGGCCACAGAACCCATTCTCTCCAGATCTGCCCCTCTGGGCATGGCGCACGAGATGACCGCCCCATTCCAGGGACCTAGGAGTCACTGCCAAAAATCACCTCCGGCATGCTTGGCACCCCCACACTCCCCCGCCCGTGACCCAGCCCTGGGCTGTCCTCCCTGGCCGCTTCCTGCCCTCTCCAGTCCCAGAAAGAAGGCCCCTAGCTGCCTCCAACTGGTCAAGGAGGGGGGTTCAGACCCAGCAGAGGCCCCCAACTGAGGCTGCTGGCTGGCTCTCAGGGGCACTGCTTGTGGGGGGGAGGGGTCTCCCTCCAAGGGAAGAGTCGGCTTTTGTCTTGTTTCTGGCTCTGCTGTCACCCCACCTTTCCCTTTCCTGCCTCTCCCTTAGCCCTCTTCCTTACCTCGGCTGCAGGGAAATGCTGCCCACAGGCGGGGAGCACAGGGGAGGGGAAGGAAATGTCCTCAAGGTACTGTGACTTACCCTCACCTGGCCTCGCTTTCCTAGGTGTCTGGAGGCCCAGCCCTGCCCAGTCGGACCCTGGGGGAACTTGCTTCTTTTTCCTTCAGGGAGGTGTGCTACTGAGTGCTCCACGTGTGGGCTCTTGGCCTCTAGGTCTTTCCATAGGCTGTTCTCGGAGACTCCAGGTTCCCCAAGGCCTGAGACTGGCTTTTCACTCAGCTTTCCTTGCGGTTTAAAGAGCACCTCCTCTGTGAAGCCCTCCCCAGGTGCCTCACCTGTGCCTGTATACCCCCACCCCCGCCCCCGCAGGACCTGCTTTTAATAAAATTGCTCTTGTGCACGGTCATTGTCCCTTCTAGATCATGAGCCCCTCTGGGGTGGCAAGTGCTCATTACTCATTTCCGTATCTCCAGTATGGAGCACAGGGCAATTGGTGCGACCGTGACCGCTCGTTGTCAGGGGGAGCCCTCGGCCGAGCCCGGCTCCTGCGTCAGGAAGGCCGGGGTCCAGGCCTCCTCAGCTGCTCCCAAAGCCCACTTTCAGGACGGCTGACCCACCCCTTCCTCGCCCCGTGCCCCAGCTGTGCTGCAGTCCCCTCTGTGCCACCTGCTACTTTGGCTTCTCCACCCTCGCTTCCCAGGCCGCTTTTGTTCTCCTGCGGGCTGCCTGGGGGCCTCCGTGTCATTGGGCCCTTGTGATGGCCGCCACAGCCCCTTCTCTCCCAGGCCTGCTCCGTCCCCAGTGGGTCCCCATTTCCCACCCAGAGGCATTGCTTTTACCCTAGCCTCCAAACTGTCGCCCTTTCCGCCTGTGCCCTTTCCACCAGTCTTGCCGACCTGGCTCATCTCCTTGTCCATTTTGGCAACGAGATCTGGCTCCAGACTTACTACCCAAGGAGTTTTTCCTAAACTGCCTTGCCAGGGCTCCCCACCCCTCCTGGGGACATTGAGTCTGCTAGATTCTCCTTCCCCCATTGTGATTATGGAGGGTCAGTCAGGGCGGGGCAGCGGGGAAGGAAGCCGAGAGTTGGGTGTTCGGGCTTCCCTACCTCCAGCCCTGCTACTGGCCACGCTCCAGGCATTGTCTCCGGGGGACTGAGCTGCCCACAAGGCAGCACTTGTAGTCATTTGTATCAGGTGGTGGGAAAGGGGAGGGTATCAGGCATACTTTATTATTTTTTTTTAAAGCAAAAATCCCCCCAAAACAAAAAAACCCCCAGAGATTCTTCCCAATGGGCCAAGTGCAGCACCTGAAATCCCTACACGGACTCGGGCTGGGAACTTGGGCCCAGAAGGCCAGCAGGCCTGTGAGCACTCACGCCAAGCCTGCTGCTCGCACTGCCAAGCACAGGGGCGCCCCGGAGCCTGCTCGTTATCACGGGGAGCCCTGGGCCAGACGGACTTAGGCAGGTGTTAGAATCCCTGGTCTGAGGTTCCAAGCATCTGTTAAGTCCATTTATATAGCAGAAAATAAGGGGTTAGGCTCTGCATCTGAGAGTTCAAGGACCCAAAGAATTCCAAATTCCCTGGCCTTGGCTTTAGGACCCTCCTGGGGGCATGGGGATCAAATATCTTCTTTAAACTTCTCCATTAAATGTATCCCCTCCCAGGAAAGGCAGGCAGAGCCCAGTGCCTGTCCCACAATTCCATGCCCTCTTTTCCCAACTTGGGAAGCCAGCATGTTTAGCACCCCCTGAATCCCAGCGGCTCTTTCAAATTCCCCAGCCCACCCCACTGGGGACACTGGTAATGCCAGGGTCAGGGCGGACGGGGGCTACAGTGTGGCCTGTGCCTCTCCTCTCACCCACAAGGGAAGGCCTGGGTGACGGGACCTTGGTGGGAAAGCTGGCAGCTACCCAACAGGGTGAAGAAAGGACAAGAGCCCCCTTCCTAGACTTCTCCATCACTGGTGGGTGCCGAGGGAAGGGCTGGGAGGGCCAGAGGCTGCTGTCTCCCACAGTGAGCCAACAGCAGGGAGAGGAAATGCCAGAGAGGCCGTGAGAGTGGCACTCAGAGCTGCTGTGTGCCCTCAAGGTGCCGGAAGGCCTAAGGGGAGCAGAATCGTGTCAGGTAGAGCGGAGCAACAGAGTTAATAAAGGAGATTTTACTCTTCACTCCTTTCTAGTATCTTTGCGTGCCAGAGTATTAATGCGGGTTCCCTTCTAAACTGAGCTTCTGTTTGTGAATGATCACGACCACGTGACTCAGACAATCAGAGAAAGCTTCATTAGAGAAAGGGGAGGAAATGAGGTGAGAAATGAAGACGGGAAAGACCGTTCTTCCGTGGGGAGTCGCCCTGGCATTTTCGTCCAGTTCCCTCGGAAATTTCCCCATCCCCACCTTCTCCAGCCCCGGGTTGAGCCGCTAGGCCCCCTTTCCCCAGCTCACCTGGCTAGACGGTCCCCTTCTCATTTCAAAGCCTGCCACAATATGGCTCCACTCTACTTCTGAGCCATCACTTCCAGTTAGTGCCAACTTCCTGCTCCCATTTTCTGCAAATGTTGACACTCTCCCCCACTCTCACCTACTGCAATTCTACCTGTACGGCCTCGTTCAAACGCCCTCCCTGAAGCATTTCGGCTCTCCCAGAACAGAAAGCATAGGTCCCTTCTACCACTTTGTGTAACACTTCTTTATGGTTCCTTTTATTAGTTCTTTGTGACCTCCCAGTTTCTACAATTCCGTACTTCGTTTCCTCCTGCCGCCATGGCTGCCCGCACTCCTATCTGGCTCAGCCCCCCTACTTGTATGCTGGATTCCGTCCATGTAGCCTACTCAGTTTTTCTCCTCACTCCCTTCAGGGCGCCAACACGTGCAGTCCACACCTGATGTCTCCAGTGACGTTCATGTTCTCCTCTGCCAATCTTCATCTCCTGACCTCATGATGGAGTCCCTGGACTTCTCTATCTACACACAAAACTAGTGGTCCTATTCAGCTGTGTTCTTAAAACATTCCATGTGCATCTCCCGTCCAGCTCTCTTCATCTGAACTCGACACCTATCCAACTGCCTATGGTGCGACTCTAGAATCTGACCCATTCCTGATACTTCGTTCAAAATGGAACTCCCAAACCTGCTCCCACCGCCATCTTCACTATCTTGATTATGGGCAAATCTTGGGGGTCATCCTTGACTCCTCTTTCTCTCACACTTGAGTCAGGAAGTCCTGCTGGCTTCACTTTCTCCTAACTGGTCTCCACAGGCTGTTCTCAAATCAGCAGCCAGAGTGTCCTGATGAGAGGCTGAGTCGGCTCATGCTCTCTATACCCTTTGCTTCAGTCCCTCCTGTGGACCCCATGCAGCCAATGCTGGTACTTCAACGTGTAGGCCCACGTCCGCCTCATGGCATTTGCAGACCCTTCCCAATGCACAGAAGGCCATTCTTTCCCTTAGGCAGTTGCACGGGTTGCACATTTCAAACATTTATACAACCAGCAGCTTTAGCAAGGACATAAACTTTCGACCCACCACAACATTCTCTCTGCACTCCAAAGCTCCTACCCTTTAAACTCTTCTCCATAGCACTCCTCATTGCGCGTGCGCGCACACACACATACCCGTTTTCTGTCTCCCGCCAGAGATTCCACGAGGGAAAAGACTTTGGTTTGTATTATTCACCGCTGTATCCCCCACATGCAGATTAGCACCTGGCATAGAGTAGAAGCCACTAACTATTTGTTGACAGGCCCCTAAGGATCATCTGCTTTGTCTGCCCTCCAAGAATTTTTACACAGTTGAAAGTAAGCACAAGAACTTGCACATGGTTAAGCTCTACCAAAAAAAAAAAAAAAAAGAAAGAAAGAAAGAAAGAACGAACACAACAGCTCAAAAATAAGAGTCACATCACTGCTTAAAACGGGAAGGTTTATTAAGGTTTTTCCTCAAGAGGAACAGCCAAGCCCATGCTTCTTAAGAGAAGCAATTAGCAGGAAATGTATGTCACACCTTGAGCCCAGAACCACAGGAGACTTCTTGAAAAGCCAGAGCTATATTCCCCAGTCCCCTTTTAAAGCTCTTCTTAATGTCTGCAAAACAGAATCCATGTCGCCTTCCCAGAACACAGAACTAGGCATCCAGTTCAAAGTCTCCAGCTGTTCTCAACAAGAATATTTAAGTAAGACATGGCAGTAAATAAATGGACTGTGCATTCAGCGAACCCAAGATGAAACTGCAGTTAAAAAAATTTCATATTCAATGTAAGGTCTGTACTATATTTTCAAGAATAACGTGCATTTTTTACATTTTTGGGGAAGAGAAATACTAAAAGCCTGGTGGTTGGACTACCTCAAAGCTCACATTCATTTCCCTCCCTGCACAAGATGGGCTTTTTCCAGATCCTGGACAAGTACCCAAACCACTCTGCCCTTTTAAGTTTGGAGCTGCGTTAGGCGGGGCTATTTTAATACACATTTAAGTAGCACCTTAAATAAGCACAAGACCCAAATAAACCAAAAGATTATTTTACAAGCTATTTTCTTCCTCCAAAGATCGACTTCTTCACACGCTGGTTTCACTGCACACATATAATTTATAAGAGCATATTTCAGGTCTTCTAGCATTCTACTGTGATTGCTTACCAAGGAAAATACTGAGGTAATCCTTCTGTCCCTCAGTCCTAAAAACAAAAATCAGTTACATGAACTGACAAATACATGTGTACCTAATGAGGAAAATGAGGCAAACTATTTGAACTTGGGCAGGTCCAGATAATGAAGAACGTCCCTATATAGAGAAAAATAGCTCCAGACCAGGTAACCTGTCTTAATAATGCTGGTAATAAAAGAGAGAGCAGTACCTTCCCAGAGATTCATTTTTCCCAAGTACATTCTAACTTCAAAGAAACACACTGTTTCACTGAGGGGTAAAAGGCGGTCAGTTATGATGGCAGATCAAGACGCCAAAGAGATTACCGCAAAGCTGTACGGGAAAGAGAGTAACATACCAACACCCATATTTCTCTAAACATTCCTAAGAGAACTCTGTGACCACAGTTTAATAAATTACAGCATTTTCATATCTTTGATGAATTGCTTACATATCTTTCCTGCCCAGTAGATTGGAAATTCTTGAGGAAAGGCCTTCATGCCTCTCCCTGAAGCAAACAGTGTTTATTTATATGAACAGATGGACTGAATTCATACTATTCCTTCAAGGCTTGTAGAAGTATTTAACTGGTACTGAAGCTCCCCCTGGTGGAGGATAAAATGATAGGCTGTGTATTTACTGTTCATTTTTTAAAACCACATTGGGGGCACTAGTGAGCCATGAAAGTTATTTGTGTTTTAATGGGGAAAAAATTATCAACTATGGTATCAAACTTCCTTTAAATTATATGTTACTCATCGGACCAAAGGCGTTCTACTTGAAAGAGTCACAAATACGAACGTGGTGTCAGTTTTTGGATATTTATAAGATTCATATAGATTATCCTCGAGGGCCTTTTTTCCAGCTATAAAAAATACATCAACTACATCTTACTTTTGGGCCCTCTTCCCTCTGGAACCAAGACTACAGAGTCCACAGGGACAAGACCAAAGCACATCCGTCTTCCCTTCTGACAGGCTACCCTTCCGCCTCACCCAGCAGCGGCAGTGCATCTCCCTGACTTCAGCGGGTCCTGCCCTGCAGTGATGGGTGCCGCCAGAGCACGTCTCTTCACAGTCCTATCATATCCCAAGTGGACTGTGTAAGATGTGACCAAGGAATCCAGCACTGTCATCTTTTTCTCCCATGTTCTAAAACTGAGGACAAACCAATGCTATTGGTCCAGCAGATGGTACCTTGGAAGTTATTGATTTCGTACCTATCTGGCAAATAACCACACAACCTACGTAACAGGTAATATTTAGCAATTTTTACTTACGTGTGAGATGTCTGTCTATGATTTTAAGTCCAAAGGAATGTCTGAGAGGTGAGTTTTCAAGCAGAATGGCTGTAGAGGACCTTAAAATATGCTACCTTGACCTGGACAGACTGGCCCTAATTGCTTCACTTATTTATTTTTAATTTATTGCTTTTATTAGATATCTGGCCCCTCAATCCCAGACATATGTGTAACTGGATCAGAAGTATTAGTTAACTAAATTTATTAGAAACTCAAAAGAATACAATTTCCAAAATTTTTTTTTTTTAAATAATATTTTAACATTTTCTCAGGTTGGTCAGAGCTTACATTTGGAATCTTATTCCTAAATCTCCATTTAGTAACCGGTGGCCTGACCACATTCCTGGAAAGTCTCAGCAAGGCATGAGCACTTTCACACCTGGCTGCACCGAGCCAGTATCTAGATCCCTGAGCAGTGATGTAGACTTTCTAGGACTCGTCTCCTCCTCAGTGTTCGGGGACAAGGCACAGGGTTTTCTCAGCTTGTTTCTTTCCTTCGCCAGCACTTAACTGGCCAACAAGCTGTCTTTCTGCTCTACCTCTATGGAGAACACGTAAGTCACAGCGACACCCTAGATCCATGTCCTCATTAAGCGCCATCTTTGTAAAAACAGAAACAACTGGGAAGGAAAAGGAAAGCACCACTATGTAGCCAGCTAACAGTTTCACTTGGCGGTCTCTTCCATACTGCGACTACGATACTACTTCAGATACAGTTGAAGCAAAAGCAACTGACACGTTCTTTGTATGCTTTTTTGCTTTTTCCCACTTCTCTCAAATTCTTCCATCTATTATAAAGCAAATTTGAAGATTTTTACATAACATTTCATTGGTGGGCTTATACCCAACAAATTAACAATGACAAAAGGATTCCCTTGATGAAGTTACAAGCTGTGGAAGATTTGAAATAGTAAAGTTAACCTCTGATACAGTATTAAACTTATTTTTACATATAAAAATAATACACAGTGGGATATTTTATTCAATAGGATACAATCTTTAAGATCAAGAGAGAATATACAAAACTATTCTATGTAGTCCGATGTAGTTTGCTGTAGAGTAGGAATAAATACATCTAGAACAGAAAGTGTGAGGTCTGTTCTTAGAGAAATTACCAATTACTTAGGGGTTTAAAGCCAAGTGTTCTGTAGGTACAGGCAGAAAGGAGCTACTGTTGCATTTAAAACAATGTGGCTATTATAAAATAAAAGTCTTAAATCTATAAACAATAACAAAAACACACAAACCAAATGAAAATGTACTAAAATTTAATCATCCATAAAAGCTGTAATTTAATCTGACAGTAAAACACAAGAAGCAATATTAGAGTTGGTTTAGTATATTATATATTTTAGCTTTGAAAGCCATAGAAATCAGTTATCCCAGTTTTTTTTCCTATAAAAGACCCATTTTTTCCAAAGCATTATGCACAATTTTAATTAGAATATAATGACAGAATGATATTTCATAATTTTTAAATATAAAATGAAGTCAATGACTCAAAAAGTTATCTGCTGCAATGAGTTTGAGGGGAAATTTCATAATCTATATCATTACAGATATAAAGTATAATGGTTCAACTTTTAGTGCCTGACAGGGAGGAATCATGATAAAAAGGTCAATATGAAATCATTTGATTATAGTAGCAATATCTAACATTTGAAATGCATCCATGCTCTTTTGTATAATCATATTAGAGTCAAGTATATTTATTTTCACATCTGTTATAACTGCTATTGCAAAGGAGAAATACTATTGTCTTATCTTCCAAGAGATATACACAGAGCAATTTTTTTTTCTCCAGGGAATTTGTGCAAACCAATATAAGATTTAAATTCTTCACATAATATATAAAACAGGAGAAGCCTCTTCAGATTTAATTTTTGAAGTCTGGAATGCTGGCACTTCCCAATTAGGCAACAGTTCTTCATTCCTGTAATCTAGAACATCGAATAGATATATATTTATATATATACACACACACACATATGGTTAATCTCTTGGTGTCAGATGGTAGTGAACAAGCAGATATTCAATCATATAGAAAGAAACAGATATCAGCTGTTACTAGACAACTAAATTATACTAAAACAGCTACAGTAACAGGGCTATTTTAAACTCCTTTTGAAAATATTTAAAAAATAGTTTCACAATGTGACAGTCCTGTCTGTAAAAAGGAAAACACTATTTTATTTCTATCCCATTATCATCTTATTTTTATAAAAAGGAAATGACACCTGTACATAAAATTTCTTTATCCAACCATTTCAGGACTATAGAATGTTAGGATTACCACTTTTTAAAAAAGGTTTTATTTGAGAGCGAGCGAGCACGAATGGGGGGGTGGGGAGGGAGACAGAGTCTCTTAAGCCGACTCTGCATTGAGCACGGTGCCTGATGCAGGGCTCGTCGGGGGGGCTTGATCTCATGACCCTGAGATCATGACCTGAGCTGAAACCAAGAGTCAGACACTCAACCGAATGAGCATGCAGGCGCTCTTAGGATTACTACTTCTTCTTTTTTTTTTTTTAATTTTAATTTTATTTTTTTTAAAGGAACTTTTTTTTTTTTTAATTTTATTTATTCATTCGACAGAGATAGAGACAGCCAGAGTGAGAGGGAACACAAGCAGGGGGAGTGGGAGAGGAAGAAGCAGGCTCCTAGCCGGAAGAGCCTGATGTGGGGCTCGATCCCATAACGCCAGGATCACGCCCTGAGCCGAAGGCAGACGCTTAACCGCTGTGCCACCCAGGCGCCCCAGGATTACTACTTCTAATACAGGTCAGGACCAGAAGAAATGACACAGAAAGAGGTGACCCCCATAAGCAAGGGCAGAAGACTCCACATTAGTTGTATTGCTCAGCAGAAAAGAATGAGGTTAAAGGAAGAATTTCCTGAAGATGAATTTCTCTTCCAGTCTTTAGAAGTGGGACATACTAGAAAGAGACTAACATGTTTCAATACAATCTTGCTTAAAGGGTAGGGTCAGATACACCGCCTTCAAGGTTCATGTACTCTTACTAAAAACATATGTAGCTATTTAAATTTACCCCTTATCTCAGTACTTTTCAAGTGGGATCAACATGGCACTTCCAGTCTATAATCACTCTGTGATTGCTTTGCTTTGCCAAGTATTCTGACTGCTATATGACCCGTTATTTGGTATTTCAAACATCCACAGAGATCTCAGGTGACTTATTAAATATACTGTTAGGCTGAATTACATATCAGAGCCTAAGAATTTATACAACCAGGATGAAAGTCTTATTTCTAGAGGTAGGCCAAGATCTCTCTCCTCTGTAAAACACAATACACTGCAGGGTGTATATGAATGAATTTTCATCACAGGCCAGGAGATGGCACCTCTTCCTTTAAACATAAGCTAAAACATTTTCTAGAGAATTGGAAATTAAACTAGGGTCAGCTAAGGTAATGGCATCAACGAGACAATCAACTATAGTTGACTTAACTAAGAGAGTTAAATGATATAGTTCAGAACGGGAATTAGAGTCCTATTTTCCTTACCTTTGCACCCTGACCTAAACAAACACACCAGCAAATTTTAAAATAATCACCTCCAGGGAGCTAATGATTTATAGTTGTTGAATCAAGATTTCATTAAAAGCCTAAAGCAAACATTTGACCAGAAGCTGTCTTCCTTAAATCCAACCAGAGGCAACCCCATGCTCTTTCCTCCTTTCTGCCCATTTTCCTTGACCTTCACTTAAAAAGGGGGGGGGGGAATAACCAAGAAAATTAAATTAAATTAAATCACATTAAATTAAAGGGGGGTACAATTACTTGGTTGTTTCCCTGAGGAGAGAGATTCATCCGTCTCTAAGGAAGCACACTTTAGTTAATTTGGTGCTCTGAAAGAGGTAATCGGCTTGATGGACCCAAGAGACTTAACAAGACTTGGTGTAACCAACTCTCAAGTGGGAACAGTAGACTTTCCTCTAACCGGACCCAGATCAGTCATATGCACGTAACCAGCATCAAATTACCTCATAAAATCACTTCATCAAAGTATTCTACGATGGTACAGTTTGTAGCGTTTGTGAAGATAAGTGGAAACTGTTCAGGGGATCTCATATACATAATTAGAGAAAAAGAAACAAATGGTCCCGCAGGGCCTGGTTTCTCACTTGACAGGCAGCTTCAATGCTACCACTAATTTCTCTCCAATGGGTTCACTTTAATGAAAACTTAAGTGGTACTTAAAGTCAACTACCACCTAGAAGCCTACAGACAAAACATTTCAAAGAAGTCAACCTAGACCCGAGAGGAAATGACTACCAAAACATAGCACCAGAAACCCAGCAGAAATGGCTTGAGTTGGGGCGCCTGGGTGGCACGACGGTTAAGCGTCTGCCTTCGGCTCAGGGCGTGATCCCGGCGTTATGGGATCGAACCCCACATCAGGCTCTTCCGCTATGAGCCTGCTTCTTCCTCTCCCACTCCCCCTGTTTGTGTTCCCTCTCTCGCTGGCTGTCTCTATCTCTGTCGAATAAATAAATAAAATCTTAAAAAAAAAAAAAAAAAAAAAGGATTGGAAGTTCCAGTGTCAAATCCCTTAAAAAAAAAAAAAGAAATGGCTTGAGTTAAAAAGACTGATAATACCAACTCTGGGGAGGACGTGGAACTCATAAACTGCTAGTAGGTGTGTAAACTGGTACAATTACCTTAAAAGACTTTTTAGCAGTATCTACTAAAGCTATCTGTGTATATAGTGTATAGTCTGGCCACTTCGTTCCTAGGGTACATACCAAATGGTATGATGCATATATGCATACAGACTGATGCAAGCATGCACAGAATTATCCATATTAGTTCTTGAAAAGGATCCGAATGTCCATCAGTAGCAAAATACATAAATATACTGCTTGTACAGTCAAGCAATAAAACTGAACTACGGCCATATGCTACTGCAGTAGTATCCTTGTTAGGATAATTCTTGAAAACCTATTTTTGAGTAGAAGTAGCCAGACAGAATACCTGTTTTTGTTAATGTTAAGCTCAAAGAGACACCAAGACTAATGATGGTGTTAGAAATCAGGGCAGGGGTTACCCTGGGGGAGGAATGACTCTTATTGATACACAGAGCTGTGTTCGCTTTGAAATAACACATCAAATGTGCACTGAAGCATTTTGTTTCAGATGAACCACGTTTGACTTTAATTTGGCAGGAATTCAGGGGTGACCCTGGAAGGAATTCTACCTATTCAACCACTATTTTTAGAATACCCGTTCTGTCGCCGGCACTGGGGACACCGTGGTGAACAAAACCATCTATGGTCCTTGTCCTCAGACAGCTTACAATCTCATGGGGAGAGACAAATTATCAACAGATGAACACATCACATCTGCAAGATATGTATCACATTTACAAGATACCGAAACCTGGAAATACCCTAACACTGAAATGGGAAGTGGTTAGGGGTGGGGAAAGCCCAAAATAAGAGCATGAGCAAGGCATTTGTTACGCTTTCAGTATCTTACCTGGCTCAGAGCTGCTGCTTACCGTGGGTCTAAAGCAGCAGACAGGATTTCTTTTTAGGCTTCTTCTTTTCCACTGGTGTTTTCCTATTTATCTGTCTGACCAGGTCATAAAATATCTAAATAAAAACAAGAAGAAAAAGTCTTATTCAACAAACACTTGCGATCTTGCTCCACAAAACCATCCTGGTTCTGTTAAATGTTATTCTGCTCTTGCATCTGTATTTTGCTGCTTTATTTTAACTGCAGGTTTCTTAGAAGCTCCAGGTGGCTCCCAGTCAGGGTAAAGCAGGACTTACCAAGAGACCATGAGGGAAAAAACTTGCTCTTAGATATTCGGTATCAACTTAAGAAAAAAAATTAGTAGTGAAAAACAAGGTAGTGAAGTTATATTCTTCATGGAATCTTCTAAGCTTCAAAACATAATCATTAAGGGAATTGTTAATGCTCAACTTGAATCTTCACATTTTATTTTTTAAAAACTTCCAACTTGGGGCGCCTGAGTGACTCAGTTGGTTAAGTGTCCAACCCTTGATTTCAGCTCAGGTCATGATCTCAGGGTCCTGGGAGAGAGCCCCATGACTGGGTCCCTGCTCAGCGGGGAGTCTACTTGTCTCCCTCTCCCTCTGGCCCTCTCCTCGCTCTCGTGCACGCTTGCTTTCTCAATCTTTAAATGAAAATATGTTAAAAAACTTCAAACTTACAGAGAAGTTGCAAGAATACCAAGGACTTGTGTATATTCTTTACCCAGATTCACCAATTAGTAACATTTTGCCACGTGTACTTTATCATTTCTGTCTAAATACACTCTTATTTTCTAAAGCATCTGCGAGTAGTCTGCACACAAGAGGTCCCTTAACGGCTGAATGTATGTCTCCTAGGAACAAGGATGTTCCTCCGTAACCGTGTTGCACTTACACGTTGAGTACGTTCGAGCACCGATGTTACTCTGTTTCATCTACAGCGCAGATCCCAATTTTATTAGTTACCCCAGTAATGTCCTATATAGAATTCCTGCCCCCCATCCCCCCACAGGATCCATCTAGGATCACATACTGCATTTAATTTTCTGTCACTTTAATCTTTTAAAATCTGGAACGGTTCTTCAGTCTTTGTCTTTCATGAAAGGCACTGTCATTTCTGAAAACGGATGGCTAGTAACTTCACAGAATTCCCCTCAGTTTGGGTTTGTCTGATGTTTCCTCATGATTAGATTCATGTTATATATTTTTGGCTGGAATAGGACAAAAGAGATACCGTGTTCCTCTCAAGAGACCACATGTAAAAGCACATGACTTTTGTTTGCTGCTTTTGGTGATATTAATTTTGGCTAAAGTGAGAAAGAGAAAAAGCGTGTGACCTCAATTTGAAGTGACAATCTCTGTTAATACATCTTCTGTACTCATTTTGGATGAAAAACGCAAGGCATCAAAGATAAAAATACAATAGTACTTACTTCACAGAGGCAGATTATTTTAATTCTGATATGTTTATATGTTTCATAGTGCTAAGTATGGCCAAGTATTAGAACAATTAAACAACAGATCAGCTGAATTTGGTTCTTTGCTATGAAATGCAAATACTTATTAATGACCTGAGAAGCAAATATCACAGAATCTCTTTACTATTACTCATCTGTAATAAATAGCACTTTGTAGAAGTGTATCAAAAGGTCCTAGCTTTTAGGGGCATTACAGGGGCAAACAACAAAATCTGAATATGCACTGAACAGGGACTGTGTAAGTAACAATTTTCTTGATTGTAATAATTGTGGTTGTGTAAGAAAATGTCTTTGATCTAAGGGTACATACAGTAATATATTTAGGAGTAAAGGAGTATGATACGTGAACACTGACAAAATGTTAACTGGTGAATCTGGATGAAGAGTAAACAAATTCTTATTGTTCTTACATATTTTCAGTAAGTTTTAAAAGTAAAATATTTTTAAAATCGTTTCTTTAATAGGGTGCTCAGATAAAACAACTTCTATTTATTTTTTAAAATGGTCCTAAGATTACAAGGTTAAATTATTAAAAGGAAAAAAAAAGCCACTATTGAGTGATTTATCCCAAAGCTTTAAGTGATTCATTTATATTCTCTTCTTTCTGCTCCATCCTCCCCACTGCCATCTTCTTCAAACCATTTAACTTCTCTATTAATCTTATTTCTAAGAAAGTTGAAAACACCGGATTTATGAACAAAACAGCAGTCTGTTTCACAACTCTGAAACCCTCTAAGAACTTAATATGCATAAGCCACGAACAAGTTCTTATTTGTTCCCTAGCCTTAATGCATAAGCTATAAGATGAAAAATTAAAAGGACGAACTAAAATAGTCAAAGAATCAAAACCACACGTTTCTTCATGCCATCCGGTTTTGGGTCTGTGGTACTACACTAACTGACTCTGTACTGACATCCTCAATGACGTCTTTGGCAAACGCTGCCCACCTCACCGCAGCAGCTGGTCCAGGGATGAAGGGAAGTTCAAACTGTACTAAGTATTTGGTTAGATACGCTCAGAGGCCTCAGCCTAGGTTCTTCCTCATCTCTCTGAACTACAGAAAAATCTAAAGGGAACACAGAATGGTTTCTCAATCCCTTTGCCATTACCCAACTGGGATGTCTTGATTCCAATTATTATTCGAGCCTCAGCAAAGAACAATTAATTCTTGATTAAGACTGATGTGATTCTAGTATTGCTATGTCCCACTTTCAGAACATAGTAAAAATGGTGTGGAGAAGAGTTTAAATATATATATTCTGATACAGGTATCAGGGAGTTAGAGGGCTACTTAGCCAAGCACTATGCCCCTGTGTGATTTGAAATTTGAGTCCAACAGAAATCACATGTATATTTACAAAGCATTAGCTGGCTGAGGAACTATTAACTATCAAAGGAACTCTGTAGCTGGAATATTAGGCTATAAAGAGAAACATTAAAAGAAACTCAAATATTATACTCTAGCATAAAGTTTGTATATCCCTCAAAAGACTGAAGATCCTTAAATAGCTAATGTATTCCATTCTGTTTTACTGTTCTCCATTTTTAATAAATCCTCACACCAAGGTTTAACAAGACTGCTGTGAAAATGAAGCTCTGGGGCACTGGAGACTACAATCCAGGAGGCTTAGCAAGTAGCAGGTGAATTCCCACAAACATGTAATGCTTTAAAACGAAGGAACACCTCTAGTCCACAGTGCTCACTGGACCCTGGCCCACCCCAGCCCCAGCAGAGCCAAGTACTGTGAACCTGGTGGGCAGGTACCAGTGAGGGTGAGGACAGGGACAGCAAGGAACCAGATATCTAAGGCCAATCATCCTGCAGGTGGTGACCCTGCACTACTGTTTCCCTGGCCAAGCTCACGCATCAATCCTAATGTTTTCCCCAAGATTTATTTATTTATGAGACAGCGAGTGTGCGAGGATGCACGAACCCCCTGCTCAATGCTTTTTTTTTTTTTTTTAAGATTTTATTTATTTGACAGAGATAGAGACAGCCAGCGAGAGAGGGAACACAAGCAGTGGGAGAGGAAGAAGCAGGCTCATACTGGAGGAGCCTGATGTGGGGCTTGATCCCATAACGCCAGGATCACGCCCAGAGCCAAAGGCAGACGCTTAACCGCTGTGCCACCCAGGCGCCCCTGCTCAATGCTTTTATCTCTGTTTTCTCTTTCTTTTCTTTCTTGAGAAAAGACTATACTAAAACTACAAATTTTAGGGGTGCCTGGGTGATTCAGTTGGTTGAGCGTCTGCCTTCAGCTCAGGTCATGATCCCGGGGTTCTGGGATGGAGCCCTGTATCAGGCTCCCTGCTCAGAGAGGAGTCTGCTTCTCCCTCTCCCGCTGCACCCCCCTCCGCCTTGTACATTCTCTCTTTCTCTCTCTCGATAAAATCTTTAAAAAAAAAAACTTAAAAATTTTATTTTTTTCAAAATAACATCTATAAAACTGTAATTCCACAAGAGAGAAAGGTGAAGCTAAAAGCACATCATACTTCCTTGCATTTACTTGGCAGTGAAAAAGAAATGACTACTGAAGATCTCAGCAGGACTTGTTCCCCACCAGGATGTAAACTTCTCTAGGGCAGGAAATAGTGTCTGTCTGGATCACTCTTACCCCAGTGCCTAACACACTGCCAGAGACATAGGCACGCAATAAATATTTGCTGGATGATGATATTTATGAATTTTTTTACGTACTTATAAAAGTTGGTTTTACCTAAAAAAGCAAGCTGTAACGTTCTTGGTTATTTGAAAACAGAGGATTTGTACCAAGCTTAATTTTTTTTGCCTGTCAGATGTTTAAAGTAACTTAGTTAAACAACAGCCTACAACCGTAATATTAAGTCAAGGAAAACTGACCTCCAGACCCAAAGGCCAGAGAGGAACAGCAAACAAAAACAAAAGATGCTGATAACCTAAGGCACTCGTAACTCTCACCGATGTGATAAGTGAGCTGAACTGGCTGATTACCTGTGATGCCACAAATGACAAGCCAACTGGCACGTGAAGACTTTTGCCTGAGGGGAAAGGAAAGAAGCCTACTCTGGTTGGTTGGTTGGTCTTTTAAAAAGCTTATGTTAAAACTAACAAAAGCAAAGAGAACTTCTGGAGGTTTTGGTCGGTTGGTGGCAGCAGGTGGAACTGCACGGATCTTTCAGGGACCCAGGAGGGTATCGGATTGACACCCAGGCAGTGAGCATGCTTATTAAGCAGTCCTGTCACAGCTACGTTCTCAGGATGGTGGAAGGCTTAAGTCACAGACAAAAAAAGCCTTGGGCACCTGCCACATCAGGTCTCAAAGAGTGGGTGAATTCTAGCTCCATGTCCATGCTCACAGATTCCTCTCTTTGAGTCAGAAACCGAAGGAGAGCATGACTCAAAACACCAAATTCTGTGATATCCATGAGGTAATATCTTTCTGTATAAGTTCATAAGCTCAATAACAACTTTGATTTTTGTCTTTTCCTACTTGACTTTACAACCTCTTTACACACGTGTCTAGGTAACTGTTACAGTGCAAGGGTGATAGGACACTTTGCATACACCACCTTCTGGCATATCACTCAGGAGCTTAGCAGGACTTGAAATACATTGTTTAATTTCAACTTTCTCTCTGCCAGTAAGGTAAATATTAAGTGTCCTCATCACAGCCATCAAAGTGGTTTTACACAAGTGAGAGAATATGGTTTCTAGGAATTACTTAGTGTTCTCTATACATGGATAGAATCATGACCACTTAGAAGAACAAAACTTTTCTTCAAAAAATCTGGTTTTGGCTATTAACTTAAAAGAAAGGTAACTAAAAAGGCACTTGTTTGTGCTGCCTCCAGCTGTAGGTTACCTCATTAACGTTGATCTTTGACTTCGCAGAAGATTCTAAAAAGGCACAGTTACACCACTGTCTTGCTAAATTCTGACCCTGTTCTTTGCCAACTACTCGCTCATCTTCCAGGTCACATTTATTGCCAACCAAAATCATTGGAACCTGTGGGAAGGAAAAAACAAACCATATGAGCACTAGCATACTTGTCCCTTAGCCTCTTTTAAGTAAGCAACTACCTGTCACCAACTGAAATATATTAGGACTGTAAGCTTCACCAAGTGTTAAAAAAAATTATATGTATGCACACTGGGGGAAAGAAGGTGAATGGAGGGGCAAGAGACAGAAAAAATATGGCAGAGATCCTACTACACTCATTTGCTAAATTATTTTAAGGATATAATGGCATAATTCTCATGTAGACTACTATTAATAGCTGAATTCCGAGTACAAAAATCTGAAGGAAAAGAAACCTCCCGCAACGCAGAGAAGAATGTATTCACTGGGCCCAACTGTGGTTTAAGTGCTTCGTCTCACAGGTCCAACAGATTCCAACAGTAGTTGGCAAGACCGACACAGTAACAGGTTCTACTTCTATATCTGACGTTAGGTCTGAAGACCAATTTAGGTGAGATGTTAAGAAGGAATAACAATAAAAATAGAGCCACAAAGCAGCTATGCCTTCCCTTTCTCCCCATACCAGAAATGCTGCCCCTACTTGCAATAAAACAAGTTGCTAACAGACTGTATCACACCCTTAGATAAAAGGTGTCCACAGAACAAAGTCATTTGTGAGGAGATGGACACACACATAAGAAAGGATTTAAGGGAGGTGGTGGATCTTGTACCTAAAATAGGCAATTATCACATGTTTGATGAAACATACTAGACATCTGCAAGTCCATCTTTTTTAGTTATGACACGAGATAAAGAGATTAACATTACCAGAGGTCAGTGATTTGCATATAATTGCCTATGAAAACAGAAGTCTCCTAGATAAATTACTCATGGGAAGGCAGAGAACTATTCATTAGGTTACGGGTGATCATGAGTCATATGGCAGAAATCCCTTCCGCCTACATTATTGCCCAAAGTTAAGGTCCTGAGCAGGTGCGTATGTTCCCATTAATAATGAGAGAGAACACGCAAAAACAGAAAGAAAGGTACAAATGAAATTTTATATCCCAATTTATACAGCTGAAAAGGAACTCTCTGTAGTTCAAAACTGAGGTAAACATGTAAAATATACATTTCATCTTTACAAAAAGGCAGAACAGCAATGACGTTATTCATCAAATAAAACAAGAATTCTGCAACAAAAATGAAATGAAAAAATATAAAACCCAGTTAATCAAAATCTTCAAAATAATTCAAAGGAAAAAAAACTATAAGTACAACTACACCAAGAGAATTTTAGAAATGGAAAATACCATTATGGTTCTTACTAGTGCTCTTCAAACACTGTTTCTGACATAACTGCCACCTTTCAAAGCTCAACTAGAGTCCCACTTCTCCCAGGTACTCGGACTCCTCTTCCTTCCCTACTGCACTTATTAGCACACAGCACAATGAGCACTTTATCATAAGTGCCTCCGTCTTAGCATATGATTTGTAGGGAAATTTAGAAAGTTGTAACATTTTTTTTGATCACAGAGACACCTTTAGGTATGTCGTAGATACCCTCCAAATCCTCTTAGTAGAAAAACAGACACTTTTTATTTGGCCACAGAGAGACAGCAGGATGTCTTGTAGTGAGAAAAACAGGGGCGCCTGGGTGGCTCAGTTGGTTGAGCATCTGCCTTTGGCTCAGGTCATGTCAGGCTCCCTGCTCAGCGCAGAGTCTGCATTTCCCTCTCCCTCTCCCCCTCTGCTTGTGCTCTGTCTCTTTCTCTCTCTCAAATAAATAAATAAAATCTTTAAAACAAATAGAAAAATACTTACATCTTCTGTGTCCTTAACCCGTAAAATCTGTTCCCTCAGGTCCTGTAAGTCATTAAACGTGGACTGAGCTGTAATAGAATATACTAGTGCAAACCCTTGGCCATTCTTCATATACAAATCCCTCATTGCTGTAAATTGCTCCTATAATAAAAAATGTACAATTGTAAGTATGATTTCTTGAATGTACCCTGGAACAATTTAAATCCGAATAATCACAAGTAAGCTACTGAATTTTTTCTTACACGCTATCATGACAGGAAACATAAGACCTATTACACACTTTCTAGAAACTCTGAGGTAGGTGTTCTTGTTCCCTACTTATACAACTAGAAGCAATGACAATGAACTAAGGAATGAGAAGGAAGATCTTAACCACCTTGTCAGGCCGTACCACGCTTTCCGTGTGGTTTAGAAAACCGCATATAATTCCTTTGTACATACAGATCCTAATTAAATTATTTTGATGCTACTAAAGACGACCTCCAAGAAAGTGCTGTTAGAAAAGAGAAGTCCAAGTACTGAATCCCGAGGCCCTCCAACATTAAGGGGTTGGGAGAAAAGAGAGGTCCAAGTACTGAAGCCCGAGGCCCTCCAACATTAAGGGGCTGGGAGATGAAGACAAATCAGGAAGGAGACTTAGGAGTAACCAATGAGAGAGGGAGAAAACCAAGCAATTGTTGGTTCCTGGAAGCCAAATGAATACAATTTTTACAGAGGACAGTGATCAACTGAGTTGGAGGCTGCTGAAAAGTCCAAGGGAGTTGAGGATACGTGCAGAGGGCTGATCATGAATGACAGGCCATGGACTTGAAGCTATGTGAAGAGGGGGTTAGCATATGAGGACAATCAAAGGTGGTGGTTAATGGACTACAGGTTCCAGTGAAGTTGAAAGTATAAAAGGAAGCGAGATGGAAAAACAAGAGGTGGAGCGTAGCATGCTCGAAAATGAAGTGAAGGTGGTATCACAGTTATTGTGATCATATAGTCTAGGTAAGGCCGTGGGCGGGAATGGCTGAAGCAGTACGGAGGTCAATAAACTGGTAGGCCGAGGAAATGGATCATCTATAATATCCGTATAGATTCTTTTTGAATACTAAAATCACCAAGAATTCGGACTGAAGCAGTGATGAAGAGAGTGAGCAAAAATCTTCAAGGAGTAAGGAGTGATCTGGAACACAATTAATGAGCATCAACTACTTTCCAAGCTTATGCAAGGCACTGGGGACACAGACAACTAAACAGGCAAGACACAGTATGCTGAGCACTAGGATGGGAGAATGACAAGATGTTTAAGAGCACAAAGGAAAGATCTCTACGACAGGGAAGAACTTCCTTAATTTGGACAAGAGGAAGAACAAAGAGCTCCTTCACACCTGGGGAGGTGATGAAAGGAGAAAGTAGAAAACTGCTCTTTAACTGTTGGGTTATCTGGGAACAGAGAATGACTGCCGATTCAGAAGCTAAGGAAATATGGGGGGTTGGAATGGCAAAAGGGGGAGATATTTTGAGTCAGCATATATAAGAAAGATGTAGTTCTAATGATCCCAAACTTCCTACTGGAATCAAGATTTATTTTCTCACAAAAGAATGGAAAAATATAGTACCATTAGCAATATAATTACTCCAGTCTACTTATATGCTTTTCTTAATGACATAAAACTTTCTCATCATTTATAAAATTATGTGGAAAATTTGTGCTAAATTTTAAACAACTTATAACATTTAAGAATACCATCCATTCTAAAGCTGAGAACTGCCTAACAGGTAAAGTCTACGTATATGGAGAAAAAAAGAAAAATTACTTAATGTGTGCATTTATGGCAGTATACAGGAAATCATCAGCAATTAGTAACAAAATTGTAAAGGAGACAACAAATGTAGGCAATGAAAATAAAAGCAAATACTTGGAGCTCATACTATATAACAGGCATTGTGCCAAGTAATTTATAATCATTATCTCATTTGATCATTACAAGCACCCTATGATATATTAATATCATCATACACTAGCATTTAAAGATGAGAAAAATCAGGCCCAAAATAATCCTAAAGATTTCTGTCAGAAAACATGTATCTGTCAACAGCCCCTTGAGATGTTAAAATAATAATAAAAGGCAAAAACAATTTTTATAAAAATTAATGACTATGGTGCCAAGAGACAAAGTCTTATATAAACCCAGAGAAATACCTATTTTAACTAAAATTCTGGATTTAAAATACCTTTTTTAAAAAAAAGCAGTAATAGGGTAATCCTTACCTCAATATAGGTAAGGAAGATACCCAACATACACATTCTGTAGGTTAACTCGACATATGATGTAAGAGTGGTATGTGGGCATGAAGTCTAACACAGATGGTTGGAAGCACAGAAGAAAATTTAAGAAGCCCTACATTTAGATAATTTGTTCTTAATCAGAATAATTACTTTTATTCAGAGGAATTATTCAGATAACAAAACCTGTTCACTAACTAAAATCTATTAGAAAAAGAGAAAACATCCTTACTGTTCCTGCTGTGTCCAGGATTTCGAGCATACACTGTTGGCAATCTACTTCAACTTGCTGTTGGGGAAGGGAGGAAAAATGAAAGAGTAATATCAAAATCAAAATGTCAGTCTGTTTTCCTGCCACCTCTTCACTCCAAGTACCTAACAACTATAAAGCCTTTTCTCTAGGAGTTTGCTATATTGGCTGAGACTTGACTTGCTACTGTCATAAAGAACAGGAGGTCTCAAGCACGTTCTGTTAACATGACCAAAGCCACGACTATTAATGCTGAGTTTAGATATTTTCTGACCACTGGAAACTGAGTAATGATTTTTGCTATTATGAGAAGGCAATGGTCATATCCTCCAATTTAAGAAAAACTTCAACAAACAGGTATAGTTCTAACAGAAATAAAAATGTATAAAAATATGTATATTTATATTATCGTCAAAGAAAACAAAGCACCAAAGTATGAAATAGCTCAACATGCAGACAAGACTTTAAAGAAACTTCTGCCAACTTACACGTTCAAGTTGTTCAAGTTTTATTAAAATGTGCCCCAAATGTAACACACAGAAAAATTTTAAGAGATAAAGGGAATGCAGAAGTGCTAAAATGAATAACACTGAACTCATACAGTCCTTAAGACTTTAAGAACAAGATACGTCTTCGGAAACGCTATGTGCATAAGGTGAAATTTTATATACCGAATTGTATTTCCCCAGTGCTTTATAAAGTTAAGCGAAGGGTGGCCTAAAGAAAGTATCGACTATCAACGGTGTAGAAAATTTTTAATAAAGCAGTGATTAAGAAAAGTGTCAAATCGTCAACATTCTAGGTACGGATCTGTTTGTAGTTACAGCTTTAGCCAGCAACTTATTTGGGGGCAATTTTAGTACCGCAACACTGTCTTCTAAAAATAAACATAACAACATAAGGCCTATTTTAAATGCTTCTGTGTCAGATCAGGGATTGCTGAGAAGCACCACTGGCGGTGCTAGAAACTCACTGTCGCACCACTTACAGGACTACTGATGTAATCTGCACAATCAGTAAGTAGGCACACTCAATGAATAGTCAACTATGTCTGTAGTTTCTCAATGCACCTAGAACACAATTTTATTTCCAATTTGCAGATAACGAAACTGCTCTGCCAGTATGGCTGGAGGAGCTTACATAATTTAATAAAACTTACAACACTATTACAGGTAAATTCTACAACATCTAACAAAGTAACCCTTTCCTATTTGTTGAAAGGTAGGTTTAATTCTCTGCCTCCCCCCTTAACATACTTGGGAAATAAAATCCTGAAAATTCCTCATAATGCTAGTCTTATAATGAAATAAAATAGTATTTTTTGTCAAGACTAATTTTTTTCTTTTGAATAATCTTTAGATGTTTTAGAACTTTGGCTTTAGGGTCACAGTAAAATGGAGCAGAAAGTACAGTGTTTCCATATACCCTTCTCCTGCTTCCCACCAGCCTTTCCTACCATCAGCCTCCCACACCAGAATGGTACATCTGTTAGACTCAATGAACCTACGTAGAGACATCATTATCATGCTAAGTCCACAGTCTACCTTACGGGTTTACTCTTGGTGTTGGACATTCTATGGGTTGGGAAAATGTGTAATGACATGTATCTACCATTATAGTATCATACAGAATCCAATAGCTAATTTCTTAGAGTCTAAAGATGAAATACCTTCAAAGTTATTATAAAACCAAACAAAAATAAAAACTTTCAGTCACTGGATAACTTTGAACATAAAAGCAATCTTAATTTTACTTCACAAGATGTGTTGTCAAAAATATACCTACTATTTATATGCAATTTTTCTACATTAACCCCCCGCCCCCAACCAGGAAAATGTGTACATTAAAGAACAGATTACTAATCAGTAACAGAACATACAGCTCTCTGTAGCTACATAATTAGGAGTATTTTATGAGAAATAGTCTGTCCCGGTGAAAGTTTTAAAAACAGATACAGAAGGAACATTTGTATCACTTCACAAAAACAATTTTTAAAAAGCAATTCTATGGATCAAGTTTTAAAGTCCTAAGGAACTATTTGTAAGCATGTGTACACAAGTTTCACATTTTACCTTTCTGTAGGAATCTTCTATCGTTGGGTCATATTTTTCAACAAAAATTCCCTGAACAAACTGAACTGTCTAGAAAAAAAAAAACAGAGAAAAGTTAAGAACTTAAAAAAAAATCAGCTCTTTTAGAATGCTACTCACACCATCATAAAGTGATAAGGACTAAATGAAATTACGTGAAAATTCTGGGTAAACATGCAGATGTGGAGTCTCATTATTTTTCAATACAAGGATACATCCCCAACTAAGAGGGCACATTGAGAAAGGAGGTGGTCGAGTTAAAAGCTGTCAGCAATGCTGCCCCCAACTCCCACTGTGAAATAACTACTAAGTTTCAAAATACAGTGAAGATACAAATAAGGACACAGATCAATTCTAATGAATGAAAAAATGAAAATTTATCAGTATTTAAACTCCTAATACCTCTTTATGTATCTACAGTAACTTCTATTTCATGCCCTTCAAGGAATGAGACAAAAGGTTCTAAATTTTTAAAAATCTTAAAACAGTCTGATTGTGGGGAGAAAGAGAAAAGGAAATTAAAAAGTACTGAATTAACTAAATTTATAGTCACATTCAAGTTTCATGTTCTCTCTAGAAGTAGTTATTTTTCCAATTTGCCAGCTGAGATTCAAATACACAAACTTTCTGATCCCAAAGCCTTCCTTTTTTCATCGGAAACAATGCCTACTCAGCTTTTTCACATTATCTACTTCTCCCTCTAAGATTTCTATAAACACAGACTTGAAACCAGGTATTTTATCATTTGGTAAATAAGAAGTACTAAAGATGGTTGTGAAATATTGCCTGGACAGCTTTAAAACAGGGTCTGGTATACTGCCGCCTAAAAGCAAGGCAGGGGGAGAATGTGGCCTGAGGTCACCTACACTTCAACTATGCACTATTTTAGTTTGAGCTAAACACATTAACTGAATGTAGTAAACTTCAAACTTCTTCCTCTTACTAAGCTCCTGTTCTTCAAAGGAGACTCAGAATATAATTACACCAAAAACTTTAATCATTATTTTTCCAAGGATTTCATCACCTCAACTTCTTAGTACTACACAGAATTCAAACATGGAAAACTTCCTAATAATGCTTTACACTAGAACAGAGGTTCTCAAAATGTGGTCCGGAGCAGATGTTTAGAAAAAACCCTATTGTCCTCATAACACCAGCACACGCTTGCTTTCTCTCCTAAATTGACAGTGTTTTCCAAGGGGTATATAGCATATGCTATAGCTAGATACTAGATGCAGAAGCGGGCACGAGAACCCACGTGCTTTCTATAAGTCAGTTGTCAGAGACTAGCAAAAATGAAAACAATCTCCCACTTTTCACTTCCTTCTTCCTAAAGCAAGCTTTCCTTATTTCTCTGGATCTCATCTTCTCAGTTCTCAGGGACATCCCATTCATTCACACCGACTTTTGTTTTATTCCTTCAAGTTTTCCTACGGGATCCTCCTCTTCCTTCTTTACCTATTGTACTTTCTGTGTTAAAATCAAAAACAGAGACCAGCCTGAAAATTCCCTGAGCAGATAAAAGCAGTTTAGTCATGTAAACAAAGCTGAATTTAGCTTATTTAGCAAAGCTCCATTGACCTGGGGGTCATTTCTGGCTTATGCCTCTGGAAATCAAAAGCAAAACTCACACTGTTTCCCAAAGTTGATATGAGGTAACCACTAACCAATTCTCTATCATTTAAAGGAAATTCTAACACTAGAACCAGTCACTGAAGAATAAAATCACTGCATTCTCACTCTGTAAGCTGCTTTATAACAAGATACCCCTGAGCCTCATTCCATGCTCTGGTTGAAGGTTTCCAGTTGGCAAACTGTCTTTCTGGTGTGTGCACAATAAACTAACTAATCACTACTTCAGTGACCCATTAATTTCACTTCTGTTATTTCTTGAACTTTTGACACCTATAACAATTATTCCCTTCCTGTCCTATGTCGTCACTGTCCTTTCCGCAGGATTACTGCCTCCAGCACACAGACTGTTTGCTCTACCATCTCCCACCCAGAAATAAAAATCGCCCTTAAGTCCGCGACTCCTCCAGCTTCACCCCCCTCTCATAACCAAACTTCTTCACCTGTCTACAATCGCGGTTCTGTTTCTTCAGCGCTCATTTACTCTTCCACCCCAGCATGGTTACGGCACTATCAACCTTACTGAAGCTTGCTTTTATCAAGGCCAGCCCCCTCCAGGTTTCCGCATCATCTGCTTCCTCTCCTCAACTTGACTTCTGAGCAGTCAGTAAAGATGCTTTCCTTACATTCAAGTATAAGATATACTCTTCTATGCTGGAGCCTTCAATCCTACCTACTCTTTATAGGTTGAGAGGTACTCAGAGCTCAGTTCTGAGTTCTTTCTCTAGTCTCTCCCTAGACAACCTCATTTATTCCTATGGATTTTTATTTTCAATTATTTTTTATTTTTGAAAAGGATGTAATCCATGGACATAGGCCAAAATATGAAAGACATAAAAGAGTATGCAGTGGTAACCAACCCTACCTATCACCTTGGTCCCTAATTATCCAATTCCACCCCCAAGTAACCAGTATGTTACCTGTAGCTTATTTAACCTTGCAGAGAGAGTCTCTACATTTTATACTATCTTCCCCCTCACCCTCCTTTTTTTCTTATCAAACGATCGTCTACACTGTTTGGTACCTTCTCCCCCCCTAAATAATACATCTTAGGTATCACTATCTATCAGTATATACAGAGCTGCTACATTCTTTTTAATAGTCATATATTATTGTACTCTAAATGTATATTAAAAACTTACTTTTAACCAGCCCCTATGGTAGACATTTAGGTTGTTTCTAAACTCTTACCGCTGTAAGGAATGTTGCAATCGATACCCTTGACCACATTATTCTGTATATATGAACTTATATGTGAAATTTCTAGAGACTTGCTGAATTGAAAGTTATATGCGTTTATTTTTATTTTTTTAAGTTTTTTTATTTTTTTAATTTAAGTAATCTCTACACCCAATGTAGGGCTCAAACTCACGACCCCAAGATCAAGGCACATGTTCTTCCGACTGAGCCAGCCAGGTGCCCTGAATATACGCATCTAAAATGACAGATATTCTCATTCACCACAGAGGTAATAATTTACAGGTACTAATTTAAAAGTAACATAATTCTCATGAAATTAAATACCACTGATATATTCATGGTGCCCCAAATCATATCAAAAGTCTCTTTTAAGCTTATTATCTTGAGGATCCAATTACTTATTTGATGTATTTATTTTAACATCTCACATAAACAAATTTGACATGACTCTTGAGTTTTACTCACAGATCTGCTCATTCTTCAGTGTTTCCCTTTTATTTAAATGATCCATCCATAAAATGAGTAGCTCAACAACTAGAACTTTGGGAATCATCCTCAACAACTCCTTCTCTCCTAGTCCTCACATCAATTCAGCACCAAGTTAATTGTCAGAACATCTACTTTTCTCTCCTTCCATGCCACATTCCCAATATAAGGTTCCACACACAATAATCTGGGGTCAGCATTAACTCCCAACTGGTGTCCCATGTCCACTCAGCTTCTCTTCTAAATCACTCCACACAGAACAAGGTACTCTCTTTAAAACATAGATCCAATTTTGTCAACACCCCTCTCACCCCTGAAAAAAACCACTTTCAATGGCTTCTCACTGTCATTAGGAATAAGTTTCAAGTTCTTACATGGTCTTTAAATCATGATGTGGTCCCTGCGTCTCACTTCATTTCCCTCTATTTGCCTTTGCCTTCCAGTTCACTTCTGCCACAACGATTGTGACCTGTTCGCAGTTGTTCAAATGCTAACTGAGGTTCATCTGTCATAGGGATCTCTCTTAACAGTCTGTACTTTCCTTTCAAAGTATCTCTCTCACAATAGTGAGGTAGTTCTTCATTTAACTTTGTAATTATTATATCTCCTCCGCTGTACGGTAAGCTCTGAATGACTGTGATTGGTTTTGTTCACTGCTGTAACCCCAGAGTCTGACAGTATAGAAGCTCAATACATATTTACAAAATAAATACAGCATGTATACAAAAAATAACTTCATTTCACTTAAGTCTGGGGTGGGACTAGGGTAGGACTTACTCCACTAGCATCTGAAATAATTGGTCTTCCCCCACTGGAATGTAAGTTCCTTAAAA
The DNA here is from genome assembly GCF_024610735.1 of Ursus americanus. Lineage (NCBI taxonomy): Eukaryota > Metazoa > Chordata > Mammalia > Carnivora > Ursidae > Ursus > Ursus americanus. Next base: position 59,656,952 of record NC_142138.1, on the reverse strand, counting down.
AATGAGAACAATCTTATTCCTTTTTGAATCACAATCCCAGGGGGCTTAGCACATAGTAGGCAGCCAGTAAACATTCAGTAAGCGAAAGAATGAATGAGCCACCATTGTAAACTACACCTCTGTGGTTACTGAATGAACCTCTGTCCCCTGTGGGCCAGATACCAGGCATATAAAAAATACTGCCACCTTTTCTCACTAATGACTAAAAGTCTAAGGCGAGCAAATGTCAATGTCCTTCTTGTACTATACTAATTAAGTGAGAGTTAGGTGGCTAACTTACCAGAGCGGACTTCCCCACGCCTCCTGAACCAAGGACCACTAGCTTGTACTCACGCATGATGTGGTCTGTTTAAATACTGACAATCTGGAAAAAAAGAAAAGCCTAAAGATTAACAAACATGCTAAGAACAGCAAGAATGTGCAACTGTTACATGAAATATATGACATTTTGGGTTTTGTTCACTCTTTCCCTTAAGACTCTTAAGGGGATGATAGGCACTTAATAGTAAAACCAAGCAGATTCTAAGCTAAGTTTACAGGACTACTGCCAGGCATTCATTAAAGATCATCTTTGACTAGACATCAGTCATCATTAGAGCCTATTCATGTTACTTGTAAGAGTGTTTGACCAGAAAATAGGTGACTAAAACTAGTAGCTGTTGGGGCGCCTGGGTAGCGCAGTTGTTAAAAGTGTCTGCCTTCGGCTCAGGGCGTGATCCTGGCATACCAGGATCGAGTCCCATATCAGGCTCCTCCGCTATGAGCCTGCTTCTTCCTCTCCCACTCCCCCTGCTGTGTTCCCTCTCTCGCTGGCTGTCTCTCTGTCACATAAATAAATAAAATCTTAAAAAAAAAAAAAAAACAAACTAGTAGCTGTTTTATAACTACAATCATGAACCCAATTCTTTACAAAGCTATTGCTTAAACAACTTAACACACTTTTTTGAAAAGTTCACTCACATTAGCATTAATGTATATGCTATTTGCTTAAAATATCATATAGTAATTATACACTATTTTGTCTATTATTCTATATAGCTGTACTATGTAAAATGTTACCTTGAAAATTACTAGGATACAAAAGGGATATTATTAATGAAATTGATAAAACTCTATAAGTAGGTACTAGCAATATACCCCATAAGGCCCAAATTGCTAGAAAGAAAAAAAAAAGAAATACAAACTTTATTTTTTATCTCCACAGTTATCTTAATAGGTAAAAAAACAGGAAAGAATTTCCGATGGCCATGATGGAATAAGTATGAATGGACTTTTTATCCCACAGTCAACAGCTAAAACACCAGACGAAATACATGAAACAACTGTTTTCAGACACTTGACAATAAGCAGTATAGGACTATGATCTCTGAGTGATGCGACAAAATGAAGTGAGGCCTACAGCTGCCTTGGCTTTCTGCTTGGAGGCACTTTTCAGACTGTGGCACAGGGAGGAAGAACTTAAGCAGAGACCAGAATGTGTATCAGAGAAGATGGAGTTAAGGACAGAAAATTCCAGAAATCTGCACAGGCATTCACTTGAGTCTCTGGCCAAACATTAAGCAGAGTACACAGGATGAAACTCCACGAGGTAAAGGCGAAGAATAAATAGGGATCTATAAGCTGAACAATTCCAGGGTGCATAGAAATATTGGGAGTTTTGGTCAGGAAAGTTCCCCTTGTTGAAAAACAGGCAATTCATCTGAAATCCCAGAAGATTCACAGACTTCTTGAGAAGCTATGCAAGACAGAAGAAAATGGGAGTATCTTTAAAATGCTTAAAGAAGGTGGCTCAGCTGGTTAAGCATCAGACTCCTGGTTTCTGCTTAGGTCATGATCTCAGGGTCGTAAGATCCAACCATGCATCAGGCTCCATGCTCAGTGTGGAGTCTGCTTCTCCCTCTCCCTCTGCAGCCCTGGCTCCCCGTGCTCTTTCTCTCTCTCGAATAAATAAAATCTTAAAAAAAAAAAATAGAATGCTTCAAGAAAAAAAAGGTCAATCTAGAATGCTAAATACAATGAGTCTATCCTTCCAAAATGAAAGTGAAGTAAGGTTTTTTTCAGATAAATAAGAAGGAAGGAAGGAAAGAAGGAAGATAAAATGAAAGGAAACAAGAAAAGGAAAGACAGAAGGAAGAAGGAAAAGCTGGGGAAAAAATTTCACCAGTACCATTTTAAAAAAGCAAAGGAAGTTCTTTGTTCAGGTGGAAGAAAACGGTAACAGATGGAAACTTGGATCAACATAAAGGAATGACGCTTACAAAAGGAATAAAAAGTACCAGAAATGGTGAATGAGAGTAAATCTACAAGACCTTTTTGACCACTTAAAGTGAAACTAATAATAATGTACTACAAGGTTTTACAACACACATAGAAGTAATAGCACAATAACAGCACAAAAAAATGAAGGGGACTGGAAGTATACTGTTCAAGGTTCTTACAGTGTATCTGGAGGAGTATAATTTTATTTGAAGATAAACTGTTGTATATTAAAGATGCATACTCTAAAACCCAGAGCAGCCGATGGAAAAAAAAACAACAACAACTGATTCATCCAAAACACAGCAGAAAAAATACAAAAAAAGCAAAAAAGAACAAGAAAAGACAAGAAAAATATAAAACAAACAACAGGAGAGCAGAGTTAAAAGTCAACCACACCATCATATGAAATGTAAATAATCTATTCCAATATTCCAACATTTCAATTCAAAGTCAAGATAAGAAAGCAAGGCCTAACCATGATGTCTTCAAGAAACAAACTTTAAATAAAGAAAAAAGGAAAGTTAAAAGTAATATTTGTTGGTGACAAAGTCACAGTTGCTGCTAATATCATTACTAGTGGTTTGCTGCCTGCATTCAAAATAGAAATAAATACTAGAGGTTAAGGAAAAATAAGGATTTTTCTTCTTTACAAGTGTTGGGGACCTTAGATTATGAATCCCTACCTACGCCAAGCAGTTAGCATTTGGTTACTCTAATCAAACTCAAATGTTTTGGTTTCACATCTTCTTTATACCCTTTTACATTCTTAAGAGTTTACATTTACATGGATTCTCAAGAATGGATGTTGGATTTTTTCCAAATACTTTTTCTGCATCTATTGGTATTATACGGTTTTTCTTTTTCTTCCCACCAATACGTCTTCTCTTTCCACTTCTATTCACCATTGTTCTAAGCTAGCTACAGTAGGATCCTTTTTGCAAAAGGAAGTAAAATTGTCTTTATTCACAGATAACATGATCCCATACATACAATACACGATAAAGCTACCAGACTAATAGGTGAATTTAGCAAGATTTCAGGATAAAAGGTTGATACAAAAAAACAATAACTATTATGTATCTGTATATACTGGCAAAGAACTGAAAAATATAATTTAAAAGATACCATTTACAATAGTATCCAATAAGAAATAAAATACTTAAGAGATGATTTTAAAAGAATACGCGCAAGGCTTATATACTGAAACTACAAAACATGGCTCAGAGAAATTAAGGACACAGTAATTAGAGAGACATGCCATATCATATTAAGATAAGTCCATATTATTGTTAAGATGTCAATTCTCTCCAAGCTGGGTCTACAGATTCCATGCAATCCCAATCAGCAGGTTTCATTTTTGTAAAAATTGACAAGATGACTTTAACATTTTTTTGAAAATGCAAATAACTTAGTAGAGTTAACAGTTCTGAAAAAGAAGAAAAGTGTTACACTACCTGATTTTAAGACATAATATAAAACTACAGTAATAAAGATATTGTTATACTGTCATGAAGACAATCAGATCAGTGGCACCAAATTAAATCCAGAAATAAAACCATGTATATATCTGGAGTTCATTTTTGATAAAGGGACTGTCATACCCATCCTTCAAGATAACCCCTCAAGGATCCTGGCCTCCTGGTATTCATAACTTGTATTGTTCACTCTCAGTTTTCATACTCTTGTGTGGTTTCTTCCTAAGATTGGTTGTGTGACCAACAGAATATAGCAGAAGTGACCATATGTGACCTCCTTTAAAAGCTACTGCAGCTTGTACCATGGTCTCTGGGATCATTCTAAGAGAAGCCACTCACAATGTCATGAGGACATTTAACCAGCAGCCCTTCAGAGAGGCCCAGCTGGAAAGGAATTGAGGACTCCTACCAACAGTTAGCATGCTTTACCAAACATGTGAGTGAGCCCCCTTCAGAAGCCTATCTTGCAGTTTTAGTCAAGCCTTAATTGAGAGGATTGCAGTCTCATGAGACCATGAACCAGAACCTTCCAGTCAAGCCACTCCCAAACCCCTAATCCACAGAAACTGACAATAAATGATTAATGTTGCTTTAAGCCCAGTAAGATATCTGTTAATCTGTTACATAGGAATAGATTGTTCAAGATGGGGCAAAAGTAATTCAGTATGTAAAAGACAGTCTTTTGAACAAGTCAGGCTGGAAAAAAATGAACTTCAACTCTTAGTTTTATTCATTAACAGCCAAAATCTAGAAATAACCCAATTATTCATCAAGAAGCAAATGGATAAACTGTGGTATATCCAATCAATGGAATACTACTCAGTAATAAAAAAGAATAAACTACTGACAGATTCAACAAGACGGATGAACCTAAAAAAAAAAAAAAAAAAAAAAACACTCAGCAAAATACACAAAAGAGTGACTACTATATGGATTCCACTTACATAATATAATTCTAGAAAAGACAAAACTAAGTTGTAGTGCCAGAAAGTTACTTGGGGCCAGTGGTAGGGCAGGGGTGATGACTATAAAGGAGCATAAAGGAACTTTTCTGGGTGATGGAAATGATCTGCACTTTGACTACAGTGGTGGTTACATGGGTATTTCCATTTATCAAATCTTACTGAATTGTACATTTTCTTAAAAAGATTATTTGTTTATTTATTTGAGGGAGAGAGCGCACTGGGAGGGGGGGCAGAGGAAGAGGGAGAAGCAGAATCCCCACTGATCAAGGAGCCAGATAGAGTGCTCCATCACAGGACCCTGAGATCATGACCTGAGCTGAAGGCAGATGCTTAACTGACCAAGTCTCCCAGGAGCTCCCTTTTTGAATTGCACGTTTAAAATAAGTATATTTTAGGAACCTCAGGCACTGTCGGTGGGAACGCAGACTGGTGCAGCCAGTCTGGCAAACAGTATGGAGGTTCTTCAAAAAATTAAAAATAGAATTACCATATGACTCAGTAATTCCATTACTGGGTATTTACCCAAAGATTATGAAAACACTAATTCAAAAAGATATGTGTACCCTTATGTTTACTGCAGCATTATTTACAATAGCCAAATTATGGAAGCAACCAAAGTGTCCATCAACAGATGAATGGATAAAGATATGGTATATGTAGACAATGGAATATTAGTCATAAAAAAATGAAATCTTAACATTTCCAACAACATGAATGGATCTAGATAGTATAATGCTAAGTGAAATAAGTCAGTCAGAGAAAGAGAAATGCCGTATCATTTCACTCATATGTGGAATTTAAGAAACAAAACAAATGAACAAAGGGAAAAAGACAAATAAACCAGATTCTTAAATATAGACAAATGATGTCTCCAGAGGGGAGGTGGGTGGGAAAATGGGGGAACTAGGGAAAGGAGATTAAGAGTACACTTATCACAATAAGCACTGTAATATACAGAATTGTTGAATCACTAGACTATACACCTGAAACTAATATAGCACTGTATGCTATACTGGAATTAAAATTTAAAAATAAATAAAATTTTTAAAATTAAAAAACAAACAACAAAAAAAAAACCGGACATTTTATTACGTTTAGTTTGTAGCTCAACAGAATTAATTTAAGAAAATCCAATGGGGAAAAAAAGGGAAATTTCTCAGAATACCAGTTACATATATAGTTTTATAAACTGAATGTGTTCCCCCAATGTGATGATATGAAGAGGTGGACCCTTTGGGAGGGAGGTAATTAGTATTAGATGAGGATTAGATGACTGGATTAGTGCCCCTGCAAGAGTCCCAAGAGCTTGCTTCTCTCACTCTCCACCAGGTGAAGACAAGAGACAGCCACCTCTAAGTCAGGAGGCGGGTCCTCCTCAGACACATCTTCTAGTACTTGATCTCGGACTTCCCAGCCTCTGGAACTATAAGGAATAAATTTGTTGTTTAAGCCACCCAGTCTATAGTAATTTGTTCCAGCAGCCCTCACTGACTAAGAAACATAGTAAGGATAAATTACAGTAAACTATCCAACAGACATGGTGGCAGGTATGATTGCTGTTATGAATCAAAAACCATTTACAAAGTATCTCCCAGGTACCAGTTCAGCATTAAGTGCAAGGGACACAAAAATGAAAAATATGTTTCCCATCCTGGAGGAGCTCATGGAGGAACTCATGGAGGAGGAAAAAATAAGTAATTACAATATGATGTGAACAAAGTTTTTACAGAGCAGAGATGAAAGGGTTGGGGAAGGATGGAGGAACAGAAGAGAGAGTAGGTTAGTTTTTCAATGGAGGTTACATAAGAACTAATTGAAAAACTGAATAGGAATGTTCCAGGTAAGTAGGGAAGGGCATTCTAAGCAGAGGAAACAGCTTGAACAAATACTCTAAATCACTAAATACACAAGTTTCAGGGAATACCACACAGATGGGTGTGGCCAGAACACACGGTTTAAAAGCAAGGTATGGAAAATGGAGCAGGGTACGGAGACTGGGTTATGCTTGCAAAGGCGCTCACCATGTACAAGAGTCTACAATTTATCTAGTAAGCAATGGGGAGAAAACAGTGATTTTTTTTTTTTTTAAGTAATACAGTCAGATATATATTCTGGAAAGACAACTGCTAACAGTGTATAAAATGGACTGAAGGCAGGGAGAACAGTCAGGAAGCTACTGAATTAGCTTGGGTGGAAAATGACACAGGCTTGCACAGCAGCACTAAGGGCTGATGAGGGGACAGTGGTTTTCTGAAGGTAAAACTGACAGTCCTCCGCAGCTAGTTACAGATTATTATTTAGGGGAATGAAGAGGAATCAAGAATAACTCTTAAATATCTACTTTGGGCAAATTAGGTGGCTAAAAGGAGGTTTAAAAGAACATGTTCCTGCCCAAAACTAAGTCTGAAATTCCTAAGGGAAAAGTAGGTAATATGTGGTATTTAAAACTCTAAGTCTGGGAGCTTGGTAGAAACCAAAGGGCTAGAGGGTACAGACTCGGGAGTTGTAAGAAATGTTAATAGTTGAAACCACAGCAGATGAGATCAACCAAGGAGAACTTATTCGTTGAAAATAGAAGAAAGCTAAGAATCAAGCCCAAAGAAAGGCCACATTTTACAATGTAGATGGACAGTAAACCGGAGGAAAAATGTGAGTTGGGAGAGGTTTGTGCCGGGACATTAATCATCCTGCACCTCTATCTGTGTCAGGTGGTTCTCTTACTTCCATGAAAACAAAACAGAAACAAACAAACACCTTGATTATTAAACACAAGAGCATATATATATCCAGACAGATCTACGTCGTCTGTAACCCCCTTCTCAGGTCCCTGGTGATTCTTAGCTGGGGACCACTGTCATTTTAACAAGATGTAAATACATTATCTCTCTAATCCAAAAATGTGTATCTTTCAAGAGGGGATCCTAATATAGCAGTCTCATTTATATTTCCCAAATTGCCTCCGAGGGCAACAGAATTTGGGAAGAGCACTCAGACATGGCCAAATTATTTTGGGTATTCTGCAACAACAAAATATTTGGCCCCTGTTCCTCAACTCAAGTAGTAAAATATTCAAATCCCAAACCCATTTTTCATATATACTATATGCATAGAAAATTATTTTCTTTACACCTAACAGATACCATGGGTCATGAATGTATATACACATATGCACACATGCAAATACAAAAATAATATAGCTCAGATAAGAAAACACACACACACACACACAAATACCCAATAAGGAATAATGTGGATTACTATTTTCTTTTGAAAGGGGTTAGTTGTAACTCATTACTGCCAAGTTAGAAAACCACTATGTTCTTCCAAGCAAATCCCATGCCTTTTTATGGAAATCTCTTGTGCCCTGCACTCCCAACACAGCACCAGAAAATTTCTCACTCTGGTTAAGATTCCCTGACAAATAAGGAGGACAAGAATAAACATTACACTATGTTTAAATTTTAAGTCAATCTTGAGTTCCTAACATTATAGTCCAGGCTATACTACAATTTTTTCATTCTTCCTTCAGCAAAACTACTTCTAAATTTCACAAAATAACATGATTGTCTTTATGACACAAATCAATCCCAATTTTGTTGTTTCAGTTTTTAAATATGTAAACTAATTAATTACAAGATGAAATAGTTTCTCCTACACAAATGAACCTACAAAACAAAATTCATTTAAGGAAATTTGGTTGTGATGAGAAATTCTGGAGAAAAAATTTTTTACATTAAGGAACATGAAGGTAGTTTCTTAACAAGCAGTTATATTGTTGATTATATTTACAGAAGCCATAAATATTTTATTTTAAAGATTTATTTTAGAGGGGGGGAGAGGCAGAGAAAGAGGGGATGCAGACTCCCCACTGAGCCTGGAGCCCAACCGAGCTCTAGCCCATGACCCCAAGATCATGGCCAGAGCTGAAACCAAAAGTCAGACGCTCAACCAACTAAGTCACCCAGGTGCCCCAGAAGCCATGAAGATTTTAAAACTGACAAATGACCACACATTCTGGGGGTGATGGTTAAGTAAATACGGAAATCATGGTAAGATTTAATCTTCTAAAATAAAGAACAATGTTCTTCATATTACATCATAATGGAAATTCAACTTTTTTTGTAACATGAAATCACATTATTTTTTTTTTAAAGATTTTATTTATTTATTTGACAGAGAGAGACAGCCAGTGAGAGAGGGAACACAAGTAGGGGGAGTGGGAGAGGAAGAAGCAGGCTCCTAGCAGAGGAGCCTGATGTGGGGCTCGATCCCAGAACGCCCAGATCACGCCCTGAGCCGAAGGCAGACGCTTAAGGACTGCGCCACCCAGGTGCCCCATGAGATCACATTATTATCTCATTGCAAGAAGCTCTCCCTTGATACCTCCTCCTCCTGTTCTTCTCAAGATTAGCACTTTGGGGGTAGGATGTACATAGAGAAAAAGTGATCAGACATTACGTACTTGTAAATGAAGTTTATAAATTAGTCTTCACAGTCTAAAACCAGGCACATTCAGCCCAACAGCATTCCTACCCCTTCCCATAACGAGAGGAGATAAGCTCTTATAAATAGAAGAGGCCAACAGGGATTCTCAAGAAGAGCAGACAACCACAGATTTGAGGAAAACAATTTGACAGAGGCAATGAACTCAACAAACGAACAAAAATCAAAAGAAACAGTTAAGAGGACCTATAAAGCACTGTAAAATAAATTAATATCCCTAAAGAAACTTATGAAGTTATCAAGTCTATCCAAAAGATACACTAGAGATTTAGGAAATAAAATATATGACCATCAGAAGAGAAATCAGTAGATGGGCTGAAGTGAAAAATGGATATAGCTGAAAAGCAAGCCAGTGAAGCAATATATTGAACCTACCCAAAGAGTGCAGAACAAAAAGACATAGAGATGGAACGTATGAAACAAAGAAGCAAGAAGGATAAATCTCAAAGTTCTACCAGCTATCTGACAGGACGTCTCAAAATGGAAGAATTGAAGAAATAACAGAAAGACATTTCCCGAGGTAAACTAAGAAAATTAGCAATCTTCAGATTTAAAGAGCTCAATGAATGCCAAACATAATTAACAACAACAACAACAATAACAAGATATTCACAACTGAACACATAAGAGTTGAAATTTCAAACCACTGAAAATGAAGACAATCCTAAAAAGCTTCTAGAGGAAAAATATATGCCCCTCTCTCTGAATATGGGTAGGTTTATTTATTTTTTAAATTTTAAATTCAATTAATTAACATATAGTGTATTATTAGTTTCAGAAGTGATTCATCAGCTGCATATAACACCCAGTGCTCATGACATCAGGGGCAGGTTTATTAAACAAAATATAGCAGAAGTGATGTTGTCTGACGTCTGAAGCTAGAAAGGGTGGACAGAGCCTCCTCCTGGATCTCTCTTTTGGGAGCCATGCCATGGGGCCCAGAGCTGTCAGGATGCCCTGAAGCCACCACTTTGGAGAGACCATCCAGACACCGAGAGTTGTGTAAGGAGCCCTCACAGTTTCAGTACCCACAGATCTGTGAATAAAGATTTTAAGATGATCCCAGACAGCTACCATCTGACTGCAACACTTTGAGAAACCTTAGGCCAGATCCACCCAGCTGAGCCACTCTCTACTTCCATACTCTAGAAAACTGATAGGTGATAACACATGGTTACTGCTGTAAGCCACTACAGTTTGGAATGGTTTAATAACCAAATATAGCAGGAAGAAAAGAAAATATAAAGGACAAAGAACAGATGGACAAATTGAAAATAAATGGAAAGATGTCAATATAAATATATCAGTAATTACATTAATAAATATTCAATAGGAAAGAAAAGAATTAAAACACAAGGCAAAATACATAATGTAAAAGTTGACACAACTAAAGGGAAAACCAGAGAAATACACAGCCATGATTAGATTTTTTAACATGACTCTCAGCAACTGACAGAAAATATAAAAATCAGTGACGATATATATGTAAGATTTGACCAAATAATGAATCAACTTAACCTGAAAGTCATATACATATAAATACACCACACCTAACAACTGCAAATGACACATTTTTTTCAAGTGTACATGGATCATTTATTTTTTAAAAAGACTTATTTTAGAAAGAGAGAGAGAGAGAGAGAGAGAGAGTGCAGGCATGCGCAAGCAGTGGGAGGGGCACAAGGAGAGGGAGAGAACCCTCAAACACACTCCCTGCTGAGCCCGAAGTGGGGCTTGGTCCCAGGACCCTGAGATCATGACCTGAGCCGAAACCAAGAGTCAGATGCTTAACCAGCTGAGCCACCCAGGGATCCCATATTTTTTATTTTTAATTTTCCTAAGATTTTATTTTTAAGTAATCTCCACACCCAATGTGGGGCTCGAACTTATAACTCAGAGATCAAGAGTCGCAAACTCTACTGTCTAAGCCAGTCAGGTGTCCCTGGATCATTTACTAGTAAGGCCATGCTGGGCTCAACTAATTTCAAAGAACTGAAATCACAGAGTATTCTAACCATAATGCAATCAAACTAGAAATCAATACAAAAATATAACTACATAATCACAGAATGTTTGTAAGTTAAACAACACAATTCTAAATAATACACTGGTCGAAGAAGAAATCAAAATGGAAAGTAAGCAATTAGAACTAAATGACAATAAAAATACATATCAAAACTTACTGGTGTAGGTATGCCAACAAAAAAAGGAAAATGATTCAAGAAACAAAAAGGCATTAGAATAAAAGATCATGGAAAGCAGATAAATCAGTAAAAATTACTGCTAGAAATCTAATTATTGATGTAAAATATGTACAAAAATTTGGTAATAAAACTCTGTGATCTTCTCCACACTGGTTTGAGAGGAGCTAGGAAGGAAAGTAAAGGCATGTTGAAGTTTTTCTCTTGATGGGTGAAAAAAGATAAATGATACTGCATCTCTCAATACATTGAAAAAATATAAATCAAGACAGGTGAAAAATGCAATGTAAACAATTAGATTATATATAATTTAAAGATCACCAGAGGAAAAACAGGCAAAGAAAACTTGACCAATTCCACAAAGAGTTAGAAAGTGAAAAACAAACAAGAGGAAAGAAAGGTGAACAAAAGGTAAAAGGAATAAGACAAAACAGATCAGTAGTCCTGATACAATAAAAAGAAGCCCTCCTAAATCCTAAATTTGCAAACCACAAATGATAAAAGCTTATTTTATGAAGTCTAGGATGACAAATATAAGACTTCTTAAACAATATACTTAACTTCCATGTAGCAAATCTTATGACATGTTATATCAAACAGCTGGTTCTGTCTTTTGTTTTACATACTGAAGTCAGTATTCAACAATAGAATGCCTGAATTATAGTAGGAGTTTCTTTTCTGAAAATTCAGTCTAAAAATATCTCTAGATATGGTCATCTAAGCCCTTTGAGCTCTACCTTCACAAAACAGTCCATTCCATTTCTGGGTAACCTAATTGTTAACAATGTTCTTTACACCGCTCTATTTCTTTGTAGTGGCCACTTACTGGGTCTGTCCTCTGATGCTAAACAGAATAAAGAGAATTCCTCTTCGTAAGTCTATATCCCTCAAATATTTGAAGACAGTTATTTCCCCCCCTCTCTAATATCCTCTTTTTCAATAAGCAGTCCTATTTCCTTTTTCAAATGGTAAAGTTTCAAATTCTATAATCATTCTGGTCTCCTCTGCAAAAGCTTTAGTTCTTACTCTCTCTTAAAAGTATTATGTGCTAATTAGTACTATTAGCAGGCATTACTAAAAAGCTTAAATTAAAAATAAAAGCAGTCACTGTATCCTCTTTAACTTACAACAGATAACTTCAAACTTCTGGCTTCTTTGAGTGTTCTCCATATTTTTTTAAAAAAGATTTATTTATTTGAAAGAGAAAGAGAGAGCACATGATTGAGTCGGGGGGGGGGTGTGCAGCAGAGGGAGAGAATCTCAAGGAGACTCCCCACCATGGGGCTCAACCTCAGGACCCATGAGATCATGACCTGAGCCAAAATCACGAGTCGGAGGTTTAACCAACTGAGCCACCCAGGCGCCCCAGTAACACTTTAAAAAAAAAAAAATTTTAAGAACACAAGGTTTCTACAGTTTCTTACGGTCTTGCATTTCCTTACTGAATGACACTTCCCCACTTTTTTATATATTAAAAAGGCACACACATTCAACTGTATTAAGAGAAACTTCATCTGTCAATTATCCCCAGGTAAATCTTTACCAAAATCTTAATACTGTATGACTTAAGTTTGACTGAGACAATCATCCCATTCACCACTGCACCCTTGAAGTTCTCCAAAAATTCAAGTGAAGGATTAAAACATTTAATTCAACCCTCTTATTCAGAAAAGCAAATTTGACAAGTAGTCTTGAAAAGCTTAATAGACTATTATGACAACACACGCAATAATCTACCATCTCAAATTATTCCTTAAACAAAGTTACTTAGGTATACCTTTTTATAATAATCCTATAGCATCTGTGGTTGTAGCTCCTCTTTCATTCTTATTATGTCCCTCTGTTTTGTTTTGGTTTGGTTTTTTTGACGGATCTTACCAGGTTTGTCTTTTTCTAGGAATCAACTTTGGCTTTGTTGATCCTTTACTATAAGCTTGTTTTTTATTTCTTTAATATTTGCTTTTATGTCTATTTCTTCATCCCTGTCTTTATTCTGTTCTTTTTCTAATTTAGCTTGGATGCTTGGCTTTTTAATTTTCAGCCTTTCTTCTTTTCTAATTAATATCTCAAACCCTCTATCAGGGATCATTTTCATTCTACCTAAAGTATGTCTTTTTGAAGTTGTCTTAGAGATATTCTATTGGTAGCAAAATCTCTTAGTTTTTATTTATCTGAAAACTTTGTATTACCTATACTCTTAAAGACATTTTTGCCTGAAGAGTTATTTACTCACAGCACACTGTAGTTATTATCCTCTTGTCTTTTGGTTTCAATTTTCCTTTCAATAAACTGCAGATCTTCTAAAAATAATCCGTCTTCTCCCTCTGGCTATTTTTAAGATCTCTCATTGTGTGCGTATTATATGTTTATTTATCCTTTATTTGACTTCTTGAATTTGTGTCTTTTTGGAGTTTTAGAAATTCTCAATCATAATCTCCTCAAATAATCTACTTCATTTTTCTTCGTATCTGGATTCTGCTTAGATTTGTTAGATTTTCTCATGCTCTTCCTATATTAGTTAGGACATAGACGAGGCTACTGTAGTAAGAGACCCTCAGAGGGCTTAACAAAATTCAAGTTTCTTCCCTCTCTCATAAGACAGTCAGAAGGGTATATAGTCCAGGGGACAGCTTAGCAGTCAGAGAGCTAAATTCTTACATCTTGTTGCTCTGTTGTCCTTGGAGTATTGCCCTCTTCCACAAGCTAAAAATAGTTCACTACCATGTACACATTCCAGTCCACAGGAAGGAAAAGTTATCTCTCTTTCCCTTCATAGGCATAATCTATAAGGTTAAAACCAATGCATGCATAACTTCCACTTCCATCTAAACTGCCCAAACCCGCCATGGAGTCAAACTGTACTATCAGAAAGGCAGTGAAGTGGAAGCTGTAGCTGGACAGCAAAACATCCCACTAATACATCCATTACTTAGAGACAGGAATTAAAGAGAACCAGAAATTTCTACTTCTCTTTTCTTCTCGTACATTTCTCCCATCCATCTCTTTATTTTGGTTAATTTACTTTTCAGATCGTCTTCCACTTCATTAATTCTCTAAACTAATCCATTGTTAAAGCTATCCATTAAGCTTACATTGTTTTATTTATATTAATTCTAGAAATGGTAACTTTTTGTAACCTCATTCTCATAAGCAATACAGGGAAATGTTTAAAGCCTGAACTTAGGATCCATACTGCCTGGCTAGAATTCTGCTCTACCACCGACTGACCTGACTACATTTTTCCTCCTAAACATTGGATACTGGAAATGCCCCTCATTAAGAAAGGAAGGGAGAACATCACAGTACTCAAATATATGCCATTCTCTTTGTCTTTGGGTACTGATATGCACTGCGGAATACAGGAGTTACCAAAAAAAAAAAAAAAAAGTGAATGACTCTCTTATTTTAACAACTGCATAAACCATTAAAAAATGCATCAAAGGGAACCTCTTTTTATATGTATCACCATCTACTTAGTAAAATGAATATTCTTCAACATCTGTTATCATTGCAGGCAAATAACACATTTGCAAACCATGAAAAAAATGTTACAGGCAGTGACTAATATTTTCTAGGTTGACAAAAATTTTTTCCTTAAAAGATAAGGTTTACCAAATTAGGTTTATTAATTTACACTAAGTATAGCTAATTATATCAATTCTGAAATCTTGACACATTTGCACAAATAGAGGTACTTACTCTAACATTATTCCCTTAATGGCACTGACACATAAACTATATAATTATAATTTAAAAATGTAAGACTAATGTGAAAGCAAGCCACAGCTAATGAAAAAGTATGAATTTAGAATAATCTGTAAAGCAAAACAGCATAACTGTCACTAAATTTCTGATATCTTTATCCTTTAAAGACTATTTCACTTCTTATCATCAGCTGAAATGTTGTGACCTTTCCTGGAAGAGAAAACAAAATGAAGTGACCAATAGCAACTAAACTTCATACAGCATTTTATTATTTATGAAGCTCTTTCCTTTTATTGTTCAGTTCATCAAAATCAAAACCATTTATCATTATTCTAATTATGAAGATGAGGAAACCATACAAGGTTTAACTTGGCTTACATGATTCAGGCACAAAAAACTAAGAGACTATATTCAAACCGACATCTCCTGATTTTAAATGCCATTCTATTTTCAATGTTTCATGCTCTGTTATAAAACAACAACACAACAATAGTGTAATAGTATACATTTACTGAGAGCTCACCACATGCCACGCACTGTTGTAGGAAATCCTCACAAAGAGCTTATGAGGTAGGAACTAGTACTTTGCCGAAACCACACATCTAGGAAGAGCTGCCATGATTCAACTTTAGGCAGCCTGGTTCCAGAGTTCACATTCTTTAACCAACATGCTAATTTCCTTCTATACTCATGTATGTACATGGAAACTGAGAAATGAGAGGGACATGGGAAGAAGGGAGATTTTTTCACTGTATGCCTTGCATGTATTTCTTGAAGGTGAGGCAGAGGAAGGGGGTAGAGAATAGAAGCAGTATTGTAGACACGGAATTCCCTTTTAAAAGGCAGACTCAAGGAAGTGAAGAGTCTAATAGAAAAAACTATTTAGAAAAAAGACTAGGTGGCTTGAATATTTTCAGTGAAAGGCAGTGGGAAAGGAATGAGTACAGGCGTGCTTTAAACAGTAAGCTAGCAAGCTACCAAAGGCCCAGTTTGATATTCTAAGAACTTGAACCTTCCCTAACAGTGGGGGAAAGCCACCTAAGGCTTCTGAGCAAAGAATGTGAGGAAAGAAAAAAAAAAAAAAAAAGCTCTATGAGAACTGTGTAGGTTGGAACAAAGCAATGAGAAACTGGAGCAGGGAGATCAGTTAGGAAAGCAAGGAACAGGGCTGGGATTTGAGATAGAAAGAGGGTTAATCTTAAAGTAAAGGACATAGTTCAGCAACGCTGCTGTGAACACCAAATAAGATAATGCATATATAGCCCTTCGTATAATGCCTGGCAAATATTATCCACTAAAAAAGAACTACTATCACTGCTTTACTACTGAAGCTACAGTGTTACTGGTATTTTGACAAGAATTGTGGAAAAGTAATATAAGACAAGAGTGGACAGCACTGTCAGATTAGGAATCCCAAATCAGGAGGCAGATTAATAAAATTTATTGATTCTGAACCTTATTGAATTGAAGGGCCCACAGCTCTCTGAAAACCATAAACACATAGGCAGAAGGAGAGCCCAAGGAACCCAAATTAACACTCTTGATTGAAATGAAAGATCTTTCTGCTGGTGTTATCTGGATCCACAACCAAATTCTATAAATTGCGTGAGCCTGGACAAGTTATTTGCCCTCATTAATATACAATTTTCTTATGAACAAAACAAAGCTGGATTCAGATAACTTGACTTGTTTCTGGTAATTAAACAATATAACATATTTTAGGCATATATAAAATAAAATGCCTCACATGGGAGAAGTTAAATGCTTTTTCCCTCTTACAAGTGAAACAAATATAGGACCAACATTTTGGTTTGATGAAAATATTGCCACATTAGAAAACTCCGGTTAGGATCCCAGTTTACTAGTTTGTTTGCTTTAAGATCTTTAAACCTATCTTAGCATGGCCAGATTTGTCTTGAGTTTCTGATTCTCATAAACTCTGAAGTTCTACCCAGGTTCCCGTTGCCAGAGGTTACTGGCTTTATGACAAAAAATACCACAGGCAGACATCTTTGTCTTTTAAAAATCCCATTGAGAACAATCTTAGTCCTAATCAACTTAATTTCTGAGACGAGAAGAGGTCAGAAAAAATATAATAAAATTACTTAAAGCCTTGTTTTCACGACAGATGAATCAATTTGATCAGGTCTAGAAACTGGCCATTAAAATAAGAATAAATAACTTAATTAGGGATCTTTGATTTTGTACCTACCACAAAGAAATATATAAAACTACTGATTTCCTAGGATCTATTTTAAAGAGTTACACTGGGAGAACAATTTTATTTTCTCATAATGGATTCCGATGGAGATCACGTAAATAGGAGATCTTAATCTGGCAATCAGGAGTTACAAATTGCTGATCACATATGTTTATAAATGGATTTCTTCATAAGAATCAAACAGTTCCAAACATCCTTTCCGCACTGCCATCCACCCTGGTCAGATAAACTACCATCAGCTTCTACCTGGACTACGGCAACAGCCTCTCATCTGGTTTCCCCACATCCGATTTCCCCCCTCCAATCTTTTTTTCCACAATGAAGCCAGAATGATCATTATAGAAAGACAAATTTAATCATGTTATTGACCCTCCTCCCAAGTCCCTCCAGTTAAGATACTTCAGTGCTTTCCCACTACTTTTAAATAAAGATCAAAAATGTTAAGATGGCCTACAAGGGTCCACACAGTTTGGTCCCTAACTCCTTTTCTAGCTTCACCTCACAGCATGCTCCCTCTCATTCTCAATGCTCCAGCCAACTGGCTTTCTTTAATTTTCTCTAATGTGTCATGTTTTCTCCTGCCAAAGACACAGGTCAGCTGGTCAAAGTGTTCTGGAAAAAAATTAGGTAGGAAAGGAAGATAGGGAGTCCATGGGGCATGGAGATTTGTAATTTGAAAAACTGGTATTTGAATGAGCACCTAAAGGCAATGGGAAGTTAGACAACAGAGTTATGCAGACTTCTAAAATGTATGCTGATTTCCAAAGAGAAAGGAGGGCACCCTAACTGGAGTACCATGTGGTAAGTAGGAGGTAAGGTAAGAGACAGCTAAATACAGGCTTTCGGGCCATGGTAAAGTTTTGGGTTTTACTTGGTATAAGATGGGAAGTCGCCAGAGGGTTGGGAGCAAAGGATGACAGGTTTCCACTGAAATTTTAAACAGATATCCTCCCATTATGTGGTGAAAGGAAGGAGGAGATGAAGGGCAGAGGTAAGGAGAACTACATGAAAGCAAATGAAACAACTCAAAAGATGGTAACAAGGACCAAAGTAGTAGTGGTGGAATGGTTAAGAATTAGTTATCTTCCAGATACACTTTGAATTCAGGGCCAAAAGAAATGAGGAGTTGGGAGGAAAAAAATAATAAATAATAATCAAAAGACAATAATAATAAACAGCCACCAAAACACAGATCCAGGATGTTTAGAGAACATCAAGTAGAATAAATACCAAAAAATCTACACCTAGGCATATATTCAAGCTGCAGAAAATAAAAAATAAAATGTTCAAAGAAGCCAGAGGGAAAAAAACACCTTACTTACAGAGGAGTAAGGATGAGAATTACATCCAATTTCTCTTCAGAAGTTACACAAGCATAATGAGAGGGAAGTGAAATATTTAAGGTGTTGAAAGAAAAACCCCACCACGCTACAGTTCTGTATTCAGCAAATTTATCCTTCAAATGAAAAATACAGACAAACAAAAATTCAGGGAGTTTGTTGCCAGTAGACCTGCCCTGCAAGAAATGTTAGAAGTTCTTTAGAAGGAAGGAAAATGATTAAGGGCTGGTATTACGGACCTAAATATGAATGTATGAAGGTAAAATAAAGACTTTGACTCTTCTTATCATTAATAGATCTATCAGATAACTGTCTGGAATAATAACAACAATATATTAGGTGACTATAGCTTATGGATAAGTGAAATGAATGACGGCAATACTGTAAGAGATTGGTGGGAAGAACTGGGAATACTGTTATAAACTACATGTACAACCTTGTGAAGTGGTATGGTGTTATATGAAAGTGGACTTGGATTAGCTGTAAATGCGTATTTTAAATTCAAAGGCAACTACTAAAAAAAGTATAACTGACATGGCAAGAGAGGAGAAAAATGAAAGTATATAAAATGTTCAATTAAAACCAGAAGGCAGCAGAAAAAGAGTAGATGACAAAAAAGAAATAACAAGGGCAATGAATAGAAAACAGTAACAACTATGGTAGCTATTAAACCAACATATCAAAAATCACTTTAAACATCAATGGTCTAAAACAAACACTAACTAAATGGTCTAAAACAAAGACTGCCAAGTGGTCAAAACCCAAAATCCAACTATATGTTGTCCATAAGAAACCCACTTTGAATATAGAAACATAGATTAAAAGCAAAGGAGCAAGTAAATGGAGCAAAATATACCATGTTAATGCTAACCAAAAAAAAAAAAAAAAAAGTTGGAGTAGCTATATAATTTCAGACCAAGATTTCATAGCAAGGAAAATTACCAGGGATAAAGAATGACATTATATAATGATAAAGGAGTCGAGTCTCCAAGAAGAACTAACAATCCTAAATGTGTATGTCCCTGACAACAGAGCATCAAAATACATGTGACAAAAAATAGAACAGCAAGGAGAAATAAATGAATCCACTATTATAGCTGGAGGCTTCTCCGCCCCTTTATCAGTAATTGACAGATCCTGCAGGCAGAAATCAGTAAGGACATATTTGAACTGAATGATACCATCTATCAATGGGATCAAACTGATATTTATAAAGTACTTCATCTAACAACAAAATATACATTATTTTCAAGTGCACATGGAACACTTACCAAGACAGACTATAATCTAGACTATATGTCTAAATAAATCTAAAGGAATTTATGTATGTTTTCTGACCACAGTGGAATTAATCTAGAAATCAGAAAAGAACGTCAAGAAAATCCCCAAATATCTGGAAACAAAGTAACATGTCTCTAAATAATCCATAAGTCAAAGAAACCAAAATGGAAATTAGTATTTTGAATAGAACGAAAATGAAAATACAACATGTCAAAATTTGTAGGATAGAGATCCCAGAAATAAACCCTTATATGAATGGTCAAATGACCTGACAAGGGTGCTAACACCACTCAATGAAGAAAGGACAGTCTTTTCAATAAATGGTGCTGGGAACTGCGTATTCACATGCAAAAGAATTTAAGTTGGATCCTTACCTTACAGTTTATTCAAAATTAATTCAAAATGAATCAAAGACCTAAATGTAAGAACAGAAGTAAAAAACTCTTAAAAGAAAACATAATGTCATAAGCTTCATGACATTAGACTTGGCAATGATCTCCTGGATATAACATTAAAAGCACAAGCATCAAAAGAAAAAATAGATGAATTAGACTACATCAAAATTTAAAACTTCTATAAATCAAAGGACACAACCAATAGTGCAAAATGGCAACTGATGGAACGGGAGAAAACATTTGCAAGTCATACATCTCACAAGGGAATATCCAGAATATATAAAGAATTCCTACAACTCAACAACAACAAAAAAACAAGCAACACAATTTAAAAATGGGCAAAGGATTTGAATAGACATTTTTCCAAAGTAGATATGAAAATCACAAATGGCCAATAAGCACACGGAAAAGACGCTCAACATCACTAATCATCAGGGAAATTGCACATCAAAACCCCAATTAGACACCACTTCACATCCATTAGGATGGCTACTGCCAAAACAAAACAAACGAAACAAACAAATGAGGAAACCAGAAAATAACAAGTATTGGTAAGAACGTGGAGGAATTAGAACCCCTGTGTACTGCTAATGGGAATGTGGAAAACAGTATGGCAGTTGCTCAAAAGATTACATATAGAATTACCATATATGATCCAGCAGTTCTACTTCCAGGTATATACCCAAGAGAACTGAAAGCAGAGACTCAAACAGGTATTCGTAGTACATCTGTATTTATAGCAGCATTGTTCACAGTAGTCAAAAGTAGAAGCAACCCAAGTGTCCATCAACAGATGAACAGATAAACAAAATGTGGTATATACATATGATGGAATATTCAGCCGTAAAAGGAAGGAAATTCTGACACATGCTACAACATGGATGAGTCCTGAAAATACGACATTAACTGAAATAAGCCAGTCATAAAAAGGCAACTACTGTATGATTCCAAGGTACACGAAATACCTAGAGCAGTCAATAGTCAAATTCATAGACAGGAAGTAGAATGGTGGTTATTAGGGCCTGGGAAGAGAGGGGAATGGGAAGTTAAGGGTTTAATGGGTACAGTTTCAGTTTGGGACAATGAAACAAATTCTAGACATGTATGGTAGGAACAGTTTCACGAAAATGTAATTTTTTACATTTACACTGAATTGTATACTTAAAAATGGTTACAACGGTAAATTTTATATGTATTTTACCACAATTTTTAAAAATATGTAATTCATCATATTAACTTAAAAAAAATCATAGGTAGAGCAGTCAGCAAAGAAGGACAAGAAGCAGCAGCCAGTGAGGAAGGGAGAAAACCATGTATGTGGCTTCTTGGAAGACAGAAGAAAATATCTGAAAGAAAGGATCAACTGCTAAATGCTGCTGCTGAGTCCAGTTAGAGGAGGACTGGGAACTGACCACTGGGGGTCACTGGAGACTTGAGGAGCTCATTTCAGTGGCCTAACCTAGGGACAAAAGCCTGACTGAATTCAGTAAAGAGTGAGAAACTGGAAACAGAATTGTAGAAAATTTTTTGAGAAGTTTGCTTAAAGAATAGAGAAATGTGTATTCACTACTACAAGGGAAAGAGGTTTTGGGTTCAAAAGGCATTTTGTGTTATTTATTCTATTTTTATAGTGGGTAGAAATTCAGTACATCAAACATTTAAGAGCTACTCAGTAAATGTTTGTCCAAAATGAACTATTTATTCTCAAGACTTTGGTTTACCGCTTGACACAGAGGTTAGTGCTGTAATTTTGAATCTTGCTTTTTCCCCCCTCCAAACATTATCTCACCATCTTTTCTCAAGGGCATTAAATTTTTTAATGAAAACTGTTTGACAAATAATATTGCAATAAATGTACAATAATTTAACTATTATTTTGACCAGGTATATCCAAATGTTTTCTATTATAGATAATGGTGAAATGAATCTTTGTGCATAAATTTTTATCCAAAGTTGTTATTTTTCTCTGGGTTATATTCTCAGATGGATCATTACTAGGTCTAAGATTAGGAACATTCTTAAGGTTTTTCATGGAGACTACTAGGTTTATCAATTTACATTCTCATCAGGAATATGTGGATCCTATTTCACTATATCCTGAACAGCACAGAGTTTCAACTTAATTTTTAATTTAATGTTCTTGGTTTAATTGTATCATCAAAAATGTATTATTCTAAACTTAAATTTCTGTGATTAACTTGTGAAGTTAAACTGTTTTCGGAAATTTACCAGTCACATCTTTTCTCTTTTGGAAACTGCCTATTCTTTTCTCATTTGTCTTTCAAAAAAGTTGTTTTTCCTATTAATCAGTCTTTTTGCTTATTTATTAAGGACAGCTACCTTTTGATTATTACAGGTGTTCCTCCTAGGTGTTATTTGCTTTTAATTGTTCAATTTATCATATTCAAGTTAATTTTTGTTAACTATGTTAAATCTATGTTTTCCTTTGTCAATTTCCCTCCATAGTTCATAATTTGGTTTATAACAGCTAAGGACTGGGTACTGGTAGATTAAAGCAAAAGACCGGGTCTAGGAATGAAAGTTCTGTTGTAAAGAGGGTAGAAAATCTCCTGTGCTGTCAATATCTGGTTTATTGCCTGTTTCCATGTAAATGAAAGTTCAGAAAGTTTATAAATGTATGGCCAATAAATAAGTATATAATAAAATCTGGTAAAAGCAACTAAAAAAACAAGACTTGGATTCAGAACACCTGTAATTAAGTGCTGACTCTACCATTTTTTAGCTGGAAGACTTTGGACTTCTTAATCTCACTCAATTCTTATGATCTATAAATAACAGCATTAACACTGAGGGCTTACTATACATCAAGCATGATTCTAAGAATTTTATTTCTATAACTTATTTAAATATAACTCTATGATACTATAATCACCATTTTGCAGAGGAGAAAACGTAACCTAGAGAGGTCAGAATAACTAAAAACTCATACACAATTAGTAAATGTCAAAACCAGGATTCCAACCTATGCATTTTGACTCCAGTGGCCCCATCCCAGCTCCAAATCACTCTATTATATGGCTTCTGTCATCTTTAAAATGGGAATGATACCATCTATCTCACAGGTGTGTTGAGAGGATTAAATGAGGCAATACACAAGAAATCTTTATAAAGTATACAGTGCAAGTATAGTGAACCATATTATTAAGGATTCTGGTTCTGAATAACAACAAAAAAATCAGATAGATACTTTGTATGACTTAAAATTGGTTAAAAACAAAACAAAACAAAAAAGGAGAATCCTCTTACACTATTTGATGGGAATGCAAACTGGTGTGGCCACTCTGGAAAACAGCATGGAGGTGCCTCAAAAAGTTAAAAACAGAACTATCCTGTGACCCAGCAACTGCACCACTAGGTATTTACCCAAAAGATACAAAAATACGGATTCGAAGGGATACATATGCACCTGATGTTTATATTTACAGCAGCATTATCAACAATAGCCGAAATTATGGAAAGAGTCCAAATGTCCATTGACTGATGAATGGGTAAAGATGTGGTGTGTGTACACACACACACACACACACACACACGCTGGACTATTACTCAGCCATCAAAAAGAATGAAATCTTGCCAATTGCAATGATGTGGATAGAGCTAGAGAGTATTATGTTAAGGGAAATAAGTCAGTCAGAAAGACAAATACCTTATGATTTCAGGTGGGATTTAAGAAACAAAAAGGATGAACATAAGGGAAAAAAGAAAAAAGAGGGCAAACCAGAAAACAGAGTCTTAACAACAGACAACAAACTGAGGGCTGCTGGGGGGGAGATGGCGGGTGGGCTAAATGGGTGATGGGTATTAAGGAGGGCACTCGTGATGAGCACTGTTTGTTATATTTAAGTGATAAATCACTAAATTCTGTATCTGAAACTAATATTACACTGTATGTTAACTAAAATTCTCTTAAAAAGAAGGAAAATAAGATGGTAGCAAATTCCTCAAAGCATATACTGAGAACTAAAATCCTTACAATAACCTGTTAGAAGTACCGTGGCTTTCTGGCTGGAATAAAAAATTCCTGCTTTGGCCTAGAACAATACACAATTTATTCCATAAAAATGATAATACAAAGCATTATCCCTAGCAGGACAAATCAGTTAAATATGCCAGTTTCGAAATCTCATGGAAACAAATTTGGCTTGTTTTTCTTCCTCTTAGTCTTGCCACTTCTTCCTCTCCTGTCAAACACCAAGATTTTACTTTATACCCGTTCCTAAGATCTGTAATGCCATACCTACCTACTTCCTCTCTTTCTACCCAAATTCTCCATGCCCTTTGAGGTGCATTTCAAGCCCCAACTTCAAAGTTTGTATCAATCAATTCAGGCCTGCTATGGAACATAAGAACTAGGAAGATAGGTAGGAGAAGAAAGGGATAAAGAAAGGGGGGGTAATCAGAAGGGGGAATGAAGCATGAGAGACTATGGACTCTGAGAAACAAACTGAGGGCCTCAGAGGGGAGGGGTGGGGGAATGGGATAGACTGGTGATGGGTAGTAAGGAGGGCACGTATTGCATGGTGCACTGGGTGTTATATGCAACTAATGAATCATCGAACCTGACATCAAAAACCAGGGATGTACTGTATGGTGACTAACATAATATAATAAAAAAAATATTTAAAAAAATAAAGTGTATTACCACCTCGAAAAAGAAATATTCAGGCCTGTAGTTTTCTTTATCTGACCCCTCATTACTTCTTTTATAAAACTACTTAAATCTCTGGTTACATTTTCTTTTGTTGAGATATAATTCACATTTCATAAAGTTCACCATTTTAAAGTGTATAATCCAGTGGTTTAAATTATACTCACAAGGCAGTACAATCACCACCACTAATTTCAGAACATTTTCATTGCCCTAAAAAGAAACCCTACAGCCAGTACTAGTCACCTCCAATTTCCCCTTCCCAGCCTCTGGCAACCACTAATCTACTTTCTGTCTCTATAGACTTGCCTATTCTAGATAGACATTTTTATAACTGGAATAACAGGATTTATGATCTTTTGTGTCTGGCTTCTTTCACATATAATGCAAGGCTCATCTATGTTGTAGCATGTATTAGTGTTTCATTTCTTTGGATGGCTAAATAATATTCCATTGTATGGCTGTACCACATATTGGTTATTTATTTATCAGCTTGATGGACTTACTGGCTATTGTGACTAATAATATTATGAACAAGTTTTTATGTGAACCTATGTTCCTAATTCTCTTGGGTTTATACCTACAATGGAACTGCTGGCTCATATGGTAACCATGTTTTAAGTTTTTTGAGGAACTGCCATGCCAGACTGTCTTCTACAGTGGCTTTACCAATTTACATTCCCACCAGCACTGCATGAGAATTCCAATCCCTCCACACCCTTGTCAACACTTGTTACTGTCCATTTTTTAATTACAGCTATCCTAATGGGTATGAAATGGTATCTCATTGTGGTTTTGGTTTGCATTCCTTGATGTCTCTAGCTATACCTTATCTTATGTGATACATATTCCTCTAATTCATAGTCAGCAAATCTTTTCTGTAAAGAGCCAGACAGTATTTTTTGCTTTGCAGACCACACATGGTCTATGTTACATATTCTCCTGCTTGTTTTTTTTAAACAAAAGCAAATACCATATAAAATCAGGCTTTAGATTGTAGTCTGGCAGCCTCTACTTTGTGTCATAATTAGCTTTACCTCACTATCGATGCTTCAACTTTGTTGAAAGCAAGGTAAGGACTATTTCACACTCCTTCATAGTGATGTGCATAGAGCCCATGAATACAAGAGCAGAGGATCTAAAAATACTTAAACTGAACTTCTTACACAAAGAATGTCCCCAATCAAAAGAAATATGCATCTCCCCAAGGTATTTACACAATATAAAGTATACTAGTTTTTTAAATGATTGTTGAAAGAAAAAGGCATTTTTCTTTTGAAATTGGGCAACTTGACTAAGAATATCTTAAGAATCAGAGAAAAAAATCTTTCATAATGCTCTCTGAATCAAAATTATATTGAAAGCTAATTAACCTACTAAATGCATTTTAAGGATATACTTCCACATCAAGCATCTCTAAATCCTATAGCTACAAATAAGACTAAAATTGTAGTAATACACTATGGCAGAACTTGATATTTATTCTTCTAATATATAGCCAAAAACAAAACAAAACAAAAGGTACACACTTCCGGCAAATGTGGAAATCCAGTAATTCCAACAATTTGAGTTTTACATTCTGGAAATTATAGGTTGATTATATAGAAGGAATTGGTTCTATATAGAAACTCTTTGATATAGCAGAATGAAAACTAAGGTTAAGAGACAGCAGACATCACTATTTATCTCTGGGAAAGTCACTGAATTTCTTTGAAGCCCAGATTTCTCATCTTTAATAGTAGGAGTGATTCCATCTGTCCTACCTTTTTCACAAAATTGTGAAGATCAAATGAGACAGTTTATAAAAGTCTATAAAAAACACTCTACTAATAACATTACTAATATACTGTTAGAAGAAATAACCAAGTTTTCCCTATTAAAGTAAGTATAAACAAGAGTTCTCTGGATCTTCATAGTTATAAGTATTTTTCCTAACGGTCCTAATGACATCATTGAACACTACTGGTGTTTCGATCAGAGGAATGGAAATCAGCACAAACTGGTCTCACATTCTGAATGGCATAAAGGTTAATCAAGTGCATAAAAGTATTCAGACCGGTTCCCCAGGTCTTAGGAATCTAAGACAACATTCAATCTTTGCATCTTTAGCTAATTCCAGGTAAAAGGAAAAATGTACTAACTATTCCTTTAAACACTAAACTCCCTGGTAAAAATTCAATGGGAACCAAACAGTAACCTCAAAAATCAAGTCAGGATCCATGAAAAAGTTTTGATCAACAGAAAAGGGAAAATAAAACAATGATAATATCTAATACTCAATATTAAGTACTTCACATGGACCAAACCATTTGATTTTCATGACCATAAAACAGGGTTACTATTATAATCGTCATATTATAGCTAAAGAAAGTGAGGCTAAGAAAAGTATCTTAACCAAAGATTGCACATAGTAATTTGCATAGCTGGGATCAGAATTCAGGTAACATGACTCTAGTGCCCACATTCTTAACCTAAACTCTATGTTCTCTTCCTAAGTTGTTTATCAGATTTTATTTTCTATACTAAGAGCAAAACAAGAACAAAATCCAAAAAAAAGGCAAAATTTCCAGATGTGTGTTTCATCTAATTTTCTTGCCTTGTCCAACTACTACAAAACTGATAAAAAGTAGTTAATGACCAGAAGCTTACACAACAAAGTAGGGTGATGAATGAAGGGTTGAGATAACATATCCTATATATACTTATTTTAATATTGGCTTCTATTTAATTTTTTAAATTGAAAATTAAGTCTTGTTTCAGTGGATAACATTGCTCACAGTGGCTACATTCTTTTAAGAAAACCCATTCCAATGGCTGTAAGTCTAAGTCACTGTGGTTGAAATGTGCTAGAATACTTGCCTCAGAGGAGGAGTATTTCAAATACCTGAAATACTATTAGTTGACAGAAATGATCACCAGGAAATTGTCATCATCCACGTCCACCCACATTCCATGAGCATACCAATTAATCCCACCTCCACTTTCCCTACTCCCATTTTTACTTATGTACACATCAATGTAAGGTCTGGTACCTAATGAGTTCGCGTGTTTTAAGAAACCAATATATTACAACAATCTTCTTGAAAATGCAATTCTGATCAAAGCTGAAGATTACAACATTTTTGCCAGGAAAATTCTAACTAGAAAGAATATTAATCCTGCAAAATATCTGCTTAATAAAGTATCTAATTCTATTTTTTAAATTTATGTCTGAATGAATTGTATCTTTCTTTTATCTAAAAAATACTGTGTAAGGGGAAAATACCCCAAAATCTTGCATTTGACATCAATATGTTGAAAGACAGTGACCAAGGGTCACAAATCTGGAAACATTTAAGGATATTAGAAGAACTGCCAAAAAACCCCCCAACATTTAATAAAATAATTAAAACTACAAAAATGAAATGTACAGGTATGAGAACAATCTTTTAAATTATTATTAAATAGTCCCATGCTATATGACAAAAATTCCAAGTAACCACATACACAAAATACCACAAATAAACAGAAAATATACAGCACAGTTGAGCAGTGACTCTGTTACAGAACACCTGAAAATATGATTATGGAGGAATTTCTATGTAGCATTAATTCTTGACAAGTATACCAGTTATTTTCACTGAAGAGCAGAATTCTCAATATAGTATAAACTAAAAGACTGATAGGTTATCTACAACATTCATACACATTCACATTAATTAGAAATTTCTCAGTACCTAGACATATCTTAATCCTTTGGTATGTATGAAAGTATCAAACAACAGCATATATAAACTGTAAAATTTGAACAATGCTACATATAAATATTACGAAATTACCAACTCTTAACACTGTGCTTGAGTCTAATATTTTTGGATTCACATAATCCTCAAAGTTCTACAAAAATGAAATTACTACAGTATTTTGTTGATAACAATTTACCAATTTACCAATTTCACATAAGTTAAAAGATGCCAATCAATAATAACTATTAAAATTCTCTGTAAACATAAAGACAGTTTACTTTGAGGCCTAGACTTGAACTAAGCTTGTAAACTGGGAAGAAGTTTTATAGTCAAATCGAAAGCCACCTAACTACAAGAAAAACTTTATTACTAAAGCCTTGAGGGTTAGGGTTCAAAGGCCAATACGACAATTAAACACATATGATTAAATTTTCTAGTGGCTAAAATCTCAACATCTAGATCTAAAGCCCTGTTTCTAACAATGCCTTTCATTGGCTAGAAGCAAATTATTAAAATTATTAGCCCAAATCAATCTCTAAAGCAAACCAATAATGGCAAACATCAAACTTAACTCAGTATCTAGATTAATACAGGGGAAAAAAAACAACAGCATTACAGTGGTCCCTAACGCCACAAATACTGATTATGTTGATCCACTAAGATTATAAGACAGCGAGAGATAAAGGAAAATAAAACCAGTTGCCCAAATTTAATAAGATAAAAATATTATAATGCCTTTTCTCAAAGTGTTCGTTTAATTTATCAATTGTATGGCCTTTAGGTAACAACACCATTGGAAAAAGCCAAACATTTTTTGAAAAAGCAAACTAGTTCTACATTGAGAAGGTGCTCCACTCTGAGGGATGCATTCGTTTTTTATTCCCTTAGTCTGCATTTGCAGAAATGTATTTACAAATTGGGAACCAAGTTAAGAGGGGGGGAAAAAAAGGAAAGAAAGGAAATCTGATGGAGAACTTAAAGACAGAGAGACGCGTGCTGTCTCTCCAAATTAGAACGAAACTGCTCTAGCTCTAACTGGCCGGGCTCCCCCACTCAACAGCAGCAGTACAGTGGATACCAACACACTAAAATGAAAAAGCCTGCCAGATTAATGCTATGAGAGCAAAGAGAAAGTAGAAAAAATCTGGTCATTTACTAAAGGTTCTGTCAAAACTGGGGTGATGCATACAAAAGGAAACCCAGAGGTTTACTTTTACAAGAATATCTTACTATCAGCACACAAAAATGAAGCAAAAGAACTGGTGCAGTCCCAATATAATTCATGAAAAAGGCTCCTGATCATTAAGAATTACTAGTACATGTCTAAATTAATTTCCTTTTTTGAAATACCTGGCCTGGTATAATTTGGTGTGTGTGTTTGTGTGTGTCTGTAATCTGAGGAAAATCCCACAGCACAGGTTTTCCACCACACTAAAATTTCAGACACTTCAATCCCTTCACCATCTTCCAGCCTATCATCTCCTCTCCTTCTCTCCCAAACCTGGATTCCAAGAGTGATCATCAGTGTAGCTTAGTAGCTAAGCATAGACTTTGGAAACTAAATTTTGGTCTGAAGTCCAGCTCTGTTACCAACTTACTCTGTAATCCTACGCAATGTCTTAACCTCTCTGTGTCTCAGTTTCACCATTGGGATAACAGTGCCTACATCACAGGGTTATTTTGAGTTAATGAGTTAGTGTCTTTAAAGCATACTTAACATCTGTACCTAGCACAGAGTAAGGGCTCTGTATGTGTTTCCTCTTTATCATTATTACACTTTTTTTTTCAAGATTTTATTTATTTATTTGACAGAGAGAGAGAGACAGCCAGTGAGAGAGGGAACACAAGCAGGCGGAGTAGGAGAGGAAGAAGCAGGCTCCCAGCGGAGCAGGGAGCCCGATGCAGGGCTCGATCCCAGGACTCTGGGATCACGCCCTGAGCCAAAGGCAGACGCTTAAGGACTGAGCCACCCAGGCGCCCCTCATTACTACACTCTTTGTCTGAGTTAGTTTGCCCAGCCACTTCTATGCTATAGACTCCTGTGTTTCCCCCAAAATCTGCCAGTGTAACATCATCCATGAATGAAATCTTTTTTTTTTTTTAAGATTCATTTATTTATTTGGGGTGGGGAGAGAGAGTGAGCATGTGAGGGCACACAAGCACAGGGGGGAGTAGCAGAGGGAGAGGGAGAGAAGCAGACTCCTCACACGGAGCCTGATGTGGGGCTCAATCTCACAACCCTGAGATCACAACCTGAGATGAAATCAAAAGTCGGATGCTTAACCGACTGAGCCACCCACATGCCCCAACCACGAATAATCGTAAAAATCTCTTTTTTGCTGGAGAAAACACCATTATATAACTCATGTCACTACAACACATTTCTGGTCTGAAATCTCACTTGGACCTTCAGTACTGCACATCATCCTTTTACCAATCATTTATTTACTTCCTCCCCCATTCCCTCCCCTCACTGGTAAACTTACCAAGTCCAGTCACCACGATCTTTCCTCAAGTCCCATTTTGGGGATAAAGTCCCTTCTCACATTTAAGGTCAATTCCTCTACCTGCTCTCTACTAATTCCCTCAGTGATTTTCCATCATGCAAGCTAGAAACATACATGACTATAGACAATCTGTTCCCCAAATATGATCAACAGCTAAGTCCTGTGAACTGTATCTCCCAAATATTTCTTAAAATTGCTTCCCTTTCCATCCCTATTACTTCTTTGTTAACTGAAGCCCTCATCATCCCTTAACCAAATCTTTCCATGAGCAATCAAGAGATTAAGGAGAATCAAAAAATTGCAACTATCAGAAGCTGAGGGAAGAGATGTAATTTTGTGACTGTTTTTCAGCCTCCAACCAGCCTTACACCCCTCGAATCCACCCTCCAATTCAAGCCAGAACAGTTTATTTAAAATCCAGCTCTACTGTGGTTCCTAAAATCCTTACGCAGTATATGTCACCCTCTCCCTACGAGTCCTTAACCATGCAGGTTAAAAGACTGGCCCTTCTTCCCACCCTTCTTCCCACCAACCACAGATGTACTTCAAAGGGTAGGAGAATCTTTTGAAATGCTATGCAAAACAAAAACAAAAACCACCCCCCTTTTCTGAGAGAGAATACATGAGCAGGGGGGGGGTGGACCGAGAAAATCTTAAGCAGGTTCCATGCCGAGCATGGAGCCCAATGTGTGGCTCCATCTCACAACCCTGAGTTCATGATCTGAGCCAAACTTAAGAGTCAGATGCTTACCCAACTGAGCCACCTAGGCGCTCCAAAAACAAACCGTTTTTAAAGCCTAAGTGTAATTTTCTGAAGGAAGATGGTCCAAAATTTGGTCCAAAAATTTCAAATTCTCACTGGAGTCTACGACTCCAAAAAAGTTCCTTTTTCTAGAGGATTAAGGCCCAAGCTGATCACCAGGGCCTATAAAGTTCTAAATGATCTGGCCCCGGTCCATGTCAGCCTCACCCCTGTCCTTCTATGTGCACAGATACCAAGAATTGGTAAAGTAGACATCTTATTATTTTTGGATTAGTCTAGTATCCCTTCCTCCTCCTTTTGGTAACAGCATCTTGACTCTCTGTTGGGAAATAACCTCACTCCCTCATTGTAGTTTTGGTGGAAATGTCAATCAAGGTGTCCCACCCTCCACTGGACATAGGAGATCTCTTACCCAAACTCAAGGTAGGCCAATCAACAGAATCTCTTAAGAAGCTGAACCTTGAGAAGAACGATGTGAGGAGGGGAAATGGTTAGAGCAGACTCATTCCAACTGTGCTACACTGAAGACACTGTTTATTCCTGCTACCTAGATCTCAACCCCTGCAAACTGACCCAGTGCTTCTTGGGGCTTCCTTAGGCCTGAATGCTTATTTCTTAAATTCTATTATTCAACATCCTTCAAATACATGTCTGTTTCTGCTTAAATTAATCATTTTAGCCATTTGTTCATCCCTTTATTGGAAAACTATTTACTGAACTTGTTTATGTGATGGTTAGTTGTATGTGTCACCTGGCTAGGCTATAGTAGTACCCAGTTATTCAAACAAACACCAAACCAGGTGTTGCTGTGAAGGTATTATGTAAATGTGGTTAATATCTATCATCAGTCAACTTTAACGGAAGGAGATTATCAATAATGTGGGGGAGGCTTCATCCAATCAGCTGAAGGCCTGTAGGGACAAAACTGAGGTTCCACAAAGAAGAAATTCTACCACAAGGCTGCCAGAGAGTTTGCAGCTGCCCTGCCCTATAGATTTTGGACTTGCTAAGCCCCAAAACAATGTAAGCCAATTTCTTGAAATAAATCTCACTATACACACATACACACAAAATGTATATATATAACATTTGTGTGTGTGTGTATCCTACTGATCTGTTTCTTTGGAGAACCCTAATACAAAAATCTACTATATACTGGTGCTGAGAACAAGACGAAGTCTGTTTCTGTTGCTTGCAACTGAAGAACCCTAAGTACTGTTCTGTATGTCACTGAGGAGAGTTCACAAAGAGCTCCCTGTTTCACACATGTGCTTATCATTTAAGATCAGAGCTCTAAGTAGAATTTTTAAATTCTAAACCTGATGACAATAAACATAATTTTCTAGATTCCTCCAAGGTACAGGGAAATTAAAAAATGAAGGCATGCTTAAGAAAGAAAGGGTATCTAAAATAGAGTGTGTGGATTCCTTTAATCTGGTTCAGGAATCAGCGCCTATGACCTGTAGGCCAAACAGGGCCCACTGCCTATTTCTGTATGGCCTATAAACTAAGAACAGTTTTTACAATCTTAAACGTCTTTTCTTTAAATCAAAAGAAAATCAGTACTTTCTGACATGTGAAAATTATATTAAATGCAAACTTCAGTGTCCATAAAGTAGACACAGCCATGCTCATTTGTTTACATATGGCCTATGGCTGCGTTTGCCCTACAGTATTGCAACAGAGACCATATGGCCCTAAAAACCTAAAATATTTCTTATCTGGCCCTTTATAGAAAAAATTTCGCTGACCCCTGCTCTAGTTTACCAAAGAAAGCATTAATTTATCTCCAGGAGGAATGGCCAAGAAAACGGTAACATTGTTAGAAAAGAAGATACAAGAAAAGGAATACATTAATTGTACTATTTACTGAGTAGTTACCATATACACAAAATGCTGTTTTGAGCACTTTATATATTGATATTTCTAATCTTCACAACATCCCTATGAGGTGGAGACTATCATCCCCATTTTACTGATGAGTCAGAGAGGCTAAAACAAACTTGCCCAAGCTCAACAGATAGAAATTACAGAACCGGGATTACAACCCAGGCACTCTGCCTCTAGCATCTGTGCAACACTATACTGCTTCACCACTGACCTTCCTGTCTATCTAATCTGCGCAGGATTAAGGAGTTGATTTTCTGTAGAATTCAAGTATTACAAACTCTGCAGATGAACCAATACGGGACTAAATGAAGAAGTTTGTGGCAGTGCATTCCTTTGAGAACTTGAGGGATTATAAAGATCTATGCCTATTACCCCTCTTAAAGACAGGAAACTGAGGAAGAAGCTCAAGCTCCCTGGACTCAATCTTTGCTCTCCCAGATCCCATACTGGAACTCAGAAGCTCCGGGAGGCTTCCATATGCAGGCTAAGATAAAGCACATTCTCCTCCCACATGTCTTGCAACATCATGACCAATTAAATAAGAATCTCTGGATACCGTGGAGCCAGGATGTGGTGATTTCTCAAAGCTCCTCAGTTAATTCTAATGTACAGACAAGTCAGAATGGAGATGCACCACATCAGTATACCTCTCTCCTTTCAAGGAGAAGAGTGATGATGAAAAAAGAATCCAGATGAGGGGAAGAGCAGGGGCAGAGATGGGGAACTTGACAAAACCTGTCTTTGAAGAATGGAATTTTTATTTAGTACCACAGCATGATAGTAAAGAACATTGCTAGTCTTCATGTCTCACCTCTGTATCTGAAAACTTAAAAAAGCAGATATGGAAACAAAACAATATTTGCACATTTGCATGTACGTATGTTTACACAGGAACTTCAGCAAACCGGTAACTATTATTTTTGCCTTATCTGTATTTTTTACTTGATCTGTATTTTTTATGTGACCTGTTATTTCTTTTTATAATGTATTACTTGTTTAGTTAAAAACAATGCGTTTTTTAAAAACAGTGTGACTAAAGAGATAGTCAAGGATTACTTTAATTATATTTTGAATAGAAAAATAATTATATAAAAGACTAGTAAAAATTACTTAATGCTTTCCTGAAAAGCTGTTTACTTTCTGTCAGGGCACAAAACATAGAATCTCCCTACTTCTCTGTGCAATGGAGATCTATATCCTAACAAATCTATTAACAAATCTTTTCCACCAGATGGCTATTACTAATTTAAGTCTTACTGGTACTAATTTATCACAATACTTAGCGTGAGGAGAAAATATTTTACATAAGAATAAAATGGAAACATTTTGAAGTTTTACAAACACAATGTCTACCACGCATTCCAATTTTTATCATCATTTATAGTAATCTCATATAACATTTAGTTAAAAATAAAACATCCTCCTTATATGGACTACACATTTAAATGAATTCTAAGTTTTTCATATGGCTTCAGGGTTCAGAAAACAAAGAAGCAGGCAATGCGAGCAGTAAGGCAGTACCCAAGCAATCACAAGTCGTGGCCAAAGGTCTAAAGCCATAATGAGTTAATGCTCAAACATGTGTTGTCATTTGTTTGCTGCTGTGATTCTGAGTAAAGGACTCAGCTTCGTACATAGAGTGTTTAAGTTAAATTCTGCACTACAGAATAAAATTTCCAACCTGGTTAAATGGTAAGCCTCAACAGACTAAAATCACATTTGAGATGCTAATTTTTTAAAGCATACCATGCAAAAAAAAAAAAGATCACTACCATGAGGGAAAATAGATGGTTTTTCAATTCACTAAATAAAGAACCATGACCAAAGCACAGGGAACCTCTGCAATGAGCCTAAGCTAGCTGTGGTGACGACTCAACTCCAAGAGAGGCTACTCCTAGAAAACAGGTCTAGGTAGAAGATAGTTGATTATATTTATTATGATTAGCCTTCATCCTAGTGGTGAGTGTAGTATCCTCAGGAGGGATTTTTCATTACAAAGGTAAAAGAACTCTTCCAGAACACTTAACAGCATTTTAAAGTCTCACTCAAGAGTGTGTCTTAAAAAAGAAAACTAGCTCATATAATTATAGTAGGGGCAGAATCAACATTTAAAGATTTTAGTCATGGTGTGAGCACTTAAATTTAAATTTAAAGGTGAAACTACCTGAGAAAGATTAGCCTTATTTTTTTTTTTTTTTTAAGATTTTTATTTGTCAGAGAAAGAAAGAGAGCCCAAGCAGGGGGAGCAGCAGGCAGAGGGAGAAGCAGGCGGCCCACTGAGCAAATCAATCCCAAGACCCTGGGACCATGACCTGAGCCGAAGGCAGAAGCTTAACTAACTGAGCCACCCAGGCGTCCCAAAATTAGCTCTGTTTTTAAAAAGCAAAAAAAATTTCTACTTTGAAAACCAAAGCATAATTCTTTTGCAATGTTTAATGGTTTCCCACAAAGAAACCTGCTTGAATCTAACAAAAAACACTAATTAGATTAAGAATCTGTAAAAATCAGGTGCTGATTCACAAGTATTACCTAATATAATAACTATTCTGATGTATTTTGAATGTTATGAGACTCTAAGCCTCAGAAAAATATACGAATAACTCTGAAGACAATATATAAAGGAATTCTATAAAAATAAGCAGAAATAGCACAGTAGGACACACCTATAATAAGTACTTACCAGAAATGTAAAAAGAAAAAGAGCATATATTTCCTTTTAAAAGGAAGTTGGATTGCAAACAGAGTATATGTCCAAGATATTTCAATCAATAAACCAAAGATTAAAAGGCATATTTGACAGAAATGTTGCAGTTCCAAATATTCCAGAAAGCTCACAGCGCAATAGGTTTTTTCTTTACTTTGCAACTGAGAGGCGCTTTTAGAGTTCTGAATCACCGCTAGACACTAAAAGTTCTCAAGCCTAAAATTGTAAATCCTCAAAAATCTGTATTATTCTAGTCTAGTTAAAATACGTATGCTTGTCTTTTAAAACAATACAACAAAAAACCTAGCCAAACTTAACTGTAACTTGTAATTTGAAAAATACAGACACATTTGCTTACTTAATGGAACATTTTATATTTCCAGATATAAAAGCACAACAGTACAAAGACACGTAACTAAAACCTGGTAGCAACATCAGAATAGGCAAATAAGGAAAGCCAAAAAAAAAAAACCAAAAAAAAAAAAAAACCAAGCATGTAAAGTACTTCCAACTCTTAAATGACCCAACAATTCTCACACAAACGGGAATTTATGATACAGAAAAACACAAGCAAACAAAGATGTATGCCAACAACAAAAAACAAAAAACCAGGAAACAAAAGGTCTTTCAACAGAAGAATGGGTCAATTACTGCACATCATTAATGGTGGCTGTCCTTGGGAAAGGGGTTTTCACACTCTAAGCTATACATACCAAAAATACTTAAATGTACAGAAAAATACAGTTCTACTTCTTGGAATTTATCCTAAGGAAATAATTAAGAATGCATGGAACAATTCAACTTCAATGATATTCAGATCAGAGCTTTTATAATTAAAAAAACCCTGAAAAGTACAAGGAATCACTTAAATAAATGATGGCAAATTCATATAATAGAATATGATGCACTGATATTTATCCTTAGATATTATTAAAATATGTTCATTTTTCACAACAATTCACAATATATTTTTTCAAAGGGAGATGAAATATTATGCATCTGATCTCATTTTTTAAAAGAAAAAATAAATATGCATTGAAAATCACTGAGAAAGTTGTATACCAAAATATTAACAGGCTAAGAGGTAAAATTAAGGGTTTTTTTTTTAAGGTTTATTGCATACATTCTCATCAGGGGCAACATCACCCCAATGGGGGTGAAAATTGGCTACTGAGGGGCAAAAAAAAAAAAAAAGAAAGAAAAGAAAGGAAAGGAAAAGAAAAAAAAAAGGAAAACTTTAGCTTATAAAACACAAATTAACATACAATATATAAACATAGAATATATCTGTGCTGTTAAAATTTCACGGGGGTACAATTAGGAAAAAATATCTAAAAAATGGGGCAGGGTGAACAAGTGATAATGCTAAAAATGTTGACAAACTGCTTCATTGGTACTCTCAATTTTCCTACAATGAACTTGATATTACTTGAGTTTTTTTTTTTTTTTTTAAGATTTTATTTATTTATTTGTCAGAGGAAAAGAGACAGCGCGAGCAGAAGCAGGACGAGTAGCAGGCAGAGAGAGAAGTAGGTTCCCCTCTGAGCAAGGAGCCCGATATGGGACTTGATCCCAGAACTCTGGGATCATGACCTTATCTGAAGACAGATGCTTAAGCAACTGAGCCACCCAGGCGTCCTGATATTACATGAGATCGGGCAGTAATATATATACATTGAACTAATTACAAAGGGATATACAATGAAAGTTAGGACATAGCACTAATTTTCAAATATAAGATTTATTCCTATACTCCTCTAAGTCTTCAAAAATACAATGCAGACTATTTGTTAAATATAATACTAAAATGAAAATAAAGAAAATGAGAAAGTACTGCATCAGAATCATCTGGGATCACTTGGAGAAGTAAACTACAGACTCTGCAGTGAACTAAATCAACTAAACTAAAGGTAGTAAACTACCTTTACTAAAAAGTAATCTACCTTACCGCAGACCTAAAAAAATCAAAATTTCTATGGATGGGGCTAGTGGCTTTCATTCAGTGAGGCACACTTACATCACCATACCACTCCATGTAAATATGCAAAACAGATATTTTAATTTGGTCTAAGAGATTTTTAAAATTATGTACTAAAGTGATAAAATTAAAATAAACTAAGAGCCTGGAAATCTAGGAATCCCTGCTAAACTCCTCTTTTTCCTTTAAGGAACCTGACGATTCAAATTTCTTCACAAACTATCAAACACATACTATTACTCACTGCCTACTGGGTACAAGGCATTGTGAAGAATATAAAAGAAAAAAGCAGTATTTGTAAATTTTGCCACTAAAATAAACTCACTTCAGTTAAATCTGCAAAAACCAGCATTAACCACTGGCTTTCTCAAGGCACCATTAGTCACAAAGAACAGTTTCTAATCTTATGATGCAAATTAAACAAGTAAGGAACAAAAGTCACTGTTGGATAATAACTAGGATGCAGTCAGCTACACTCAATTCTCTAGTTAATATACTTCATTGGCACGTCAGCCTTGAAATAAATAGAATTCAAAATTTTGCCTACACCAAATTAAACATCTCCTGTGTTAAATACTCTCGGTTTAAAATGTTAAGCCACCAATGCCAAGATTTATTGCATACATAAACAATGAAACTACCTAAGAGCATAGCTAATACTCCTATTTAAGGAAAGAATACACAGGGATTAGTCAAAGTAGTGGATACAAAGTGTAAGAGACTGCTCCAGTCCATGGCAATTTTCTCCAATTTCTTACAGACATCAATGCCACCTTTTGGTGGTGGTAATAATACTTATGGTGGCAGCAATAATATTTAAGTGCTTTTTGTATGCCACATACACTTATTTAATCCTCAAACATGTCTAAGAAATAGGTACTGTTCTTTTTCCATTTTACAGGTGAAAAGACTGAGAAAGAAGGAACAGCTAGTAGGTGCTATTGACAAACTTTCACTGAGTGTTTTGCCTGCTGACCACAAATACATTACTAACAAATGACCAAATATTCAGTGCGCTTTGACACATCATCTGTATGAATAAATTTAAATCTCGTAATTAAATAATTATCCATAAAAGAGCATATAAATGAATGTAACTGAGGTAAACCTGAGTTGAAGAATGGAACAAAAATTTTCCAAGTCATCGTATCAAATAGTACAATACTTTTCCAGTTTTTTCTTACTCCTTACACCCAAAAAATGACAACTTAATTTTGCTTGTTTTGTTTTAAAGTACAGATTTTACCGTTATATATAATTTCATCTCAGGAATGCATCCTGTTTACTAATTCATTTGTAAAGCTTTTAAACTCATTTTATCCCCTAATAGTCTTCATCTTTAAAAGTTTCATTAAATTTCATTTCACACTGTATAATGAACTCATTTTAAATTATGAAATACATGAATGATATATAAAAATTCAGAAAATAAAAGGTTTAAAGAGAAAAATAAAGACCACCTATAATCCCAACTTCAAGATAATAACTTTAGTCTTTTGGTATTTCCTTTTAGTCCATATATGAATAGGCATTTTGTAAAACTAAGAACTGATATTATATAAACATTGGTAATGTTTATTTCTCTCTTAACAATACAGCACTTTTTAAAAAAAAATAGTCCAGACAAATACAATTATGACTGATTTTCTACAAAACACTTTGGCTTACTGGACTTAAAAAGTAGTTTGTTATACTACAAAAATTAACCACAAGGTGGAGAGGAGATGGCTGGTCCTTTATAGAAAGAGCTCTCTCTCTTGCAAGTATTTGAATAGTTTTAAAAAATCATTTTTAAATTTCAGTGATTAAAAAAGTAATTTTCTTTTCATTACAGAAAAACTTCACACGTCCATCTTTAGCACATCAATACATCGAAAACATGGTTACGATAGTGTTATGGCTGCAAAAGATCAAAACTGTGACAATTCACTGTAGACAAGTTCAGCCCGGTACCCTGGAACCCAAGCAGAGCCAGCTAAGAACACGACAAAGCAATGGTTCTTTATAACCAGAGTCGAAGGCCTATTGCTTACATACACATGCAAGCAGATGGTACTGAGTGGTGACACAATCTCAAGCTTGTTCTACTGATGACAGTAGTCCAAGTCTAAGGCATAATGGGAATAGCAGAATGACTAAATCATCTAAAACCCCTCTACTCATGGTTTCAACTGCAGATTTTGGTTGGTTCTTGAACTATAATGCTGTCATATTCCAATGTGAAAATTATGACACTGGAGTATTACGAGAAGTTAACTGAGTATTTATTTAAAATTCAAAGGGATGTTTTTTACAATGGAGTTAGTCCTAAGTGTGAAACTCTATTCAAAAGACAAACTTTTTTAAAAGAGTATACCATTTGACCAATTCTGAGTTACTCAAATTCCAGCCTTACCATCTGGATGTAAGAAACACCATCAAAATAACCTACCACCTGAAAATCTAAACAAAGGTGGGTCTAAGACATAAGATCTACCTTCTAAGCATCGTTTTTCTTAATCTGATATTCTCAAATAGCTGAATTAATAAACGTCTCACCCACAATTTTTAGATATACACATCTATAGAGCTAATTGATACTTGTACTTTATATGCAAAACAATTTTCTGAAGCATGAAAATCTCATTCCAGGAGTCACGTATGCCATTACTAAACTGATTATGATTAGAATAAAGAGCAGCAGAATGTACAGTAAAGCAGTCTAAAAGCTGCCACATAGAAATCTAGCAAAAAAATCCAAAATAACAAACAAAAAAAAGCACTTCAAGGATACCAAGAACCAAAATATCATACAAATTTATCTTTTATAGACCTGTCATTTTATGACCTTAGTCGCAGACAACTGGAAACATATTTTAAAATATGTTCCTTCTTCACAAAAACAACCCTGTTCATTCTATCTAGATTTACTGTACTGTACTCCCAACTCGAACCAACAAGACAGATCCCATACTCCATGAAATAATGATAGTACCACACACATAAGATTCATCATATCCTCTCTGAAGCTCCCTGTAGGCCACCATACCTAACCTAAGTGCTCTTTTTACTCATTCAACATTCATTTATCTCATAGCCCACACTTCATCAATTCTGTTTCTGTTTTTGTGAAAATAAATTTCTTTTCCAGTCTATCATAACAACTTCCATGTATTATCCATTCTCCTACAGTTAATCCTGTATCATAATCCCGTCCCGTTCGAGACCTTCCACTAAAACAGTTTCTTTTACTATCTAGATTACAACTGCTTTCATCCCTTAGGCATCCATTCCTATTAGGAATTCGTTTGAAAGAACTTTAAACTTAAACTTATTAGGATATTAATTCATTTCAAGGATTAGAAGAAGCTTTATAAATTAGTAGTTCAGAGATCTCGTACTACTCTGCCTAAGTATGCCCTCCCACACCACTGAAACAGTCAGAGATTAGGTGGACAACTTATGTGGGCTACGTAAACATTTTGACTACTGTTTTTCCACCACCTCAGTTCAGAAAACTATAGTAAATTTTAAGTTAAAAAAAAAAATTAGACACACAGAACCAAAAGATGGTATCTGAATGTGAATACGAAAGATGGTATCTTGAATGTTTAAAAGCTAAAAAAACATTACAAACTAGTCAGTTAAAATCTAAGTGAAAATTATACTTTCCAAGTTTGTGGTCTTTATTTCCCTCATCAGGATGTGTACTCTGTGACTGATTTAAATAACTTACACCTCATGGGTGGGGTGGGGGGGTGGTTTGCAGGAAAAAAAGGGTGAAGCCAATTATTTCTGAGTAATTTTCTAGACTCATCTAGAAGAAAAATGATGTGTTACACTGAAGAAATGATTATAAGGATATAGGGAGTCAGCTACTCAACCATGTTTGCGTACATGCAAAAATACAAGTATTTATTGACCACCTACTGTGTACTTTGTAATGTGGTAGTCCTTTCTGGAAATTTGCTGTCAGCATTATCCTTTATAATTAGAGTTTATTAATTTCTATAAATTATATAATTACTTTGAGTTTTATCACCTGTAAAAAATGGTCAATATCTATTTTTCAGATTTGCTGTACAGATTAAATGAGATGTAGTAACTTCACCTTCAAAAAAAATATTACTTCCCTTCTCTCTGTAGGTCCCTCTACAGATTAGGACATTGATCAGTGGTTCTCAACGTTACTATGAAAAATCTCTTTTCTCCACAGATCGCACATCTTTACAGATTTTTGTCTATCGACTGCACTAACATTTAATTAACTAGATGAGTAATGGCTAATCAGAAGTCTCAAACTGTCAAAGACATAAATACTAATGAAACTCAATGTTAGGCTCTTAAGGTGCAAGCACGATGTTTTATTTCATTAACAGCTTGCAAATCACCACAACATATGATGATAATTTGTGATAATAAACTGCAAAGATTGGAGTCAATATAATTATTGGTCAAAGCAAAGACATAATATTTCCCCTGTTTGAATCTATTGAGAGCACATACATAATTTTCATTAGGCTTTTTACAACACTGAGAATAAATCATTCCTTTCTCTGCAGACCCCTGAGAAAAACTAATTTATGTACCATGTTAGTGATTTTCTATGTCTAGAGAAACTACTGGTTACCCTACAGATTTAAGCCAGTGTCATTAGTAACACCAACTTTGAATTCAAAAGTTACACATATTTATCCATAAAGGTAAGTAAGTAGTGATATCCTGTCTTCCCTTTGTATTTATAAGAACAAAATCCAAACCCTTCACCAAAGACCTCTGTGATGTGTCTCCTGCCAACGCCATCTACCAGTCTCCTCTCAGCTTATCACGATGGCCTTCTCTAACATAACTTGCCGCTTCGCACTTTAGGGCTTTTGTACTAACTGGGCCCTCTGCCGGGTTCACTCTTCTTGCAGATCATCACGTCTAGCTTTTTGTCATTCAGGTTTCAAATTAAGTATTATCGCTCTAAAGCTTCTCCATGGCATTTGTAACCTGTGAAATTATCTTGTTCACGTATTTACTATTTCTCTACACCACCACCAAACCCCACTTGTATAAAGAGTTCCATGACAGCAAGTCT
Source organism: Ursus americanus (assembly GCF_024610735.1). NCBI lineage: Eukaryota > Metazoa > Chordata > Mammalia > Carnivora > Ursidae > Ursus > Ursus americanus. The sequence continues at coordinate 59,613,309 of NC_142138.1, read as the reverse complement.
TATTCATTGCTCTATCTCTAGTTCCTAGAATAGTACAAGGCACCCAATAATCATGCAGTAACTATTTGCTGGATCACTAGCCAAAATGTTTAAGAATGTTTTGGGGAAAGACTGATTTCTTAGTCAACTTAAATTTAGCATTCAAAAATTGCTGATCCAAAAGAAATAAGAAAAAATGTTTTTTGACTACAAAGAATAAGAAAAATGTATACAACATTCTATTCAACAAGTGAACTGTTTTTCCTCTTATTTCTATCCTTTTGGATAGAATATGAAAAGTCTATTTATGTTTCACACACTTCATTTGTCACCTCATGTAAAAAGAAAATGAATTTTTTTTATTTCAGTTTTACTGAGGTATAATGTATAAAACTGTGAATGTTCTTATAATCGTATGCCATGAGCTACCGGCCACTCAATCTAGTAATTTATTTTTCCTGCCAAGATGCAAGCAGGACAGCTCCTAAGAATATAAAACATACAAACTGGGAAGGCCATAGCTGTCCTAACAGTGACAATGCCAGAATGGCCCAAACCAGGGAGGACCCTGTTCTCAGCTATAACGGGCTGAGAAGGAGGGAAGGATAGAGTGATCAAACCTAGAAGAGTAATTGTACTTCTGATTTCTGTTAACAAACAGAAATATCTTCAAACCAAATCAAAAGAGATTCAACTAGAATCTTATACTTTGCGACATTAAATAACTGTTTTGAATACCTGAGGTCTCTTTAGCAAATGAAATATCATTTAGTTGACAAGATACAGGCTTTTGCAGTTTCACATACGAAAAACACAGCATTTGTAGTAAGTAACACACACAATCCCAATACCATGTGCTACAATTTGCTTACTAATTTAAAAATATTGTCAAGAATACTTTTAAAAGAGATTTAAATGAAAATAACTAATAATAAAGATAGAACAATTCAGTGGTTTAAAAAATGCAAACACCTTGAAAGTATCACAAGCCCATATTTATTTTTTTAAAATCGGTTGCTGCTTCTTTTCTTAACTGACGATATTGAAGGAAGACAGCAAGCAGATAATCCACAGCCCACGTGAGTTTACTTACCAGTCACAAAGAAACATTAATATCAGTCTATAGGTTAACCTGCTTACTTATTATTCAGCCAAGTGGAAAGTACAATTTAGCACAGAGCTACAGCCAAGTACCAAAATGACTAAGAATGGCACGTGTAAACGTTTTTTTAATTAAGAAATTAAGGAGGGGAGGAAAGAAGTACTAAAAGCAGGATTTCCTCTAAAGATCACATACTCAATTTCCTATTTTTCATTGCTCCATATTTCACTGGCAATATTCTAAGCTGCTTAACGAGAAGCCTGTATTTCACTTTTCATCACTTCTGCTCACATAACTGACACTTCTGAAGTCCAGTTGCATGGACAAATGCTGAGAGACACATGCAGAATTTAATGTTACAGTAAAGTATTTTATGAGTATTTTATGAGTATAATACCTCCAGAAATATAATATCTAAAACTGAGAAGTCTTTGTTAACTAAGAACTCAAAATGTTAAATAAGTAACATTTCTGCAGACTCTCCATTTGTCGAAGAGCATAAACATACACTTTTCACAGATGAAATAATAGGAATCTTTTACTCTTCAATAAAAAAAAAATTAGCAACAACCTAAGCATAGTGAGTCCTATCTTCTCTCAGTGGTTCCTAACTCCATGTAGCCTATCCCTTAGGTTCAGACTATTTCTTTTGAATTTCATCTCCAAACTGAAAACACTTAAAGACCCAGAGACTTTCACAACAGTGACTCCCAGCAACTCTGCCCAAAACCTACCCTCTTGTTTTCCTTTAAACCCTCAGATTTGCCTTACCTTTGTTATAAGCCAGCCTCCTTGCCCTCAGTCCCTTTCTTCCTCAATTCACTCTGTACTCTGTAGCCAGATTCATCTTCCAAAAGATGAATGCTCTGATTGGGTCATTTCCCTCATATCGAAACTTCTTGTGCTCTTGAATAAAAGTCTATATTTCTCAGCCTAGCATGCAGTGACTTCTGCAGTCTAGCCCAACAAATTTGTATAGCCTCATCACCATATTTTCTAATTATACAAGCTCAGGCTTCTGTCAAATCAATCCTCTGTCCTCCAACTTGTCCTGAACTTTCTATCTTGGCTCATGCCATTCCTACCATAAAGAATGTCTACCACTCCCCTCCAGCTGCCACTGCTCATGGCCCTTTTGCATCTCTGCATTTATTCATGAAAACAAGGACACACAAATGATATCTCCTGCCCTACCCCCCAAAACGGGCAAAACCCCTCAAATTTAACAACAGCTGGCTCTTATTAAATGCCTACTATGTGCCAAGCAGTTAGTTTTACATACTACTTCTAATCCTCTCAACACACCTATGAAGTAGGTATTATTATTCTCCCTCTAAAGATGAGAAAGCCAAAGTTCAGAAACATCAAATCATATATTTAGCAAATCATCTCACAATATATACTCAGTAAGTTGCCTCAAATCATATACTTAGTTAAGTGCCAAAGCAAGGACTGAACCCAGGCTCCCTCAGTCCAGAGACATTGCTCTAAACCCTCAGTTGTGTTGGCTTTTTTTTTTTTTTTGGTCTGAACTATGTGACTACCCCCCTCATCTATCTGAAATAATTTAGTTTTACATGATATCTCCACTTACTACATACTATACAATAAGCTTTCTCATGTTTGCCAGTAATTTAGTAAAGGGAGAACATTAAAATGCTATTTTTTTCCAATAAAAGAACAACGCTCAAATTGCAACTTCAAGGAATGTCCTTTTTTGTCACAAAGATTACTTTCACCTAAAATATTTTCAAAGAAATTCATTCCAACCAACTTTTTCAAAGATGACTGCAAATTACCAATCATACACTATGATGGTTTTACAGATTATTATTAGTAAGAGGATTTTGCGATTACCACCCATGTATTGTAACAGATATCTATCAAATTGGCAAAGATTGTAAAAACTGACCTACTCAATGCCATTGAAGGTGCAGTGAGACACACACTCTTATACACAGGGTAACCACCCTCTGATCCAGTTATCCCACTTCTGGGAATCTATCCTAAAGGAAGAAAAAAAAAAAAAACAGAGATGCAATCAAAGATAAATGTACAAAAATGTTTGCCCCAGTGTTATTTAAAATAGTAATATAATAAAAATCAACCTAAAAGTCCCAAAGTAGGAGACCAATATCCTGTTCAGAGAAAAATGTAGAAACAAAACAGTATATATAAAGGTATACTTCCATTTTTTAAAAAATTAAAAAATCTGTACATGCAAGGAAAGAACTAGAAAAATGTACATTAAAATGTCAGTAGTAATTATTTCTGGGTGATGGGTTTATAAATGATTTTCGATTTCTTCTTTACATTTATGTTCTTTTCAAAATTTGCCACAATGGAACATGAATTACTTTAAACAAGAAAAAAAAAATTAAGCAGCTATACTCACTGAAAATTATCCTGAACTTACAAAAGCATGTTACTCGGAAAAGAAACACTTCCTACTGCAAAGAAAATGTCAAACTTGTTTCGTTTCCACCTTCTGTTAGCTCACATACCTATTTAGACTGTGTAAAGAATGTCACCCAAAATTCAATAGTATTCATGAAATTGCACAAGGCTATCTAAAAGTCAGCCAATGCTTCAACAGAAAGCACCACAGTTAAATGAACTGTTTTATTGTATGCCTACTGAGAATAATAAATGTCCAATTAATCCTAACTCAAAACATAGAAAAGGGAAAAACCAGAAAAACTATTCTTGTTTTGCAAATTAACTATGTATACTGTTGTTGCCTTATAAGCCCATCATAGTTAGGTCTGGAGTGGGGAGGAACTTGAAAATAAAGCTGGCAAGCTACCAACATTCACTAAAAATGCACACTGATGCATTTTTTTCCCTACATGCACATTTCTGTTCTAGGGCATAGTTAACTTTAGTGGCAAAAGATGATTTTTATCAGTGTAGAAAAAAAGATTAAGCTGTTCTACAAAAAAACAAAAGCATAACAACAACAAAAAAAACCCTTCTTGCATTAAACACAGAATTAAAATTGCCAGCTGAACCGGGAGGAAAAAAAAAAAATCCCTACCATTTGGCATAGATGCAGAAAAGCAATTTGCCAAAACAAAAACAAAAACAAAAGAAAGTCTTGAATTGAAGTAAAACAGGCATTAAGCAAAAAATTCTTATTTTACTGTATTTTAAACTGGGAAACTGGTTTGCTTGTAATACTAAAAAGCTGTTCGAAAATAAAGCCACAGGGGGGAAAATAAAGAAAATAATACCACAGAAACAGTTTTGAGCAACTAAGAGAAAATTTAAAGTATTACATTGATCTTACTTAGAAAATGAGTATCATTCTATTTCCACTCTACCATGAAAATACAACATTTATTTATAAAACATATGTCAGGTTCTGGCAAACAAAATAAATTACTAGACTATAAATTTCTTATAATAGAAGCTACAGTCTCACAGCTCAGTTTCCATCAAAGAACCTAATATTGGGTCATGCAAACATCTGTTCGATGACTGAATCTGAAATCTATTAATAAAATCATGCAACATTTTTACATGCATTCAATGGAATGGAAAAGGTAGATCAAAAGACATCAAAGATTTGGGCTAGATACGGAAAACTACATAAAATCCAAAGACCAGTGTTAAATTTCAACTCTAAAATAATTAAGTTATGGTCGCTTGCTTAATGTTTTAAAATACAGCCAACTTGTCTAGAACAGAATGATCGTGTTTATAAATGAATTTTTAAATATCACTGAAAATACAGTGAAGGAATTTACTCTTCAGATTACACATCTGACTGATCTGAAATGTTCAATCTGCAATAGGAGATCATCTCCTATTACTAACTTAGAATCTTAAAAGCTGCATTTGGGATTTGTCCAAAGAAACAACTGCACCCAGTTCTTTGTGTCTCTCTTACTTTTACACTTTTGTGGTTGATAACTAAACCACAGTTCTATCCTGAGCAGTTATTTTTTATAACCAGAATAAATGTGTATAACATAGCACTGCAAACAACCATGAATGTTATAGGTATATATATACTTGTGAGTTCAAAGTAACTTACTTCAAGCTTTAATTAATCCGACAGTAACTTTTACCAGTTACAATGTATAGTTCAGTATATTCCTATTCTTATGAAATATGGACTAACTTAAATATATTATAAAACCAAACACAGGGTTACATATTTAATTCCAAATTTGGTTAACTTTATCATTCCACACTTTAAACCAATCTCTAGCAATGTGAACTACACAGGCTAGAGATTGAACACTGGATATGCAAAGAAATTTTTTCCCAGATTTATCTAGAATTAGCCTAAATAAATAAGTCATCAGTACCTTAAAAAAAAAAAAAGCCATTAACCTGTCTACTGATTGAAGTTAATTTCATAAAACACATTTAATCCTCCATGTGCATGTATTTCTGAAAATCATATTAAAACGATTATTTTTAGACCACTTATAAAAGTACACTATTTTTTGTTTGAACTCCACCTTAATCATCACACACATCACACACACACTTTTCTTACTGGTGCATGCATGTACCTTCCACGTCTAAAAGGCCTATTTTCAAGCGGAAACAAGAGCATGGCACAGTTCTCTGTTAACTGCTTTGCTGATCAGTACATCATGATAAGCTAAGCTTATAGGTTCAATACTTTTCTGGATCATTTAACTTTGCAACAAACTGGCCTCTTAACCACTCATCTCAAAACTGTGAGGGGACTGTAAAGAGTGTGTGAATCATTCAGTGTCCATAACCACTATTACAAAAATTCATAACCTGAATGGGCCAATATTACCGCTGTACATGAAAGACTGAAAAGCACATAACAACTACCACTTGTAATCCCCAAATTTCATGCACAGAAAAAGGGGGTGGGGGCTAGTGGATGCTTCATCTCAGTAACATAAGAAAGCTTAAATATATTTATATTTAACACTAATCACTTCCATAAGATGTGAATTTGGCATTAAGTCATGCAGCAATATATGACATCAGAATGAAAAGACAATACTTGGAAATACACCATAACTCTTTTTAAAATTAATGAGTTTAATCTGAAAAGGAACATCAAGAGGAAGTAAGATGATGTTCACAATTTTAAACTCACCACAACATTAATATATAAACGCTTTACACAAAATTTTTTTTTTTTTTTAAGATTTTATTTATTTATTCGACAGAGACAGAGGCAGCCAGCGAGAGAGGGAACACAAGCAGGGGGAGTGGGAGAGGAAGAAGCAGGCTCATAGCGGAGGAGCCTGACGTGGGGCTCGATCCCATAACGCCGGGATCACGCCCTGAGCCGAAGGCAGAAGCTTAACCGCTGTGCCACCCAGGCGCCCCTACACAAAATTTTTAATTGAACTTCTAAAATAAGAGAACTTTAGAACTGGGAACTTAGAGGTTATCTGAGGTTCAATGAACATCTGTTGGGTCCCTAGCATGTGTCAGACACAGTACTAGGTGCTTGCAGGTAACTCAATTATTCAACTCACTCACTTTAGAGATGGTGGAGTTCCCTGCTCATGCCAAATCAAGCCATCTAGATTTCAGAACTAGAAATGCTGAGCAATGCCCTCACAGCGGTGTAATTTCTATCAAAACAGACTGGTATCACTCTTCCTTATAAACTAAATAAAACGTCAAAGATGCAATGCTAACCTTATTTAACAAAACAATAGTCCCTGTGTTTTGAATAACTATAAAGAATTACAAGAATCTAAAAATTCAACTAAGTACTAGCTGTATAATTTATTGCAAAGAACAAAACACAGGGCTGTCAGTTTTAAGATTCTAAAGACATACAAAACAGAAATTAAACAAATTGCAGCTATTATTTAAAAATCCCTTTGTTAAAAGAAATTATCAATATGAAAACTCAGATGCTTAATTGGAATGTCTCTTTTATGTAAAAGATCATCAGCCATATAATAACAAAGTTCATGGACGGTAGTAAACTTGGACAAGACTTTTAAGTTATTTAACTATTAGATTCTAAATTATGACAGAATGTAAAAATCCCTGAGGACAAAGACCCTGTCTAATTCATCTCTGTATCCCCACCAATCAGCACTCTCGTTAAATGTTGGAGAGGTAAACTAACATATGAACTCTAAATTCAAGCTATTGGAAAATTCAACCTAACAATCTAGAAGATTTTTCTTTTATAACTCAAATGATTTCTTCAAGTATTAAATAATACTCAAACCAAGTGACATTGCCATAACACTAGATCAACAACTATGGCTATCACTTTAACTAGTACAACATACTCTTTGAAGGAATTCACAGATACATCAAGACAAGTAAATTCATATACTTTGATTCAGCAGTCCTCCTTCTGGAAATCAATCCCAAGAAAATATTTCAAAAGAAAGAAAATGTTGCATATACAAAAGTGTTCATTTCATCGTAATTTTAGTAAGGGGCAACAGAAACGACCTATATGCCCAATAACAGGTAGATGGGACTATTTTGCAACCTCCGGAAAAGGCTTAAAATAAAGATTAGCCTCGTCATTGGTCCTCCTGCTTAACAATCTTTGCCCACCCCAAATCCCCACCAAGTTGATTCCACATAGCAGCCAGAAGGATTCTCACAAACACTTCTACTTAAAACCTTCTAATAGTTGATTGCTCATCTCATTCAAAGTAAAATTCAAAGCTCTTACCATGACCTACAAGGCTCAATTACTTCTCTAACCTAAAGCTCTCACCCCCTCTTGCTTACTGTCTTCTCAAAAGGCCAAGTACACTGAGGGGGTCTTTGCACTTGCACTCCTCTCGGCCTATAACCTTCTCGCCAAGAGAGCAAACCTAACTCACTTCCTTCAGGTCTCTGCTTCAGTCTCATGCCTTCCCTGCCACCGCTTTTCCCTTTTCCCTCACCCTACTTTATCAACTAAAATATTCTACATTTATTTGGTTATGGCCCATCTCTCCTGATTAGAATATAAGCTCTATGACAACAAGAACTTGATTTTATTCACACAGTAGGCATTCAAAAAGCATTTGTTGAATATTAAATGTTGATACAATAATTATTAACTACATGAAAAACCATGCATATAAACAAGCTTGGAAGAGAACAGGAAAAATGAATAGTTTGATTTGTGAACATTCTGAAGTGCTGATCGTATTACTAAGGACTTTGTACAATAAAAATTATAAATCAGTTGTGATTGTGATTTTAGGCTGCCAAAAAAAAGTGACTACAACAATGTTATTTCCTTGGAAGCCATTAGTGTATTAGCTTAAAACTGACTGGTAATTGTTATTAGTGACAACTTTCCCTCGTAAAATGGTAATAACAATTATCTTAAAGCTTGTTCCTAAATACCCAAAGTTTAGTCTGTAAGTATCGACACTGTTATTCTTGAGGCCACATAGAAAGTGAACAAAGGCTTTTAAACAGTTTTAATATGGAACTGAATAATACTCAGGGATTCCAGTTTGCATTTGAGACAGGTATCTATGCTTGGCTTCAGAGCGACCCTGAAACTGAATGCAAAATTTCATGCATAAAAGTCTATTACCTTTTTTTTTTTTCCTGGGGAGAGAGACTATATATTTCATCATAATCTCAAAGGTGTCAGTGGCCTAGAAAAGGTTAAGAACTACTATTTTATATTGGAAGTAAAGTGTAATATTCTAATATAAGCCACCTCTCAAAAGGACAGACGATATATAATATCTAGCCACATCTTTGTAATCATTCAATTCATTCACAATATACCGAGTGCCTACCTTGTGCCAGGCACCGTGTGATCCTCAATACCTTACACCTAATCGTATTTTGCAGTACATAACTGAAAATACCAAGGAAACAAGGTTCAGTGAAACACCAGGCTAAAAGATAATTTCAACCAATGCAAAAATAATTTCAGCCAATGCAAATATCATTTCAAAACAGAGAGTGTTAATAAGAAATCATAGTAAAGACAGAAAGGAGCTCGGGGCCTGCTTTAGTGTTTATTATGTCAAAATACTGCAGATATCAATTACATCAAAAGGAAAGAAAAACTACACACACACATGCCCGCCTCCACACACTGACAGGAAACCAGAAGAAAGTTTCCAAATCCTGTTTCCAGCAGCATCCCTTCTGAGACTGCCCTGCAGCATGCTTTTGAAGGTAGGCGCCCCACGTTAAAACTAAGAGCTGCTACTTTTACTGTGATAAAAACAGAAAGAATCATCATCCCATACCCAGGAAGCAGAAAACTGTGGCCACCTGTAAGGCTGTGGCCCATTAACCTCCTGCCCTGTTATTCCCTTTTTTCTTCTACTCTCCTCCCTTCAGAGCAGTGACAAAACCATCTTCCCTCCCAAAAAGGAATACATAACTCAACGTTAGTTCTTTTTTCCAAGAGGTCAAAAGGTCCCCCAAACTCTTGGTGCTTAGCCCTGCGAGGAGATCCCATTTTTCAGGTACAAGTGTCTTCCCCTCACCTTCTCCCAGTAGCAGTAAATTACACAATTCAGCTGAAGACACTGTCCTTAACTTCCTGAGGGGACAAGCGACACTCCTACCAGATCGAGTCTGAAGGAAGCCAAGAATCACACGGTGACCCCTTCCCTAACAATTCAGGAAAGAAACAGAGACCTAAGAAGAGCAACGCCGAAAAGGCGAACACATGGCAAGCTACGGAAGACGTGGGGGAAAGAGGGCGGGAAAGGGGCCGGGAGGTGGAGTGGGATGTAGAGATGTCAGCCCTCTGCACTGGGGGAATAAAGGAAGGGAAAGGAGACCCTGACCCCGACAGAAGTGAACGCAGAGAGGGCAACGCTCCCGTCTACCCGCACCTTCTCTAGCAGAGGAAGGAGGGCAGAAAATTCACCCAACCCTCCAACCCCTCTTCGCGTGACCCCAAGGGGAGAGCTGGGTTTGAGGGAAGGTCTGACCCTAGTCTGGGGACATACAAGAAGAGGAAAAAGGCAGCGATGTCCAGTCCTGTGCATCTCTTGGGCAGTGAGTGGCGAGGGCACTGTGTCCGAGGAGACGGCGAGGGAAATGGGCTTGTGCCATGACACCTCGGGGAGTTGGAGGGTGGGGGACACAATGTCCTCTTTCTCTCCCACACCCTGCCCGGGCCCCTCCCGTCCGTCTCCCGCAGGCCCAGCCACAGTCGACCGGCTCGGTCCGCGGGCGTGGTTGGCTCTGGCCCTGGCGGCGGCGGCAGGGCCTCCCGGAGCCCCGGCCCCTCCCGCCGGCCAGGCCCCCGGGCCGCCGCCCCGGACACCGAGGGAACGCGGAGGAGGAAGGGGGAGCCAGGGGACTGACCGGCGACATGAGCCGCCTCAGCCCTGGCTCGGCCGACCCGCGCCCCCCGCTCCCTCTGGGGCCGACTCGGGCTCCCCGCCCCTCACTCACCCCCCCGGTCCGGCGCCTCCTCCACCTCCTCCTCCACCTCCTCCCTCCTCTCGGCCGTGGCTCCTGCTCCGGCTCTGCGCGGCGACGGCGGCGGCGGCGGCGGCGGCGGCGGCGGCCTCGAGAGCGGAGGCGGCGGCGGCGCCTCCAGAACGCGCACGCACGCAGCACGCAGGCCCCGCCCCCAAATCGCCCCGCCCCTCCGAGTCGGAGTCGGCCAGGCTTCGGCCCCGCCTTCCCCGCGGCTTTCCGGAGTCCGCTTAAAGGAGCCGCTCAGAAGAGGGTGGTGAGAGCTGAAACCCCTGCGTGAGAAGGGGGGTATTGGGGCCTTGCGGAGGGCTGGGTGGGAGGCTGCTTAAGGCGGGAGACGAAATGAGGAAGGGTCCGAAGATTCAGGAGGAATAGAATTTGGGAGGGAATGCAATCCATCACCAAGTACTAATTGAGCACCAGTAAGTGCTAGACACTTATAGGCGCAGGGGATAACACCATGGGCTAGCAAAGGCCCTCGTGAAGCTCGAATTCTAGTGGGGTGCGAGAGAGGAGGCCGACAACAAACAAGTAAACAAAAATTTCAGGTAATGATAAGTAGTGTGAAGAAAAATAAAGCCAGGAATGGGATGACTTTATAGCTGGCCAGATACTGCCCGGCAGAGGAGACCTTTGAGCACCTATCCTATACATATGATACGAAGGAATGAGCCTAGCAAATACCTAGGGTGTATGTGGTGGGGGAGGGGGGTTGGCGGGGACAGCCTTTCCAAGCTGAAATAATCAGCCATAAACTCAGACGTGAAAATAACACACCCGGTGGGTTTCAGGAACAGCAAAAAAAAAAAAAAAAAAAAAAAGCCAGGATGGCTGAATGGAACCAGCTAGCCAGGGAGCAGCAGTGGTTAAGTCAAGAGATATGGAAGGACCACATCCCGTGGAGCCTTGTGGGCTGTACAAGAGCAGCTGGAAGCCACGGGAGGGTGAGCAGAGGAATGACCACATCTGATTCACAGTTTTAAAAGTTATTCTTGCTAATATGTGTAAAATACACAATAGGGAAGCACAAATGTCCCCAAGAAGACCTCTAAGGATGTTGGTGGTGGTAACTTGGAGCAGGATGGCAGCAAAGGAGAAGGCTATTCAGATACATTTTGAATTGGAATGGATTTGGCAGAGTGTGTGAAGGAACAAACATCGTGGATGATTCTTAGGTTCAGGGTCTGAAGGATGGGTTAAGGGAGGTGCCATTTCGTAAGATAGGGAAGACTCAAACAGGAGAAATGCTGGGATGGGGGAAATCAGGAGTTCTGTTTCGTACATGTTATATAAGGTGCTTGTTATACATCCACATGGAACGTTGAGTACAACAGTTGGATATAAATTTGGGATTCATCAGCACATAGATGCTTTTTAAGCCTGAAGTCTACATAAAAGCGCTTAGGGAGGGAGAGTAGCTGGAGAAGACTAAGAGGAAGCCAACACTTGGAGATTAAGTAGAAAAGGAGGAGGAGCTACCAGTCAGATCAGAGGAATACCAGGAAAGGGTGAGTGATGGAAGATAAGAGAATTGTTTCTGGAAGGTGGGAGTCATCACTCTTATCAAATACTGCTGAAACAAGTAAGTTGAGGACAGCGTTTGAACTCTGGATTTGACCGGATGAAGGTTACCAATGTCCTTGATGAAAGCAGTTTCAATGGTGTCATAGGGGAGAAAGTCTGATTAGGGTGTGTTAACAAGAGCATGGGAAGTGAGGAAGAGAGAGTTTATAGCAAGTCTAAACAGCTCTTGAGGAGCTTTGCTGTAAAGAGCAACTGAGAAAAGGGTAGTAGCCCCGGGAGTATTTGGGATCAAGTGAGAGTATTTTAAGGTAGGAGATGTTTCCTTTTTGGTATGCTGGACCCATCCTTTAGAGAAGCAAATGTGATGGAACAGAAGGCCAGAGGGGACAAGTGGAGAAAGATTGCCCTCAAGAAGATAAGAAGCAATGAGCCCTAGCATATAAGTGAAGGGATGGCCTTGGATCGGAGCAAGGACAGTATGTTCACACACTATTTGGGGGCAGAAGGCAAAGTCTGTGGATGAAGGTGGCATGCTCAGGCCACTGCAGAGCCGAGGGGACAGGTGGGAGCTAAAATCCAGCCCCTGTTCTGCCAGCCCAGCTGTGAGGCCACGTCCACCTGGAGGAAGGGGGGCACCTTTTCTAATTACTCCACCTGGAGGAGTGGTGCCTTTTAGCAATCGTCCCCACCCTCCTACACACACACAGTGCACATTTTCCCCGTTTGCACGGAGTACTGAATGTGCCGGCTACCTCACTGGGTCCGAGGAGATAGATCTGGGCTGTGTGCTTTCCTTTACTCAGTGCAATGAAAAACATGAATGGGGAGGGGCTATTGGCTCTTTAAGGAGCTAGAAGAAAGTGAGCAAGAATTCCCTTGAGTGGAAGAGTTACTAGAGAGGTATAGTATGGACAGCACTGCGGACCCTGTTGAACCGGCGGTCTTATATTTAAAGTGAGACCATTCAGCAAGGTTGTGTGGTTTTCTCCAGCTTGGGGGACCGCAGGGGGGTTGGATTTGACCGGGGCTGGGTTTGCGGATGAAAGTCAATGAGGGGGTGAGGGAGTGTAAACCAGGGAGTGGTTCTAGTGACAGACCTTGGAATCTCAGCTGGGAGGGAAGAGAGGCAAGTAAAAAAACAGTGGGGTCAATAGTTTGGTGGTCCCTGTGAGAAAGAACAGTTCAGGAGGAAGCAGTCGAATAAGAGGGGAAAGGGGACTTTCCAAGGATCTAGCATGGGGAAGGGTGAGTGAGGCGGTTGGGAAAGAGGAAGCAAAGGCATCTATGAGAAACATGGGTTCAGGGAGGAGCCATGGAACTGAGGAAGCAGCAGGGCCCTGGCGCTCTTGCCCTGTCACAGCATAGTTGAGCTGTTGGTCTGGGGGAGGTTGAGGGAGCTGCGCAAGCTGGGGAGAAACCGAGCACAGCAGGGGATAAGCCAGCTGGACTCTGCCAGGGCCTCTTTACAAGTTTCGGGAGAGCCCACTGGGGACTTGACTTTAGATGCCTTTTTTTATTTTCCCACTGAGAACACTTATGCATTTGTCTACACACTTGATTCTACCTGGTGTTTGACAGAAACTAAATGACATCTTTCCTCCTAAATCCACCCACTCCACCTCCTCCTGATTTCCCCTTTTCTGCTCAGGACACTACCTTTCTCAGTTACTCAGCCACCAAGCCCCAGGTGCCTGTAATCTTCCCCATCCCTGTGCCCCGTCTGTCCCCAAGGTGTATGTAACCATCTGCACCGTGCAATGGAACATTCTGCTGTGTTCTTCACCTAGTCTGGTCCAATAGCCCCATGTGGCTATCGAGCTATTGAAATGTGGCTAACGCGACTGAGGAACTGGACTTTCAGTCTCATTTAACTTAAACAAATTTGAATTGAACTTAAATAGGCACCTATGGCTGGGGCCTTCTGAGTCGGACCGACGGGCAGAGGTCCTTCCTATACAACGTCTCTTGCACTTGCCGCTCCTCTCTCCCTCCGCTGTCATGACTGATTACCTCTAGTCCGGACTTCTCCTGCAGTCTCCTCTTTGGTCTCCTGCTTAGTTCCTTTCCCTTCCGTCCATCCTGTGTTCTTCCCAGAACCACCTCTCTAAAGCAGTGGCCAAATCAGGACTCCACCCTATTTTTTAAATTATTGCTATTTCTCCATCAATTTCAAACTGGCATTTGCCCAGGAATGTGGCTCCATCCCACTTTTCCAGCCTCAACTTGCAGGACAGCCTTATTTAGAAAGAGCTTTTTCTCAAGCCAACTTGAACTACTGGCTGTGATTCCTACCAACTTCTCACAAAGGAGCCAACCCCTTTGCCTACATTGTCCCTGCCTGGAGCAATGCCCCCAGCCCCTCTTGCAGACCCCAAAATCTGTTGAAATCCTTGGATGCCTGTCTCATGTTGCAGTAGCTACCTGGGACCTTTTCTGGTTTTTTCCTCTCCTCTGAAACCCTAGTTTTTGTTTTCAACGCACCTGTGGCACTGACATGCTGCCTTGTCCTATGTTGTGTGCATTTTATTACCGTGACTAAATACCCCTTCTTGTAGATCGATCACTGTCTTTTAATTATGTTAGTGCCCCTCGTCAGTCTCGCAGCTTATATGTATGAGGTACCCCTCAGCCGGCCACTGAATTGAGTTGTACACTTTTGTGGAGTCTAGACAGGATTAATGCCTCGCTCTGATTCTGACTACCATCACTAACCCTCAAAGAGATTGTCCTTGTACCCGGGGAGAAACAAAAAAGAACAAGAAGCAGAAGAAGCCAAAAAGCAATTATTTCATGGCACTCCTGTTACAATTGAGAATTTCTTAAGTTGGAACACCAGGTTTGGGGCAGCACTCTTGGAAATTAAGAAGCAATGAATGAAAGAAGAAGAACCAGCAGGGGAAAAAATGAAGTGGGAAACAGCTTTCTGAAGTAGATGGGAATTGGGACGCATCTAATAGCCAGTTCGTGGAGGATGCTAGAAACAATGTGAGGTAGACGAGTCTGTTCCGGGAGATGGATGTTCCAGGAGCCGCATGTGAGGCCGTGGGGACGATCTCACCTACCATCCCGCTGAAAAAAATCATTTTCAGGAGAATATTCTTTTGATAGCTTTCATCATTGGACTTAATGAGCTGACCTTAAAATGAAAACAAAAACAAAAACATAACCATGACATTTCCTGAGATGCAAACTTTTGAAGAGAAACAGACTAACTATACTTCTTTTCATGCCACTGTTCCCTGAGAAGTTCTTCCAAATGCTTCCCAAACTTACGGCACTTTTACAACTCTGTTCTATCTCATAATCCTAGAGAGCGCAGGCATGCATAGAACTAGCAGGACTGATGTAGCTAGCTACTCCCATTGTCAATTTATGGAAAGGGCCTTTAAGAAGCACTCAGATTGTGATACAAATCAATAAAAAGAGGCTTCCGTCCGATCAGTGTTTAGAAAATGGGTTTTTAGATCAGGGTTCTTGGAAACCTGTAACCCAAGAGTAGAATTACATATGCTGTGCCCCGCAATACCTAATAACACTTTTCTTGTTGGTGCAGTGGTTTTAAGGATTTGAACAGCAGGCATATTTTATACAAAAAATATACTTCACACATATTTACACACATTTAGTCAACAAATCTTAACCAAGCGCTTGCTACCTTGTGCTTGTTGCTAAAGAAACTAAGGACCTGGCATTAGTATAGCATTTTACAGTTTCCAAAATGACTCCACCGTACCTAATTCAATCCTACCAACAATAGCATTAAAGTAGGTATGTATCTCATTTTGCAGAGGGGAAAGCTTGCTCAAAGCGATTAAATGAATTGCACAAAAGCACAGAGCTCTTCATTGACAAGATCTCAAACTGGAACCCAGACCTTTCCGCGTCAAAACATTGGTTGCATTAGAGTATAAGTTCCCTGAGGGCACAGACTTGATCTGTTTTGTTCATTACTGTAGTCTCAGTGCATAAAATACACAAGGCGTATTGTAGGTTCTCCATAAATATTTCAGGAATGTGTGTGTGTGTGTGTGTGGTGGAGGGAGGGCTGGGGAGAGAATATAAGCCAATCATCTAATTTGTTAGCATATTTGCGTATTTTAATTAATTATGTGCTAAGCTGATCTTTTCTATATTAGTGCTATTCAAAGGATGGTTCACAAACTGGTACTGGTCCACAGAATTTTTTATTACCAGCTGTCTCCGTCTATTTGTTGTCACAAAATACCACAGACTGGATAGCTTGTAAACAATTTTATTTCTCAAGTTCCAGAGGCTGAAAGTCTTGAGATCAGAGTGTCAGCAAGGTCCCATTCTGGTTAGGGCCTGCTTTCTGGTTCACAGTGCTGCCTTCTTTTTGGGTCCTCACCTGGTGGAAGGGGCTAAGGATCTCTCTGGAACCTTTTTTATAAGGGCACCAGTCTCATTCATTAGAACTCTACCCTTATGACCTAAAAACCTCCCAAGTCCCTACTTCCTAGTACCATTATCTTTGGGGGTTAGGATTTCAACATATGAATTTTGGGGGGATACAAACATTCAGATCATAGCACCAGTTGACATTAAGTACAGGAAATAAGAGTAAGCATTTAGAACCCTCTGTGGCAACTTGACATCACTGTGACGTACAACCGAGCAATCAGTAGACTTGTCCAGTTGAGCAGGGCAGGAACCAGTACCGGTGTTGCCTGACTGACTCGTGCGGTGAGTCACACGTGGTATGAGTTGGGTACTCGTCATACAGCATCCAGTTTGCTTTTTAACCTTTTGACCCTCTTCACCTATTTCTCCTACTCTCTCACCCCCACCTCTGGCAATCACCAATTTGTTCTCTTATCCATGGGCTTGGGTTTTGTTTTGTTTTGCTTTTTTAGATTCCAAATAAAAGAGAGATTCCATAGTATTTGTATTTGTGTCTGACTTATTTCACATATGTGTGTGTGTGTATGTGTGTGTGTGTGTGTGTGTATATACATTTCTTTATCCATTAATTCCTCCATGGACACTTAAGTTTTTTCCACATCTTGGCTACCTATAAATAGTGCTGCAGTGAACGTGGGGTTGCAGGTATCCTGAGTTAGCTTTTCATTGACTTTGGATAAATACCCAGGACTGGAATTACTGGATCATAGGGGAGTTCTGTTTTTCATTTTTGAGGAACCTCCATACAGTTTCCCACAGTGGCTGCACCAATTTCCATTCCCACCAACAGTCCACAGGGTTCCGTTTTCTCCAGATCCTCATCAACACTTGTTTCTTGTTGTTGTTACACTAGCCATTCTGACAGGTGTGAGGTGATAATGCCTCGTTGTGCTTCTGACTTGTGTTTCCCTGATGATGAGTGATGTTGAACATCTTTTCATGTAGCTGTTGGCCATCTGTATGTCTTGTCATTTTTCTTTGGGATAATGTCTATTTAGATCTTCTGTCCATTTTTTAATCAGATTGTTTGAGTTTTTTTGTTGTTGAGTTGCTTGAGTTCTTTATATCGTTTGGATAATAACCCCTTTCAGATACAGGATTTGCAAATCTTTTCTCTGAGTAAATAGGTTGTCTTTTTATTTTGTTGATGGTTCCTTTGTCTGTGCAGAAACTTTTTAGTTCGATGTAATCCCACTTGTTTATTTTTGCTTTTGTTGCTCTTATCTTTGGTGTCAGATTTAGAAAAATCATCACCAGACCTAGGTGAAGGAGCTTACCTTCTGTGTTTTCTCCTGTTTTGGGGGAGGGGTGCAATTATAAATGCAATTATTTTCTTAATTTCTCTTTCTTATGCTTTATTATTAGTATAAAGTTTTTGTGGGTGTGTATTGATTTTGTATCCTGCAACATTACTGAATTCATTTATCCTAATAGTTTTTCAATGGCATCTTTAGGGTTTTCTGTATATAATATCATGTCATCTGCAAATAGTGGCAGTTTCACTTCTTCCTTTCCAACGTGGATGCCTTTTATTTCCTTTTCTTGCCTAATTGCTCTGGCTAGGACTTCCAAACGGTATTAAATAAAAGTGGTGAAAGTGGGCATCCTGTCTTGTTCCTGATTTTAGAGAAAGAGCTTTCAGATTTTCACCATTGAGTATGATACTAGCCATGGGAATGTCCTATGTAGCCTTTATGTTAAGGTCCGTTCCCTCTATACCCTCTTTGTTTTTATCATAAATGGGTGTTGAATACTGTCAAAGACTTGTTCTGCACCTACTGATTTTGTCAATGTGGCATATTACATTGACTGGTTTGCAGATGTTGAACCAGGCTTGCATCCCTAGAACAAATCCTACTTGATCATGGTGTATGGTCCTTTTAATGTGTTGTCGAATTCAGTTTGCTAATGTTTTGTTGAGGATTTTTACATCTATATTCATTGGGATATTGGCCTATAATTTTCTTTTCCTGTGGCTTCCTTGTCTGGTCTTGGTATCAGGGTAATTCCAACCTTGTAAAATGAGTTTGGAAGTATCCCCCCTTCTATTTTTTTTGGAAGAGTTTGAGAAGGATTGGTATTAATTCTCTTTTGAATGTTTGGTAGAGTTCACCAGGGAAGCCATCTGGTCCCGGACTTCTGTTCTTTGGGAGGTTTTTGATTACTGATTCAGCCTCCTTACTAGTTATTGGTTTGTTCAGATTTTCTATTTCCTCATGATTCAGGCTTAGTAGGTTGTATGTTTCTAGGGATTTAATCATCTAATTTAATCCTAACCAGTTTGGCTGTTTGCCACCGACCTTTTTCTCATCCTGGATATCCTTTACTTTTTTTGGAAACAGAACACTTCATGCCTTTGGAATGGAAGAGTTAATAACAGATTTGAAATTAAAAGCAAAACCAAAACTTCTTCTTCACCACAGAAGCTATAGCTACTGATCTTATGCCATGGAGGCGTTATTGCTCAGTAATTAAGCATATGGTCTCTGGAATGAGACTACATGGGTTTAAATGCAGGTTCTGCCACTTACCAACTGTGCAACCTTGGGCAAATTGCTTAACCTCTTGCAGCCTCTGTGTTCTTACCCGTGATATAATAAAAGTACAGAATTTCACAGGGTTTTGGTAAAAAATTATGTGATTGGGCATGTAAAGTGCTATCACGGAGCCTGTCACGTAATGACAAGATGTTACTTTATGTTGTAAGAAATATTATCTATCATTATTTTATCCTGGGCTTATAAAAATTCATGCCGTTTGAAAGAGTCAAAAAATCTGGACTATCGGGGTGATTTCTGTAACTATCCAGGCTTGTAAATAGGTGGTCACTTTTCAATTATTCACATTATTAAAAGATAAAAAAAACATGAGTTAATTCCAGAGCCCTTTATATTTGTTTTTTAATGCACTTGTGATCTGGGGGACAATCCATGTATCTCCTAAGTGGCCATGAAAAGCAGCTTCTAGTTCTGCAGCACAGGTCGTTTGGGTGGTAAAAGGAGGCAGTCAGGAGCACGTCGTGCATCTCGGGGAGCGACACCGGAGTGGAGAGTGCACACGGAGATAAGCAAGAGTAGTCTGGTTTGGAATGTGTGCATTGCCTATTTATACGTTTCATACCACAGACTTTATATGCAGGGCCCCTTTCTGCTAAGCTGTAGCCAGCTCCTTCTTTTCCATTACCTTCCCGGAACGCTGTCATCTGGAAAGAAGCAGCGGCTCAGCCACGCGGCCCTGTAACTCCTAGAAAGAATCAAGGATTTCTGCAGCAAGGAAGTTGGATAAGGATGAGCACCAGAGAGGACACTGCTGGCCGCTGAAGGGAAAGCCCAATGTAGGGAGGAGGCCAGAATGCGCCAACAGTAAGCAAAGTTTTTTCTTATCAGAAGAGAAAAGCTTGCCTTTAACTGCACTATCAACGAGAAGGCTGTCCCCAGCAGTCAATAAATGGAGGGAAAAGGACTCCAAGAGGGCTTGCCGCAGCTTTGTGGCTAGGAGTTAAGGTTATTTATTCTGTAATAAAATTCAAGCATATGTAAAGCGCTGAATTAAGCAACCTGAATATAGACAGATCTATGAATTTATAGAAGGCGGAATAGTGTGCTTCGGTTTGCTAGATTTAGCGAGTAAAAAGACAAGATGTCCAGTTAAATTTGAATTTCAGAAAAACAACAGATATGCTTTTAGTATAAATATGTTCCATGCAATATTTGGAGTTTGTTTATCTGAAATTCAGGACATTCTGTATTTTATCTGGCAACCCTAAGTGTGATTAAACATGTAGGCTCTGGAATCATCCTGTGTGAGTGAGTTCAAATTCTAGTCCTGCCACTCATCGGCTATGTGGCCTTGGTCATATTACTTAACCGCTCTGAGCCTGAGTTTCTCTGTGTATAAAATGAAAAGAGCATATACCTCACTGAGTTGTTGTGAAGATGAAATAATACATAAAAATTCATAATGGTAACTGACACATAGTCAATGCTGAGAAACGTACTCACTACTTCATAGGACACATAGATGGTTATTTACCACCCCCCCAGTTTTTTCTTGAATTGACATTATGATTCCAGGTGCCTTTTGAAAGGTACAATTTTCATGGTACTTTCATGGTACTTTCCATTTTGTTTACAGCCAATTAAATTAGGATAACTTTTAGAATCTATAGCATAAAGGAGCATACAACCAGCGTCTTACCATCAGGCTTCCTGTTTCTTTCCTTGATGCCTAACACTTGGACCCAATCTTAAAGATGTCCTAAATGCCAAATTTCTACTGAGAAATTTGTATAAACCTTCATAAAGTATTACTTGAATATTTACTAGATGAAACCCAGGAACCAGTGCCAGCTCTAGAATGGGGTTGTGTCAGAATGGTGTTTGCTGTAACGGGACTTCGGTATTCTGTAGCTTCTTCCAGAGCCGCCATCTTGTACAGAGTTCTGGGTCCTGCGTATAGGATTCTATTAGCATTCAGTTAAGAAGCAGACAAGAGGAAACATGATGAAATGCGAAGAGCAGTAGACGTGGTATCCAAAAATCTGGTTCTACCACTCGACACAATTCACCTAGTTAGTACTTTTGGGCATTTGCTTCCTCATTTATAAAATGAAAACATCAATACTACCTGAAAGGGCAAGAATTAAGTTAAATGAGATAATTTAATGGACAATACGGTACTGGGAACAACAGAAGTGCTCGGTAAATATTCGTTAGCATTCGCTGGGCGTGGGCTTGAACTCACAACCCTGAGATTAAGACCTGAGCTGAGATCAAGAGCCAGATGCTTAACTGACTGAGCCACCCAGGTGCCCCTGTGCCACTTTATATGGCTGAGTTAAAACAGTAACTCCTTGCTTTGTCTCTGTCTGCTTCTGGATGAGAACCAGGAACTTCCAAACAATGATACAACCTAAGGGGAATTCAAGCAAGGACTCCATCTTTCCATAGGCCAGTAACTCCGGTGGGGAGTGGGGGGTGGGGGGAAGGGCAGTGGTGAGATAGGGAAAGGCCAGGGAAGGAGTTGGAGATTTCTTTTTCATTTAATAACTAAGTTGAGCCAGATACCAATCTTTGTGTGTAAAAAAATATTAGTTTGAGGCCAGGAAGTAGAAAACACACTTCCAGTAAATTTATAATATTAATTTTGAGTTGCAGGAGCAAATCTCAAATTCAAACCAGATTCAGGAGTTATGACCTCAGCTTTTCCAGAGTTTGTACTGATTAGTCTTGTTACAGATTAACCAGAGGTAGAAAGTATCAGGGGAAAAACCTAGGAGGGAAAAATAGAACTCATGAGACCATCCAAGCTCAGAGAATAAAATTTCCTGTCTTAGTATTTGCTGCTAAGTGAGACCACAGTGAAGGAGTATGGAGTATGGGATTTTCTAAGGAGGAGTAAAGGGGCGAGCATTAGGGTTTTGCCAAGGGGAGTACCAAGGGAGTCAGTTGTTTTGAACTGGAAGGTCATGCCAGAATGATGGTAAACCAGGGGCACAGAGCTGGGGATAGAGCCGGTAGTTGTAGGATGAGCTAGGTGATCATTTTGCAAGTCAACTAATCAATATTTATTTTTTTAAAAGATTTTTATTTATTTATTTGAGAGAGAGAGAGAAAGAGCACAAGTGGGGTGAAGGGCAGAGGGAGAAGCAGACTCCCCGCTGAGCAGGGAGCCTGATGCAGGACTCAATCCCAGGACCCTGAGATCATAACCCAACCCAACGCTTAAACAGCTGAGCCAGCTGGTTAACAATCCCGTGTTAATAGTCCTTATATGTTAAGTATCAACTCTGTGCTCAACAGCTTAATAAGCTTTCAGGGGCTACAGTGACACGTAAAACACAGGCAGGGAGACCTGAAGAGGAAGAAGATAAAAGGAAGGCTCTCACACCAGAGGGCTAAGAAATCTCGAATGACTAACAATTTGCTACCAAGGAACAGGATGCCTGACAAGATTCATTCCGTGTCAGGTACGGTGGGAACATGATTGGAGGCCTTGCCTGGGCTTTGAACTTGGCAGAGGGTAGAGGCGAAGCATTTCTCGAGGCCTTCCCTTGCCTCCTGTAGAACTGAGGTGAATGGTGTAAAGGAAGAAAAGCCAGAGCCTGTGCATCTCTGGACGGGGGTCTGAAATGAATCACAATCTTCCTGGGGGGTGTGGGGGGGGAGTTGTAGGGTCCTGCCGCCCCTCTCTTCCTCCCCTGAGCTGTAATTGCCAAAATGAACAGATTATCACAATCTCAGCCTAAGCAACTCTCTCCCCAATGCTCATTTGCTGACTTGAATGAGTTCCCAAACCAATTTGTGGTCTTACAATCCGCTCAGGTTCACCCCTGAAAGAAAGCGCTGTCTCCCTGTCTCATTAGAGAAGTCAGCTCCGCAAAAGCTCCGCAGAATGCAGATACATTGATATGAAAATAAATTCAAATGAATTCTTGTGGGCATTGTAAGGCCTCCCAGTTCCCTGATACCATTCAGCGCAAAAATGTTAGGTGTTGGCCGTCCTGATGAGCCGTCTGGTGCACAAAACCTGTCTCTCGAACTACATTCATCCCCTTTTGTTCTCTCTTCACATTTCACAGCTTCCTCTGCTCTGCCTAAAAAGGAAAACTCACATCTTCGAGCTGTTACAATAAACCTATTGGCAGTGTGTAAAGTGAGAACAGAGCCTTGCCTTAATTTATTACACCGTGTAGATTTATTACACATCAGGGTAATAATAACAACACCGTGACTTGCCGCCTGATAATCTCCTTTGCCCCAGTAGGAGTGCGGGGGGAGGGAGCTTGCAGGCCCCGCAGACTCCCTGTATGGTGCTAAGCGCTGGGGACACGCTCCTGGCCCAGTGCCACCAGATGATGTGGTTCTACTGGGCCACGCAGCATCAAGATGTGATGCAGAACTGGTGAGATGTCGTGTTTGGACAGAAAACCCTGGAGGCCATTTGCCTGGGCTGTGAGAGGAGTGTTTCCACAGTAGCTCGCTGCCAGGGGAGGAAACGTCCCCAGCTCCCTTCTTGTCTGTAAGAGGTTCCTCTACCTGAAATCTGAGGGGAGCACAGGTTGAGAACCCTTACCGGGCATTGTACCTGACTTTAGGCGACACCACCCTCAGAATCGGGGACCTTCCAAGTTAAATGTGTTCAGTGTCTGAGGAACAGTTGACAAAACGCAGGGTTCAAGATAATCACCCCTCAGGCCCAGGGTCTCCTTCAGGGTGTTGGCCTCGCACCTGGGCTGCTTCTCTGTCTGTTCAGGGCTTCTGAGTCCTGGGGGCGCCCAATCCGTCTTGGCTGCTTCCAGGGAAACTGCTCTGAGGCGCTCGGGCACTCAGCCTGCCCAGGGAGACAGTGACATCCTCACAGAGGACAGCGCTCATCAGAGGTGCCCTCCTGCTGCTCCGCTTGCTCTGGAAGCCTCTCATTAGGGTTTCTAATTTTTAAGATAATGGGAACTTAATGGGGATTATTTTGATTTTCTCTCACCAGCCGAAGCTTTTGTCCCCGAAGCCCTGCTGCCCCCAGCTGCACTGCCTGAACAAATTGCATTCTAAGCAAGCAAAAGCTGTGGCCCAGGAGACTGCTGACATGACCTCAGAAACACACAGTCCAATCCTATGGCCCAGTTTCCTTGGCTCTGATGCCAAGAGTTTTGCCCATAACAGTATTTGCGTTTCTGGCCATCTTGGCGACCACTTTGGACCCACCTTTGTCCCCCCCACCAATTTTTAGAGGGAGATGTCTTTAAAAATCATCAATGGACTAATCAATTAATTAATTCTAAGCATTGGAGAGGCTCAGGCTCCTATGGCTCTTCTCCCTCTCCTTCCACGTTTTATAAAAATCGAGAATTTCCTCTGCCCATGATCAGTTACCTGGCTGTGCTCTAGGACAGAGATTTACCCTCCAAGGACAGTGCCAAGACTGAAAGGATAGGCAAATTGTGTATGATTAACTCTCAGAATAATCAAATGACCTCAATAAATATATTTTGAGACCACGAAGTCCTGGGAATCCAAAGACATTGTCCCTGTCCTCTGCCGAAGCTTTCTTTGGTTTTCTTCTCAATAAACAAACTTAAGTTTGCTTGTTTTTGCTTTGAAGAGTGGTGGCTTGTTGGATAAAAAGGCCCTTGGGGATTTTTATCCTGCCAAAATGATGGCAAAACTATAAAAATGTGCAAACCACTATCCTTAGTAGACCAACCGTGCCCAACACATCACAGGATAGGCTCGCTTTGGGTGTCCCCTTCCCCCGTAGGCTGCTAGCTATGACGACCCACCCAGCAAATCCCAAATCTCGGAAAGCACTTCAGTTCTGTGGTTGCTGATTACAGGCAGGTAAGAAACCATGTCAGCCTTCTGTCTGAGGCTTAAGGGAGTATTATCACTACCAGCCTCTGTCAGTAGGTCTACTCTCACAACTAACCCCAAGGCAATCTCACAGCATGGAAACCAGAGTCAGAGAGGTTGGTGAGTCACAGAAGGAGATAAACATGGCCCTAGGTCTGTTCAGAGAGGCGACAGACCTGGATGTTTCAAAGCACATTACTCATCACTTTTGACATAGGGCCCAAGACTGTTGTAACTAAACTTATTTTAAGGCTAAGTTTATAAGACAGGAAATTCACTGCTCAACCATTTTGTGGAATGGTCATCGATGGGTTGGCCCAAAAGGAGGAAGAAGGAAAAGGGCACCAAAGAGCAAGCGACAACACAAGATGGGAGGTAGGTAGGAACTGTGGTGCTGTGAACAAGTCAAAAAATCAAAATGATTTAAGGCTGGAAGCTAAACTGTGGACAGCCTGGGCCCTGGACATTGATTTCGAGGGGAACCAGCAGGTACCAGGGACCTGAAGAAGACTGTGGTCCAAGCGTGGTGCTGAGGGAGAATGTGGACCAGAGAATGAGGCAGAAACTTGAAGCCTACGAGAAGCAGCCTCCCGACCTCAAAGGACGCCCAGGAGTGCAGACAGTGTGCAGAAACTTAGCTCGCCAGCCTCCGATACTGACGCTAGGGCAGTTCCCCTGTGGGGCAAAGACACATGCTCCTTTGCTGTCTTCACCAGTCTGTACGTGCTGACTTGGCTGATAGTCTCCACCGCAGCCACCGGGCCTCTGCCCACTTCCTCCTCTTCACGCTGCTCTTGTGAGCACAGCAGCCAGGGCCTCCTGTAGCCTGCTTTCCCCTCTCTTACTGACACCCGACGTTTGGGATGGCCGATTGCAAATGATCGTCGCCATCTTTTCCGTTGCGCTCTTGAAGTTTGAGCACAGAGGCAACCAAGGGCCCCCAAGCAAATAAACATCGACATTTCCAGAATGAGTGCGAAATAAAGCCCAGCTGAGAAAAGCAAAGGCAACGTTCAGGGCAAAAGCTGAACAGGATCCAAAGCTGAGGAGAGTCTCAACCCTTTACATTGTACTTGGTTTGTTAAAAAGAGAGGGAAAGAAAAGAAGCTAGCTACTATCCCCTTAGTAGGCATGGTATGAAGAAGAAATGAAACGATGTTCACTCTGTTTTTAAACTGCAGTCCTGAGCAGTTCAACTGGGAGGAGCGGGTTTTGTATTCCAACACAACTGTTCCCGCCTCCGACTTGGAGGCAGCAAGGCTGAGGTATTTTACAGAGGAAAAAATAAGATAATTATTGTCTAAAATGTTCTACCTTGACAAAAATTTCAAGTTCAACTGACCAGATAAAGGAACAGTCTGTCAAATATCTTCACTGCCCCCCAGCCAACACCCTACTGCTTGCCTCAGCCCTGGAAGGTAATTTTGGCACCTTTTATCTCAAAATACACGGTAAATACTCATTAATCTCCAGAGCATTCTGAAGTTGGTCAAGTCATTCACACTTAGAGTGATGACAGGTCGGGCAGTAGGTAGCAATTTTCCTTTGCTGTCATTACCCTTCCCACATGCTGGAAGACAGGCATGGAAGGCTTCGAGGTTCTGGGCCAAATCAGTGGTAGTCCAGGAACCCAGCAGCAGGTACCTCAGTCCTCTCTGGGAAGTGGCTTCTGGACTCAGTGGCAAGTACTTTTCCATGTCAGCTCCTGTGTGTGTCGGCAGCTACGATGACTCCCATCCAAGGGGTCCCAGGCTGTTGGCCTCTGCTCCACCTCAGAAAAGTTCTCTGGCGGTTGAAGAAAATGGAGCAGGTGGGAAAGTAGGATGAAGCCTTGGTGAGTGCGGTGGTTGGGTGAGTGGATGGATTCGAGTGGAGAAGAAGGGCTCTATGATTGTGAATTAATGTAGCTGGAGGGGACTAGTTCAAACTCAGCTTTGTCCTTAAACTCTGGTAAGAAGCTAACAGGACCTGTATGACCTCCTCCCTTGATAATGAAGCATCACAGTGCCAAGGTGGGGACTGACCCCTGGCCTCACTTGGGTTTGCACACATCCTACAAACTTTGGGAGGGGCCATATTGGAGTAGATGTTCTTGAGGCCTGATTTGTTTCCACCTCCAATAAAGAGCCACAGGACACTTTGCCTAGCTTAATCTTAAAATGCTCTTAATCCTCATCTTTTGCCTGGGATGATCTTAGAGTAGCTAGATAAATTCAGGATCAGCTGGACTTGGATCATTGTTTTTTTAAAATGCTGGAAGAGAAAGATGGACAATTTTCACCAGGTAGAAAAGATTAGAACAATGGGTGCTTGTTTCCTCCCATCTTCATGATCTCTTGCCTCAGAAAAGTGGGAGGAAAATAAACTGACACATTATTGATGACTGCCCCCTCCCCGCACAGTAGGCCAAATCTGTATCTCAGCAGGAAATGGGGGAAGAGGAAGTGGGAACTGACCCTGAGTGCCAGCTCTATGCTGATCGCTTCATAGAAATGATTTAACTTTCCCTCATCATACCCTACTCCGTAGGTATTATTAGCCCCATATTTAAAAAAAAATTATTTAAATTCAAGTTAATTAACATAGAGTGTATTATTAGTTTCAGACGTAGAGTTTAGTGATTCATCAGTTGCATAGAACACCAGTGCTCATTCCACCGAGCGCCCTCCTTAGTGCCCATCCCCCAGCTACCCCAGCCCCCCATCCTATCCCCCTATTTTTAAAGACAGCCCTCTTCGGCTCTTGTAGTTAGGAAGCCAAGAGACCAACATTAAAAACGCAACATTTAAAACTGACTCCACATTCCTTCCATGAGTATTGCTGTCTTGCTGACACTCCCATTCTGAATGAAGACTGGCCTGGTCCTGAACTCAGCCTTCAGCAGGTCAAGGACAGTAGTCCCGTACCCTCTTCTGACACAACAGGGTGATCAGAACATCTAATGACACGAAGGCTCAGGATGTCAAACTCATTTTGAAATCTTCTTTTGCTGAAGGAGCTGAATGAACACCTTTTTCCCCAGGGTGTGGACTGTGGGTCCCTGCGAAGGTCATCGGCCTGTGGAGGGAGATAGTCTATGACTTGTTTGTTGAAAAATCCTCTTAGAGTTTACCTTCAATCTCTTGTCAGTAAAGTTCGGGGTGCCTTAAACTAGAAGAACCTTCAAAATCATACGAGTTTTGCCCTTGTCAGAAAACTAATCATCGCCAAATGGATCGAGGGCCTGTTCTGTGCCAGGAATTGTTCTTTGGTCTTTATATTGTGTTGTTTATTCCTCCAACAATCCCATGAGGCTGATACTATTAGTTTCTCCATTTTACAGATGGAAGTACAGATGCAAGGTGTCAAGATAGGTTAAGTAACTTGCCCAAGTTTACAGAGGAAGGAAGTGACAAAACTGGGATTCGAGCTTCCCAACCTGGGCGCCTATCAGCTATACTTTCTGCTGCCTGTCATCAGGGAAGATGGACAGAGATAGGAAGCCTCATTCCTGTACTTGGAGAAGAAGAGTCTTCTTTTCTCATTTTCCATGTAGAGGGCAACCGCCACCTTCTGCCACGTAGAGCCCCAGGCCCCTTTACCCCCCCTAGACGTGTTAACCCTCTAGAGGCCTGCTGAGACTAAGTCTTCAGTCTCTCACGACAGCTTTGTTCCTCTCTTTCCTTCTCCTCAGGGGGTCTTCAGCACCTTCCTCTTGTGATGGGAATGAGGGGCGCTTGGAACCTTGGGTCTTCATTCTCAGCTGTGGGTTACCCCTCTCTGGTGGTCATTGTCCTGGTCACCCATGGGCAATAGCAAGTGGCTGCAATTCTACTCCTTGGACCTAGAGGATGCCACCATCATCACTGATCTCACAGGAGACAGGCAGTTTACCCACATTGAACACGGTGGTTGAGGTTAGTGAATGTGTTCCTTTTCTTTTCCAGTAATCTCTACACCCAACGTGGGGCTCAAACCCGTGACCCTATGGTCAAGAGTAGAATGCTCTACCGACTGAGACAGCCGGGTACCCCATTGAACGTGTTCTTTTATTGTCTAAATATAAGTATGTGGACCTCACTGGGGAGAGACCAGGTCTTCAAAGAAAGGTCTTGGGGATCCCACCCCCCTCTGCTACGGAGAAGGGAGGGAGTAAAGCCATAGGAGCCTCTGGGCTTTTGATTTTGACTACTGAAACTGACATCTGCTTACCCTTTCATGTGTAAGCCGGGATTCACAATTACTCACTCCACTCAGATGTGTAAAGAACACATAGTTTCCTTTCTCTCTGAATCACTCTGATGTCCCTTATGAGGCTGCACCTGCTGGGTAGCAAGAGGGAAAGAACTAATTTTAGTTCAGCAGGTTTTAAAATGTAGTCATTCGGTGATTTGAGCAGCTTCCTCAGGCTTAGCTCTGGATCTTTGGGTTAAGGCTCAGTCTTCAGTTTCTTCCTGTCTTGTGCTTGCTCCTTTCTAAGTGGTATTCGTGGTTCTGAGACCAGGCTCCTGGCTCCCTCTCGTCACTGCTATGCCCTTTTAAACATGGTACCCTAACAAGGAATTTCACGGGCAATGGGAAAGAGCTGTCCTGCTTTGATTCTTCTAATTTATTTCATTCTCTTTCAGGCAGAGACCTGGATGGCAGAGACCAGGAGAGGGCAAGGGGACTCCAGGCCTGGTATGTGGCCAGCTACTCCTCTTAGCATTGGGTTGGAAGAGGAGGCCTGCCAGCCTCTGTCGCAAGCAGAGGAATCTCTCTGTACTAAGAGGGAAACTCTGAAATCAGAGTGCTTGGTTCTTGAACTTCGAAAGAGTGTAGATTACCTAGGCTGTTTTTCAAGTTTGTTGTAAGAGTCCTGACCTGCCTGAGGCATGACGCCTCCAGGCAGGCCTCTGGGATGTGAGCTGTAAAGAGGGATTAAGAGAGGAATTGAAATGCTATGTTTGCTGAATATTGTCTGTGGTATATCAGTGTGAGCTTGGGGTGGTTGAAGGGGAGAGTGGGATTCTAGAATGTGCTTAGAAGAACTCTTCAGAGAGGTTGTGTTGCCGTGTTTAAATGCATGGACTTGGGGTCCAGACCGGTTTCTGCTCTTTCCCTGTGATTTGGACAACTTTATGTCTTTGAAAACTCAGTTTCCCCATCCTTAAAGTGGGGGATAGCAATATCAGTATCTACCCATAGAACGGTTACAAAGTTAACATATATAAAGAACTCTGACTTTTGCCTATCTCACAGTAAGCACTCCACTAGCTTTTTTTTTTTTTTTAAAGATTTTATTTATTTATTTGACACAGAGACAGCCAGTGAGAGAGAGAAGCAGGGGGGGGTGAGAGAGGAAGAAGCAGGCTCCTAGCAGAGGAGCTTGATACGGGGCTTGATCCCAGAACGCGGATCACGCCCTGAGCCAAAGGCAGACGCTCAACGACTGAGCCACCCAGGCGCCCCTCCACTAGCTTTTTTAAAAAAATATTTTATTTATTTATTTGAGAGAGAGAGCATGTGCACGAGCGGGGGCGGGGAGGGGGGTGGCAGGCAGAAGGCAAGGGAGCCCAATGCGGGGCTCGATCCCAGGACCCTGACATTATGACCTGAGCCGAAGGCAGACCCTCAACCGATTGAGCCACACAGGCACCCCCAAATGCTAGGTATTTAGATGACAAACACATACAACATTAGATTTTAAGCCTTAGAAGCTCCCTATGTATGATATAGGAGAAAGAGCATGGATTTTCAAAATAGCCTAAGTTATATGAGGTCGAGCAAATTATTTGGCCACTGTGATACTGGTTCTGAAAAACGAGGATGATCGTATCATAAGAAAGCTGTCGGAATTAAATGAAATAATGTGCATGAAACACTTAGCAAAACGTTTGGCACATCACTGAGGCTCAACCAAAGTTTCTTCCCCTTTCTCCTCATGTCAATGACATGTTCTCTTATAATTGTTTACTGTTACATCCTCAACCAGGAATCTTAAGCTTTTATAATCTCCTAACTGGAGGAGAAGCTCCACGGATTCCTTGACAGATTCAAATGAGCCTCCCAAGTCTGGGGCTCAGAACCCACACCTTCTCCCCAGCGAGTGTGGCTGGTCAGAGGACAGTTGCTGTCTTCTGATCTTTAACTCTTCCGGGCATATATATTTCTCTCTTCTCTGTATGAAAGTGACATTGCGGTCCCTTGGAGGCATTTGTGTCTGCTTCCCTCACATTGCTCAACCCACACTTGGAGAGAAATGTGTTTGCATAAATACTAGCAGATGAATTTTTTAAATATCACTTTTTCTTTCCTGGCACTCTGTGAGAGAAATGAGCAAATATAAACAGAGGAGTATCACACCAGAAATATAGCAGATGGGTTCCTGCTGGGGATCTGGACTTTCCTGGAGTTTACACATTTGGGAGATAGAGGATTATGACAAAATCCACTTGTAATGCTCTTGCTTTTTGTTTCTTGGGCACAATATTAATTGCTTAATGATGGGGCTTAATGTATACTTTCAGCCCAAAGTTTCCCTTTGGGGAATAAGTAGGATGCTTTAAGCTCTCTCTGCAGGAGGGATTCTCTTCCTAAGCCTAGCATAAATCCAGTTTGATTGAGGAATCAAGGGCAAGAAAAAAAGAGAATGTTTATCTTCCCCCCCATGCTGCAAGAACAAGGGGAAAAAGGAAACTCTTCACTTCCCAAATCAGATGGCAACACGCTTCCCAACCAAGAGTTTATTATGAATATTCTAAAAATGGAAGCTGATTGCTCACACTCCCTGACCAATCGTGCTTTGGGCCACCTCCATTCAGACCATACATCCTGAGAAACACATCAATCCCTGGAGGAGTTGATCATGAAACATCCTTAACTCCAGTCAACATCTCTGGCACAGACTTGGTAAGATATCGTTTTCATTCGTTCATTTAACAAATTGTATTGAGCATCTGCTGTGGAGGAAGCACTGTATTAGGAGCAAGGATACAGCAGAAGAAGACAGGTATGGTCCTTGACTTCACAAAACTCAAGCCTAGTGGGTAACACTTCTTTTTGTTTGTTTGTTTGTTTAAGATTTTATTTATTTATGTGACAGAGAGACAGCCAGCGAGAGAGGGAACACAGCAGGGGAGTGGGAGAGGAAGAAGCAGGCTCATAGCGGAGGAGCTCGATGTGGGACTCGATCCCGGAACGCCGGGATCACGCCCTGAGCCGAAGGCAGACGCTTAACGACTGCGCCACCCAGGCGCCCCGTGGGTAACACTTCTGTTATGATCTAATCATTCTGTTATACAGGTATTAAAAAGCACAGTAAATCAATTGTTTTCATTTCTATCAACCATAATCTGTCTCAAGGACTGGTCTTGGAAAAAGTATGGGAGGTAGACGCTCCCTATGGGCTCTTGTTGTCAGAGCCTCCATTAAAACCACCTAATGGGGGCACCTGGGGGGCTCAGTCGGTTAAGCTCAGGTCATGATCTCAGGTCATGATCCCAGGGTCCGGGGATCGAGTCCCGCATCCGGCTCCCTGCTCAGTGGGAGCCTGCTTCTCCCTCTCCCTCTGCCCCTCCCCCCACTTGTGCTGGCTCTCACTTTCAAATAAATAAAATCTTAAAAAAAAAAATAAAACTACCTTATGGACGAGCTCCTTATCCACACTTGATTTGGCTGAACCCTAGTCTTCATGGGTTGTCCTTAGGGCCTTGAGAAAGTGCTATGCGGGATCCTACCTGTCCGTAATGATGACTTCAGGAAGTCAGAGAAAGCCCCACCTTTAATCAATGAGTATTAACTCATCTTTTATGTTTATCTATTAGGTTTAACATGAGAGGTGGCATTATATAGTGCAAAGAACACAGGCTTTGAAGTTAGCTCTGGGTTCTAATCTTGGCTCGAATGTTGATTAGCCATTTTCCCCTGGGAGGATTGTTTCACTTTTCTGTGGTTTAATTGCCTCATGCAAAATGGGGAAAACAGCACTTAACTCGAGATTGTTCACATTCTTAAATGAAATAATCACTAAGAAGTGCTTGGTATGCAGCCCATTCGCCTCCATGATGCTTGGGAACTATACCCTATATGACACAGGTCTTGCCTTTGAAAGAATACAGCATTTGCATGAAATATTTAATGACAACCATACGCAAGCGTGAGCTATTTGGTAAACGATAAATCATACCCATAGCTGACTCTGCCTATCTTGAGTGCTGCCAACTCTTTTTGCTTCTGCTGCCCTAACTCCGTTGCTCAAACAGCACCTCTCCAGCAAGTGGCCCCACCGGGAAAGCCCCAAAGAAATCAGAATGCTCGAGTAGGAAATCAGAATAAGAGACAGACACTCCGTGTTTTTTTAAACGAGATCCTCAGCTTTGCGACTCCAAGTGGAGCCCCCGTCCTCCATTTTACTGTTCTTTCCACTCACTGGAAGTATTTTCTGTTATCTCCAAGGTGCTGGAAAATACGGAGCTGGAGATGGAATTTGTGGCCACATTTGGGAGGGAAATACAGAGCTAGATGCTAGTGATATTGCCCTAAGCAATTTCTACGTCCTTCAAGACCCCAGTACCAGAAATCCATGAGTCCTACAGCCCAAGAGGGGTGAGATCCCCCATGGAGTATGACGGGCGGCTCTCACCGATTGTCTTGTCCTACAGGGACCTGCCCAAGCTCTCAGGTGACAGATCCAGATACTGGGAGGATTTACTGCATGGCTAAGTGATGGGCTGATGGGAAAATCTCCAAATTGTGTGCATTAATTAAATAAAGACTCAGAGTTTTAAAAACAGGAAACAAATAGAATGTCCAAAACAGAGCGGGTGATTAAGTTAACTCTATGGGTTAAGTTAATTCTGTATATATAATGGAAAGTTATGTAACCACAATTAATAATTTTAATAATAACAGAGTTATTATATATATTATATATATAACAGAGTTACATATACCTAACAGAGTTATTATATATATCATATATAATAATAATTAATAATCACGTAATTTTCCACATGATAGCGGGGAAAAACGGTAAGATATATTTAGCAAAAAGCAGTGTACAAAATTCTATATACGGAATGAGAGCAACTGTGTTAAAAGAATAAATCTATGCCTGTAAAAAACCTGGAAGGAAACACTTTAACTTTTGAGTGTTGGAACTGCGGCTACTTTTTTGTTTCTATGTTTATTTTTATAATAAGTGTTTATTGTTTATAGCCTCTTAAAAAAGCGTTTTGAAATGAAGACTTCTAAGGCCAAGAATATGGACTTCCCGGAGGCGATTTGCGTGCATCATTTCCAAGAAGCATATTCACTAACTCACCGGTTGGCTCAGGGGGGTGAAGGTCAAAGAAGTGACCAGAGGCAGCACTTTTTAGGAACCTAACAGGAATCAGAAAGTTTGCCCTGATCACGTCTTGACTCCTGGTCTCTCTTTACAGGGACCGTAGTTGTTTTCTCCCTCGCTGCCAAGCCTTGTGAGCTTTAAGTCTCCCCACTTCCTCTTGAGATCAAGCTTTGCTCTTTCAAGTCATGGTATCTGGTTGTGCACATATGCGGGATAGGGGCGGGAGGGCTGCGGGACACAAACCCCAGGCCGAGGCCAGCCCCCCTGCAGGGTCAACTGAAGCGGAACTTGGCTGCAGGCATAAAAACCCAAATCAACTTATTTTGTTTTCCTCTGTTTTTAAGCTAGTCTCCAAACTTCCTGGTTTTGTCCTAAAACGAGAACCAGACAGCTGCTGAGCAAATCCTGTCATCCCCATGATCTGAGACAGCCCATCTCGGGGGACATGTTATACTTTTTTTTTTTTTTTTTTTGGTCTTTTTCCAAAAGATCGTCCTGGAATCTCACATTAGCAGTACTGCGTGCCTCTTGGCCCTTGTTCCTGGCGCACGTGGCTTTTCTTTCTGGCTTCTTGTAACAGTTTAAAAGTCTTCTAGAAGGACTGTGGGCTGGCCAGCCAGATCCCCAAGAGATCAGACCACTAGGCATGTTCCAAGGGCTCAGGCTCCTCTCCTCTTTTTTTTCACTTAGAAAAGTATAAAAAGTAGGAGTCATGTCCTAACCAGGACAAACGCCCCTGTGGCTTCTCAACCAAGCCCATCCTGGTGGGGCAGCGTCCCTGGGTCCCTCAGCAGAGCCACTGCCTGAGTCCGCCATTGGGTTCACCCCCCATCCTGCCTGCAGCCTTAGCCTTGGGCCGGCATCCAGCTCCACTATTATGCTTAGGAAAATAATGCATTCTAAAAAATCCCAACAGACCGAAAAGTACCAAGAAGTCATTGGGTTACACCCTGGCTCTTGTCACCCAGATAGCACATGACCAGAAAGGGAATGGCCCTGGAGCAACACCATTGTGTCCCTGGTCAGCAGCCTTGCAGCAACCTGAGCAAAGAATTCCAAGCCCCAGGACCCAGAACTTGTAAACAGAAGAGGAGAGCAGTCAGGTGACTTATCCAGCTGAGTTTTACTAGACAGCCCAGTATTAGCAGTTCCTGTGGGGCCTGCACTTAGCCTGAGTCAGCCGGGGTGTGACAAGCCACAGTGCTGATCTCACCTTTGCAAGCCAACCAAATTCCCTGCACCCCCCCCACCCACTCAGCTGCCATCAGCCACCCCTGCCAACTTGTTCATTTTGTTTCTATTTTCCTCCCTCTCTCTTTCTCTGGGCAGCCACCTCCTCTGCTATTTATCCCCCACCCTAGCCGGCTGATCTTCAGAGCTCTGCCGTTGAAGTGTGGTGACTCATTTGTTGTTTAAGGTATTTTGGGTTTGTTACTTCTCAGCCACTTTACCAAGAACCACACAGAGCCAAAACAGAGAAGAGAGGAAATGGGGGCGTGCAGATGGGAGGGGGTGGGGCAGAAATCCAAAGCTGCTATGGAAAAATTCAGCGGAGGTGCCGTGGTCAAAGCTTGGACTCCGAGAACAAGGCCATTCCAAAAGCAACAATGGGAAGGAAACAGTGCTTTGATTAAAACTTCATTGAGAGGCCTGCACACACACCCCATACTGCTCCCACAACAGAGATGGTGTGGTCAGGAATCCAAAAGAATCGTCATTGCTCTCTGGGAATATTTATGAGCTCACACACCCAAACTGTGTGGACTTGGCCCCGGCAAGGTGGAAGGGTGCTAGCTGGGGACAGCCAATCACCACCAGCAAAATACAATCCAAATCATTTGCCCGAAACTTCAGTCTCCCACTCCCCAATATCCATGTGTCTTTGGCTCAATTATCTGGATTTGCTTTGTGGACAATATCCGGTGTGGAGTTGCTGCTGTCCTGAGTAGTCGCTGCTTCTGTTGGGAACAATGGAAAAATCACGGGGGACAGGTCAGCCGGAAGATTCATGAATGTATATGTTTGAGAGACTTCCAGAAAGTTGTTGTTTAGAAATTAATTGTCCCCCCACCCGAGATTATGCAGTCCCTGATGCTTCGGCTTGCACTCTCAGTCACTCGTGTTCTAGTTCCCATAGCTTTAGTAAGAGTCCTGAATTGCTGTTTGGGGCATTTACCGTCCGTTTCTAGTTTGGGGCTTGCAAGGTTAGCATGCTGAGTGTATTCATTCCTTTTTAATTATGCATTCTTTACTTGACAAATATTTCCTAAACGCTTCATGTTGGAGGCAGTCCTTGAGGTCCAGAGCTGGGGCATGAGATAGAACCCAGGCTTCCGATGAGCAGTTCCAGAACAGGATTCTGAACTCTATCTGAGAGGAGGCAGTTGATGAGAACAGAGACAGGACTATTTCATGGATTTCATGACAAATCTCATGATTATTCAATCTGGGCTGTTGATTCCTTCTTATGCAGCACGGTATGTTGCACTGGTACGTTGTACCACAGCCACTATGTGCAAACCATCTTCCTGGAAACAGTGAGAAATACGAAGAAGGTATGTGACAGAAGCGTTGTATTAGGATGACAAAACAGAAAGATGCAAGGATGCCGTCTCTGATGGCATCACGAAGCCGTCTATCTCAGCCCAGATGACAGCAAATCAGTATCACATAGATCACACTCTCTGAACTACAAGAAAACTTACTTTAAAAGGTACTTTTTCAGGGGCGCCTGGGTAGCGCAGCGGTTAAGCGTCTGCCTTCGGCTCAGGGCGTGATCCCGGCGATCCGCGATCCGCGATCCGCGATCGAGCCCCACATCAGGCTCCTCCGGTGTGAGCCTGCTTCTTCCTCTCCCACTCCCCCTGCTTGTGTTCCCTCTCTCGCTGGCTGTCTCTCTCTCTGTCAAATAAATAAATAAAATCTTTAAAAAAAAAAATAAAAGGTACTTTTTCAAAATGCTTACTTTGATTTCCATAAATTAGGAAATTTTAAAATACTTTTTTTTTTTTTAAAGATTTTATTTATTTATTTGACAGAGATAGAGACAGCCAGCGAGACAGGGAACACAAGCAGGGGGAGTGGGAAAGGAAGAAGCAGGCTCATAGCGGAAGAGCCTGATGTGGGGCTCGATCCCACAACGCCGGGATCACGCCCTGAGCCGAAGGCAGGCGCTTAACCGCTGTGCCACCCAGGCGCCCCATGGAAATTTTAAAATACTTTTAAAGACATTAGGAATAATTCATAACTAATGGTTCAAAAAGTAAATAACTATATTTATGTGATCTTATATATAACTAAGACTAGTTAATATAGAAGTTAATAAAATATATTTTTAAAACTTGTTTGATGTAGCAAAAGCTACAGAGAAATTACAGAGAGAAACTTACAAAAGCTTTAAAATGCTTACTTAGAAAAGAAGAAAGTCTAGAAATTAATGAGCCATGTGTCCAACTCAGGACACTGGTAAAAAGAATAACAGCATACACACAAAGGAAGTAGAAGAAAAGAAATAATACAGAGGAGAAATTAATTAAATAGAAAACAAGGGCACCTGGGTGGCTCAGTCGGTTGAGTGTCTGACTTTGGCTCTGGTCATGATCCCAGAGTCCTGGGATCTAGCCCTGAGTCAGGCCCCCTGCTCTGTGGGGAGTCTGCTTCTCCCTCTGACCCTCCCCCTCCTTGTGTTCTCTCTCTCAAATAAATAAATAAATAAATAAATAAATATAATCTTTAAAAAAATTAAATAGAAAACAAAGTTACAATGGAAATGATCAAGAAAACAGAAAGCTAGTGCTTCGAAGGGCACCTGGGTGGTGCAGTCAGTTAAGCGTCTGACTCTTGGTTTTGGCTCAGGTCGTGAACTCAAGGTCCTGAGCTCAAGCCCTACATTGGACTCCCCACTCAGTGCGAAGTCTGCTTAAGATTCTCTCCCTCTCCCTCTGCCCCTCCCCCAATGCTTGCACGCCCCCCCAAAATAAATAAATAAATCTTAAAAAAAGAAAGCTAGTGCTTTGAAAGACTAATAAAATTGACAGATTAAAAGGGAAAATCACTACATATGTAGTAGAATTTTTCAAAAATAAGAGAATGTTATAACTTCATTCACCTAATTTGAACACTTATATGAAATGTCCAGGTCTCTAGAAAAATGAAACCTACCAGAACTGACTCAAGAGGAAATAGAAAATCTAATTAGAGAGCTATAGCTATTTTTAAAAAGTTGAATTGGTAGTTTAAAATCTACCTACAAAAGTGAAACAAAATACAAAAGGGCTAGAGCAGTTTATAAGCAAATCTGACAGAGATTTGTCAATTAAGAAAAAGAGAAACATAATCCCATGCAATCTGTTTCGGAGAACAGAAAAAGGAAAGATGACTACAACTCATTATATGATGCTGACAGAATTTTGATACTGAAACTGGATAAGGATAGATAGAAAAGGAAAATGATAGACCCATCTCTCATAAATACAGATGTAAAAATCCTAATTATTTAGTAGGAAATTAAATTTAGCAATGCACTAGAATTAATATTTATGATCTGTTTGGGTGTATCCCAGAATACAATACTAGAACATAAGAAAATTATTAATAGGGGCGCCTGGGTGGCTCAGTCAGTTAAGCGTCTGCCTTCAGCTCAGGTCATGATGCCAGAGTCCTGGAATCGAGCCCCTGGCTGGGCTCCCTGCTCAGCGGGGAGCCTGCTTCTCCTTCTCCCTCTGCCTGTCACTGCCCCTGCTTGTGCTCTCTCTCTCTGTGTCAAATAAATGAGATCTAAAAAAAATTATTAATATAATTCACTACATTTATATATTATAGGAGAAGACAACCAAATCATCATCACAATGGACACAGAGAAAACATTTGATAAAATTTAATTCATGGTAGAAATTCTTAGCAAGTTCATTATGGAAGGAACTTCTTTAATTTGATAAAGGGTGTCCGCTCAAAATTTATTGCAAACAATAGTATTTGTTAGAAGCATTCCCTTTAAGGTCAGGAATAGGACGAGCATGTCTACTATCCTACTTCTATTAAATTGAGTACTGGAGGGGCGCCTGGGTGGCACAGCGGTTAAGCGTCTGCCTTCAGCTCAGGGCGTGATCCCGGCGTTCCGGGATCAAGCCCCACATCAGGCTCCTCTGCTATGAGCCTGCTTCTTCCTCTCCCACTCCCCCTGCTTGTGTTCCCTCTCTCGCTGGCTGTCTCTATCTGTCACATAAATAAATAAAATCTTTAAAAAAAAAAATTGAATACTGGAGAGCCTAGCAAGCAACCCTAAGATAAAAAGAAATTTAATGTGTAAGTATTTGAAACTTGTTATTCACAGTATATGTAATTATATAGGGAAGTTCAAGATAATCTACAAACTATTAAAATAAGACAATCCAGAAAATCCATAGAAAAAAATCAAAATGCAAAAATCAACTGCATTCTTATATAGGAGAAACAAATCATTAGAAACTGTAATTTCAAAATGATGTTTCCTAGAAGTAAAAAAAAAAAAAGGATTGACTCTAACCAAGGGCTGTGTAAGACAATTGTGGAAACAGCTATAAAAACCAAATTGGTTTTTTACACAAAAGAAGACCTCAACAATTATTGAGAGGTACTGTATTTTGTGAAAGGAAGACAATAAAGATGTCACTTCTTCACAAGGTAATTTATAAGTTCAGTGCAATTCCAATCAAAATCCCCAAGTATTGTTTTGTTTTATTTTGTTTTGTTTTATTTTCTTTTTCGAATGGCACTTGACAAGCTCGATCTGAATTCAGAAGGTAGTGCATTCTGAAGGCCGTAAATAGGCAACACAATTTTGGAGAAAAATAAGTTTGGGAGCATTTGCCCTACTACATATCAAGTTAGTATAAATCATCACAAGATACTGTGCTGTTCATCACCGAGGCAAGACAAACAAAAGCAAAAATGAACTATTGGGACTTTATCAAGACGAAAAGCTTCTGCACAGCAAAGGAAACAATCAACAAAACTAAAAGGCAGCCTACGGAATGGGAGAAGATATTTACAAATGACGTATTTGATAAAGGGTTAGTATCCAAAATCTATAAAGAACTCCCCAAACTCAACACCCAAAAGACAAATAATCCAATTAAGAAATGGGCAGAAGACACGAATAGACTCTTTTCTAAAGAAGACATCCGGATGGCCAACAGACACCTGAAAAGATGCTCAACATCGCTCATCACCAAGGAAATACAAATCAAAACCACAATGAGACACCACCTCACACCTGTCAGGATGGCTAAAATTAACAACACAGGAGACGACAGGTGTTGGCAAGGACGTGGAGAAAGGGGACCCTCTTACACTGTTAGTGGGAATGCAAACTGGTGCAGCCACTCTGGAGAACAGTTTGGAGGTTCCTCAAAGAGTTAAAAATAGAACTACCCTATGATCCAGCAATCGTACTACTAGGTATTTACCCAAAAGATACAAAAATAGGATTCAAAAGGGTTACATGCACTCTGATGTTTATAGCAGCATTATCAACAATAACCTAACTACAGAGAGAGCCCAAATGTCCATTGGATAAAGAAGATGTGGTACATATATACAATGGAATATTACTCAGCTATCAAAAAGAATAAATCTTGCTATTTGCGATGACATGGATAAAGCAAGAGTGTATTATGCTAAGTGAAATAAGTCAGAGAAAGACAAATACCATATGATCTCACTCATATGTGGATTTAAGAAAGAAAACAGATGAACATATGAGAAGGGGGAAAGAAAAAAGGAGAGAGGGAAACAAGCCATAAGTGACTCTTTTTTTTTTTTTTAAGATTTTATTTATTTATTTTAGCAGGGGGTGAGTAGCAGAGGGAGAGGGACAGGCAGACTCCAAGCTGAGCACAAAGACTGACACGGGGCTCAATCCCACGACCCTGAAATCATAACCTGAGCCGAAATCAAAAGTCAGACACTTAGCTGACTGAGCTACCCTGGCACCCTTGCCATAAGTGACTCTTAACGACAGAGAGCAAACCGAGGGTTGATGGAAGGAGGTGGGAGAGGGAGGGCACTTATGATGAGCACTGACTGTTGTATGCAAGTGATGAGTCACTGAATTCTACTCTAGAAACCAACATTACACTATATGTTAACTAACAAAGTTTAAAAATAAAAAATAAATGACAGAGTCTTGCTTTAAAAGAAAACAAAGATACTGTGTCATTGACCAAAGGGTGGGCAAATAATCAATGAAACAGATTGGAGAGCCCGGAAACTATACCAAACACGTATGGAAATTTATCGTATGAAAGTGGGTGGTGTTACATATCAATTAAGAGACGGGGCTAAGACCATTGGTGTCCACATAGAAAAATAAAATAAAATTACACAGTTACCACATACCGTGTACAAAAATTAATTTTAGGTAGATCAGATTCTTAAACATCAAAGACAAACTTTAAAATGTTAAGAAGAATATATGGGAGAATATTTTTATGATCCTGGGAAAGGAAATGACTTTTAAAATAAGATACAAAAAGCGCAAGTCATAAAGGTCCAGATTGATACATTTCATTATACTAAAATTAAAACTTCTTTACACAAAAAGACTCAAAGAAGGGCAGCCAGCATCTAGC
This sequence comes from Ursus americanus, assembly GCF_024610735.1. Lineage (NCBI taxonomy): Eukaryota > Metazoa > Chordata > Mammalia > Carnivora > Ursidae > Ursus > Ursus americanus. Next base: position 59,571,633 of record NC_142138.1, on the reverse strand, counting down.
AGTGTATATTTACAATGTATAGACCCCCCCAAATGAGCATTATGAATGATATATCCCACAAATTATTGAGAAGAAGACAACTCACCAGGAGAGAAATGGGCTAAAGACATGAACAGATACAGAAAGGAACATTAAAACTGATGAATACACATAAGGGGAAATGGCCAAACGTTTTGTCATCAGAGATAAATTAACGCAACCAGGTATCATTTTAAACCTGTCAGAGGAGTGAAATTAAGGGGGAAAAAAAGTCTGCGTGCTGGTGAGGATGTGGGAGTGTGTTTGTGGACAGCTTGCCATGTGTGTCCCCTTCTCCAGCTAGAATGCGAGCTCCAGAGAGCAGCGACTTCCTTCTGTTCACAGGTGCACTCCCCAGTGCCTAGAACAGCGCGGGTGCTGCCAAGAGGTGACAGCAAGCGTGGGTAGAGGTGAAGATGCAGGTAATCTAAGTGTCCATTCCAGGAAGCCTGGGTGGTTCAGTCATCGCGCATCGCTCGGGGCTCCTTGCTCAGCGGGGAGCCTGCTTCTCCCTCTGCCCTCCCCCTGCTTGTGCTCTCTCTCTCCTTCATATAAATAAATAAAAGCTTAAAGCAAACCAACAAAAAACCCTGTCTGTTCATAAGAATATGATTCACAGGAAGGGACCATAGGAAACCCCTTTTACATGTGCACAAGAGATCATGGCCAAGTACGTCTCTTGTTTCAAAGCAGCACCAAGTTGGAAGAGGACAGATGAATGAATCCATTGTGGAATATTTATACAGCGGAATCATGTATGCCAGTTAACATGCATGAGTTAGAATGATCATGTAACAATGTGGCTAGAGTATCAGATTAATCTCTGTATTTAAAATATATTTGCTTGAAATGTCATTAAAAGTTATATTTGTACTGTTGAAAAATGTTAGATGAGCAAAAATTTCAACATAAAACCACCTGTGATGATTTATTATAATTTTTGCTATATGAAAGTTTAAAAAGTTAAACCAGATACACTAGCAGGTATAAAATGGTATGAGAGTCCTGAAAAGAGAAATTAATCTCTCCAAAAGAAATCAGAGAAGTGCTCACACCTGAAGCTGCACTTAATATTTAAATAGTTGGAAATGGAGTGAAGAGATTCTTGGTGGAGGGAATTAAGGCCCAGGCAGGGGAAATACAGCATTGAGAAAATGTGAAGCCTTGAAATTTGGAAGTGCAGTTTGACCGGAATATAGGTTGAGTACAGAGAAGTGGTGAAAAATAGGTTGGGATAAGACCCTGGAGGTATTTATTTTTTAAGTTTTTATTTTTTAAAAGATTTTTTTATTTGACAGAGAGAGAGAGAGAGAGCCAGCGAGAGAGGGAACACAAGCAGGGGGAGTGGGAGAGGAAGAAGCAGGCTCCCAGAGGAGGAGGGAGCCGGATGAGGGGCTCAATCCCAGGACCCTGGGATCACTCCCTGAGCCGAAGGCAGATGCTTAACCAACTGAGCCACCCAGGCGTCCTGGGAATGATATATTTTAGAGAAAGATGTTCGGCATATGACAATCTCTAATTTAATGCATTGCTTTTTTCATACTTCTTCCACTGTTGTCACTACTTAATTTATCTACACTTTGCCCCTTGTCTTGAGTATAAAACAATTTTTTATTCACTTGAACTTGTTCTTAGACTTGAAGTCTCCATGATTCATTTGTTCATTCATTTCCCTCTACTAATATTTATAAGAGCTTAAACCAAATAACACATGGTCTTCACTTTCTTGGGGCGTATTTTCTAGGACCAGATATAGGAATCCACCAGCAATGATGAAGGAGGTGATAGACGTGTTCTTGTAGAACAGAGGAGGGGCAGCTAATCCGAGAGTTAAGGAAGGCTTCCTAGGGGAAGAGATGTTCGAGAAGGATAGTTAGCAGTTAGTTAGCTGGACCAATGAGGAGAGAGTAGGAGAGCATCCAAGGAGGGGGCTCAGGGGCATGAGACATCCCGTGCATATGGTTAAGTACAATCAGAAAGAGGAAAGTGTTGGGGTACTTAGGGGAATAAAGGCCAAACACGTAGGCAGGAGCACATTGTGAAGGATCAGGTGTTTAAGGGGTTTTAATTTTATCTTGAAAGCTAATGGGGAGCCATCAGAGTATTTTATACAGGGAAATAACATGATCTGATTTGCATTTTAGAAAGATTATTCTGGCAGTAATGTGGCAGGTAGATTGGAGAAGAAATTAGCAGACCACTATAATGATCCAGGTGATGGATGACGAAGGCCTTACTAAAGTAAAAACAGTGGAAATGGATTCATGTGAGGGCACGAGAAGACTCTAGAAGCCTAAGTAACAGATCAGAGGCACAGGCGATAGAAGGATGAGAACAAGAGGGGGGCCACATTTCCAGCTTGACAATTGTGTGGACGGTGATGCTCGTCACTGAGGCATGAAGAGGCACAGGTTTATGGGGGGACAATGATGGGTTTAATGGAGACCCGTTATCATCTTTCTGGAGAGAAGTTTGAGTTCAACATACTTGGAACAGATTTGGGACTGAGGTCGTATGTGGAAGCTGAAGCTGGATGTCTGATTGAAGACCACCAAAGAGAGTTCTTAGGTAGACTGGGACAGCCAAAGACTGAAGACAGGCTTCTGTCTGGTCAAAGAATACACAGAGAAGGACGTGAAAAAGGACACAGCGGTCTCACAGAAACCCAAGGGGAAACCATATCCAGGAGGGGTTTCTACAGCATTAAGTACTATAGGGAGATTAAGGGAGATGCCAACAGGCCACATGAAGTCACTAGTCACCTTGGAGAACAATTTTCTTGGCCTGGGGATGTTTGCCAGATTGCAGTAGACCTTCAGATGAATGGGAGCTGAAAGCAGAGACAACGGGAATGGGTAGACTTTACAAACTTGGTTTTGAAGGAGAAGGAAGGGACGATTGCTAGGAGAGAGCGTGGTGTGGAAGGGTGGAGGCTGTTTTTAAAGAGAGTAGAGATGAAAATATTTACATGCTTTCAGGAAAGATCAAGTGGAGGGGAGTTCGGAGTAAAGGGGGTAGACAGGATGATTAATAGAGCAAGAGTTTCCTGAGGAGGAGGCAGAGGCCAGATGAAGGGATTAGGCTTGACCTGGAGACAAGGTCACCATGGAATGGGGGTAGTGAAAGATGGAATCAGAGGTTTCCATGTTTAGGTGTTGGGAAGGGAGCCCAGGGGCTTCCAACGGCTGGCTTTCCTCTACTCGGGTAGAAAGTAAGATGGTTTTTCCTGCAAGCGGAGATGTCCGGGCTTGGAGAGAAAGCAGGAGGGGTGTGGGCTGCTTAGAATGGCAGAACAGGTCAGCACAGCTTGAGCGCCTCAGGAACCAGGAGCACAGGAATGTGTGGGATGGCTTGTAGCCTGGGGGCCCAAAGCCCAAAGGCAGGACTGCCGGAGTGTTATAGAGTGGTTGAACTCCAAGGGCAAGGAGGAAGAGGGCTGGTGGGGAGGGGGAGGCTGCTGCAGAGAAGAGGGCCAGGCCCCGGCCTTGAGGAATCAGGGGACTGTAAGACCATGGGACACAAGTCTTCCATGCAGACACTGGCGTTTCACTGTTTGGTAGAGGCGTAAGAGGTGGTGGGGAAGGGAAAAAGGAAGGCGACCTGGATGCCAAGTCCTAGATGAAGTGTGGGAGACTTGTGATTCCAGCCTGCTCTGGCGATCCAAGACCACGGGCTAGGCTGGCACCCGACAGGAAAGCCGGGCAGAAGGTAGGGAGCTGCCCTCCCCATCTCCCCAGTTAGCTGCTTGTTTCTTTGTTCATTCATGCTTTCACCCATCCCTCCCTTCTGGTCCTTCAACAATCTGGAAGTACTTACTGAACGTTCACTCTGGGCTAGACCCCCATCATTGGAGGGGAGCAAGACCTATCTCCATCCATCAGCTCTGGAGCGTGCACCCCACGCCACCCCGCAAGTGTTTCCCATCTCTGAAGTCAGTTGGCATGCTTGTTTCCGCTGAGGTCAGCCAGGCTGCAGGCGGGATGCGGTCGTCGTGGTCTGGCCATGCTCACACCTCGCTGTAGCTGGTCACGTGGTCATGACATCAGTCGAGCTAAGTACGCTGTTCGTAATAACACGTTGAGCTCTGTTGCTGTTGAAACTGCAACACTTACTCTATCATTTGGCATGGAAATGAAAAGTTATTTTACTTGTAGAAGGTGTGGAAACAGTGGGGCATGAATCTGATATTCGCAAAACAAAACAAAACAAAAAAAACCAAGAGCCCAGTGTTTTAGGGGACCCACAAAAGAAGAAATACCCACAAACAAATAAAAATTGTGTTATGTTTTGTTACCGATAGAGACACAAAGTAATTGCCCAAGAAAAGCTCAGCAATGCAGTTGAAGGCAAGGAGAATCGTCCCATATTTTAACACCGTGAGAGGCTCGTGTGACTAATTCCTGGGTCATGGGATTATGGGTAAGGCGTGGGGTCATCATTTTGTTGGCAGGATTTTTTTCCTCTCTTAGTGATAAATAAAATAATGGCGTGTCTTACGATTAGATATGGCTTAGAATGGATGATAGATGATGATTCGTGGCCTAAAACTCTCTACATATTTTCTTTTGGAGAAACACAGAGTCAGGCCCAGAAAAACCAACTCCCTCCTTTCCAAGTGAGGAAACTGAGTCCCAAGAGATAGGCGACTGGCTCAGGAGGGCACCCCACAGCACGTCGGAGGCAGAGGAAATGGATTTACTACAGAAAATATTGCTGTGCCTTCTGGCAAGAGGAACAAGAAAAGATAACAATTACATAATGACTTAATGGCCCAGACCTCCATTAAAAATCTTGCGATCACGTTTTTCCCCCCTATTGGAAGGACGCTACACAGTTTAGTAACTACTAACCTTTAACAACATGTTTCTGATTTATGCCCACGATCGATATCTATTTCATTTCCTTAATCACAGGCCCTGCCGACTTTATAGTTTAAATGCTTCGTGGAGCGTACACTTTCGGGGTCCTTTTTATTTCCCTCAAGAAGTTTACAAGACACACAAGGTAGTTTTAAAAATAGATATAGACAGCAATCTTCTATTCGATGCGATTAATATTTTTGCAGTACCGAAGATGCAACGTTGCTTCACGGTTCGTCCTCCCCTGGGGCTGGGATCGTTAAGGAAAGCAGGTGTCCCAACTTGCAAGGGAGAATTAAAGAGAGAACAGTGGTGGGGGACCTAGAGGGGCGTAGCTCTTCCTACCCCGTCCTCCTGGCTCATGCCATCATAGGAGCAATCTCTTTGTTTACTGTCCGCGGCTCCTAATATCGGTAAGCAACTATAGTAGATTGTGAACGTAAAGATGAAAGATACTTAATTTTCTAGTTTGCAGTGGAAAGCTGCAGGCTCTCGTGATAACTTTGTGGTGAGCAGTTCATCTTCTTAAGGCCAGTATCTTAACTGAATAAGACTCAAATTTGTTTTCTGTTTTTTTAATTTTGGTTATACTAGCTGCTACTGTTTTACTCTTACTAAATAATGGCATTCTGGCCACTAGCCACACTAGTCAGTTAAATTATTTCCTATTTATTAATAAGTTGCTCTGGGACACCTGGGTGGCTGAATCGGTTAAGTGTCTGCCTTCGGCTCAGGTCATGATCCCAGGGTCCTGGGATCAAGCCCCGCATCGGGCTCCTTGCTCATCAGGGAGCAAGCTTCTCCCTCTGCTACTCACCCTGCTTGTGCTCGCTCTCCCTCTCTGACAAATAAATAAATAAAATCCTTAAATATAAATAAATTGCTCTAAAGCCTTTAGAAGAATGTAATATCGCTCTGAGAGACCTCATTCCTCTCTCCTCTCCTCTTTGGGGATCCTTTTATCTCTAAGGGTTTCCAACATAGGAGAGGTTCGTCCTTTTCTGATAGTAAAATTGATCCATAGTGTATCTTGTTATATACATCCTTCTGATCTTTCTCTTTTTTGTCAATAAAACAATTATGAGCTTTAAACAGCTGATGGCTGGTTACGTTTCCAAAAAACACGATTAATCTATTAATGGTGGCTTCAAGTTTTTCGTATTAGCTCCAGAAAATTCACCCAACTCTTGTCGCTTTTTAAAATACTGGAAGGTTGGCATGCATTGACTTGATACTCTCAAGTAACATCCTGATGGTCCTCCGTATCTACTTCAACTTTAAGGAATGGGACACTGGAATACTTGTCAGAGGGAATGAAAGAAAGCCTTGCTCACTGTGCAGGGCTGAGAAGACCACTGCTGTGAGTATAACTCTTGCACTGGTCAAGGATTCCTGGTAAGTGGCTGTAAGAACCAATGGAAATGGACCCAAAGCATGGGACCAAGCTTGCCGATCCCTTGTCTGTACGTGCTCTTCACGATTAAAGTATCCATCCTCTATATAATCATGTAGCTTGTTTTGCTTATTCAGCATTATTATGTAAGCATTCTCTTATGAGACTCTTTTTTTTTATTTTTTATTTTTTATTTTATTTTTTTTAAAGATTTTATTTATTTATTTGACAGAGATAGAGACAGCCAGCGAGAGAGGGAACACAAGCAGGGGGAGTGGGAGAGGAAGAAGCAGGCTCATCGTGGAGGAGCCTGATGTGGGGCTCGATCCCATAACGCCGGGATCACGCCCTGAGCCGAAGGCAGACGCTTAACCGCTGTGCCACCCAGGCGCCCCTCTTTTTTTTTTTTTTAAAGTAGGCTCCACGCCCAGCTGTGGAGCCCAACGCGGGTCTTGAACTCACGATCTGAAATCAACACCCGAGCTGAGATCAAGAGTCTGACGCTTAACTGACTGAGCCACCCAGGTGCTCCTGTTACTAACTCTCTTAAGTATAAATATTTGCATAATATTTCACTGTGAATATATCATGCTTTTAAAATTTGGTCCATTCTCCTGTGATTATAGAGTTAGCGTGTCTTTGGGTTTTTGCTATTGTAAATAATGCTGTGATGAACATCTTTCTGCATTCATCTTTTTCTGTGTGAAAACACAGTCACCTCTTTCAGGTTGGCTGGGTATTTCTTAATATACTGAAATGTTAATTAGTGAATAGTAGCCTAAAAGTGATAAATTGTGTTTCAGTTGACTGTATCTAAAAAGATTTTTGTTCGTTATTTTTATAAGCATGTACATTTACTTATCACCATCGGGGGTGGACCCCTTGTCCCAGAGAATAATTGGGCATATGTCCAGCAGCCTGGGACATATTCTGCCCTTTTGCACTTCTCCAGAACAGGGAAATACATTGGGGGTAGGTTGGAGGGGAGAGTGGAGAAAATCAGCAGTGACCTGGGCCTGGCAACCTCTGCTCCGTGACCAAGAAGAACAGGAATCTTTGCAAAATCCTTTGTGAAAATCATCTGTCCTGCCTTTCCAATTAAAGGATCCACTCCATGGTAGCAAAGCAGACGCCAGAACTCCACACACCCTTCATCCTGTTGTAGTCATTACAGGACCTTACGGATGTAGGAGTTGGGAACTCAGAACAGCCAGGATCAGGGCCAGGAGACCCGGCTCTGGCCTGGGTGGGAGTAATCCCCTCTCTTGTCACCTCGTAGCTTCAAAGGACAATTCTATCCAAAAGCCCTTAGGTCACACTTGCTAACACAGCTGTCAGAATACACACCCTGTAAACAGGAAATGCCTTAGGAAGTACAACTGAGTACTTCTTATTTTTATTTTTTAAGAAACTATTAAAAAGCTTGAGCAGAGGATGACATTTAACTGGCATTACAGTTAACAAGCTAGCACTGCTCCCCGACAGCCCAGGTTTTATGTTCTGGGCAGTTGTGTACCCACTGCTGTTTAACAGTTGCTTAAATACTCCCAAATTAATCTATAACTCATTTTGCCTTGTAAAATGAGTGTCTCGCTCGGTCAAGGGAGCTGTAAGTTACATAGAAAAGGAAAAGATTTACTAAACCCTAAACCAATATTTAGATACCTCTGTGCTTGGAATATGGAAATTTTAACACTGGGTAAAAGGCAAACCATGTGAGACAGAGGATGAGGAGGCTGTAGCTGGCTGACGAGCTTCAGGAAAGGCTAAAATGAAGAACTGCTGACTTCTAGAAAAGACCTCGCTATATGGCGGCCACACGACTCATCGACCCCTTGTGCGAGGTTCCACCCCCGCCCACTGCCCTGTCCCCGTCCCATTTGTTTCACACACAGCCTCACCAACTAGGCTGTCCCACACCACAGGGCCGAGACGTCGCTCGATTTGATCACAGCGTGTAGACGGCATATCACAGCGAACAGAACTTGGACTGCAGAGTAAGATATATCTGGGTTTAAATCTTAGTACCATTTTTTTTCACTAGATGGGTGACCTTGGAGAAGTTGACTTGACCTTTGTGAGTTGGTTTCCTCCGCAGTTAATGGAGCTAATAACTTGCTCACTGGACTATAGTGAATATTAATTCACACAACTATAGACGGTGCTTGGCATACAGTAGACACTCAATAGATCATTCCTTCTGCCATGGCCACTTGCCACACGTTCCTTAATTCTCCAGGTAGCATCATTTTACTCAAAACCTAAGAGAATGTCTGTAGGGTATCTCTCAGTCTGTTGTATTTACATAGTATTTAAATTCTTCATGACATGCTTAAATTATAGGGTTTCCAGAGGGAGTTTTAATTCATTTATTTATTCAACAAATATTTATTTAATGGTATCAGATGGCAGCTAATCCTATCGCTTGTGTTCTTTTTTTTTTTTTTAAGATTTTATTTATTTATTTGAGAGAGAGTAAAGGGAGAGAGAGCACAAGCAGGGAGAGCGGCAGAAAGAGGGAGAAGCAGACTCTCCATTGAGCAGGGAGCCTGATGCGGGGCTTGATCCCAGGACCCTGGGATCATGACCTGAGCCGAAGGCAGACACTTCACCGACTGAGCCACCCCGGCGCCCCTCACTTGTGTCCTTGATATGCTTTCTCTCCCTTCAGAACAGGGCTTCTTTGACACTACCGACGTTGGGCCACATCATTATAGCATGTTAAGCAGCATCGCCGGCCCCGACCCACTACAAGCTGCTAACAACCCCCCTACCTGATGTGACAACCCAAAATGTCTCCAGACACCGACCGCCCTCGGTTGAGAAGAACTGTTCTAGAACTCTGCTTTCTTGGTGATTCGCCCTCTCTTGGCTCTGTATGCAGCCTCTCCTGGCACCTTTCTCTCATAAAAATGTGTTCTCCAGTCTCTCAAAACCAAACAAAGGAATCAAGCCCCAAACGCTTTCCCTTCACAGTCCAAGAGCCTGCGTTCCTTGTCCCTTTGCCTCTGTTCTGCCTGTGGCTGCCGCCAAGCTCCCCTCACCTCACCTCATGAAGTGCTCTGGCAATGCTACCGCCGACAGAAGGCTAACCCTGTGCTCTCTCTCCACGGCTCTCTCGTCTTGCTTGGCCTCTGTGACATCTGACACTCGATACATTCCAGCTTGTCTTGACTCTCTGTCGCAAACCCTAGTGGGGTCGCCCTTGCTCTGCCTCTTAAGGTCTGTCATTCCCCAGGGCTCTGTTCTTGGTCTTCTCTCTTCTCTCTCAAGGCTTTCATTTTAAGGGCGCCTGGGTGGCTCAGTCAGTTAAGTGTCATGATCTGTCACCTTCGGCTCAGGTCATGATCTCAGGGTCCTGGGATCGAGCCCCTTGTCGGGCTCCCTGCTCAGCGGGGAGCCTGCTTCTCCCTCTCCCCGAGCCCCCACCCCTCCATGCTCTCTCTCACTATCTTTCTTTCTCTCAAATAAATAAATAAATTAAATCTTAAAAAAAAAAAAAGGCTTTCGTTTTAAGATAAACGTTGACTCCAAAATGTTTAGTTTCAGGTCAGCTGTGTCTCCTGAGTGCCAAACCTATATACCCCCTTGTGTGTCTCATCAAGGTCTCAGAGAACTTAGTATCTTTATCTCCTCGTCCCAGAATTGCTTCTCTTCCCGTCTTCCCATGCCCCATCTCATCCGCCCAGGGGAGCACAGTGTGAGCGTTAGGCTCTGGTGATGCAGATACTGGGCCCTGTTGTAAAGATGTTCCTCGTAGGTGACCTAGTCATGCAAGGCTGAGTGAGTTTGTCTCCCGCCTAGGCTCTGTCCTGAACCCTCCGGCTGTTGCCCACATGGAACAGGCACCCTTAGAATAACTTTAAATGACATAACCCCTGTCAAAGAGAACACTTTGCATGTCATAGGTACTCAGTACATCTTAGTTCCCTTTTCCTGATATTTTCTTCTAGAAGACACACTCCAGAACATTAAGAGCTAGGTATGCATGGTGAGAGTATAAGAGATTTTTTTTCTTGTGTTCTCTAAGTTTTTTCCCGTTGAAATTATTTTTGCAGGTAAAGGAAAAAGTCTGGCTAAAACACTCTTACAGGCATATCTGATCGTACCATTCCTCCCTACTGGCTGTTCATGGCCCTCATGCTTGGGTCCTAACCTCTCGAGAAGAAAGGTCATCTGTGATTTGGCCTTGATCTAGTTATGTAACCTTATCTCATCCTCTACCGGCTCCCGCCACATGACACACACACACTGGCCACTCCAAACCTCTTCCAGATCCCTGAACAAGCCTGTCTCTGCCGAGGATTTTCCCTCTGCATGGTGACGGACCCATGCCCCGCACCCCTTCCTTCCCATCCTGTGTCCATATTCAAGTCCACAGTCACACGCACACTCTGGGACACCTGGCCAATTCTCATTTCTCAAAGTACAGTTCAAACACATCCCCTCTGAACCTTTTTTTTTTTTTTAAGCATGTTCCCTTCTCTATTTTATCTGTGTACTGGAATCATTTTGCCTGCTAGATGGGATGGTTTCTAGTTTTCAATTTTAACGTGGCTCTGTGCCTTCCGGCCTGTGATAATAGTCCATACACTCAATCAACCTCTCTAGGAGTTCTGACATGGCCAGTTGGACGCTTCAATACCTTCCTTGATTGCTGTTCTGGAGTGGAATGGCCTTCAGACCCTCCTATCCTTAGGGCTACAGTGGATACTGGTGCGCGAGCTCGTCCCCCAGAGGCTGGACCAGTCTGATTTGTGTGCAGGTTGTTGACAAAAAGTACAATAGATCCACAGACAGAGTTGTGGTTGTGGTGGTTTGGGCAGTGAACATACATTATTAATTTGACCCAGATCAGCTGGTCTGGGCGGTGGCTTCCGCGGGAGCTCAGCCACATGCACAGCCAAGACTTCAGGGGCTGGTGGGGCCCTTGAAAGGAGAGAGAGCTGGTAGTCTAGATTCCTGGTTTATCAGCAGCCCGATGGAAGAGACGCATAGGCCAGAGTATGGGGAGAGGACACCACTCTCCCCAGATTTTGTGTTCATCAACCCAGAAGCTCCTGAACTCTTAGCTCTTCCAAACTACAAGTAAACACATTCTGCTTTGTCCTTCTTCGCCCATTTAGACATTTGTTAGGGCGCCGTAGATATTTGATTAGACTTCTTTGTTGAGTCATCTGTCCCCTTCTAAGGGACTGTGTATTCCTTAAGGGCAAGCACTGTGTCTTTTACTTGGCACGCGGGAGAAGCTCATTTCAATTTGATCTGAGAAGCACTGCAGTAAACTTCAGGATGACAGGAGGGAGGGGACGTATGGGGCTTGCAATTGTATCGTGGAAACGAACGTCATCAAGCGTGGTCAGGAAAGAAGAAATGATAACAACAGCTAAACAGCGTATATGCTTTCTCTCCCATTTAATGCATGATGTACTTGGAAATATGCAGCATTATTTTGTAAATATGAGAAATTGAGACTTTAATGAGGTGAAGTGATCTGACCAAGCAGCTGGTCAGCTTCCAAAATCCAAGCTCTCAGTCTAAACACAATCATGTATTGGATCCTATGGTTTGAATGAAGTCCTCGAAGATCTCTCCAGGGAGAAATTACCTCGGGGTCATCTTGACCACTGCCCTTATAGGAAACCTGGATTCCTGCAGGAGCACGCCCTGACGTTACCTGGTCACTCCAAATTTTTGGGGGCTGAGATTTCTGCTACTCCTCGACTCACCTTCGCACAGCCGACTCTGGAAGAGCACTCAGAACACAAGCTTTCCTGAGCTGCCCGCTCCCTATCTGCTCGCTGCAGGGAAACCTGTGAGTCTCCGGAGACAAGGAGAATCTGCCCCGGGTGTGGTGGGTGCCTGGAAGGGACTGCCTCGGGGCACAATGGGAAGAGCCGCTCCCGATGGTCACCTCATCTATCTATTCGAGATGTTCATCTCAGGTTACCTAGCCTCCCAAGGCCGAGTCTGCTCTCCCTCCTACACGTGCCCTCTTTCCAGAGCTCTGTCTGTGGGTCCCCAGGGAAGCCTACCTCCCGGTAGCTTTGTTAATGACTTTAGTGTCTGATTGAGATCAGGTGGCCTCCAAGCTGGCACCAGCATCCATTATACTCTCCAAAGATAAGGAAACCAAACATGAGCTGGTTGGTAGCAAACAGGGCCATAAACACACCGACGCCTTCCTCTCCTCACCCCGTCAAAGGAGCAGCAAAATGCCACTTGTGTCCTTATTTGGATGGGGGAAATAAAGACCTGAAGACAACCTCCCTTGGACTAGTAAAGTTTGCTTTAGCCCAAAGAAGTTCTCCTACAGAGAAGGCTTTCATTTCCCCTGCTGAATCAAGTACCTTCTTGTCTTTCTTGGGAATTCTCCCAATAACATCACTGGCTTGAGCCCATGACCTCTACGGACCCGAATTATACGTCTCCTTAAGTGGTACTGTGAACGCTAAGCATTAGGTGTGGATACAAGATAGAGCTGAGCCAGGGTTTTCTAGCCACTTGATATATTTCATTTTGTGTCCCGTGCATCGGAATAGTTTATAACTCCCCTTGGGGCCAAGCAATGTATTTCTTCAGTGTTGCTCGGTGGTGGTGGTGGGGGGGGTCCTCTGACCAGGAGCATGAGAATCAGTTTGGAGCTTGTGAGAAATGTACACCCGCAGGTCCCACCCAGACCCACCATCACAATCTGCATTTTGACGAGATCCTCAGGCAATTCATGGGCGCCTTAAGGTTTGAGAAGCTCTGGGCTACCATGTTGCTTACGGATACAGACCCTCCTGGGATCCCAGCGTGGCAGTTAGTATACAGGACGGGGTCCATTTTCTGTCCCCCCAAGATCCCCTGGCGTGGACAATAAACTCTACTTACACTTTTTGTGTATTTTTGTATATTTTTGCACTTACGATATACTTTTCCAGAGCCTTGCACAGATATTTTTATTAGTAGTAAACAGTAATAAGAACAAGAAATATTTACTGAGCGTTCATGTGCCCGGTCATGTACATATGTTCGTTTCGGTTCATTATGATTGTATTAGTTTGACCAGGCTGCCGTAAGAACGTACCCCAGACTGGGTGGCTGGTAAAGCAGAAACTCATTTTCTCACAATTCTGGAGGCTGAAAGTCCAAGATGTAGGGGTCAGCAGATTTGGCTTTTCCTGAGACCTCTCTCCTTGGCTTATAGAGCTTCTCATTGCGTCTTCATGTGGTTTCTCCTCTGTGTGTGCCCGTGTCCCATGTCTCCGTGTGTTCGAATTTCCTCTTCTTAGAATTCAGATTGGATTAGGGCCCACCCTGATGGCTTCATTTTAACTTCATTACCTCGTTAAAGGCCTTATCTCCAAATACAGTCACATTCTGAGGTACTAGGGGTTGGGACTTCTTCATCTAAGTTTTGGCAGGATGCAGTTCAGGTCACAACAACCGTAAAGTGGCTAATTATTATCATCCCCATTTTACAGATGAAGAAACAGAGACTTAAGCAGTTCATTAACTGCTTGAGGTCACACAGTTAGTAATGGTAAAGCCAGAAGTGGAATTGTTTGTTTACTCGTGAGTTTTCTCATTTGTTTAGCAATTATTTACTAGATAATCGACTATGGGCTGTGCCGTGTAGTATGCAATAGGGTTACAGGAATCACGGGTTTCGGTCTCATAAATTTTACATTTTTGTGGGTTATTTTCTCTTCTAGAGTCTATGTGCTTCCCCCCTCTACTGCTGCAGAGATCCATTTATCACCTAATTCAAGTGACTAATACAGCAACCTTCCAAACAAAACCAGGCTCTGGGGAATCTGGCGTCATGACTACCTACCTGGGACAATAACTGTTTCAGGTCAGTCCTGTCCATTTCCTACGGTGACCCACTTGTCTTAGTTTGCTGGGACTGGGACATCCTTGGTGTCAGCACCGAGAGTCCTGTGTCATCCCCCCACCCCCACTCCCGTCCCCTACCGGGAACCTCTTCTTCTCAGGCAAACCATCATAGTTGGTTACCCTCCTATTCCCCAACTTGTGTCCTGCACGGACAGAGGATGAAGAAGGAGGAGACATCACATGATGGAACCCAGTTTCCAAATCGAGAAGGAATGATGGGCCAATGAGAAACTTCAGCTTCATCCCGGGGCCTCTCCCTACTGCTGAAGTAGAAATAATCCGGGCCAGCCCACGGCCTCCTCCGATGGGAACTGACCCAGAGGGTACAGGGAACACCTCAGCATGGCTCTTCTCGATGTAAGTGTGAGCTCTGCGAATTAATAACGTAATTTCCTGAGATTCCTCAGCTGAGGACTTACCAATTCCCAAGTTCCAAATATCCCGCTGCCCCTCCTTGGGTAATCTCCATTTCGGTTAACAGCATGTGTGAAAATCTAACAGTGGGGAGCTGTGGTTGCCCAGGACATCCTCTCTTGAGTTGGCCTTCTTGGGGAGAACAGGGAGCGCTGCCCTATCCCAATGCTGGAGACCTTGGAATGTGGGGAACGGAGCTTCTGAAAGGCAGCCAAACCTACTGCATTACTGATGGCCTCAGCCCAGCCCAGCTGACCTGCTCTGCCGCTTCCCCAGTGCTATTGCCCCTCTGGCATGGTGTCTCTTTGCGGCTAGATTAGATGCGGCTTCTGGCAAGTTCCTGCAATATGGCAATGGCAGGCCTCTCTGCTGCAGGGGTGCTGAGCTCACTGTACTCCAGCCTCTGCTTTTCATCATTCTGTTCACGTTCAAGGCTTCACTGAAGGGGTCAGGGAGTAAGGACTATTTTGGGGAAGCTCGTGATTAGTTAAATCTATGGAAACACCTAAATAAAATTTTTCACTTTTTAACAACAACAAAAATTGCCAAAATGAATGCTATTTTATCTATTCTCTCACCAAATTCAAGGTTATAAATGGAATTGGAACAGGCAGAAAAAATTGGGACTGTCACAAAAACAAGGGTCTCCTATTATCTTTCTGATTTCAGGGAAAGCGGATTCCTGGGCCACGTTTAGTCCGCAATTACGCTTCTTGAGTTCCAAGTTAGTCAAGGAATTAATTGATACATGTTTAACTGAGAGCCTACTGGGTGCAACTGTGGTATTACAAAAAATATATTTAGTCTTTGTCTCAGATTCTTAAAACCTTTGGAATTTCCTGAGGGATAGAAATGTCTTTTGTTATCCCTAAAGAGCCTCTTTGGACCTTCCCTATGTTTTTGCTAAGAAGTCTATCCTGGGTGGGACCTCTAGGTAGCTTCAGGGTGAAGGTTGGTCCCCAGGAATGCCGAATTTTCAGCCCTACTCCCTGACCACCAGGAATAGTAGAGGGCTGGAGATGGGGACCCAGGGTCTTCCAGGTTGGTGAACATGCTGATGTGTTGGGAGGGTGGTGTGCCCAGAGAGGATGGAAAATTCCACCCCCACCCCCACCTCCTCATACCTTGCCTTCTGTGTCTCTTCCATTTGGCTGTTCCTGAGTTATATCCTTTGTCATAAACTGATAAATCTAAGCAGAGTGCTTTCCTGAATTCTATGAGTTGTTCTAGCCAATTATGGAACTGGTTGGGGGGGTGTGGGAACCCCTGAACTTTAGCTCACTAAGCCTAAGTGTGGGTAGCCTGAGCACCCCATTTGCGGCTGGCATCTGAAGTGGAGGCAGCAATACCCTTAACCTATGGGGTCTATGCTAACTCCAGGAGTGTCAGAACTGAATCATTGGACACCCTGTTGGTTGGTGCTGAAGAACCGGAGCATTGTGGGAAAACTCCCACCCATTGGGTGTTGGGAAACATTCCTCAGCAATGAACATACTAAGCACAAAGGAGACACAAAAGTAATAGGTGGTCGTTCAAGTTTACAATCAGTTGGGGGTTCAGATGCACATGAAGAAATGAGCAATTCAAAGGCATTTTGGTAAGTGCCCAACGAGTGAACTGCTGTAACTTATTAGGTCTTCATTTGACCTTGGAGTCCCTTTCAACTTCAATAGGGTTTCAATTTATGTATAGTCTAAGGTGCCTGACTATGGGTCTAGAAGAGAAGAACAAGGGGCAAGAAATGGCTCCTCTCTCCACATGGCCCTTGGTTTTACAGGCTGCCTCCGCAGAGCCCGCCACATGACCAGCCACAACACTGCAATGGTGCGAAAGCGGGGGGCTAGCCATTGTTTGCTCATGGAGCATATGAGTCCCTGCACCACAATGAAGGTTAGGTTGGCGAACATTTGCATGTCCTCTGGGAAATTAAGAAGCTTCCCCACATCACATGCTCAGGACACAGCACTCAGCAGTTTCCTCCCTGACATTTTATGCTTGGTTTTTATTTTTTTTTTCAAGTGGAAGGAACATCACAGAGGCTCCTTCTCTAACTGGGAAAAGACTGTTAATATTTCTTGTTAATCAGAACCTTCCAGAGAGCCCTCCGAGTTCCCATCTCCCAAAATACATTCATGGCTCCGAATGTGACAAACAGCAGAGGACTCCAGGCCTTTTGAGTAGGTAGTACGGTCCACCTGTGAGTCCAAGGCTGGTTTGAAGACTGACTCTTGGCCGGAAGGACCTCCCCATCTTAGAGAATGATTCCTTTCTGTGGGATGTGGAGACATTTCAAGCTTCAGAGCCCCTTGAAAGTGAACCCTGTAAAAATACAGCTTAAAATCTGGGAGCTCAGGGATGACTTAGCCCGCCCCTCATTCTACAGATCAGAGTCAGGACTTAATTTGCCTGGGGTCCTGTACCCTAGACAGTGGCCAACCTGGCCTATTGTTAAGAATCACTAGAACTCATTTGGCAATATTAGGGTACCTCCTTTAATCCGTGAGCAGAGAATCCTTTGCTAGCTGTGAACAGGACCCTTGGGCGATGATCCTAAAATTCTAGAGGGGTTAAGGCATCAGGAAGAAGGAGTAGAGCCCAAGGGAGCAAGGAGACACCAGACACAGTTCTTGCATTTCCCCTGGGAATATGGAGGGAGGCATAGCAAGGCCAGCTACTCCTGGTTGTGTTGTCCAGGGACCCAGCATAGTGACAAACTGACCATGTGGCTCTAGAGGTCCGTCTTGTCTGCTCAGTTTGCATGACAAAGTACCATAGCCGGGCGGCTTAAACACCAGACTTATTTTCTCCCAGTTATGGAGGCCACATGCTCACGAACAAGGTAGAGGAAAATTCAGTTTCTGGTGAGGCCTCTCTTCCTGGCTTGCCAGAGAAGGAGGGAAAGAAAGAAGCAAAGAGGTAGGGGAGAGAGAGAAAGAGAGAAAGAGACAGACAGGTCTGGTGTCTCTGTTTTTTAAAAAATTTTAAATTAATTAGTTTTAATCTATTTTTTTTTAATTTTTACTTTTTTGTTATTTTTCTTTTTTAAAAAAATTTATTTATTTTTCTTTTTTCCTTTTGATAATGTCTTTTCCTTATAAGACTATCAGTCCTATCAGATGAGGGCCCTAGGCTTTTGACCTCCTGAAACCTTAATTACCTCTTAGAGGCCCTATCTCCAAATGTAATCACAATGGAGGGTTAGGGCTGCCGCACATGTCTTTCGGGAGGACCCAGGTCAGTTCGTAACAGGGCTGTCATTTTATCTTGGTGGGGAGGATCTCAAGTTCTTAGTCAACCATTCATCCTGGCGGTATGAGTCTTCTAGCAAGAACTGAGTTTGCCATTCGAGACTCTTCTACTTTGGGTTGACAAATTTTTCAGCTTTGTGGGACACAAAATATTACCCACCCCCTGAGGAAGACACCCAGACCACTCTTCCCTCAGGTAAGTCAGGGGAGGGGCCTCTTTTCTCTGTACCCATGATACCCAGTGGATAGACTTCGTATCCTTACATTCCTGATGACCTGTTTAACTCTGTCCCCCACGAAAGGGTGGATTTCTTGAGGGCAGTGTCTCATTCTGTTTATATCCCCAGGGCCCTGCTCAATGCCCATATCACTTCAGATAGTTGATAAACGTCTGACGGATGAACAAAATGGCGTCCTAAAGCTGTTGAGACTGAGGCAGATAAACCATGGAGCTAATGAAGCTTAAGCATCAGGGCCCCTCATTTGCAGGAGGGCCTAACTGGCAGTTTTGAAGTCACACTTTCGTTTTCTATTCTTGAAAGAGATCCCACCCCTCAAAAAAATCTATAAAATTTTGGGCTCCAGGAAATCTGGGTGCGTTGCTGGGTTGCTAAGGTGAGCTGTGGCTCTCTGCTATATTTAATATCTTTTCCCTTCCCCGTTGGCCACTGGAAGGGAGGGACATGCCTCACAATACAGGTCTCTTTCCAAGACTATTTTTGAGAGATATATTCTGGTCAGTCAGCCATCTTTTGATCAAAGAAAATGAAAATACTTGGGTTGTGTGCCTGGAAGCATAAAATACACCGACTTCCAAAAATAATATTAATTAAAGGCAAAATCAGATGCCCTGAGTGCGATTCCAGGAGAGGTTTCTTCCCACCAACTATGACTCATCGTCTTGGTCCAGAGCGGAGGCACAGGCCGATGGTTGAGCCCTCGTACCCGGCGTTCCTTGAGGAGCTCAGTCGTTTGCCTGGACACTCCACTTTGAGGGCAGTAGTCATTTGCTCCTCATGCTTACTCGATTGAGAGCCTAGCCAATCTGACTTCTCATTAGTGTCGCACATGAGTCCAGTTCTGTCTTTGCCTCTGCTGTCACTGTCTTGGTCTCCTGCCTGATTATTGTGACTGACACGAACTGCTCCTCCTCCTTCCATTCTTGTCCCCTTCAATTCACCCTTTGCATGGTAGCCACAGTTCCAAGCTGGTCATGGAGCTCCCGTGCCCAAATCCCTCGGGAGCTCCCTGAGACCCTCAAGATGAAACTCAGATTCTGTGCTACTGTATCCCAAGCCCTCAGGACCTGGCTGCTGTTCACCTTCCCTTCCCGTCTCCCCCACTCTTCGCTGGCATCTCAGAGCTCATCACTATGAGTTACTCGTAATTCCTCGAAGGTGCCAAGCTCTCGCTACCATCTGGGCTTTGGCACACGTAGGCCCTCTGCCTGGAGGCTTCTGCTTCTGCTTTGCCCTGACTCATCTCTCCCACTTTCAGTTTAGATTCACGTTCTCCAATACAAACACTACATGAGCCACGTGTTTATTGAATTGTAAGTTTTCGAGTAGCCACATTTTTAAAAAAGTTGAAAGTACGCGAACACTACAGCCCGGAAATAGCGTACGTGACGTGACGGCAAGTGTAGCATGGGGTCCCACCAACACAATAAAGTTGTGTTAAATGGGAAACTCTTTCACATCGCTTCAGTTTTTACATTTAAGTTCATGAAATTTAAGGTAAGTGAAAAGTTCATTTCCTCAGTCATGCCGGTCACACTTCAAGTGCCTAATAATCTTGCGTGGCGAGTGGCCAGTGTGTTGGCACAGTGCTGGGCGCCCTCCCCGTGTTGCTGCGGGATTGTGTGCTTAACCCCGTCATAGTACCTATTGCACCGTGATAGCGTTGCCTGCGTCCTTGTCTCTGTTTCCCTTTAGACTCTACACCTCTTACCAGTTGGGACTTTGTTTCATTCATCGTTGTATTTTCAGCACCCAGCAACCTGGCCTAAAATAGCTGCTCAGTTTGTTTGTTTGTTTGAACGAGGTGGGATGCCTAAAAAGCCACAATCCTCTCTGGGCCTTCAAAGCACTACAAAATCTTGCCCCCGACCTGCTCTTGGGCCTCACCTCCTACCACCCTCCCCTTGTTCACTCTGATGCAACCACCCTGGCTCTTTGCCATTCCTGGAGGCCTTGAAGATGGGCTAACCTCAGGCCCTCCGTGCTCTGTTCCCCGAGTCTGGACAGCCTTTTCTCTGCAGAGCCAGTGAACTTTGCTCACCACCTCAGAGCATTCAAGCACCTCACCGAAGCTGCTTTTTCTGGCCACACTTTCAAAAATAGGCCCCGGTCTGCCAGTCATTTCCTAACCCCTGAACTTCATTTTTCATGACCGTGCCCATCACCACCTGGCATGCTGTTGACTAGAGTGCAAGTTTCGTGAGAGCACGCACTTTCCTATGTTGCTCGGTGATGTATTTCTGGAACCTAGTACAGTCCCTGGACCCCATAGGAGCTCAATAAACACTTATGGACTGTAAGAAGACTTGACGGTCGATCACAGGGGAACTTAAGCAAAGAGAAAAGATAACAAGGCACTCAGAAGCAGAGTTCCAGAAATGTCAATATTTCTCCCACTTCAAGTTTCAAAATGTCTGTCGGAAATTTACCCAACAACCAGCTTTTCCTCGGTTTATGGTGTAAAAGTTGCTGTAGGAGAAAAAGGATAATGAGCAGTTTTAGGAGGTCGAGCCTTCATGAGTACGTCTGATTCTCTGCCCCCAGAACCAAGGGACCGCTGGTCCTCCTAAGGCAGAAGGGTTGGATGGGTGGAATGTGGTTGTCGGAAGCTTCCACGGCAGTCGGTAGAGACCACCAGTTGGACTGATGGAAGGGATCCAGCAGGTTGCACAGAACAGAAAGGTGCCAGGTAGGGAAGCTTCTGGGAAAAGCAGCCCGACTGGATGTGGGGCTGCCCTGTCCTGAGTGGAAACGAGGCCGAGCAGAAAATGGAAGGGCTGGAGGCAAAGCTCTAGGTCTCGGTCTGCACAGGGACCACTCTGGAACATGACGCAGTGACGTGGGATAGGCCACTCACTCAGCGCTTTGTCCTCATTTGTGAAACGGAGGTAATTCGTATCCCTCAGGGTTGCTGCAAAGACGATGTGCCATGATATCTGTGAAAGTGCTCTCTCTAAGCTGTTATGTCTGAGAAACACAAGTTGTTAGCACCAGGGGCATTTTCCCAGGGGTTCTCTTGTCTGCCCACCCTACACATGCAATTATTGACTTTATTGATTATATACAACTCAGGGGCCTTGTAAACTTTTGTTTTGTTATAAAACTCAGAGCCTTCCCTCTTGAGTGTCCCTCAGGGTTCAGAAAAACGAATTTGATCTAGCCTTGAAGAACCACCATAATCTGTGACTTAAGGAGCTGTATTTGGCCTTTCAACAAATACTGTTTTCCAATGATTTCATATGTGAATTTCTTATCTCCCCAGATACACTGTAAGCTGCTTGTTGTTAAGAGCACAGACTTCAGAGTCATTCAGTCCTGGGTTTAAATTTTGGCTTTGCTCCTTACTTGCAGTGTAGGGATTTGGGTAGATTATGCAGTCTCTTTAAGCATAAATCTTCTCATCCACGATATGGACATGGTGATGTCATTTGTAAAGTGTAGTAAGAATTAAGAGATAATGCATCTAAATTTCTTAACCATGGTAAGAGCCCAGTCAGTTGTGCCTTCTGAACAGTAGCTGCTAGGACAGCCCTAGGTACTAGAATGGGTTTTCCCAAAATGCTTGATCGAGAACTGGAAGTACAGCAAAGGAAACAAACAGTAACTCGAGGCCATTTTTAGCTGTAAGCTCCCAGCCTATCAATAGGAACCGAAAGGGTATGGCTTCCTGACCCAGGCAGAAACTTACCCGGTAATATAAAAGCAATTTATTTTCTTGGGTTGACAACTGAAACATGTCACTTGAAATATGGCAGTGGGTAGAGGAAGGGGAGATTGGTGATATTAGTCCTGACAGGTTTGGTTGGTGGGATGGTTGTGGAACATGAACATGAAGCAGTATAGTTTATTTTAATTTTTAATATATTTTTTAGATTTATTTACTTGAGAGACAAATAGAGCACATGTAGGGGGAGGGGCAGGGAGAGAGAGCAATCCCTGAAGCAGACGCCCTGCTGCGCATGGAGCCCGTCGCGGGGCTTGATCCCAGGACCCCAAGATCAGGACCTAAGCTGAAACCAACAGTCGGCCAGGCCACTTACCCAACTAAGCCACCCAGGCGCACTGAGGCAACCTAATTTTGAGGCTGTTTCCTAATTTCAAAGCCTCTGCCGCATTTTCAGACCATGTGTCTTGATTTTGTTCAAAGAATTGAACGGACATAAAGGTAGATGTCTTATTGTACAGCACCAAAAATGATTAGTATTTTATATATTTGGTTATTTGCTTAATTTACGCACACAAGCAACAGTTCTTAAACTATTGAGCTCTGTGCTACATTGTACAAATCAGAGATGAGACACAGTTCTTTATTTTTTTTTTTGAGAGACAGACAGAGAGAGAGCATGTGCAAACACGGGGAAGGGGTAGGGAGGCACAGAGGGAGAGGGAGAGAACCTTAAGCCGAGTCCTTGCTGAGCACAGAGCCTGAGCTGGGGCTCGATCTAACGACTGAGATCATGACCTGAGCCATGATCAAGAGTCGGATGCTCAACCGACTGAGCCACCCAGGTGCCCCGAGACATAGTTCTTGACCTTACGTTCTGGTGCAAGGGTCAAACACATAACCATATCCAGAAATGCTAAATGTGCTGTTTTTACCGTTATGTTCAGAATGACAGGGGGAATATTTTTCCTGTCTTTGTAAGGTTTTTAAAATAAGGCAAACATTGGTGGGCAGAAATAGTTTTCCTCTTAGTCTTTGGAAGACATTACGCTTCTCTGTTTTGCCTTTTGTCACGGTGTTGAGAAATCAGTCATCAGTGTAAATATCATTCCTCTGTAGGTATACCTTTTCGCTTTGACTAGTCTTACCATTTTCTCTCTGTTAATCTGTGGTTTTACTTCAATGTGTCTAGATTCATATTTCTTTTACAAGGGATTCATTGTGATCCCTTAAGTTGAACATTTGTGTCTTTATCGGTTCGGAAAAATGATCTCCCCTTATCATTTTTTCAAGTTTAAAAAAATTGTGGTAAAATATACCTAATAAAATTTACCGTTTTAACCATTTTTAAGTGTATAATTCAGCAGCACTAAATACATTCCCATCGTTGGGCGACCATAACCCAGCTCCAGAATGTTTTTTATCTTCTAAAATGGAAATTCTGTACCCATTAAACCCTAACTCTTCCTTCCCCCAGGCCCTGATAATCACAATTCTACTTTCTGTCCCTTCAAATGTGACTATTAAAAAATGGACAAAGGTACCTCATAGAAGTAGAATCATATAGTATTTGTCCTTTGAGGATGCCTTATTTCACTTAGCATAATGTCCTCAAGGTTCCTTCATATTGTAGCAGGTGTTAGAAATTCCTTCATTTGTAAGGCTGAATAATATAATACTCCATTGTCTGTACATACCCCATTTTGTTTATCCATCCGTCCATCGATGGGCACTTGGATTGTATTTCCATCTTTGGGCTATTGTGAATAATGCCTCTATGAACATGGGTGTACAAACATCTATTTGAGTCCCTGCTTTCATTTCTTTTGGCTACAGATCCAGAAATGGAATTGCTGGATCATATAATTCTGGTTTTGATTTTTTGTAAGATTTTTATTTATTTATTTGAGGGAGAGAGAGAGCAAGAGAAGGGCAGAGGGAGAGGGAGAAGCAGACTCCCCAGTGTTCAGGGAGCCTGATGCTGGACTCCATCCCAGGACCCTGGGATTATGACCTGAGCCAAAGGCAGAAGCTTAACTGACTAAACCATCCAGGCGCCCTTCCGTTTTTGATTTTTTGAGGCAGCAAAATACTGTTTTCCATAGTGGTTGCACCATATTACATTCCTACCAGCAATGAACAAGGAATCCAATTTTCCACATCTTCATTAAGGCTTGTGACTGGTTGGTTTGGTTTTCTTTTTTGATAATAGCCATCCTAATGGGTATGATGTGGTACCTCATTATGGTTTTGATTTGCATTTTCCAAATTATTAATGATATCAACCATCTTTTCATATGCTTATTGGCCATTTGTATATCTTTGGACAAATGTCTATTCAAGTTCTTCGTCCATTTTTTAATAGCGGGCTGTTTTTTTGTTGCTGAGTTGTAGGACTTCCTTATCTATTCTAGATATTAATTCCTTTTTAGATATAGGATATAGATACAGGATTAGGAATGAGATAACCCATTCCATGGGTTGCCTTTTTACTCTGTTGAGGTATCCTTTGATGGAGGAAAGTTTAAAGTTTTGATACAGTCCAAATTATTTGTTTTTTTTCTTTTGTTGCCTGCTTTTGGTGTCATATCCAAGATATCACTGCCAAATCCAATGGCATGAAGATTCCCCCGTATGTTTTCTTCTAAGAGTTTCATACTTTTCGCTCTTCCATTTAGAGTTTTGATCCACTCTGAGTTAGTTTTTGTATATGGTATATGGTAAGAGTCCAACTTCATTTTTTTGCATGTGAAATATCCAGTTTGCCCAACATCATTTGTTGAAAAGATCATTATTTCATGAAATATTGTCTCTTCTCTTTCCTTTCTAGTCTCTCTTTTGGAAAGCTGAATAGACACAGATATAGCTTTCTTACTTTGTCCTTTATGGTTTTTTTTTGTTGTTGTTTATTTGTTTTGTCCTTCATGTTTCTTAACCTGTCTTTGTCTCCATTATCTTTGTGATATTAATTCGGTATACTTTCTTCAGCTTTGTTCTTCAATTTACAAATTCTTCTTCTTGGTCAGTCCTGCTATTTAATCTGTCCGCTGAGTTTTAAATTCAATTATTACATTTGTTTCATTTTTGGAAGGTCTATTTAGTTCTTTTCTACATATGTCTGGTCATTTTTTAGTCTCTTATTCTTATACTTTTAGTTAATGCTCCTGTTTTGTAAACATACTATACAAACTTATTTAATATTCTGTAACCATTGCTACCTATACTCAAAGTCTTGGGAGGTAGTTTCCCCCTCCATGTTGTTTCTGTGTCTCTCAGGGGACTTTGTGTCCTCATGTACTTGTGATTTTTGATTGTGAGCTAACATTCTTTGGAATTTGTGGGAGTTCTTAGAGGCCTGAGTGGAGAGAATTTGTGGTTGCTTTTGACAGACATTTGGGTACTACCAATCTTGGACGACTGTGACTAAATTTTTGACCAGTTTGTTTGTTTTTGGAAGATGACGGAAATCTGAATTCAGACCCCAAACTTATCTGAGGTCTCACACATGGTTAAAAATTCACAAAGGAGACTTTTGGATCCTGTACCAAATACCTCAACGGATATTATTATTTCTCACTTTGTTCTTTTGGGAGGTATGTTTGTGTCTCTTTTAACTATTCACTGAATCCGAATGTATAATCCTTTGCAACTCCCGGAGAAATGTGTGGGTCTCTAATCCTACTCCCGAACTCACCTGGACTCCAGACTTACTGTGCTGCCTCCAAGTGGCCATTAAAACAAATGCTCTAGATTACTTTGTATCTGTAAACGCTCTAGAACGGTCCCTCACTTTAACATTCACCCTCCTTTTTGAGTTTGTGCTGTGGTTTCATCTTTGACCTTTGGATATCTTCTTCATTTTCTTGTGGATCAGAAGGCTTGTTAAATTTTACCTGGTGGTTTATAGCAGAAAGGTTTTTCAGATGTGAAATCCTCTGTAACACTATATACCTCCATGGGTTCCTACAGTGCTAAATTCTGTGTCTGTGACGTTTCTAACTTGATCTTTGATTTATGTTTTATGTGTGTTATGTTAATTCTCACAAGTCTATGAGATAGGTATTATCATGGTCATTATTCCCCCCTCCTTTTTTTTTTTTTTTAGAGAGAGAGTGTGTGGGGGGAAGGGGCAGAGGAAAGGGGAAAGAGAGAATCTCAAGCAGGCTCCACACCCAGCTCAGAGCCTGACACGGGGCTCTATCCCAAAACCCTGAGATTAGGACCTGAGCTGAAATCAAGAGTGGACACCCAACAACTGAGCCACCCAAATGCCCTGATCATTATTCCCACTTTAAAGATGAAGAAACTGAGGCATAAAAAAGTTAAATAATATACCCAAGGTCACAAAGCCATCAAGTAGTAGATATTTGGGTCTGGGATCTCTGGCTTCAGTGCACATGTGCTTACCCACTTCAGTCCATCACATTCAGCTTCTGCTTTGTGCCCAGCTTCCTGCTTACAATTGGAATGAGCAGGCAATGCATACCCATGTGGAACCTCTAGAAAACAATATTAGACAATAATACATACTCAAATTCTTGTTATGTGTACACATTCTTAAGTATTACAGGTGTTCACAGAAAGGATGATCAATGGGGACTTTTGCTGCTAGTTTTGGACTTGAAACAGGTCTTGAGAAATGGATTTGAACTGGTTAAGTAAGAGAAAAGGGAATGAGGGAGAAATTCCAAAGTGGGAGAGATAGGAACCCAATGTCAGAAGTAGAAATGAGCATGATACTATATGTTTGAAAATCCTGGCCCATGAGGGTCTTCTTTAGGAAGAGACGGACAATTTGGTTGGAGAGGTATGGAGGAGCCTGAAAGCCAGCTAAAGAAATTTAGATGTACTAGGTAGAAATTAGGTTTCAGAAAGATATCTTTGTAGCAGCATACTGGTTGGAAGTTATCAAAACCTGTGAAGGGTCTGACATTTTACCCTACCTGCAATCAACAAAGTTAGCCCCTTGCGAGGATGTTGGCACAAGATGCGAGACTCCTGGGTCAGAGACAAAGGACTTCATTATTTCTGGCACAACAAACAGCATGAGTTTCAGTTTCACATCCACTCTCCTTGCTCCTTGGGTCCCACAGAGGTGATGCAGAGTGAATGCTGTATACTCCATGGCTTGCTATCACAGCTGAGGAAACCCAAGCCTGAGAAACTCAAATCTTTTGTGGTGGTCTCCAAGAGCCTCTGCCTGACTTTTGCCTGGAGGGAGATACTATCTTCATTAAACTAGACAGTACATAAACCTGTTCTCTGCTCTAGAGGAAGACAGTCCTGAAATAAAGCCATCTGTGCCTCTGCTTGCAAGAGGGGAAGCAACATGAGAAACCCATGAAAAACTGTTTCCCAACAGAAGTAATCTGAAAAACAGCAATCTGAGTATGAAGTGTTTGGGATATTTCATGCAAGCTCTGCAAGATCAGAGATCTCACCTGTTGCTATTGGCTGAATGTTTGTGTCCCCTCCCCCCAAAATCATATGTTGAAGCTCTAATCTGCAATGTGATGGCATTTGGAGGTAGGGCTTTGGGGAGGTAATTGGGTCATGAAGGGGGAGCCCTCACGAATGGAATTCGTGAACTTCTAAGAAGATGATGATCTCTCTCTGCCATGTGAGGATACAGAAGGAGGCCATGTGCAAAGCAAGAAGATAGCCTTCGACAGACTTTAATCTGCTGGTACCTTGATCTTGGGCTTCCCAGTCTCCAGAACTGTGAGAAATAAATGTTATTTAAGCTACCCAGTCTGTGGTAATTTGTTAAAGCAGTCCACGTTGACTAAGACTCCTGTTGTCAGTCTTGTTCACTGTACAAGTCCCACAGATAAGTGTGTAATAGGCCTTTAATAAATATTTACTGTCTAATAAATATTTAGTGTCTAACAATTTTTTAGTGTTTATTATGTGCCAAGCCCAGTACTTATCACTTGACAAGTGTTAATGCATTTAATCCTCATAACAGTAGGTACTTTTATTATGTCCTTCTACAGATGGGATCCACCCAGACCCACACATAGAACTGTTCAGTTCAACAAAATTGAAGGATACAAGATCAATATATAAAAATCAGTTGTATTTCTGTACACTAGCAATGAGGAATCTAAAACTGAAATTAAAAAAAAAACAATTCCATTTACAATACCATCAAAAAGAATGAAATACTTAGGGATAGATTATTGTTAAGATGGCATTAAGGAGGGCACATACTGCATGGCGCACTGGGTGTTATACACAAATAATGAATCATGGAACATTACGCCAAAAACTAAGGATATACTGTTTGGTGACTAACATAACATAATAAAAAATTATTATAAAAAAAAGATGGCATTATTCCACTTCAAACCCACTAGTATGGCTAGTACCAAAAAAGAAAGCCAAAACCCAGGAAACAACACAAAATAACAAGTGTTGGTGAGGATGTGGAGACATTGAAACACTTGTGTGCCGTTGGTGGGAACGTAAAATGGTGCAGGCTATGGTAAACAGTATAGTTCAAAAATTCAAAACAGAATCACCATGTGATCCAGCAATTTCACTTCTGGATATATAGCCCCAAAGAACTGAAAGTAGGAACTCAAACAGACGTTTGTACACCCACGTTCACAACAGCACTATTTACAATCACCCAAAGCAACTCAGGTGTCCATCACCAGATGGATAAAAAAGTTGTGGCATATACATGCGACAGAATATTTTTCAGTCTTAAAAAGGAAGGGAATTCCAACACAACGTACAACATGGATGAACTTTTGGGACATTGTGCTGAATGAAATAAGCCAGTCACGGAAGGACAAATGCTCTATGCTTCCACTTACATGAGGTCCCTAGAGTAGTCAAATTCATGGACACAGAAAGTAGCATGGTGGTTGTCAAGGCTGGGCAGAGAGAGGAAAGGAGTTATTGTTCAGTGGTTATGAGTTTCAGTTTGAGAAGATGAAAAGAATTCTGGGGATGGATAGTGAAGATGGTCTTCACTATCCAATAACTAAACGTGATATAGCCATATAATGGCTATATACAGTGTGAATAACCAAATGTGGTATAGCTGTATGATGGAATATTATTCAGCCATAAAAAGGAAGTACTGATACATGCTATAACATGGATGAATCTTAAAAACATTATGCTAAGTGAAAGAATTCAGATACAAAGTTCACAAATTCTGTTATTCAATTTATAGAAATGTCCAGAATAGTCAAATCCGTAGAAACAGAACGTAGATTAATAGTTGCTAGGAAATGGGGGGAGGAAGGAATTGAGAAGTACCGGGTTTCTTTTTAGGGAGATGGAATGTTCTGGAATTAGATAGTGGTGATTGTTGTACAACACAGTGGATATACAAAAAGTTACTACATCGTACACTTTAAAATTGGTACAGGGGTGCCTGGGTGGCTCACTGGGTTAGGCATCCAACTCCTGATTCTGGCTCAGGTTATGACCTCAGGGTTGTGAGATAGAGCCCCAAGTTGGGCTCTGTGCTGAATGTGGAGCCTGCTTAAGATTCCCTCTCTTCCTTTCCCTGTGCCCCTCCCCCTCCCCCAAATAATGTATGTACACCGTAGTTCACAGGGAACTGTTTGTTTGTTTGTTTCTCTCTCTCTCTCTCTCTCTCTTTGCTTTTCTTCTCTCTCTCTCTCTTTCTTTCTTATTCATCAGTAAAAAATACCCATTAAAAACTACATTTAACAGTTGGGTTACCAAAGAACTTATACCTCTGCTATAGGTATGGTTAGCAAAATTTCTTTAGAAACGTTCTAGATATTTGGGGGAACCTACCAATAGACTTTTGATTTCATTTTCCTATTGTATTCCAAATTCTAGTTTTTATGTTTTCTTTTATCAGGAGAAAACTGAGTTTGTGACGGGGTAGACATACAGCTACACAGTTACTCACCTGGCATTTCAGAAGGCTGGTTGCAGTTCTCCAAGAACAAATCCCAAGAAGTTTCATGGAGAAAGAAGCAGAAATCGGCCAGTAATACTTCGGTAAGCTATTGTGGGAGTCAATACTGTTGTACCTGGTCTGGCTAGCTCATCCATATGAGTGGTCAGAGAATTTCCCTAGAGAATTAGGAATTTATAAGGATGCTCTCAGAGCTGCTAAAAACCAGAAAAATTTTTATTTTTTCTTTCATCTTCCATGGTTACTGAAAGAAATATACATTACAAATTTCAAGTCTAAGAACTGGTCTGGTTGCGAACAAACACGTCTGGTATTGTTCAGTCCGTGCGTAAGAGAAAAATGCTCCCTTCACTGCCTAGGTCGCAGACCAAGGGCATCCATATGGCTGTGTGGTATGATGTCTGCACTGCTTAAATCAGATTTCCCCATTCTTAGGTGACTGTTCCAAAACTTCACTTCTCTCCTCCAACTCTCTACACAGCCCTCCACTTCCTCTCTCGAATGGCGCCTGCTACTTCATCAACTGGACGGAGGCCGCCAGGCAGCTTCCGTCAGCTCCCGCTTTTCATTCACGCAGTCCTTCTGCCCACGTGGAAGGGAGCCCCACAGCCACTTCTCCTTTATCTGACCTCTGTGCATCATCCCCAAGTTCAATGGCTACGTAAAGAAGGGAACACTAGTGCTAACGTAAACCTCTTACATTAAGATTCGCATCTTGCTCCTCCTCTCCAGTCGTTTCCTCCGAAGCCATTTTCCTGTCTCTTTCAATCTTGACTCACCGAATTTCTCAGCCTCAACCAGACCCAGTTCTATCGCCTGCCGTCCCTCACAGCTTCTTGACATTCTCCATTTCTGTGGCCTCTGTGAGGCTCCTCTCTTTTAGGGGTCTTAGATTCTCAGAGGGTCTTTTGCGGGTCCCTCTTCCTCTGCCCATCCCCTGGAGGTTGGGTCCCTCAGGGTTCTGCCTTAGCTCATTGCTTCTCTCTCTGTTTCCCCCTCCTGGTTATCTCATTTCTTTCCGTGGTTATAATCATCATGTACGTGGGGGGTGTCTGCTAAGCATCTCTACTTGGAGATCCCATAGGCACCTCAAATTTGGCACGTCCCAAATGGCCTCGCCTACAGATTTATCACTCCTTTTTCAGTTTGCCTGCAACTTATCTACTGATTTCAGTTCTCTCATCACCGTACCAGTCAGGGTTCTATTAGGGTGCTCATAGACAATTTCAGATCCCCTATATGGACCTTGAGCTAAGAATAAGAATGGAAAGCTCTGAGCTCATCATTTCCTTCTCGAAGTTCTCCAGCACACTTAGAAGCAACCAATCAATCCTATTATAGCTCGTATTGTCACTAAAATATCCTATGGCAGCAGACACTTGTTCACCGAAAGCTTTACCTTTTATGGCAGAAGTTGGCAAACTAAGCCTCCCGGACCAAATCTGGCTTGCTGTTTTTGTAAATAAAGTTGGATCAGAACACAGCCACGCCCATTCACATACTTACTGTTTAGTGGCTGCTTTTGAGCTACAGCCACAGAGACGAGTGGTGGTGGCTCACAAGGCCTAAAATATTTACTATCGGTCCCTTTTCAGAAAAAATTTGCCAACTCCTGTTCTATTGGCATTTGATTAAAGGTGGCAAGCTATGACAATTTGTGTAACTGCTTTTGCCACTTCGTGCTACATAGTGCTAGTGTCTTCTTGACCACTGGAAACAGGGCCATTAGTAAATACCTTTAAATCTAACAAAATTAGAGATTGAATTCCAGATAACCCGGAACCTATTCAGAGAACTTATCCTTCAGGCCCTAGACCCTGGAATCCTGTCCAGCACAAAATTCTCTATTAGAGTTCGATCAGAGAGGCAAAACCCCTCGAGATTTTGACCTCACACCATTGTGACATGTGGTTAAATGGTCTCCGTGAGGTTGTGTTCTCTGTGCCTGAGGCAGAGCACGACGTCTGCAGGGAGGGAAGTGGGGCAAAGAAGGAGGAGGTAAAGTGGGGGAGGAAGAGCAGGAACGGGCTGGAACCCAGAGCCGTGAGCTGGAGGCCCATGAAGATTTTCTGGAACCTGCGTCAGTTTCTCATCACCTCTAGCTTCTACAGGAAGAGCTGGCCTACTTTGCCATGGAGCTAAATACTCACCTGTCCCAGGAGTCGGAAAACGTGAAGGAAGATCCAGGAGGGGGTGGAGCAGCTGCAGGACTGGCTGTGGCCCCACAGCAAGGAGATGAGCCAGGAGATAATTGACAACAAGCACGAGCTCCATCCCTGCCTCCTGCTTCTGCACCAAACTTACGTGCGTGAAAACATGGCTGCTGCTTCCCTTCCGCTTTCCAAAGCTCACATACAATGCCTCTTTGGTCCACCCTAACCGGAAACATACAAAGAGGAGAGAGTTCTGGGAAATAGTCATTTTAACCAAATTCACAAATTACAAACCACCACCATCACATTCCCAACTATTAACGTTTTAATTGAATTATTGTAAGTTTTGATGAAATGACTTAAAATTTCCCATTTATATTTTCTGTCTCTCTGCGTATCTTTAGTGTATCTAGTCTCAAGTAATGGTGCACTAGTCACTAAACTTCTAAAGCTGGGTACCTGGGTTCATTTCTTCCATCCTCCCCGTTAGTCGCTCACCAGATCTTGCTCGTTTCAGGTCCTAAATATATTTCTAATATGTCTGTTCTTTAGCAGCAAACTAGCACTTCCCCAGTGCAGGCTGTCCTCATCCTTTGGCTTTTTGCTATCACCGCCTAACCAGTCTCCCAGCCTTTGATTTTGTCCTGCTGAAATCCATTCTTCTTTCTATACTGCTTCAAGCACAAATTGAATTGCATCCTGTATTTTCCCATGCCCTACTCCAGAGTGTTATGGGGGGATAGGAACGGGGAGATATTGTGTATAGCCATGAGTAACTTTCTTGCTTTTCTGTGTTTGCAGGTGGGTTTTTTTTTGTGTGTGTGTGATAAATTTAAATAACATAAAACTTAGCATTTTAACCATTTTTAAGTGTTCAAGAGCATGAAGTAGACTTACATTGTTGTGAAACTGTTCCCACCATCCAACTCCGGAACTGTTTCCATCTTCCCGCACTGGAACTCTGTCCCCGTTAGATCCTCCCCAGCTCCTGGTAACCATCATTCTACTCTCTGTCTATGAATTTGATTTTCGACTACCTTACGGACTTCATATAAGTGGAATCATACAGTATTTGTGGGGTTTGGTTTTTTGGGTTTTTTGGGGTTTTCTGCGACTGGCTTACTTCACCCAGCACAATATCCTCAAGGCCCATCCGTGGTGTAGACTGTATCAGAATTTCCTTCCTTTTAAAAGCTGAATAATATTCTGGGGGCACCTGGGTGCCTCAGTTGGTTAAGGTCATGATCTCAGGGTCCTAAGATAGAGCCCCACCCCCCACCCCGCCAGGCTCCCTGCTCAGCAGGCAGACTGCTTGAGATTCTTTCCCTCTTCCCCTCCCCTTCTGCTCCTCCACCCCCTCCTGCTTGTACTCTCTCTCTCTAAAATAAATAAATAAATCAATAAAAATGTTAAAGGCTGAATCATATTCCGTTGTATGCACGCACCGCATTTGGCTTATCGGTTTTTCTGTCAGTGGACGTTTGCGTTGTTTCCATATTCTGGCTGTTGTGGGTAATGCTGCTGTGAACGTGGGTGTACAAATATCTCTCAGTTTCTGCTTTCAGTTCTTTTGGGTATACCCAAAAGTCGTATTTTTGGATCATACAGTAATGCTATTTTTAATTTGTTGAGGAACCGCCATGCTATTCTCCGTATTTCCACTGGCAGTGGCATTTCTCACTTGTCCACATCCTCACACCACTTGATCATTTGTCCGTTCTAGTAATAGCCATCCTAATGGATGGAAACCGGTATCTCATTGAGGTTTTGGTTTGTGTTTCCCTACTGACCAGTGATGTTGAGCATCTTTTCATGTGCTTAATGGCCATTTGTATATCTTCTTTGGAGAAATGACCATTCAACTCAGTTTGCCCATTTTTAATTTGGCTGTTTTTTTCATTGTTGGGATTTAGGAGATTATGTATATATTGGATATGTGTCTATGTACATATGTACGTACATACGTGTATATCTATGTAATTTATTAACATCTTATCAGATATATGATTCACAATTATTTTCTCCAGTTCCATGGTCGCCTTTTAACTCTGTTTTTTTTTTTTTAAGGGTTTTATTTATTTATGTGACAGAGATAGAGACAGCCAGCGAGACAGGGAACACAAGCAGGGGGAGTGGGAGAGGAAGAAGCAGGTTCATAGCAGAGGAGCCTGATGTGGGGCTCGATCCCATAACACCGGGATCATGCCCTGAGCGAAGGCAGACGCCTAACCGCTGTGCCACCCAAGCGCCCTGCCTTTTAACTCTGTTGATAGTGTCCTCTGATGCACGAAAGTTTTAAATTGTTTTTCAAAGTTTTAAATTTGATATAGTCTAATTTACTTATTTTTCCTTTTGTTGCTTGCACTTTGGATATCGTATTCAAGAAATCACTGCCACATCCAATATCATGAAGCTTTCCCTTTGTGTTTTCTTCTAAGAGCTTTCTGGTTTTAGCCTTTATGTTCAGATCTTTGATCCATTTTGAGTCAATATTTGTGTATAGTGTAAGGTAAGGGTAACTTTGGTCTTTTATGTGTGACTATCCAGTTTTCCCAACACTTTCTGTTGAAATGACTGTCCTTTCCTCATTGAATGGTCTTCAAACTCTTGTCAAAAATCATTTACCACATATGTGGTTTATTTCTGGACACTCTATTCTGTCCCATTGATCTGTATATTTGTCTTTATGTCAGTACCATACTTTTGATTACAGTAGCTTTGTAATAGGCTTTGAAATCAGGAAGTGTGATGCCTCCAGCATTTTTCTTTTTTTTTTTTAAGATTATTTTTGCTATTTGGGTTGTAGTTCCTAGTTTTTTTGTTTTTAAAATAAAATAAGTATTAGTTTCATGATAATAAAACATTAAAAGGCAAATTTAATAAAATGTTATCTACCCAAACAGCTCCCTACATAAACAAAGCAAAACTCAACAATGGGTCCTCACTGTGCGCTGAAGAAAGTCCAAACTCCTTAGCAGGCCATTCAAGGTTCTCCACGTCCTGCCTCCTATAGATTTACCCTTCCTTGTCTCACCTCTGTCCCCACCTTCCACCTCGTGCTTCTTTTATAAATTCTGAGCTCATGCCTAACTGCTTGCATTTTTTATCCCAGCCCATCTCCCTATACCACTGGACTTTTCCTTATACTGTTCCATCTGCCAAGAACACCCTTCCTACTTTTGGGGAGTGACTCTTCCTCACTCTTCCTTTAGAAATTAGGTTATATGCCATCTTTTTCAAGAAGCTTTTCCCCACCCCCCATGCTGGCCTACAACCCTCTCTTCTGAGTTCCAGTGGTTCCAAGTCTATGTTGCTTGGTTAAGACGTTATATTATATAGGACTTGCATGTAAGTTCTTCAGGATCAGTGACCAGATCTTCTTCTTTTTTTGTTTAACTTTCAGTGGCTACACACAGTTTTTGGCACATAGATTACATTTGTTAACATTAATTCCATGGAACCGAAAGGAATTTTGTGTCTCTAAGGCACGTGCCTGTTGCTAAGGGTGGGATGTCACTGCCATTGGCAAAGGGAGGCCCAAGCGGGACAAATTCTCTTGTATTGGCCCTGGGGCTGAGGCTCATTGGGATCCAGAATATATAAAATTTTGCAGGGGAATAGAAGTATCAGATGACTTCGATATCATAGATTGGGAAAATTCTCCTGTTGCCAAATCACGAGGCAGGGCATCTATTTGAAAAAGTATATAAAGTTAAGGTCATTCCAAAGGCTACTAGGCAAAAATCCAACTCCTCTGTGATGTAATAGTCCTTTCCTGGAGGAATGCCAGAGGTCCTGGGAACCTTTTCATTCTTCAGTGCATTGAGATGGAAACATGCTTTACTCAACCGTAGCTCTTTAGTTCTTGAGATTGTTTCCCCAAATGCATTCCAGTGACTTCAGTAGTTGCAATTATTTTGTAGACAGTATGGTTCTAAACCCAAAGGAGATTCTGTGCGCTTGGCTTCCGGGACTTCAAAGATGAACCAAAAGCATTCAGGGCAAAATCCGTAGTAGTGGGGGCACTACGTGGGGACCGGATGGTGGGAGGGGCCGATTCAGCTGCCACAACAAGAGACACACGCTCCTCAGGAACTTCATGCTCATGCCCTGCTCAGAATCATTAGTCATACAGAGACATGGCATGTCCAAGCAATGAACTTGATAATGGAAAGACCACAATTCGTGTAGCCATGTGATGGGTGTGGGTGATGAACTTCCCAATGCCAATCCTCCTTCTGTATTTGGTAAACTTGAGAGCAAGGAGTCGCTGGGGTACCACATAGTTTTCTGCACAGCATCTTGTCTATAATACGTAACTGATAAATGTTTGATACAATATGTAATTCCAGAAGTACACAATGTGTTTTTCAGTGAAATGTCTGTAGTTGTCTGCATATCATAGGAAGTGCATTTTTAATAGCTGGTATCATCCTGATATGCTCAATTTTGTGATGCAACCATTCTTTAAAAAATGGTGAAAACGCCATATGAACTGACAAATAGCAAAAAGCGGTCTTTAATTTTAAATGCTTAGGTATTTAAGGAGAGGACTTAAAGGAAATGAGAAACCCCATTCTGGTAGTAAGGACATGGGGTGGGGGATCCCCTTGAATAAATGACTAGTAATTAAAATGGTCCAGCAAAAAAAGATCCCATCTATTTTGGGTGCCTGTCTGGCTCAGTGGTAGAGCATGCAACTCTTGAACTCAGGGTCGTGAGTTTGAGTCCCACCTTAGGCATAAAGTTTAAAAAAAGATCCCATCTGTTTTAATCTTGGTTACCACGGCCCCTGTGTGTTTCATGTTGCTAATTATATTGTTTTAATTTTCCTTAAAGTTTATTAATTCCCGATTAGATATGTCTTCCTTAGTCTTGGTAAAGTAGGACTGTTTCCCTCGGACACATAATCTTTGTACTCCTCAGCATTTCCAAATGAGTTCAAACTACATTCTTTCTAAGTCTTTGAAATCACATGTCAAAAAGGGAAGGTTCCCCCTAAAGGAGAACTCTCTGGTGTCCTAGGACAGCTTGTCCCAGGGACAATTTTTAAAGTGCTTCTTAGCCTTTGAGCCTCTTTGGCCTCAGTCACCCAAAAAGGGAAGGTTCCTCTTTAAGCAACAATGCTCTTATGAATTTGTTTTTTGGGTCATAAGTGCCATTGACATCCCCGCCTACATCACTGGAAGATGAGCTCTGACGTCAGATTACCGGCAGGAGCTCAGCAAGTTTTCCTTGAGCGCCTGCGGAGAGCTCAGTGCTGTGCTAGGAGCTATTCATTCAATCCGTGTTTACTGAGCCCCTACACTCTGCTAGACGTTGGAATACACAACGAAAAGGATGATTCCTGTGTTCAAACTGCTCAGAGTCCAGGCAAGGACAGAGCTAACGCACAAGGAAGCATACAGCAATTTGAGCAGTCTTGTGTTAGAGGGGAGCGCCTGGAGTAACCCGAGAGGAAACCATTACTCTGGCGTTGAGGACAAGGACCTCGATGATGATACTTGACACCATGCCTTGAAGGATGAGTGAAATTTTACCAGTTAAAGAAGAGTTAGGTGAGAACAGTGGGGAAATGAGTTTGAGTAGAGAAAGTGGTTGCAGGAAAACGTGAAAACCAAGGGGAGCAATTTGGACCTGAATTGGTGGGTAATAGGAAGAATTCAACCGTAGGACGGCATGACCGGTGAGTTGTTCAAGGAACAATTCCTCAGACAAGACATGTTGGAGACAAGAGGGGTTGGCCTGGAGGCAGCCAGTTAGTTCTGGCAGATGCCAGTTGGTTGGAAGGCAATAAAGCCTGGGGCTGAGGTGACAGCAGAAGGAACGGAGAGCAACAGGGTTTGGTGCGTGGTGGGAGACGAATAAATGTTTGTTGAGAGAGTATTTAAATGGATAACTAACAGCACTGGATGTATCGAAAGGGAGTGAACACAAAACATCACTGACTCTAAGGATTTGAACCAACATGACAAAGAAGAATGGCTTAGCATTTCATTGACAGGGATGAGGAGTATGAGAGATGAAGTGTATTCAAAGAAAAAGAAGTTAACTAGTCACTGTAAATTCCTGTAGGGTAGACTTTCGCTTCGTTCGTAGTATAGCACTTAGTATATAACAATATACTGATATATATACTGATATATATATACTGATATATATATTGGGATCCAGAATATATAAAATATATATATATATATATATATATATATATATATATATATATATATATATATATATCAGTAAGGGTTAATAGGAAGTTAATAGTGCAAGTAAGTAGGGGAAACAAGGGCATGGCTCTCAGCCTCTCTGGGGTCCTAAGATGGCTTGTCCTGGGGATAGATACTCTCGAAGTGCAGCTTGGGCCCTTAGCCCCTTTGGCCTTAGTGTCCTCATCCAAAAAGTGCAGCATGTGATTGATGGCTAGCTGACATCCTTCCAGTGTTAAAAATCAGTGACTCTGTTTTTGTTTTTTCTGATATTAGCATTCTTGCTTCTATAAAACAACTTAGAAAATGAGCCTCAACTTCTCAGGCTTTATTCCTTCCCTCTGAAGTGAGCAGACGGAACTGATGTATGAGGTACAGAGAGAATCCAAAGGACTTCCGAGCTGAAGGGCGATTTCTCAGTTTGAAGGATCCCATTGCCAAAAATGGAAGTGGTGTTTGGAGTGTTGTTTTTGCCATGTCCCCTGGACTTAAATGGAACTGAATTCTCTTGCAAAGACGGAGAGGAGAGGAGGGGGTGCCTTGGCTGGGAGCTGGCTGCTAATCTATGCACCGGAGGTCCACGTTCAAATATGCTTTCAGAAAAGCTTCAGTGCGTTTTTCTCCACCCACAATGGGGCTGTTGCGCATCCAGAAACCGGGAGAAGGCAGCTGGATTTCTAGAGCCCCATGGCCAGCATCTTTCTGATTCTTTTCTGATTCTCTTCTTTGGAGACACACCCCACAGGCCACATTGGTCTGGAGAATAAAACACGGCTCAGTCATTGTCATCAAGTCTAGAAAACAAGAAGCGCACCCTGAATGGGTGTTATCGGGCCCTCATTAGCGCTTGGCCTCCGTGACTCATTCAGCAGAATATGAAAAACGACTTGCAGTAGAACAAGGGGTATTAAACACTTAAACCTCACCTTAATAATTTGCCCTGCCTATGCCGACCATTTTAGGTGGGTAAGTTCCCGGACTGCTGGCTTTAGTTTAATTCTGTAAACTACCCCATAAAAGAATGTGTTGAATAAATGCCCATCTGATTTCAAAAGTCCAGAAGGATTTCTGTGCCTCCTGCTTATAGGATCTCGTCAGATGGTCTCTGAAATGGCTCCAGCCCTCTTTAGGGGAAAAAATGTCTAAAATGAGAAATTGTGGTTTTTTTCTGCTAAACTCTGTGTGATAGTTTTGTGTGTGTGTGTGTGTGTGTGCATGTGTGTGTGTGTGTGTGTGTGTGTGTGTGTGATTTCACTTTAAACAGATGAAATTTGAGGAATTGGCACGAGAGGAAACTAAAGTTGAGTGATGGGGTGGGTGGAGGCATTTGGATACAGTGATGGCGATGGGTGACATTTATCCAGTGTTTACTCTGTGCCAGGCACTCATAGAGGCACCTGATGAATTTACCTCATTTAGTCTTCAAAGTGAGTCTATAAAAGAGATATTATCTTTATCACCTTAAAAATGAAACACAGGGTGATTAAATCACAAAGCTGATAGGTCGTTGAGCCAAGCTCCCAAAAGTGGTACTTAGAGCCACAGACTATACTCATTTCCTGTGAGGAGGGTGTTCCCCAGACTTTCATGCCTCTCGACTTTATGTTGTGTTGTGTTCTGGGGGTGCGCGTTGTGTTGTATGTGTTGTGTTTTAGCTCTGGGTACAGTTCTTGGCTCTTCATGGTCTTTATACTCTGCTTCCCAGATATAAGATGAGCAGAAAGTAATAGAGGAGTAAACAGGCTTGGAAAGCAAGGGAAGAAGTCATGACGTCGAGTCCACACACGCGTGCATGCGCATGCAGACATGTACACACGCACGCACACGCACGCACACGCCGACCCGTTTGTTTATTTCATGCTCCCATCACTCATGCGCTCTCACAGGCTCCTTTCCTGCCAGCTTATACATAGTCCTTCCCCGAGGGATTGGCCCTTTCCAGTCCAGGTCATGGGAAGGGGCAGGAAGGGGATGACTTCCCTTCCAAGAGCCTGCCGGAAAACCATGTTTGGACAGGGTCACTTATAAGAATTGATCAATAAGAATAGCGACTGTGAAGGCCAACCCCCCGTGAGTGAACCAGTGCAATCAGCAGCGCTCGGAGCACAGAAGGAAATCAGTCCCGTCCTACAGGAGCTCAGCACTGACAAAAGCAAACGCAGGTTCTGAGTGTCGTCCCCCACCTGTGCCCACAACCCAGAACACCAAGATTAGTATCTTGGGACATGCTGTGGGATCTGCTGCTGTGTATTCTTTAGTTTCTAGTACCCCGGATTTAAAAACAACTCCAACTCTTACGACCATGCAATCAGATACTGTGTCCTTACAGTGAATGAGGTTGAATTAATATTGAAAAATATCCATGAGGGCGCCTGGGTGGCTCAGCTGGTTAAGCATCTGCATTTGGCTCAGGTTGTGATCCCAGGGTCCTGGGATCGAGGCCGCATGGGGGGGGGGATGTGTGTGTGGGGGGTGGTCCCTGCTCAGCAGGGAGTCTGCTTGTCCCTCTGCCCCTCCCCCCACTCATGCTCTTTCTGTCTCTCAAATAAGTAAATAAATAAATAACACAGCCAGCTTTAACGACCTATGCTTAAATACAAAGTCTCAATGGGGGGAAAACATGTTCTCCGTGTACAGAAATGAAATAAATAAATAAATCTTTTTTAAAAAAGAAAGAAAGATGCCGATGGTATGTTCTGCCGCTTGCAGAAGAGGACGCTCGGTATGATCCCATTTGTGTAACAAAGATAGAAATACAGGCATAACAACAATAATAACGCACAACAATAATATCTGTATAGGGCTTATTATACACCAAGCATTATTCTGCGTGCTTTCCATTTATTAACTTATTAATCTTCACAACAATCCTATAAAACAGATACTAACATTATTTCAATTTTATATGAAGCAATCAAAGAAGGAGAAGTTAAGCAACTTGCTCAAGATCACCCAAGTAAGTGGCAAAGTCAGAATTCACACCTCTGGCATCCTGGCTCCAGAGTGGCTATTATTAACCAGTATGCTGTCTATAAACGCCTTGCAAGCGTAGAACAATTCTGGACAAATACACAGCAGCCTGCTAACAATGGTTAGCCAAGAGGAGTGGAAGTGACGTTGGGATAAGGGACAGGACAGGAAAATTTGTTTTTATAATACATACCTTTGTACTCCAGGGGCACTATTCTCAAACTATCTTTTGATTTGTTTACAGTTTTAAAAATCCTTTGGCAGCTACAGACAACCACTAAATCTGGACAGATTCTGTTTCTAGGAGGAGAGAATGAGACGTGGGTTGGCTACAAGTAGAAAGGAAAGAGCAGGATAAGGAGAAGTAGTTGAAGCAAGTTAGGTACTTGGAGCTGTCAGAACCCTGGAGACAGGAAGTGTGACGGGGCTGCGGGGGTGTGGGGTGGGGAGAGGGGGAGTTAGTGCTTAGTGGGTGCAGTTTCAGTTTTACAAGATAAAAAGAGAGGGGGCGGGACTCTTAACTATAGGGAACACACTGAGGGCTGCTGGAGGGGTGGGGTTGCTGGATGGGGTGACTGGGTGATGGGCATTAAGGAGGACACGTGATATAATGAGCGCTGAGTGTTAGAGGCAACTGAGGATTCACTAAACTCTACCTCAGAAACTAATAATACACCATATGTAAGTTAATTGAATTTAAATTTAAAAAAAAATAAATAAAAGAGAGGGGTGGGGATGAATGGTGGTGATGGTCGCACAACAGTGTGTGTGCATCTAATTCCCCTGAATCGTACACTTAAAAAATTGGTTAAGATGGTAAAGTTTATGTTAAGTGTATGTTGCTACAATAAAAAAGAAATTGAAGAGGATAAAAAAAAAAGAGAGAGAAGAGGGAGAAAGAGGACGAGGAGCCAGGAGAGGCAACAAAGAAGAGAAAGGAGTTGAAATCGGTGCATAAAACTGTGCCAAGGACCTTGGCTGGGTAACACAGCCGGCTTTAACGACCTATGCTTAAATACAAAGTCTCAGTGGGGGGAAAACTTATGTTCTCCATGTACAGAAATGAAATATTTTGCACACTTTATAAATGGACCAGTAATTGTCCTTTTGGGGGATGGTTAGAGGGTCCCCGGGAGAATTCCAATCATAACAGACTTGTCTCTATCCTGAGACTGGGTATTTTGGTTTGGAGGAAAGGCTGCTGTTGTAAAGCAGAAGTGAGCTCCCGTCTCTGAAAAATGCAAATACAGAGTGACCCTCTCTTCTACGGAGCAGTATGGATAAATAGGGCCACCCACAAATACACCGGCATGGGAGAGCAGGGAGCACATTGCTGGCCGCGGGGACACCTTGCTGGCCTGCTGGTGAGGTGGCCCCATTTCAGCAGATCCCAGTAGCTCCTGTGCCAAGTCTGCTATCAGCTCACCCACCTTTGCCCTTGAACCAGAGCCAAGGTCTCTGGAGGAAGGAGTGTGCTTTCATATCCGGCCTTCCTAGCACGCACTGAGGTCAGGCAGCACTCAGCGCTGAGTGGCTCCCAGGGCTTCCTGGGGCATTGTCACTGGAAAAACTGAATCTCTGGAAAGGACAGTCTCTAAGGGACGGTCAGTCAGGGCCCACAACAATCATTGTCACCTGGGACATCTCGGACAATTTTGATTTTTGGGGAGTAGAAATGAGATTTTCTTAGTTTTTCCTAGGCTTGGATGGACTTCACTTTAGAGCTCCGCATGGTTTCATTCTGGCAAGTAAGGAGAGGTACCATCTTCCATTTTTTAAAAAAATGAGAGAGAGAATGAGCAGGGGGAGAAGCAGAGGGAGAGGGTGGGGGAGAAGCAGGTTCCCCACTGAGCGGGGAGCCTGATAAGGGGCTCAATGTGGGGCTCGATCCCAGGACTCCAAGATCATGACCTGAGCTGAAGGCAGACACTTAACCGACTGGGCCGCCCAGGGCACTCTAGGAACTATTTTCTATTCAAGTGGCTCTCCAATAAATAGGTGGCCAGAGCCATGGCGTAAGCTCAGCATACCTTGTCAGATGTAAGGTCTGAGATTCTCCTCTACCTTACCGGGTATGAAAGGCATTTGCATATGGAAGCTTTGGAAGTGACATTTCCTCAGCTACTAAATACCGTGAGGTCCTAGAACTGGGTTACTATATCCCCAAAGCTCCTCATTTACACGGAGGATAAAACTTTAGTGCTAAGAAG
The DNA here is from genome assembly GCF_024610735.1 of Ursus americanus. NCBI lineage: Eukaryota > Metazoa > Chordata > Mammalia > Carnivora > Ursidae > Ursus > Ursus americanus. The sequence goes on along the minus strand of NC_142138.1, from coordinate 59,528,460 downwards.
GATTTGCTCTAATTGTGTTCAAAGGGCTCTAGAATGAGCCAAGCTAATCCATTTCTCTCCCACCGCAAGGCCAAGGGCAGGCTCTCACTGCCTGCAGGGGAGGTAGGAGAGGACCGTTTCAGTTCTCTGCTGATGGTCCGTCCTCACCGTGAGGCCGTTCTGTGCGGTTTGTTAGGGCTGGCCTCAATTTCCCAGTGTCTCCTAGACATGATCTTAATGATTATTTATGCCCCTTGAATTCAAGTTCTCAATCTTCATACAAGTTTCTAACTCCTTTTTAAAAAGACAACTCAGGAGGGTTCTGTGAAAGAGGCGATCTTCTAAAGCTGGTTGACCTTTGCATGACTACACTCTGCAACGGATAGAACTGATTACTCATGAAAATGGGTCTTTAAAGGCAGTGTTTTTTACACTTTCTCCTCCTCACAACCCACATAAAAAAATACATTTTAGACTTTTAATTCCAACCAAGACAGAGTAGGAGGAACCAGATTTGCTTCCCCGGCTGAAACAAGTAATAAGCTGGACAAACGAGTAATGAACAGTGTTTGGACGCTCTCAGGCAATCAAGACAGTGTCTCTGAGAGAGGGAAACAAATGACGTTAACCCCACAGTCATCCAGATGACTTCTGGAAGGGTTTCTAGGTTGCAAAGCAGAGAGGAGGAAGCCAGGCAGTGCCTGGTAATTGAGGAAATGGAAATGGGAGTCTGGGGAGCCAAAGTGGCTAGAGTCTGCAGACAGAGAAAGTGCTGGACACCCCCAGAGGGTCTCCCTCTAGTCTAGCCAAGTACTGCTCAGCACATGCACGTGAGAAAATTATCTGCAGCTGGACAGAACCACACAAAGGGAGCAGAGGACAGCACCAGAAGAGTTCATGTTCCTCCCAGCCAGAGTGGAAAACTTTGTAATTGATGGGATTTGGGGTAGAGATCTCATAAAGATACTGCCTCAGTTGTAGAACAAAATTAGTCCTAGACTAAAGGCAGCTCTGGTCTCACCAAACAAAGTTTGAAGCAAGCCTGGAACGAATAAAACTATTTCTGAGTAACTTAACCATGCTCCAGAACAGAGCTCAAGAATATTTATAGGAATACAAAAATATCTAGTACTAACAAGGTGAAATTCACAAGGCTGTGCATCCAATCAAAAAATTGCCTGTCGTGTAAAGAAGCCAAACTATGACCAATAATTATAACATTTATAGAAATAAAAGGTATGACAGTAGCACAAAGGCCAGGAAGGGGAGAATGGATGTATACTGCTTTATGGTCTTATGCTGTGTGTGAAATGGTATAATATTTGCAGCTAGACTGTATTCTACAAAATAATAGTTATAGCTAATGAGTCAACAAAAGGGGATAAAATGGAATCATTAAAAATATAATTATAGGAACAGGGCAAGGATGTCCCCTCTCACTCTTCCTTTTCAACATTATACTGGAAGTCCTAGCTAATGCAATAAAACAAAAAGAAATAAAAGGTATACAGATTGGGAAGGAGGAAGTAAAACTGTCAAATTTTTTAAGATGACCTGATTTTCTATGTAGAAAATTCCAATGAATCAACAAAAAGCCCCTGGGATTAATTTGCTATTATAGCAAGTTTGCAGGATATAAGGTCAATAGACAAAGGTAAATTGTTTTTTTATATACCAGCAATAAAAAATTGGAATTTGAAATTAAAAGCACAGTATCATTTACATTAGCATTATGACATAAATATGAAATACTTGGGTATAAATCTAATTAAATACATGTGAGAGGAAAACTGCCAAACTCCGATGAAAGAAATCAAAGAAGAACTAAATACATGGAGAAATAGTCCATGTTCACATATAGGAAGACTCAATATTGTCAAGATATTAGTTCTTTCCAGCTAGAGCTATAGATTCAACATAATCACAGTCAAAACCACAGTTTTATTGTATGGATATCAACAAATGAATTCTAAAGTTTATATGGAGAGGCAAAGACCCAGAATAGCCAACACAATATTGATGGAGAAGAACAAAGTTGGAGGACTGACACTACCCAAATTATTGTAAATCTACAGTAATCAAGACAGTGCAGTATTGGCAAAGAGTAGACAAATAGATCAATGGAACAGCACAGAAAGCCCCAAAAGAGACCCACATAGATTCAGTCAACTGATCTTTAACAAAGGAGTAAAGACTGTCCAATGGAGAAAAGATAGTCTTTTCAACAAATGGAGCTGGAACAACTGGACACGCACATGCAAAAGTAAATTTAGACATAGGTTGTATACCCTTCACAAAAATTAACTTAAATAGACCATAGATCTCAATGTAAAGTGCAAAATTATAGAACAACTAGAAGATAACAAACAAGGGAATCTAGAGGACTTTGGTTATGGCAATGACTTTTTAGATAGAACATCAAAGGCACAATCCATGAAAGAAATAATTCACATGCTGGACCTCATTAAGTTGAAAATTTTCTTTTCTGCAAAGGTCACTGTCAAAAGAATGAGAAGATAAGCCACAAACTGGGAGAAAATATTTGCAAAAGACATATCTGATAAAGGACTGTTATTCAAAATATACAAGGAACTCTTAAAATGCAATGGTAGGAAAATGAAAAACCAAATTTAAAAAATGGGCAAAAGACCCCAATGTTCATAGCAGCATTGTCCACAATAGCTAAATCGTGGAAGGAGCCGAGATGCCCTTCAACAGATGACTGGATTAAGAAGTTGTGGTCCATATATACAATGGAATATTACTCAGCTATCAGAAAAAACGAATTCTCAACATTTGCTGCAACATGGACGGCACTGGAGGAGATAATGCTAAGTGAAATAAGTCAAGCAGAGAAAGACAAATATCATATGATTTCTCTCATCTATGGAACATAAGAACTAGGAAGATCGGTAGGGGAAGAAAGGGATAAAGAAAGGGGGGTAATCAGAAGGGGGAATGAAGCATGAGAGACTATGGACTATGAGAAACAAACTGAGGGCCTCAGAGGGGAGGGGGGTGGGGGAATGGGATAGACCGGTGATGGGTAGTAAGGAGGGCACACATTGCATGGTGCACTGGGTGTTATATGCAACTAATGAATCATCGAACTTTATATCGGGGATGTACTGTATGGTGACTAACATAATATAATAAAAAATCATTTAAAAAAAATAAATAAATAATGGGCAAAAGACTTGAAGAAGACGCCTCACCAAAGAAAATATGCAAATTTTCACATAAGCATATGAAAAGATGCTCCGCCTCATGTCATCAGGGAAATGCAAATTAAAACAACAATGAGATACTACTACAGACCTAGTGGAATGGCCAAAATCCCAAACAGTGACAGCACCAAATGTTGGCAAGGATACAGAGCAACAGGGGCTCTCATGCATTGCTGGTGGGAATGCAAAATGGTATAGTTACTTTGGAAGACACTTGGTAGTTCCTGACGAAACCAAATATAATCTTACCATATGATCCAGGAATCACACTCATTGGTAGTTACCCAAGTGAGTTAAAAACAACAACAACAACAATAACAACTCATATCTATACAAAAACGTGCCCATGAATTTTTATAGCAGCTTTTATCATAATTGCCAAAACTTGGAAGCAACCAAGATGACTTACAGCAGCTGAACGGATAATGAAGTGTGGCACATCCAGACTGTGGAATGTTATTCAGCACTAAAGATAAATGAACTATTAAGCCATGAAAAGACATGGAGGAACCTAAAATGTATATTACTAAGTGAAAAAAGCCAATCTGAAAAGGCTTCATACTATATTGTTCCAACGATATGACATTCTGGAAAGGGCAAAACTGAAAAAACAAAACAAAACAAAGAAACCCCCTCGGTTGCCAGAAGTCAAGGGGGAGGTGGGATTAATAGGTAGAGCATAGAGAATTTTTAGGACAGCGAAACTATGCTGTGTGATACTATAATGGTAGATACATGTCCGTACACATTTGTCAAAACCCATAGAAGGTGCAATACCAGGAGCGAACCGTAATGTAAAGTACGGACTTTGGTGATCATGATGTGTTAATAAAGGTTCTTTGATTATAACAAGTGTACCACTCTGCGCAGGTTGTTGATAGTGGTGGAGGCTGTGTATATGGGGCAGAAGATATATGGAAACATTCTGTGCTTGCTGCTCAATTTTGCTGTGAACTTAAAATTGCTCTAAGAAATAAAATGTGTTTAAAAAAAATTCTAACAGGGACACTTGGGTGGCACAGCAGTTAAGCGTCTGCCTTCGGCTCAGGGCGTGATCCTGGCGTTATGGGATCAAGCCCCACATCAGGCTCCTCCGCTGTGAGCCTGCTTCTTCCTCTCCTGCTCCCCCTGCTTGTGTTCCCTCTCTCGCTGGCTGTCTCTATCTCTGTCAAATAAATAGATAAAATCTTTTAAGAAAAAAATCTAACAAATACTCAATCCAAAAGAAGTCATAAAAAGAGGAAAAAGGAAACCCAAAACGAATGGAACAAATAAAGACTAAATAGCAAGAAAGTAGATTTCAATCCAACTATATTGGTAATTACATTAAGTGCTAATTAAAAGGCAGAGATGGTCAGATTATATAAAAAAGCAAGAATCAACTATATGTTGTTTCCAAAGAAATCCACTTTAAATATAAACACATAAATAGGTTAAAAATAACAGGATGGAAAATAATACATCATGGTACAACTAATCAAAAGAAAGCTGGAGAGGCTCTATTAATATCAAAGTCGATTTCAGAGCAAAGAATATTATTAAGGATAAAAAGGGTTATTTCATAGTGACAAAAGGGTCAATTCATCAAGAGGACACAGTAACGCTAAACATTTAGTGTTTAATAGAGTGTAATAACAGAGCTTCAGAACAAATGAAACAAAAACTGATAGAACTATAAGAGGAAACAGACAAACCTACAATTATAGTTGGAATTTTAACACCCCTCACTCAATAATTATTAGAACGAGTAGACAGAAGTCAGCAAGTATATGGAAAAACTGAATAACAACCATCAATTAACTGGGCCTGATTGTTATTCATAGAACTATCTAGGCAGCAACAGAATACATATTCTTTTCAAGTACACATAGAACATTTACCAATAAACTGTGAAATAAGTACCAATAAACTCAACAGGATTTAGATCATGCAAATTATTCTCTATGCAAATTGTTCTCTAGCCACATGGAATTAAATTAGAAAGAAATAATATAAAGATATTAGGAGAATTCCCAAATATTTAGAAATTAACACACTTCTAAATAATCCATGAGTCACAGAAGAAAACAAAAAGTGAATTAGAAAGTATTTTGAAATAAATAAGAATAAAAATATAACATCAAAATTTGTGGACACAGCTAAAGCAGTGGTTAGAGGGAAATTTATAGCACTAAACATTTCTACTAGAAAGGTCAAATCAATGGCCTCAGCTTCTATCTTAAGAAAGTAGAAAAAGAGGGGCGCCTGGGTGGCACAGCGGTTAAGCGTCTGCCTTCGGCTCAGGGCGTGATCCCGGCGTTATGGGATCGAGCCCCACATCAGGCTCCTCCGCTATGAGCCTGCTTCTTCCTCTCCCACTCCCCCTGCTTGTGTTCCCTCTCTCGCTGGCTGTCTCTATCTCTGTCAAATAAATAAATAAAATCTTTAAAAAAAAAAAAAAAAAAGAAAAAAAAAAAAAAAGAAAGTAGAAAAAGAAAATTAAACTAAACCCAAAGCTAGCATAAGAGAGAATATAGTAAAGATAACAGCAGAAATCAATGAAATAAAAAACAGAAAAATGATAGAGAAAATCAATGAAACACATGCTGGCGCATTCCCCTACTGATGGCCGTCTGGATTGTCTCCGGTTTGGGACTACTACATTTAAAAGTGCCATAAGCATTCACATTCAAGTCTTATGTGGGCAAAATGTTTTCTTGGGTAAATACCTGGTTATGGAATGACCAGTATGAGATCCTAAAATCAACAATCTCCAAACAAGTCCGGAGGAAGATGGTGGCAAAAGGCTAAGAATGGATCTCAGTCGCCAGTGCAAGAATTTGAAAGCTTAGGCCTTCTACTTTAAGACTCTATATAATTTGTCACCATATTAACAGAAGAGGAGGACCGTTGGTGATAAAGACATAGGAACTGGGGCACCTGGGTGGCTCGGGTGGTGAAGCAGCCAATGATTTCAGCTGAGGTCGTGATCTTGGGGTCGTGGGATGGAGCCCATGTCGGGCTCCACGCTCAGCATGGAGTCTGCTTAAGGCTCTCTCTCCCACTTCTTCTGCTCCTCCCCACCCCCTCTCAAATACGTAAATAAATCTTACAAAAATAAAAAAAAGACATGCGAACTTACCCAGGAGGGCTTGTCAATATAACGAAGGGACTGTTTTGGGCTCAAGACATGTATTTTTCAAACAGATTTAAAGCAATGTTTTTCAAACTACAGGTATCAACCTCCTAGCGAATTATGAAATCAACGTAGTAGTTTGTGATCAGAGTATATTTTCAATTGAATGGAATGAAATGGAATGGGCATATCAGATGACATCGCACGTAGCAAGACTCATTTTGTTTCAGGTATAGGTGTGAGTGTATGGTGGGTAGCACTCTAAAATTAATTCCCTTTGTTTTATACCTTTTTTTTTTAAAGATTTTATTTATTTATTCGACAGTGATAGAGACAGCCAGCGAGAGAGGGAACACAAGCAGGGGGAGTGGGAGAGGAAGAAGCAGGCTCCCAGCGGAGGAGCCTGATGTGGGGCTCAATCCCATGACGCCGGGATCATGCCCTGAGCCGAAGGCAGACGTTTAACTGCTGTGCCACCCAGGCGCCCCTGTTTTATACCTTTTTGAAGTATATAATTAACCTGCAGTAAACTTCACACATTTAAAGTGTGCGATTTGATGAATTTTCACGTATGTATACAGGTGTGAAACCATCACCACAATCAAGATAACAGATCCAGGGTGCCTGGCTGGCTCAGTCAGTAGAGAATCTCGGGGTCATGAGTTCGAGCCCCATGTTGGGCATAGGTATTACTTAAAGTAAATAAATAAATCCCCCCCAAAACATATTCTGTTTAAAAAAAAGATGACATAGCCCTGCTGCCCCAATTTTCCTCATACTTCTTTGTAATCCCTTCCCTCCCACCGTCTTCCTACGGACTCGTTTGGAGATTGTTGATTTTAGGATCTCATACTGAAAATTCTTCCGTGATGACTCTAGTCAGAAGGAACACTATGGGGGGCTCCCGGGGGACAGTGAGATGGCAGCCACTGACCAGACAGTTACTACTACGGTTGCCGAGGCTTCTGGATCTCACTAGCGTGGCTAGCAGCTGCTGCTAGCTATCACTTCCCTCATAAAGGAAAGCAAGCAGGCTCTGGAACTGAACCTCTTCTTTGCGATGACTTATTTAGCTCCCTGAAGAATTTGCTTTTAGTTGTTGTTGTTTTGCCTATGCATGAAGGAGGCCATATGGAAAGTGGTTCCTGTTTCCTAAGTGGTGTCATTTGCAAAGTCAGTGCATTTTACGTCCATAAAGATTTAAATAAACGAATTTGGAACCAAAAGGAAATGAAACTCAGGCAGAAGTTGGAGTTGTGATTCTGGCCCCTGCATTTTTCTAGACCGTAGCCGAAGACAAGCAACTGACAGAACGGCCTTTTTGTCCCAAGACCTCAGCCTTCCCATGGTTCCAGAAGAACCGACTGGTACGTGGATGCCCAAACCAAGATGCGTGGTCCGCTCAAGGGGCACAGGATGGTAAAGGAGAGCTTGAATTCCTAGGCTCAGCAGAGTGGCCGGGGCTCAGTTGATTTAGCTCCAAAAATCGAAGATCTGGATTCTGCTCAGAGAAGTAGGAGCCTGATGCTGTAAGTTCAGAATTCGAACATCCTTGGGGGCGGGGAGTCAGAGAATATTGATGCTGTTGCTTCTGGGCAAATAGATTTCGGTGTCAAGTTCACACCTTCCTTATTTAGAACCAGGAGAGAGCGTGATACCGTGACAAATACTTGGTCTTGGTAGCAGGCAGACGTTGGTTCAGATCGTGTCTCTGCTGCCTGCCAGCCTTGTGACCTTGAGAAAATCGTTTAACCTGTCTGAACTTCAGATTTCTCGTTTAGAGCATGAGTGCTCAACCAGGAGGGATTTCGCTCCCTTCCCCCCACCCCTCCCTGGGAACATCTGGTGGTAACTGGAGACATTTATGATCGTCACGACTTGGGGGTGAGTGGTGCTCCTGGCATTTAGTGGGACAGGCCGAGGATGCTTCTAAAAATTCTACAATACACAGATAGTGCCCCCACAGCACAGAATTATCTGGTCCAACATGTCAATAGAGCTGAGGTTGAGAAATCTTCGCTTAGAGGTAATGTATGCAAAATGGCTCTACCATTTACTACCTGTATAACCTTGGGCAAGTCACTTAACCACAGTCTATAAAATGGGGGTAATAATGATACCTGCCTCACGGAGGACAGGTCTGCCCAGCATAGCAACTGCTCGCCCAATATTTGCTGTTGTTCCGAGGGGAATAAATATGGAGCCAGTGCCGACAGGAGCCCTGATTGAATAAGAAACTGAATTTTTGGATAGGAAGTATGAAGGGGAGCGCAAACCAGACATAAATGGGTAATTGACACAGCAGTAGAAAGTTCATCAAGCCGCTAAGCACCCACTGCTGCTGGGCAGGGTGCCAGATGTTTATAAATACCACCTCATTGAATCCCCTTGACAACTCTTTGAAATGGCTTCTATTAACCTATTTCGGCCTTCTTTTACAGGCATGGAAACAGGTTCTAAGCAATTAAAATAGCTTGCCCAGACGCTCATAGCCTTCGGGGTAAAGCTGGAGTTTTGAATCTAGGTAGGACTCCAGCCTGTGTTTTTTGTGGGCTGAAATTCAGAAACGCTCAACGGAGGGCCTGTTCCGGGATATAAAACATTCAACCAGTTGGGGTTCTCTCTGTTTAGGAAAGGAAGAAAAATGGAAAGCCCAGCTTCTGTGTCTGGCACTGGCTGGGACAGGTGGCCCAGGGTATGTAGGGACGGGGAAAGGGGTGCGGGACACAAGTGACAGGAGCCGTCCTTGCTTTCCTCCAGGGATAACTGCGGCATCCAGAAAGCCACCTTGCATTGCCATAGCGGGAGGAAGCTGTTCGTGGGGAACATTCTTGGTAACGGCTTAGGTCCGGCGCCTAAGAGAGGCGATGTGAATGGTAAGGTTACTCAGTGTTGGTACTTTCTGCCACGAGGAGATATTTTCTAGAGGATTCCTGGGATGCCTGTCCCCTCACTAAATGTTTCATGAGGCTAGTGCTGTGGGCGTGTGTGTGCAGCGAGAGGAGACTGCAGTAGCCTGGGACTGAGGAGCCAGCAGAACCAGGAGAAGGGTCCTGGGAGAAGCTATGCCCCTTCCTCTAAACAAACAGCTCTGTTTACACGGAGGTGGAAATAGTGCCTAAAAACAGCCGCGAGGCCTGAGTCTACCCCCAGCCCGGCAGGGTGAAGCCATGGCACACACTGAAGCTCCGGGCCGAGGCTGTGACGTAGGCGTTGTTTCGTGGATCTCCGGCTTTGCTGGGGGGCCCCTTCACTCCGTCTGGGGCTGGAAGGCATCGCACCTGCTTGCGCCCAGAAAGCCATCGGGGCAGACCTGCCCAGCCACTCTCTGAACTCGGCCCCACTCACCCAGCGGAAGCACGGGCCACAAGGCCTCAGCAGCACACTACGGCCTGTGTGTCCTGCGGGGGGCTGTGTTCTCTCCCCCGGGGCAGAAACGCTCTCCCAAGTTCACTAACCTGGTTGTTTAAATATAGGAGAGGAAACAGATGCTGGCTGGCCGGAAGTCTCTGCGAAGACCGGGTTTTGGCCGTGGCTTGCTCAGGCTGATAAGCACATGGGGTGTGCTCCCAGATGGGCCTCTGCCAATTCGCTTTTCGGGCCTTTCTGAGGTTGCCCTGAGCCACCACCATCAGAACCTGGCTCCTCCCCAAGCCCCTCCTCCTGGCTGACACGGAGGAGGGCTATTTTTAAACTGATCTTTTGACTTCCTTTTGGCCTTCCCCCTTGCTCTCCTCTCTCAGAGGCCCTGAGAGCAGCTTCCCGCCCAGGCCCACTGGAACCCCGGGGATGGTGATGCGTGCAGGGTCCTGGGTGGTGAGGGCCGGCTGTGCAGGGCAGGGACACGCCCCCCCCCCCCACTGGGCAGGGTGTTTAGTGGGGAGGAGGGGTGCCAGGGCAAGCAGGCAGGACTATCACAGGACTCCTGGCTTCAGGCCCAAGTACTAGGGCAGGGGGCGCACTCAGAGCAGTCACCCAGCAGGAGTCACGTGAAACCTGCCGTTCCAGGACCCTACGTGCCAGGGGCACGTAGATGGGGACAAATGCCCTGAGCCTGGACATCACCCTGCTCACCCCTCTGGGGGCTGACCCTTCCTGGGCTGGGCTGGGCTGTGCTGACCCGAGCAGCGCACCTTTGCCGTCTGCGGGGAGCACCCCTCCGGTGCCCCTCGGCTCCCGGAGTTCCGGAGGAGCGCAGCTGGCCAGCTGTGCTGCCAGCATCCTCAGAGTGTGTTGCGGATGAATCATACTGACGGTCCCAGACCCGGCACCCCCGGCACCCCCGCAGTAGAGGAGGGGAGCACTGCTGCTGGCACGGGGACTTCCAGGGGCCGCGTGAGAGACACATCCCGCCACAGAGGCCCCCGAGCTCCGTGGCTGCTGCCCCTGGCTTCCTGCACATCCCAGACCCACAGCCGGGCAGCTCAGGGGCAGCCACGGAGCCCGGCAGCAGTGGCCCTGAGAATGGGCCCACTGCGTGGGGGGCAAGCCGCCGTTCCTCCCAGGGAACCCCTGCCTTCTCTGCTGGGAGTGCTGGGAGAAGGCTGACAGCACCCACTGCTCCCACCAGGCAACACACAGCCCCTGCCCTCTCCCCACTCTGGGGCCCTGCAGCCAGGACCTGAAAACACCTCTCGGCTAGTGACTCCTTCCTTCTTCAAAGAAGCAGGGCTGAGGATAGGCATTTCCTCTCTCAGACACAGGGAACCCAGGCTCAGTCCTCATGGGCGGGGGACACACACACACACACACACACACACACACACACTCCTGATTCTGCAGCCCCTGTGAAAGCAGGTGGGATGGGAAGAGCCAGGCTACATCCCACGGGCCAGTCTCCACGCGATGCTCGGAAAGGCCTTTCCAGGTTAGAGTCTGGGTCAAGAACTAGGCCTTCACTCTGGAGATTCCCTCTTTAGGGGACGCGCGGACCCAGGGGACATCTCTGTGTCGAATTCAGAATTCTAGACGCTCAACCTCTGTCGGTCGTCTGTGGAGAGTGGCACCCCACCCCCCAGGGTTGCCGGGGGACTGTGTGTATGAGTGTGTGTGTGTGCCCACCCACACTGCACACACACGCAGTGAGTGGTGGTGGTGCCAGGCACTAGAGTATTTTTTTTATTTTTTATTTTTTTAAGATGTATTTATTTATTTGAGAGAGAGAGAGTGCACGCGTGTGTGCATGAGAGTGGGGGGAGGGGCAGAGGGAGAGAGAATCTCAAGCAGACTCCCCACTGAGCTTGTGGCCTGACACGGGGCTCGATCTCATGACCCTGAGATCACGACCTGAGCCCAAACCAAGAGCCGGACACTCAACACACTGAGCCTCCCAGGTGCCCCCCTGTGCCAGATACAAGTTTAGACTTTGCTTCTCACTCACTCTCTCTATTCCTTCTGAGGGCCTTTGCTGTCACCTGTGAAATGGGGAGTTGGGTCCATCATTTTCTAAGATCCACTTCCACCTGCACATAGAATTCCACGTGTAAAATGGTATCTAGGAAAGGGCACGCCCATGCTCTATTCATTTCGTCACAACACAGCAGCGTTAATCTCCCTCAAGGAAAAGCCAGGAGGAGCTGGGAGGTTGGCAGCAGTCCTCGGGCCTGACCCCAGGGCCCGGCTGCCTGTTTGCCCTGCTCAGATGCGGCTGTACCCTCTGCCCTCCTCCCTGAAATTCGAGCATCTTCCTCCCACGGCCTCTCCAGCTGCCTCTCCGCGACCCCACCCCAGCCCGTGGCGGCCCTTGCCTCCCTGCAGATGTTTCCAGTTTCTAGATTGCACGGAGTTCACGTTGGTCATTTGTTCCATTCGCTCAGAAACAACAGCCAGCATTATTGGCAGGAAACGGGGAGGGTGCCAAGCGCAGGATAACACAAAAAGCCCTAGTCATGGGCACTGGGTGGGGTGGGGGCTGGGGGAGGGAAGGAGCGCAGGCTGGATTGTCTCGCAGTGACCTAGAGTTCTGTTGTCCCGGCTGAAGTCATGGTCACTGAAGCAAGGTCCAGCCTTCCTCTGGGAAGGGCCAGAGCGGGCCAGTTGACTCATCTTGGACGGACAAGGACAGAATGAGATGCTATCTTGGAGGCTGGGAGCGGCTGCAGGCTGGCTCGCCGGCCTGGCCCTGAGGCTGAACCTCGACCAAGAACAAATTCTATTTCTTTGTTCCTTCGAAATCAGGAAAGATTACAGGGTTCATGAAAGATTAGATGATGTTTGGCGTTTAAGGTCGAGCGCAAATACAAATAAATGTAATCCAAATTAAATTATGGGCCTCCCGTGGCCCCGGATGTTTGCCACGCCGCTGTTTTGGCAGGAGTCAGCTGTGTATTCAGCAACCTTCACGCCGGGCGCAGGAGGGGGCCCCTTCATAGTGGGTGAGTAGTGAGCTGCCAGGCCCTCCAGAATGAATGGCATGCGAGACATGGACACTGTGCTTATTGCCCACGGCAATCTGACTCTTGAGACCCGCCCTGGAAGAGCTTCACCAGCAGGAGGCTGGGGGCCCAAGGGGCTTTTAGGGGCTAGTGAGCGGGCAGGCCGCCCTTCCCCAGCCCCAGCGGAGTCATGGGTGGCACTGTCGATGAGCCCACCAAGCAGGCCTGTGGATGCTTTCCTGGGCAAGCAGGTGCCACCCCCCAATGTAGACAAACCACTCCAAATGGGACCAAGAAGGCACTTCCTGGCAAGCGTGAAGAAGGGAAAGGGAGGTGTTATCGCCTCCTGAAGTCTCCTTTGGATACTTCCCATTTCTGAAGCCAGGAGCACGTCGGGGGCCCCGACGTCTCTCAGTGAGAGACTGAGAGGCAGCACTGGAGAAAACAGGATCTGGGGGGCACGTCTTTAATGAATTCCCAGCAAGCCTGTATCTCACCATTTGGGGAGGGGTGCAAGGTGTGGAATGATTTTCCTTTAATTCAGTATGTTTGAGGCACCTCCTGAGTGGATCCCCGGGCCTGGAGCTGGAGGGACACTGGTGATGAAGCATGGAACCCCCCACCCCGTCCCGGGCACTGACACCTGCTGGGCTTCCCTCAGGTATCTTCGTCATCGAGCAAAGGGGCAATGAAGACACGGAGAACAAACAATTTGTCCAACATCTTCCACGTAGAAACAATTTAAAACAAGAAAGACAGGTTTGTTTAGAAGCCCATGGCTGGACCTGAGAATGACTTTTCCCCCTGGAGCCCATGGGTCAGAGCGCAGGGGAAAGGGCCTCCCCCTGCACGAAGAGGCGTCCGGCTGTGGCTGAACCCACTATCACCCATGAGCGAGGACTGACGGACAGGCTGCCAGGGGCCAGGCGCAGCAATGAAAGAAGGAAAGACCAACCGTGGGCGTGGTTTGAGGGGGTCCCCGGCTGTTCAGACAGCTGTGGACCAGGGTGACCAAAGAGCCAGCAAAACAGAGCAGGGAAAGAACCCCTCCAACAGGAGACTCAGAGTATCAGCCCTGAAGAAACACAGGAACTCCCAACCATCTGGACCCCTAACCATTTCTGCAAGGAAAGAAACAGGGCTACTTCTCCAGGTCTGACCTTGAACTAGCTACTCTGGGCATCGGTTTCCTCTGGCACTCCGTCCCTCTCTAAATCCTGTGTCCTGGAACGCCCCCACTCACGGAACACAGTGACGTGGGGCAAGTCACTGGACTTCGTGAGTCCCGTGCCATCGAGTGTCAGACTGAACTGGCCAGCCAGGGTCAGAGGGGGTTCGAGGTCTTGCGGACACCTCAGTGACCAGTAAGGCGTGGATAAACTGGCTCGGTGGAGTGCGAATGAGCGGAGTAAGGCGGCGGACAGTACGTGTGTGAGTGAGTGTGTATATGTGTGTGGGTGGAGGGGGCACGCTTTAGATACGTGACAGAGATGAATGCCGTGGGGTCGCAGGTACAAATCCCGAAACCACGAAATGTGGAGATGTTAGTCTCTCCGAGGGTCCCTTTCCCGAGGCGCTCACTGGTCCCATGCTGTTTCCTATCTGAACTGGTTTGAGATTGAAGTTAGAGGCAAGAAACCATTTTTTCTGAGCAGGAGTTCTCCCCGGGTACCTCCTGATTCCGCGCTGGACGCTGAGAGGTGTGGGCAGCGCTCTTGGGGGGCGAGGAGCGGCCAGGCCCCGAGAACACCACATCGTGCACTCAGAGAGGCTTTATCGCGGGTCCCCTTGTGCCGGGTACTATTTTAGGCTCTTGGTACTTTGGGGACAAGGGGAGTGGGAGGGAGAGCTAAAGATGAATGAGGCATAATTTCTTATGGAGTTTACTAAAGGATTTACTAGCTCGTGGGAGAAGCAGTCACGTAAATAAATAACTATAAATGGGGTCATAAGTCCTCCAGGGGAGGAACGTGTCAGCTGACGTGGGCGTGGAGAGGAAGCTATTAGCTCAGTCTTCTAGTGACTTCAGTCCTTTGTGGAAGTAGGCGGGATGTACGTAAATAAGAATGAAGTCTACCTGAGGGAATCACAGCCCCATTCCTAGGGGGGTGTTTCCGATGTGGTAGTGCGTGCTGAATAACGGAGCTCCAAGCCGCGTACTGAAAGCTCTCCTCAAAGAGCTCGGTTAACCCCAAAGCACATTTTCTGTCTCATCATTTTTTTTTCTTTTGCCCAAACTGATCATCTAAAATACGATTGTGGGGGCGCCTGGGTGGCTCAGTCAGTTAAGCATCTGCCTTCGGCTTCGGTCATGATCCCAGAATCCTGGGATCGAGCCCCATGTCGGGCTCCCTGCTCAGCAGGGAGTCTGCCTCTCCCTCTCCCTCTGCCCCTCCCCCCCACTCGTGCTCTCTCTCTTGCCCCCCCCAAATAAATAAATCTTAAAAACACTAAGATTATGGACCGCTTGTTGAGGAAAAGAACCTCACCCCAAAGTCAGGGAGGGTGGGGCAAGGATCTTTGTACAACAGCCTGGAATAATCCCCTTGCAGACCTGCCTCCAAGATAAATGCTAGTGTTTCGTCTAACGTTAGTTGCACGTATTTATTGAACCTTGCCAACTTCCAAAAAGTTGGGAGGCCGCTCCCAGTAAAAGAATAGGGCATGACAGAGTCGCTTACAGCCCAGGAGCCCAGGGCTGACATGGAGCCCACAGACGCCCCTGAAAGCCCGCACAAAGCGTGGTCACTGAGATAGAACACCAGCTCCTAGCCTCTCGGCTGCCCTGGCAAAGCGAACTACACAAAGCTTCCCACAGAGCAGAGGCACAAAGCAGGCTGGTTTATCCAGAAAAGCAACCTCTTCGCTAGCACGAAACTCCTCAGTGACATTTAGCCCAAGAAACTTTCTGGAAGGAACATGACAACAGGCCGTTCTCAGTCGTGATGAAATGCTGAGACGCACTTTCTATGAGAGCTTTCTATATTTACCTTTAATAAAAAGCAGAATGGGTCAGGTTATCTGGGAAGGCATTCGGCAAGGAACTAAAGTAATACGATTTCACGCTGCTGCTGTCTGATCCCAGACCAGGGGAAGGAGCAGCGCTCGGAGAACGCAGAGGTGCCCCGGCGGCCCACCACGGGCCCCAGACCACCAGCATCTCAGCAGAGCTGAGGAGCGGACAACTGACATGGTGACACACTGCCCCCCATAGCCAGCCTGACCTGTGACACAAGACTTACCCAGCAAGGCACTGAGGAATGTCTGCCTCAAATGACAAAGTGGGTTTTGGCATAATTGATACAGAACTGTTCTCACGGGGTGCACTGGGAAGAGCCAGGGCTTTGAAGCCAAGGATAGACTTGGGTCTGGGCCCCAGCTCTGTCATTTACGGGCTGTGTTGCCAAGAGGAAGTCACTCATTTGTCACCACGCCTGTTTCCTCATCTGGGCACTGGATCGAACAACACGTACCTACAAGGCGGTTGGTGTTCTCGCACAGGCAGCGGTCACGATCGTAGATACGAAGGCCTTGCGGAGTAGGACGGGAAGACGCACACAGCAGCAGAACAGGGAAGTTACGTATCTCCTGCCCGGTTCCCAGTTCATCACGGAGTGTCGTCACATGCGTTAGGGAGAAGGTTAAAAAAACGGGGTGGGGGGCAGGCTATGGCCCCGCTGTCAACAGTTAGGATCAGCGGTTGTCCTGGCCAGACTTCATTCGTTCCTGCACCATCCGGGGTTTAGATACAGGCTGTGCAGGTCGACACCAGGATCTACAGTCGGCCCCGGAGGCCTGCCCCGCTTTGGGATTTGGGGAGACACCCGCCCGGCACGGGTGATGAGAAGGCTGGCGCTGTGTTGTGAAGACATTCAAAATGTTTTGAGAAATCACAGGCTCTGAAAGGCGAGAGGCTGGGAGGCTAGCCAGCACAGGCCAGCAAGGCTGCCCACGGAAGGGAGAGGACTGGGCCGAGACTGGCAGGTGCCGAGGGAGGGACCAGGGACGCAGGGCAGCTGAACGTCCCAGTGGGACCTCGCCTGGCAAGCCCTCTTCCCGTCTTCCCTGTTCTCCCCTGAAGTGAGGAGGCCAGCGGCGGGCTCCCGTTCCTGAGTCGCCTCTGGCCTGGAGCAAACCCTTCCAACCTCTGGGCCTCAGTTTCTTCTGCGGTGAGCCGAGATGAGTAATATCGGCCTCACGGGGTGGTTTTGTTAATTGAGTGAAGTGGAGCGTGTGAGCGGCTTCACACACACTAAAGAAAAACCCAGATACTGTTTTTATTGGAATACTCGCAAGTCTGAAAGTAGAAGCATCTTCTCAACCTTCTTGAGTCAAGAGGACTGAATTCAGTGCTGCCCAGAAATACGCCGTGGCATCGGCTTGAGCTTGGGCAGCTGGCAATCTGTCCTTGTCTCCCTTGCCCTCAATCCTCAGTTCCTCCATGTTCTGCACCATCTGAGGTCTCTGGCTAAACAGCGCCAGAGCGGGGTGCCACCAAGTAAGTGCTCCCGGCTTCTCTTTTTTTCTCAGCCTGCGTCCTGAGCGGCTGTGGGAATGTGCTGCCACCTGGTGGTCACCGCTGAGCATAGCGCCCCAGCAGAGACTCGGAAATAAGCCGAAGCTCGTGCCCAGAAGCCTTTGCCCTGCCAACTCTTGTAGTTTGAACATCTCCTTGCTTTCTGGGTGCCTACAACCTGGAAAAAATTTAGAGTTAGCTGAACCCTTCTCTGGACTCTCCATTAGGGCCTGGAGGCCTTCTGACACACGTGGTGTCAGTGGGGGTCCGGAGGGTGGGGCGTTTAACCCAGGAGTTCCCCTTTGCTGAGCAGGATTTCCTGTTGCTCCGAGTGAAGGAACCTTGAACTCTCCCTTCCCCCTTGCCCTGGCTCAGAGTGCGTCTCCTGAACTCCGGCTGGAGGCCTCAGGCGTCCCTAGCTCCTTGGCCGAACCCATGTGGCCCAAGTCAGTGGGCCCTCGTAGGAGGCCGCCTGGGGACAGTGGCTCCAGCTCAGCCCCTGGAGGGAGGCTTCCGGAGGGCCCAGCGGCCTCCTCCTGGGCTGAGAGCAGGGAAAGGAGGGGTGCCGGGAGAGGCCACCTTCTTGGCCATCTCTCTCCTTCTAAGCCTCTGCGGCTGCCTAGCAAGCATGAAGCTCTATAAAAATATAGAGCTTTGGGGAAGTGGTGATGGGGCCAAAAGGAAGTGACCAAACTGATTTTGTGCAACTCTGCCGGCCGCTGCGCAGGCAGTGGGAGCGAGCCCCAGGCAGAAGCCACCACCTCCGGCCTGCCCAACATCCTGTCTCAGCAGCTGCCTGGACCACTTCTAAGTCTCCAAAGGCTTTTTCTCCCCCCCCCCCCCAACCCCGCCCCCCGCCCCGGGCTGCTGCTTCCATAGCATCTTGCTGCTGGTGCGGGATGGTGGCTGGGGCTTTTCAGGCTTGTCCGAGAAGCTGCAAAGGAGCCGATGAAGGGCTCTCTGGCCAGCCTGTCACCCCAAGGGAAACCCAAGGGAAAGGCGGCCTCCCTGTGGCTGAGCTGTGTCCAGGTGTGTCAGGCCCAGGACTCCAGACGCTTTCCTGGTGGATCCGCTTGACAGATCGTCCCTGATCCTTGTCTCCTCCATGGAGTCCAGGTTCTTTTAGTAAAACTGAAACAGACACAACCCTTCTTGTAGATGGGGAAATTCCTTGAGCCACGTCTCACTGATAATTTATTATTAAAAAACCCTATTTTTGGCACTCTGGTCCAATGAAAGATTTTCTTTCTGTCCCAGAGCTCCCCTTGGGGCCCCACCAAGTGGCCTGCTGGTTCTTCCTCCTCTTCGTGAATCAGAGCAGGTGCCAGACCTACAAGGTACTTGGGCTCTCTTCCCACAGTCTTGGTCACCTCTTTCTTTTCCAGGTGTGAGGTGAGAACATCCTATTGATAATATGGCAACATCCAGTCCAGGGACGCCTTGTCCTTGTGAAAGCTTCCCACGGTTGTTCACTTGCGCATTCATTTACTGAAGCCAGGAGCCCGAGTGTGAATGCCCGCTCTGCCACTTCCTAACTGTGCAACCCCGGGGCAAATGACGTCACCTTTCTAAGGCTTCGTTTGCTCCGCAGTGATTATCATATCTATTTCATCAGAGAGCGCTGAACAAGACCATGAGAGTAAAATGCTCTGCACTCGAGATGGTATAAAGCAGGTCTCAGCTAATTTATTGGTGTTCTGTGCCCAGTGCCAAGCTGATGCCCTCTGGTTCACTGAGGTGCTTTTGTAGTCATTCATTTACCAAAAACATACTTGAGCACCTGCCATCTGCCAGGCATTGTGGGGGGGCTAGAAATGAAAAGTGGAGGTCCCTATGCTTTGGGAGCTTGCAAGATAACAGGGGAGGGAAGCTTATAAACACAGCACGGGGAGGGGATGTCTGGGAAGTTTTCTTCAGGGTCCCGTTTGAGAACAGTCTTGAAGGAAAAGTGCTTGCATTCTAGGTGGATGCGGGGAGAAGGGCTTTCTGAGCCGGGTGCACAGGGGAAAGGAAGTGAAAGCGTGGTAGTGCTTGTGGTTGCAGGGGGGAGGGGGATCCAGGCACCGGGAGGCTGCAGAGGCTGGGAGACCCCAACCTCGAAGGGTCTCCTATGCCATTCCAGGGACGCTGCACTTGGTCCTGAGGGCTACACGGAGGCTGTGAGGGGACTTGCATCTGGGGATGACTTGGGGGGCTGAGGCGGTCTCTCCGTGAGAGATGAGGGAAGTTACCCCAGAGCAGCTGTGGCATGTGTGTGTGTGGGGGGGGGGGTAAGCAAGATGACCATCTGCCCTGGTCGCTCTGTCTTCTTTTCCAGGCTGCCTTCTGGTGCTCCACCTGGAGGGAACAGTTGGCTCAGGGTGCAACCCTAGGCCAAAACGCTAAGGAACTGTGGAAACGTCTCCCTCATCCCTCCAATCACCTTTCTGAACAGGGCTGGGTTGAGGCCTTCGTTGTTCATGGAAAAGAAATTTCCAAAGAATTCCCGGATGGGAAGATGGGGCTAGGTCAGGTGTCCCAAGTGTGGCCCCTGCCTCTCCTTTTCCCCCTGGATTATTCTCTCACTGGCAACCTACACCGACCACACTTATCACTGGTGCTGGGTCACAAAGCCCAGCAGTCCAGTCCTTCCCCAACGCCTCGGTCCACTTGCCATGGCCGGATCCACGTCTCAGGCTCTTTCCTGGCCTCTGCCACCTTACCCCTCACCCAGCTTCTGGCCCATAACCATGCAGGGCCCCATCCCTCTCTCTAAGTGTGGAAACTGTCCGTCATCTGACCAGCTCTCAAACACAAAGCAAAGCTGTGAGGCAGACCTGGGGCAGCCAAGCTCCCCCCCCCCCCGCCCCCCAGGAAACCACTCCATTGCTGTCCATTCACCCCAACCGGGCAACATGACTCGTCCCTACACCACACAGTATCTCTCTCACATTGGGCTGTTTGGTGCTACCCGGTGACATGGGGCTGGCGGGGAGGGTACACCAAGACTCAACGACTGCTTAAGGGAGACTTCTTTCGGTAGCACTCAGCCTCCTAGAAATGGCTCTCTGTGACTTCCTTCTCCAAAGCAGAGATAAAGAAAGCAGTTGCAGTAGAAACTTCGATGAGAAGCCACGCTGAAGGCTGGCAAAACTTCTCAAGCTCCCAGGGCGCAGGGATGCGGGCGTAGTTAACCCTGGAAAAGTCGGAGTGGTGGAGATGCTGTTGGGGACGGGCTGCCCCTTCACGTCTGGGGGTGGGGGGTTGGCCCAGGAAGAAGCGGCAAGTCTGGAAGGCATGAGCAAGGGATTCAGGCTTGGGCCAACTGGGGATGAGGTGGGGGAGCAGAGGGTGATGTGGAAGCCGCAGCCCGTGGCATCTCACCGATGCCCTGGTGAGAACGTGAACAGCACTGCTGAGAGCGTTGAACAGTAGTTTTGGCTGTACGTAGATTGGTTGAAGGCAAATCTTAGAAACCCTTCAATTCACGGTGTGGGCTCAGGTCCACACATCCCTTTCTCTAAATCAACGCTTTGGGCAGGACTGAGACACACCTGAACTCCATGGATCTTAAATAACCAATTGCATCTAAATGTCTGGTTGTCCAGAAGTTGTAGACCAGGTGAGCAACTTCCAGGAAAGCAATTTGGTTCCTCTTTTCCTGCAGGTGGGGGTGGGAGGGTATGCCACGTGACAATGTGCGCCTGTGGCCCTTGCCCTCCTTTCTGCCTGGCCAGTCATCCTGTTGTCCTGCTGTTCCTCAAAGAGGTTTGTCACCGGATGGGTTGCTGGGGTGAGGGCATGTGAGACGTTGGTGGGTGTGCAGGCCGACGAACGGAAATGTAGAGTCAGCGGATACGCTTTTGGGAGGTGCGGAATTTTTTGCCCTTGTAAGCAGGGGATCTTAGCGTGCAAAAGTGGGGTCCCAGCTGTGCCTGGCCCAGAGTCAACTGCCACTCAACTCTCAGGGTTTGCTGCTTTGCACTGTCTCAGTCTGTTCAGGCTGCTGTTAACAGAATACCAAAGACTGGGTGGCTTATAAGCCATAGAGATTCTCAGTTCTGGCGGCTGGGAAGCCCAAGTTCAAGGTGTCGGCAAATTTGGTGTCTGGCGAGAGCTGGCTCCTTGGTTCATGAATGGCAGGAGGGGTGAAGAAGCTGTGTGGGGTGTCTCTTATGAGACATGAATCCCACGCAGGATGGCTCCATCCTCATGACCCAGTCATCTCCCAAAGATCCCACCGCCTAATATTGTCACTTTGAGGCTCAGATCTCAACCTATAAATTTGGGGAGGGGGCCACAAACACACAGTCCGTACCATGCACTGAGAACCCAGAAATTCTGGCTAAGGCTGCCACCAGAATCTATTTCTTGTTCCCCTGTGGCTCCTATTTGCCTCTTTGTCCCAGGATCTTTCTGCCAAGCTAGCAGCAAGCCAGAATATTCTAGTCAGTGCTTCTATGGCTCTCTCATGCAGCGCCGCACTCCCATCCCATCCAGTCCCCGAGTGAAAGAGTTGTGAGCCTTCTCCATGCCGCTCACCCCCTCCTCTGCTCTTTCCATCTTCTTGCTGAGTGTTCCTGGTCTATGCTTCCTCTTGGCCCATCTCACTTCCTGAAACACCCCTGAAGAGGGTTGCTTATCTCGATGGAGCTCGAGTGGCCCTCTGGGGGCAGGAGGCAGAGGCCTTGAGCGTGCCTGTCTGGGGAACTAAGAGAAGCGGCACTTTCAGATTCAACCCACACAGAACTATCCTCCACGCTTCTGGGAGCCCCGGGATGTGTGGCCCACAGAGGGGCAGAAAGTGATTGCCCCCGGATGGGCTCTGTCTAGGAAAAGCGGGGGTCTCCAAGGGAGTGTCCCACCAGAGAAGAGAAGGAATGAGCCACTGTTGCTGCTGCACCTGGACCCCTAGCGAGATGCCTGGCGCGAGCTAGGCTCACTGGACCACACGGATCCTGTCAGCACGCCTTCCCTCGGGAGGCTCCTTGGGGAGAGCAAGATGGCCGTCAATAGCACTGCCCTGTTGTTGGCCAACGTGACCTACATCACCGTGGAGATTCTCATCGGGCTCTGCGCCATAGTGGGCAACGTGCTGGTCATCTGGGTGGTCAAGCTGAACCCCAGCCTGCAGACCACCACCTTCTATTTCATCGTCTCCCTGGCCCTGGCTGACATCGCCGTTGGGGTGCTGGTCATGCCTTTGGCCATCGTCATCAGCCTGGGCATCACCATCCACTTTTATAACTGCCTGTTCATGACCTGCCTGCTACTGATTTTCACTCACGCTTCCATCATGTCCCTGCTGGCCATTGCCGTGGACCGGTACCTGCGGGTCAAGCTCACGGTCAGGTAAGAGGGGGCAGGGTGGGGCAGTGGGGGCAGTGCCTGGGACGTGGGGCTTCTTCAGTGGAAACAAATCCAATCCGGCCTCTGAGCTTGGAAGAGGGCACTAAGTTTCTTTTCACCATTTGGTGTGTGAGGGGCTTAACAACGCTGAGCTGGGACTGAGGGACAGAGGAACGCTCAGTCCCTCTCCCCTGACTCGGGGGGGGGGGTGTGCTAAGGCCCCTGAGGCAGCTAAAGATGATGAAAGTTTGATGCCTTTCTTTCTTTCTTTCTTTCTTTCTTTCTTTCTTTCTTTCTTTCTTTCTTTCTTTCTTTCTTTCTTTCTTTCTATTTTTTGATTAGTGTCCCTAGCTTAATGCATCTTTAATTAATAAAAAATGTTCTTGAGTTTTAGAAATGATAGAAACCTATCAGATAAAATAAGGAGCAGACAGAGAGGAGTAGGAGGAGATAAATAAATGGACGGGTCCTGTTCTTTGCAGATGTAGGTTATTTTAAAGTTATTTTTAACTTTGCTTCCTCTTCCAAGTTGAGAAGAGGACCAAAAAAAAGTTCTCCACTGCAGAAAGTAGTAACAACCTTTTGTGTGATGATGTGAACAGAACAGACTGCCAAACAGAGACATCTCATTCCCCAGGTGTCCGGAATGGCAAACAGCTTGCACTCCCTCTCTCTCGTCTTGGGGAAGAGACGTGGGGAGGGAGCTGCAAACAAGCTTTTGATAGTAAAAAGCCCAGGCTCAAACCCAGATCTTGAGATCTGAGCTGGGGCAAGTGACTTCTGCTGCTTTGGTTCCTCGTCTTTGCACAGAAGTTAAGATACTCTGAACTTGGACTTACGTCATTTCCATTTTACCTCTGCCACTTCTAGCTCGTACGGGTTACCTGCCTGTTTCTTTTTTTTCCACCTATAAAGTGGGGACAATAATCGCCGCTTCCTCATCCATTTCCATAGTCCACTTCCAAGGTCTACACTCACTCCATGGCAGCTCTAACTACTGTTACCCTCACCGGTCACCAGCAAGGAAATGGAGATTCTTGTAAAACTAGCTTCAGTTTGTCGGGAGACGTAACTGAGATAAAGTCTCCCGAGTGCACAGTCAGCACGTAAGGAAATCAGTTTCCCTCTTGGAGTCTGTGTAGGATGTTGTCAGGAAGGATGGCGGAAGGAGGGACGGTGCCTCTCGTTGGACGAGTCGTTTGAGGTCCTGGAAACACTTCAGTGTGCCCTGCACGCCTTCACAGACCCGTGTCACTCGAACACCAAGTGTGGACGCCAGAGCAGATGGAGAAGCAGGGGCAGAGCATGGGTGGGGAGGGCGGTGCGGGAGAGGCTCAGGCTAATTCCCAGCTTGCAGCCCAGCAGCCAAAGAGACCAGGGAGAGCACGGCTGGAAACGTACTTTGAGACCATAGTGGGTAGGCGATCCCAAGAGACTTAGAAAGAAACTCTTACTTTCCATGAATCGAAGAATTCTTGGGCTGGCAATGGAGCTGTGCATGCGGCAACGTATTTCTAATCCATTCTATATCATATTTCTTTTAAAAGTCCCCCAGAGAAGTTTGCTGGAATGCCAGCTCTCTCTCCCTCCCCATCGCCCCACTCCTTCCTGTAGCGAGTCCTAAATGAACTCACCCGTTCTCTTCCGTTCGCACAGATACAGGAGGGTCACCACTCAAAGAAGAATATGGTTGGCCCTGGGCCTTTGCTGGCTGGTGTCGTTCCTGGTGGGACTGACGCCTATGTTTGGCTGGAACATGAAACTGACCTCAGAGCACCACAGAAACGTCACCTTCCTCTCCTGTCAGTTCCGCTCCGTCATGAGGATGGACTACATGGTCTACTTCAGCTTCTTCACCTGGATTTTAATCCCCCTGATTGTCATGTGCGCCATCTATCTCGACATATTCTACGTCATCCGGAACAAACTCAATCAGAACTTTCCGGGCTCCAAAGACACAGGTGCATTTTACGGCCGGGAGTTCAAGACGGCCAAGTCTCTGTTTCTGGTTCTCTTCCTGTTCGCTTTGTCCTGGCTGCCCTTGTCCATCATCAACTGTGTCACCTACTTCCACGGGGAGGTGCCTCAGATTTTTCTGTACGTGGGCATCCTGCTGTCCCATGCTAACTCCATGATGAACCCGATCGTCTATGCTTATAAAATAAAGAAGTTCAAGGAGACCTATCTCTTGATTCTCAAAACCTGTGTGGTCTGCCAGTCCTCTGATTCCCTGGACCCGAGCACGGATCAGACTTCTGAGTAGTTATCCGGGAAAGGTGACTCTTGACCGCATTGACCTTCGGATTCAGCATGAGTAAACACTTGAGGACCTATCCACCTGAGCCAGGGGCTTTCGCGTCCTTAATTCCTTCTCCTGAGGTGGGGAGCATTCGACTGGCTGCCTCCAGTTGCACCTACCCTCACGCCCGTTCCTATAATCCAGTTGTTTTCTTGTCTCTCTTCTTTGATTCAATGTTCTGGATGCCTGACGTGAGGGGAATGTTCTACTGTTACTACCGCCTGTGTTCCTCCTCCCCAAACAGGAGGGGAAGTCACGGAGTCTGAAGGATGCCTTGTTGACTTAACTGATGAAAGGTCCTAATCCCGCTGGACATGGGTGTGGTGGGGACTCAGTTCCACTCCGTTGTGGAACCAAGCAGAGAAACCGCACCAGCCGACACCGGGGGTGATGGCAGGAACAGAGTGTCGCAAAGGGGGACTGAACCTGCCGAGTTCACCTGTAACTGCATTTGAGTAAATAAAAGATGACCGCTAACCGTCGCGTAGCTCTTTGCTGAGGGTCAGGGTCACTTGGGGCTCGCAGACCCAGTTGGCTGCTCTTGGCACGCAAGCTGCTTGCCACCGGGAAGCATGCCGTGTTCACCTGTTTGATCTCTGGGCCCCTCACCCTTGCCCTAGAACACCCTGCTCCTTTCTCCTGGGCTGATCGGGGCATTTGCCAACTTGACGAGTCAATTGTTAGAGAAGGATCCAAAGAGGCAGAAAAGAGACACGGGATGGCTATTATTTCTAGAGTGCTTTCTGTGTGCTAAGCACTTTCCAGACATTATCTCTTCTGATCCTTCCAATCTCTGAGGTGGGTGCCACCATTATTGTCCTGTCCATTTTGCAGAAGGAAAACGGAGGCCCAGAGAGGTTAAGCAACTTGTCTATAGTCACACAGTTAATGAGTAGTGTAAAGCCAGGATTTACACTCAGCCCTGCCTTTTGGGAGAACCCAAGCTCCTCATCACCTATTTTCAGGCACGAAGAGGGACTCGTAACTTTTCCAAAGTCCAAACTCTCAAGTTCACCTAATGAACGATTAGCAAATGCATGGATACGTGCACGGTTTGTATGCTCGAGGGCTGCTGGATTTTCGGAGGGGGGCGGTTTGCCTTGGCTACTATCATAGCTGTCTCATTCATCTGGACACCAGGCGAACAGAGTCCCAGTCACATCCTTCCAGCATTGGTGTGGCTGTGGAGATTCAAGGCGACATCTCTGGTTTGGTCTATCCAGATTTGCGCTGTGGCCCCTCTCCCAACAATGAATATATGACCCTGATGAGAGCAGCAAGCTGGGGATTTCAATTAAACCACTTCAAGAGGATAAGTGTAATTGAGATTTTTTTTTTAAATTAATTCTTAGGTGGTTCTGAAAGTTTATCTTGACTGCAATCTTTGGCCAGAGCCCGATAACCATATTTATCTAGTTCGCATTTCATTTCTGTAAAGGTCTTCACTTCTCCCCCGTCACCCCAGGAAGAATGAATACTGTCTGGGAAGTCTAAAGACTTACGTCTTCTTTGCTCCTAATGCCAAATTGAGTTGGTCGCCGACCCACGCACTTCCCAGCACCGCTCACAATCGTGTCTTAAAGGCGAGTGACTAGGACCTGTTTCCATTGTCCCTGGAAGTGTGGGAGGTTACCTTCGTCTCATCAGCCTCCCCTTCAACATTTGGAGATCTTTGTTCCCTAAAAATCCAAGCGCCGCCCCCAAAACCACAATTTTTTTCCCTTAATGGCACCTTCTTGTTTGATTTAAGGCTCCCTCCCCTGACCCCGCCAAATTAATTTTTGTGCTTAGTTAGAATGCCCTTCAGAACGATGCCCTGGGTTTGCTGGGGGGCTTCCGGTGGCCGTGGTGCCTGCTTCTGCCCACAAGCCATCTTTGCCCTGTTGGATCCTTGAGGGAAGTGCTGGTTAGTTTTCGCTTCCAAACAGAGGCACTTGACAGTTTACAATCTCTAGCAGTTGCTGTAGCAACACTTAGCACCTGCTCTTTGGGGAAACTTGCCTTAAAGGGACCACTTCCCTCAGAACAAAGCAGCAGTCTGTCCTGTGTCATTTGGTGTCATAAGGTGAACTGTGGTCTCTGATTGCAGAAAAAACTCCCCCCCCTTTTCTTTTTTCCTCCTATTCTCCCCCTTCTCTCACTCTTTCTTTCTGAGGGCCACTGCTTAGCAAACCCACTGGGGGTTTGCAGGGAGTTGTATTGTTTTTTGGGTTTTTAAAAAAATGTTTTGTTTCGGTTAAATGGGAACATCCTGAGCCAAGATGTCCCACCAGCCCCGAAAGAGCCCTTAAAGTGAGAATGCCTTTCGGAGTCAACTCAAGAAAGCTGAATTAAGGTAGATGTTGAGTAGCTGGCTTTATATACCCATTTTTTTTAAAATCAAGTCAACTGTGGGTAAATGAAGACCAAGTGAGGCCCAGCAAAGGCTACCCCCAAGTTTGCGATAGAAAGAGAGAGTCCGTCAGGGCCCCTCGCATTCTGGCAGAGACTCCAAGGCAGGCAGCGGAGGGGGCCAGCGCTCTGGTGGCCACAGGGGGGCTTCGCTGGGCGCTGGTGGGAGGCTGGTGGCTGGGGGGCTGGGGGAAGCTGTGGGCGGGCTCATACAAATGGGTCATCCTGCGTGATTGGTTAGGAGAGCTCTTCGGCTTTCTCTGGTTGGCCCCAAGATGGAAGCGGGACCAATATTTGGGAAGCTGTCAGTTATTACCAGCTACTTGGGTTGATTGTCACAGGGATTATCATTTGGTGTTCCAGACCTTGGCTGGAGATCATGGTCTGATTCCCTAAAAATCTGACTGCTAGCAGGCTGGCTTCCCTGGCCAGTTACTATAGATAAGACGCTGGTTTCCTGGGCCAGAAATTCTGTCCAGAGGTCTATTTTTATAGGTGGTCTGGCCATTGTCCATGGGTACATTCAGTTTTTTACAACCACAGGCACATTTTCTAGAGACATTCTGCCCTTAGAGGCCATAGTGGGTATGGTGGGAATGGGAAAGGAGCTGCCCGTGGCCCTGACCGCTCGGATGACATAGCGTATGTCACATCCCATTGTGACGTCTAACATCTCCAAGCTTTCGCCGTGTTGTTACTGCTGTAGAAGGATGAGTAGTATCATGGAAGACTTAGCATCAGGTCATCGTGGCTGGACTAGCTGTTGTGAACACCGGCAACTTCCTAAAACCGAACCTCGTCATACCTGAGTGTCGTTTTGTTTTTTGTTTTCTACTATTTATGATGGAGAACTTCAGGCACACAAAAGTGAAGAGGCAAGAATAATGACCCCTCGGGTATCTGTTCTGCTGCTTTAGTGATGATCAACTTACAGCCAATGTTGTTCCATTTATGTCCCTTCCCACCTGCCCCACCCTGATTTGTCTTGAAATTTTGGACATCAAATTATTTCGTGTGCAAACATTTCGGTTTTTCTTTATGAAAGGTACTTTTTAAATGATAGATTGGCTTATTGTCATTACTCACTCATCTTCTTAAGTTATACATCGAAGGAGTGAAAATTAATTCCTCCCTGACAAGGCAGCGACAGAACAAAGAGCACCAAGAAATACTCAGAAGGCTGGTAGACACGTGGTTCATACTTTGTAACTCTGGGCCTCTCATTTGCTTTAGAATGTTACCTCTTCATGGCTTGGGCACTTTACTGATATCTGCGCCCAGTGCATTTCCCCCCTTCGGTTGCTGCTTCTTTGGTTTCATGGCGCTATCTCTGAGCCATCCCAAGTGTCCATTTGGCTGTAGCTTTCTCAGAGAGAAGGACTGATTTTTAAAAATAACAACCACAATATCCATCTGAATTATCAATTGCTATGTACTTTTTATTGATTTTTCTTTTTTTTTAAAGATTTTATTTATTTACTTTTTTATCTGAGAGAGAGCAAGTGAGGAGAGGGAGAGGGACAAGTAGACTTTGCACCAAGTATGGAGTCCCAGCACTCTGAGACCATGACCCCAGCCGAAATCAAGAGCCAGGTGCCCCACCAACTGAGCCACCCAGGCGCCCCCATTTTTATTGATTTTCTTGATCACACAGGCCAGCCCTGATTCAGTTTAGGAGGGAACTGCCCAACGGCATGAGTGCCAAGAGCCATCTTTGAAGCTGGTTATTTTTACTTATTTTATAATTAAAAAAAAAAAAAGAACTCATAATTCCACCAGTCTTTAAAAAAAGATTTTATTTATTTATTTTAGAGAGAGCAAGAGTAGGAGCAGAGGGTGGGGAGGGGGGGGGAAAGAATCTCAAGCAGACTCTGCCCTGAGTGTGGAGCCCAACTCGGGGCTCGATCTCATGACCCTGAGATCACACATGACCTGAGCTGAAACCAAGAGTCGGATGCTCAACCGACTGAGCCATCCAGACGCCCCTTAGAGACTGGTTCTCGACAATGTCATTATCATATCTGGAAAAAAAGTAATAATTTCTTAACATCATCAACTATCTAGCCACTGTCTAGACCTTCAGTCAGGATCCAAATATGTTCCATGTATTGCAATTTGTCGTTATTTCTCCTAAGTTCTTTTTAATCAATAGATTCCTCCTTCCTGCCTTCCCCCTCTTTTTTCCCCCCCATCTTGCGGTTTATTTGTTGAACTCACAGAGGTTTGATGAGGAGTCAATGAAGCAATGTAGGTAACATGCTTACTACCGCGCAGGTAAAACGGGCACGTGCAGGAGGCGCACCGCTGGCCCGCGTGCTGACCGCGCGGGAAAGAGGGAGAGGCCCCCTCCCCCACGAGAGGATGGTGCTGAACAGCCTGGACCCTCAACCACGCGTGGCTCTCGATGGGAAGGGCTAGCTCTGGGGGGTGATGAGTAGTGATCAGCCAAAATTCACCTGAGGGGTGGTTCTGTAATTCAAACTTTCAAAATCGGTGGTCAAGCCAGGAGTCCCGATAGGAACCAAGAGAAGCTTCTCTCGCTACGTGGACAGATGTCCTTAATTTGTCCCAGCTCTGCCCGGGGAAGCTCTCAAGAGGTCTGGATGCGGCAGCCCTGGCTCTTGACATCCAAACACCCACCTGCTCCTAACAGCTTCACGCTTCGCCCCCGACCCCATTCCCTGGGGGAAGCTTCGGTGTCTACTTGGGAGTTGGGGAAGTCAGCACTCTCACCTGGTCCATTGGCAGGACAGGCACAGTTGCACCCCTGGCTGTGTGCCAGCACGGGTGTATGTGCCTGTGCTCTTCTGAGTGGGTACAAGGCTCTGTTGTACCAGGGTGCATTTATCAAGGAGGGGAATCTCCACTGCTGTTTTGGGGGTGCCAGGAAGCCCACAATTTTTTCAGTTGTCTATATTGTTATCAAATAAGTTTATTTCCACAAATGGCATCCCTCGGATGAGGTACGCTTGTGCAGTGCACAACCTGGATAGCTATACCTAGAAGCACTGCTTGGATTGACTGGTTGTTTCCTTTGCCCTGGTCTCTTCAAACAGGATAAAGCCAACTGGAGCTCAAACATCTTGGTTCCCCTTAAACAGATCCGGGATTCCTGAGACCCCTGGGCATGGCTTGTCATTGCAGTTGAAGGTTGCTCACTGCCATCCAGTCATGGGGTTCTTCATTCTGCTCTTCCTGACTGTCTTTTCAGGTAAGATATAGGGAAGGAACATTTCCAGCCTCCAAACTTCCCAAACACCCTGCATTTCCTTGCATTTCCTTCTCCTGTCCTACTAGGAATGCCGGCTCAGTTGCTCGAACCACTCACTGCAGGAGTGGGATAGGGAAATAAAAGGAGGAGACAAAAGATCCTGTTCAAATTCATCCTTGTTCTTAGGTCTGGTAAGAGGGTAGTGAGGGGAGAAAAAAAAATTTGAAAAGAGGGTTGCGAGGAATTTGAAAGCCTCAGCTAAAATGTGGGCTCTGTACTCTCTCAGCGTAAGTTCCCCTTCCCTCCCCCTTCCCTCCCCCAAAGGGTTTGTGCAGATGGATAGGGCCAGAACTTTCTGCTGTCTGCCTGTGCCTGAGCCCAGAGTGAGACCCCAGGGGACTGGCCTGGTGACCTTGCCGGCTGCTGTGCCTCTCCCTGGGTCAGCGCCAGGCCTGTAGACCGAGCATCACCCCATCTTCCTTGTGGGGCTGATCGGAGAACAAAATATGAAGTCATATCCATTCATATGAGGCAGCATCTGCGGGGACTTAGCCCACCTCTGGAAGGCTGACACAGTGGGGCCCCTGCTGCCCCCTCTCTGCGATTTGTCCAGATACTTCCTCAGCCACAGTCAAGGGGGACATGGTGTGCACGACTTCCTCACTACGCAATTTCCTGAGATGGTGGAGCTGCCCCTTCAGGCCTTGTACAGAGGAGACGGAAGGTTCTTAGCTTCTAAGAGCAGAACCTGACTCCCTTTGTTCTCAGCCCTGTGCAGCCAGCAGAAGCGTCCGAACCGTCTCACTTTTTGAGGGCGCCTCAGTGGCTCAGGGGGGCTAGGGGCAGAGGCTCTGCTCGCAGTAAGCCTCGGGCTCTTCAAGCCCCGCCAGGTAGTGGTGAAAGGCCGCCTGTCTTGGCGCGGAGGGGGTTCGTCAGGCCAGGGCACGAGCCTGGGCCGGGCTTGCGGTAGTAGCGGGTGAGGCCTGCTGGGACCCACACCACAGACTGGCTGGCTTGAACGACAGAGACTTCCCTCTTCGCATTTCCCGAGGCTGCAAGTCCAAGATCAAGGAGTGAGTGGGTTTGGTTTCTGCCGAGGCCTCTCTCCTTGGCCTTTTGGCTGTGTCCTCACACGACGGTCCCTCCGCCTGTCGTCTGTATCCTAAGCTCCTTTTTCATACGGACACCAGTCAGGGGGCATTCGGACCCTTTCTAATGACCCCATTATAGCTTGATTACCTCTTTAAAGGCTCGGTCCCCAAATACAGTCACATTCTGAGCTACTGGAGGCTAACACCTCAACAAATGTGGCCCCTTAATAGTCGCTCACCCCAAACAGGCAAAATAAAAAAATCAGATTCTTGTGCTTTCACTGATTTTTCTCCAGGATGGCAGGAGCTGGGACACATTTAAAGAAACAAGGGCACGCGTGTGTGTGTGTGTGTGTGTGTATGTGTGTGTGAGTACACGCGCGCACGTGCCCATGTGTGTGTTCACAGATGCCATGGTTGTGGACGAGAAGGTCAAGGCAAGCTCTGCGTTGGCCACGGCTTCCGCCACCTGCAGCTACAGCGCCCACTGCAAGGACCACCCCAAATACTGGTGCCGGGGCTACTTCCGGGACTACTGCACCGTCATTGCCGTCATGCCCAACAGCACCGACCGCGTGGCCCTGAGGGACACGGGAAGCCAGCTCATCGTCACCGTGTCCTGCCTGACCAAGGAGGACGCGGGCTGGTACTGGTGCGGCGTCCGGCGGGCCTTTGCCAGGGACGACATGGATTCCACAGAGTTGGTTGTGACTGACCACAGAGGAGCCCTCGCTCGTGATTTTTGGTCTGGGAGAGGTAAGGAGCCTGTCAGCGGTCCAGTCAGGGGCGACCCACAGTGGCATGTGTTCGTGGGTGTGGCAAAGGCTCACTGAGGCCCGGGAGCACCAAGTCAGGCTCCCCCTAGGTTCTTTGGGGTAACCTGGTCTCTCCTTCCCTCCAAAGTTGGGTGGTTGCTGATGAACTTGGAATTCGGGGAAGAGGAGGGCGTGCGGGCTCCAGGGTACTCCTGGAACCTTCCTTCCCTCACAGCAGTCTGGCTCATGGGGTTTGGGAGAGGCTTGTGGCAGGGAACAGTTGGGGGGTTTTTGTGTCGCCGGCCAGGAAAGGCTCTGAGGTTGTTGCTACCCGACTCCAGCCTTGTAGGTCTAGAATCTTGAAGATGCATGTCTCGAGAGGTGAGGGAGGCTATAAAAGTGATCCAGGAGGCTCTAAAAAAAGGCCCATGTGCAAGAAAATGAGCACACTCGGAAACTGGGACGAAGATCGTGGCCAAACGGGTCAGGAGTGCAGTTTACACCCAGATGCTGCTGGGCGGGTGTAGGTTAGACGGGAGCCTGCAGGGGGAGGTCTGGCTAAGCCGGTCAACTGCTCCTTTGGGCCAGGGCTGAGTTCTCCAGATGCTCACCGGAAGTCTTCTGTCAAATGCCCCAAACCTCATTTTATGTCAGAAAGCCTCTGTCTCAGGCAAAGGGCTCACGGAAAGCGCTAGCCTTTCTCTTTTTTTCCCTCTGTGGTTTCTCGGTTGTTTCCATTTCTAGAAGGGGTGTCTTTCTATCATAATCCAGAGCACAACGCTGGTAGGAAAACAAACCGAGAACTTAAGGGAAGCTGCAAGAAGCCTCCCGGGGCTGGAAAAAGAGCCTTACTCACACTTGAGCAACTAGTAACTTGATTAGCAGGCGTCTTATTGAACGGGTGACATCCTCACACCTGGCGTGTTTCTACTGTATCGTTTTAGGCTTGGGATGAAAGAGGTCCCACCTGAATGTGCTCCTTGTGTAAGGCCCCCCCCCCAATAGATGCGCCAGAGAAGGCAATGTGGGTGGCCATGGCGGAGCGTCTCCCACTGGGTTTCCGTGGCTGTCAGGAGCACAGTGTGGCAGTGATGTCACCTATTGGCTCGTTCCTTAAGGATTGGACTAGCCCTCCAGTGCCTCTGGTGTCCCCTCCCATAACCTTCAGCCTGGGACTCTCTAACCATGGGCCACTCCTGGTCCCCACAGGGCTTTTGTGCAAGCCTGCCTCCAGGTGCATGGACCCCAGTGACAGCGGGTATGGCTTGGCCAGCAGAGTGTGGGCTGGATTTCAGCCCCGACTTGTTCCCTCCGCCTCCTGCCCTGTGCAGGGCACGCTTATGCGCTGCGCCTGCTGCCTCGGCTTGGCCCAGCCTTTGTTCGGAACACTCATTCTCTGAGGGTTGAGGGAATGACAGCCAGACACGCAGAGACGCAGAAGGCAAGGGCAGGCCTGGGGACAGGCTCACTGGACCCTCAGCAAATCCTTTCTGATGCAGACCTCTCAGGCAACGAGACCAGAAGCTGCAGGGCTTCCAGAGTGGTCCACAAGGCCGATCGTTCCAGGTGAGGGCCAGCCGGCTTTGGGGGGGTGAGGCGGGCAAGGGTGACACTGTGTGGCAATTGATTTGCACCTGCCGCTTTTCAGTGGCATGTTGCTGCTTCTCCGCCTCGACTTCGGATCTTCAATGTGACCATGTGGTTTCTCTCAGAAGAATATAGTTGAGGACTCTTGGATGCATGAAGCAAAAGTGCCCTCTCATTATTTTAATTAAAAAGGAAGATCACAGGGTGCCTGGGTTGCTCCGTCGGTTAAGTGTCTGCCTTTGGCTCAGGTCATGATCCTGGGGTCCTGCTCAGTGTGGAGCTTGCTTCTCCCTCTCCTGCTCCCCCTGCTTGTGCTCTCTCGCTCTCTCTCTGTCAAGTAAATAAATAAAATCTTTTAAAAAATAAAAATCAAATCAAAAGGAAGATCCGGCTTAAGGAGCGAGCAGAGTCTCACACGTGAAGGGTGGGGCATGGCATCCTCAGAAACGGTCCGGTGTATCTTTGGGACTTCTCAGTCTCTGATCTGCTGCTCTCATGTGTGTTTGCTGCCTCTCTCTCTGCACTGCCCTTTTCTGTTGCATTTTGGCCACTTCTAGCTCCTGAGCTTGTGTCTGCTGTGTTCAAGAGACCAGCCACTCTGGGCACTGGACCTTGCTACTCCGAGTTTGTGTTAGTCTCTGAGGAAGGGGCTCGGCCCCGCTTGGTCTGCCCACCTGCCCAGGTCCAATCAGGCTGGGGCTGGGGGACAGGAGCACTCTGAAGGGGCGCGGTGGCCACGAGCTACTGGGACTGGCTGGGGGCGGGGGGTGGGGCGGATCCCAGGAAAGGGAATCCTGAGCAGAGAACCAAATTCGAGTGACATGAAGTCCGTCTGTCTGTGACTCCTTCCAGGGTGTCCATTCTCGTCATCTGCATACTCATCACAGGTTTGGGGATCATCTCCATAATCAGTCATTTGTCCAAAAGAAGGAGAAGTCAAAGGCACAGAAGGTGTAAGTTGCCACTGGGGGGTGGGGATTAAGGAGAATGAAAGGGCCAAGGAGTAGCTTTCAAATGAGTGACGGTGACCCTCGTCTTGTTGCCTGGACCCATGGAGGCCAAAGCAGCCAGCCCATGGGCTGGGGGAGTTTCTGCTTCATGGTGACCAAGGCCCCATGAGAGGTGACAGAGAGGGCATGGTGGCCTTGGTAAGTGGGAGTGTGTGTAGACTAGGGAGGAGGGAGGCCTTGGGACAACCACACCGCAGGTCCCCGTGTGTGGAGGGCCACTTGCCTCCCCAGCACACAAACTTTGGAGGTAAACTTACTCTTAGCTTGAAACTTTTTATTCACCTGGAGGGACTGTCAAAGGACCTCTGGGGCCCCTGGGAGGGCAGACATAGAAAAGTTTCCTTGAGAAGGGACAGGAGTGGAAGAGGACAGGCCCACGGGCCTCACCCCTGGTCTTCAGCCACCGGAGGAAGGCCCTTACGCTTTGTGCTTTCTTCTGCCCTTGGGTGATTACAGGTAAAATCTTCGCTAGAAGCCAGAAAACCAGTCAAGCTTCTTCTATGATCCCCATACATCTGGTAAGGTCTCTCCTTGGCTCTTCCTGGGCCCTGGGCCCCACAGTTACCTGATCTTTAGGGATCCCCCTTTCTACATAGAGACTAGGAAGTTTGTTCAGCAGGGTCTATGTGGATCTGCCCACCTCTCCTTTTTCTCTCTCTCTCTTTTTAATTTTTGTTCAGCTTTCCTTTGGGGCAGCATCAGAGAAACCAAAATCCTCAAGACCACCATGTGGTGGTTCTGCTAACCTCTCAAGAGGACACGAGGTAGAAGGAGCACCACATACAAGCGCCTGTTTGGCCACTAGGGCTTTTTATTTTTTTTCTTTTTATGCTCAGTAGCCGCAGAAGTCCATTGGGCAACAGGGACACTGTAGACATAGTTAAGAGCAGACTCCCACTGCCTCTGGGTCTGGAAGTGCAGAGGAACAACATTTCAGAGAATGAGAGAAAACACACACACACATACACACACACCCCTGGCTGCACCTGCTACTGAAACACAGGGTAGAGCCGGAAGAATCTGGAATTCAAAGCTAGGGCTGCCAGGCGTCATACTCTCCCTGTGATAATTTGGCCTTATGGCAGAGCAGAAGCCCTAAGAAATCAAAGCCGCGGATCCCTTTTGTCCTCTATGAGCTTCGGGGACCAGTGGAGGTGGGGAATGTGGACAAAACAACATCTTTCTCAGTTGTGCCCAAGACCCCTCCCTTTGGGACCCAATTGTACTGTAGGTGTTGGCAAAAAACCATTGTCACTTCTTTAAGGCACGATCTTGGGTAACTTCTCACTCCTCTGGGCCTGTTTTCTTCTTTATAGATTGAGGACCCCAATGTCATACTCCCCAGGAGTTTTTATTCATACATTCACTCTTCTTTCAATGCGCAAGGACCGTGCTAGATGCTGGAGATACAAAGGCGAGCAAAAGAAATGGCATCTGTCCTCACAGCACGTATAATGTAGAGTGGGAGGGAGACAAACTATCACACAGATGAAAAATTGTCAGCTAGCATAAGTGCTCTCTAGGGAAGGCACAAGGTGTCGTGGAAGTTGAGGCAAGGGAATCCAACCCCATTCCTTTTGAGCAAGGAGTTGTGCGACCCGGGTTAGCCCTGGCCTGCTTCCTCACGCTCAGGCAATTGAAACGTGGCAGCTGGAGTCAAAGACCCTTCTGGCTCTGACGTTCCTGGAGTCTGCAGGGGTCCAGTGGCATTAAATCACCGAAGCGTGCTGACAGGTGAATGCCAGCCCCATGTGCCAAGCTTCCCTACTGACCGACCAATGAGCTTTCAAGTAATGACAGCTGATTTCCGCCCAGAAAACAAACTGTGGTCTTTAGTCCCCATAAAGAGACCAGGAGAGAGTTTGCCACTTCTACTGCAGAAACGCGCGGCGGAGGTGGGCAACGGATCTCAACTCGATTTCCTGTTTCTGTTTCCTGCAAAGCAGACAAGTCACTGAAGCCCTCCGCGTGTGTCCTGACTCCACAGAAAATGGCTCAGCCTGAACAGATGTGACTGAAGACTTCTTTTATTTAGTTTATAAATTAAGTGATGTTTTAATAGAGTCGTCAGGAAAACCAGCCCGCACATCGTGGGGACCGATGGTGATCTCGCAGGTGTTCTGCGGGACCCTCTGACTTGCCAGCGACCACTTGCCGCTGGCTGAGAACAGCCGTCGTGAGTGAGGAAGAGGGGCAGAATCTGGCTCAGGGGGCCAGGAGATCCCTTGTGTGTTCTCGGTTCGCCAATAAATTCCCGATTGGTGTGGAATGGACTCTCAGGTACCACTAACTTCTCCTGGGATACCCCTGGAAATGTGTTTTCAGAAAAGTTTCAAGTACAATGTCACAGTATTTATTTCTGCATTGGTATTACCGGCTGTCCTACCAAAGGAAGGGATATAGGCCACGCCAGCAGGGCTCAGGTATTCTTGGTGAAAAGATTGTCCTCTATGGGGCACTGTCCCCAGACTGAATGGATGCCGCCCTGGATCAGTGAGAAACCAAGGTGTGGTGAGTGAACTATTCAGTTAAGTCAGGAAGCACAAATCAGGACGGAGGGAGGCATCAGCAGCTGTGGGTGCAAGGGAGGCTGTACTATCCGAAAATGCCAGAACTCCCACCTGCGTGTCTGCACCTTCTCTCCCCATGTGAATTCTTCCCTGCTATTTCAGAGACTTCCCAGGGGCTCCCCCTCACTGCCTCTGCTGCCCTCACAAAAACCCTGCTCTTCTGGGGTCTTGTAACAAGGGTGCTGGCTAGTCCCAGCACTCAGGATGCTTGGTGGCCCTGGGGTCAGTGCAGGGCCGGGGCAGGGAGATTGGCTCTTTTTTTTTTTTTTTTAAGATTTTATTTATTTATTTGACAGAGAGAGACACAGCCAGCGAGAGAGGGGACACAAGCAGGGGCAGAGGGAGAGGAAGAAGCAGGCTCCCAGCGGAGCAGGGAGCCCGATGCGGGGCTCGATACCAGGACCCTGGGATCACGCCCTGAGCCGAAGGCAGACACTTAACGACTGAGCCACCCAGGCGCCCTGAGGTTGGCTCCTGACACGATTCCGCACTTGCTCTGCACGTTTTGGTCTAAGCTCTCACGGCGTCTTTCACGAGCACGGTCCCTTCAGTTTCCACCCTAACCCCTCCATCGGTGGGGAACCTGAAGCTACTGAGCAGCCTGATGGGAAGAGGTGGGGGTGAGGAGACCATCCCATTCCTACCATCTCCCTGTTTCCTGCGGCCAGTCCCCCTCCCTCCTGGAGTCTCCGATTCAAGAACATCAAAAGTGCTGCATTTTTTTTTCTCCGCCACTAAACAACTGAAGTCCCTCCTCTATGGCCACGTATTGAAGCACAAGCCCACCGGTTCTGCAAATAGCAATCCGGTCTGGGCTCCGTGAGGCCACGCTCCTGCCCAAGGCAAGAGAGCCGGCGTCAGTCTTCCACGACACATGAAGACACCTATAGTAGTTGTGCCAGATTTATACTTATGTACCTGGAGAATCATTTCCCCTGAGAATCCTACAGGTTTGTTCTGATTCCACGAACCAGCGTTCTAGAGCCTTTTCTTCTTCCCTTCCCTGGCAAAGACCTTTTAAATCTCTGGTCAACTATTTAACTGCTCATTTCATCCTCCAGCAAGACTAGGTGCACACCGGTTTTCATGGTAGGGAGTCAAAATCCAAAACTTTGTAAGCATAGGGCCCTGCTGTTAAAAACAGGAAGCTTCAAGAAAACAGAGGGAAGATCAATTAAGCTGATATTTCATGTCTAAGGGGGCGGTCCTAGGACAATGCTTAGTCCTCTTGGAACCGTTGAACAAATACTGGCTCTCAACTGGAAAGCTGACGTGCCTTCTAGCCTGGAGGTCGGTCCTATCATCCGCTGTCAGCCCAGAGTCTGGGAACAGGTGACAGCTAGAGAGGCCCCCCTGAGACGCTTCCCCGGGCCATCGACAGAAGAGCCCCCGCTACCCTCCTGGGGGCGGCCACTCTGCTGTGCTGGGGCCTCTTCACAAGTCCCCAAACTGTCTTTCTCCTTGGCCTGTTCGCTCCCCCACTGGGCCCACCCTTCCGCCGTTTTCTCAACATCCAGCTGTCACAAGCTCTCTGGGTCAGGTCACCTGACTTTCCCTTGCAAGTTTCTCTGCCACTCGGCCTGCTCTGGGTGGGGCAGCTTGGTGTGGAGGCCCGATGCAAGGGATGGGAAGTCAGGGGACTGGATGGAAGTGTGGCTCTGCCGCTTCCTCGCTGGGAGGCATTGGCTGCATTATTTGATCTCTCGGGACCTGAACTTCCCTACCTCCGTTCTTAAACATCCTACCTGATGTACTGTCTAAGAGCGATTTGTGGTGGCCGCTTTCCCCCCACTCCCACTTCCTTCGCGATAGACTGAGCTCCATTAAGGTGACACTGCTCGGGGAAGCCCCATCAGAGCAGGAGTGACCCGTCCGATGGGAGTCCACGGGTCAGGCTCCGGGTGAACCCGCTCTGCCCTTCCTCTTCCTTTTTCAACCTTCTGCGTGCAGAAGTTTGGAAGTGCACATGGTCTTCTGCAACTCCCGGATGCAGCCGAGCCACGGGTTCGGATGTGGGGGGGGGGAGGGATGGCCCGCAGCCGCACACACGCCACGCAGCCACACACGCCACGCTCTCCAGGGCTCACTGTGCAGCAAAGGCGGTCCTTTGTTCGCTCTCTGCTGAGGCCTCTTACTTCTCAGCTGGCTCAGAATTCAGGTGGGGATGGGAGCACCAGCTATCGGGTGCCCTGAAGATCCTCAACGAGGAAAGTGAAGAACTTCAAAAGGTACAAAAATGCTCTTAAGGGAAAAGACCTCCTCCCATCCCTGCCCCTCAGTCCCTCAGTTATCAAGCTCCCTGCCCAGGGGCAATCACTGAGCCCAGTTAACGGTGCTTTCTTTCAGAGACAGAATATGTACAAATACAGGTGCGCACACGTGCAGGCAGACACACGCACACTCTCTCTCTCTCTCTCCTGGACGTGAACAGAGCAGTCAGAATTCTGTTCCGCAGTCCGCACCTTACGTTTAACGTAACTTGGAGGTCTTTGTTTCCTGGAACATAGCGCAGCTTCCCTCTGTCTAATGGCTACGTTGCACTCCATTAGCCAGTCCCCTCTCGAGAGGCATTGAGACTTTTCTTGATCTTTCCCTGTTTCAGAGTTGAGCATCGTGGAAAAACGGGCAAACTCTGGAGCCGGCCTACCTGGGTGTGAGCCCAGCGCCGCGACTTCCTAGCAGCGTGAACTCGGGCGCGTCACTCAGCCCCTCTGTGTCTCCCTTTCTCTTCTAAAATGGGAATAAAAACTGTAACCTTGTGTTTCGTGAGGCTCCCACGAACACATGCCCAGCACTTGGAATATGCTTGGAGTATAACGAGCCTCGCTAAGCTTTATGCAGTTTGGCGAACGCGACAATTTAAACCGTGCGCAGGTGACTTTCCCCAGGATGCATTCACAGTGATAGGATTTAAAACCTGGTCAGTTTTTGCCAAACGGCCTGTCATAGCTATTGTAGGTGCGTCTTGGTTCCCTGCAGTCCTGCGCGAGCGGTTTGTTAGCAAACTTTTTGAACGTTGTTCATCTCGTTGATGGAAAACATCTAATTGTAGTTTTAATCATGATTTCTCTTATTACGAGTAAACTTGAGTATCTCCTTATATGTTTAAAAGCCATTTATATTTCCTTTTCTGTGACTAACCTAGACTCATCCTTTGTGCTTTTTTTTTTTTCCTACTGAGTTGCTGATTTTTTCTCTACTGACTTACAGGAGCTCTGAGTATATTAAGAAAATTAGCCCTTTGGCTATGAGAGGCTTTGCAAATATTTTCCAGGCTTGGCATTTTGAATGGTATTTTGGACGTCCAGTTAATCAACGTTTTCTAGTTTATTGGCTTTGGGTCATACATTCAAGGCAGGGACCACTCTATTTTTAAAGTTCTCCCATATACTCTCCTAATACTACTACTTTTTTTACAGTTAAATTTTTGACGCATCTAGAATTTATTTTGATGTAGGGAGGGAGATGTGGATCTGATCTTATTTTCATCCATCCGCACGATTGCCTACCTGTCGGAATACCTTTTATGGATAAACCAGTTGCCCCCAAATGACTGGATATGCCGTCTTCATCAGACTCCCAATTTCCCCATGTACATCTGTTTCTAGGCTTCTTATTCTATCCCATTTGCTTACTCACGAACCATGAACACATTTTAATGAGTCATGCTTGATAAAAAAATACTTCTAGTTAGTGGTTAGGGCTAGCCTTCCTATATTCTTTTATCTGCTTCTTTTTATAAATTTTCCTGCATTTGCTTTCTAGTTTATTGCCTACACGGGGACTTTAGAGTAACCTTACTGAGTGAAAGATAATCTTATGGGGGGGGCGCCCCTGGGTGGCTCAGTCCGTTAAGTGTCTGCCTTTGGCTCAGGTCATGACCTTGGGGTCCTGGGATGGTCAGGTTCCTGGCTCAGCGGGGAGTCTGCTTCTCCCTCCGCCCTCCCCCCTGCTCGTACTTTCTCTATCTCTCTCTCAAATAAAAAAACATATATATATATAAAAAGAAAATCTTATTGGTATTTTTCCTGGGACTGTCTGTGGGATCATCCATTAGGATGTGCGGGGGGGGGGGTTAACATTTAAATTTTTAGCTCCCACATAACATCGCTTTACGTATCTTTTATGCTATAGCAAGGAGGTGGACATCCACATTTGAATTGTGCTTTATACAAGAGGGACTTTATATTTGTGTAAAACTCTTGGGATGTACAAGGTACCTCAGGAGATGACATCTCACTTGCTGTCACATGAAGAGGTGAATGTTCCGTTTTCACGAGGAAGCAGTTACACTTACCAAAAGGATGCAGCTAGTTGGTGCCGAGCT
Source organism: Ursus americanus (assembly GCF_024610735.1). Lineage (NCBI taxonomy): Eukaryota > Metazoa > Chordata > Mammalia > Carnivora > Ursidae > Ursus > Ursus americanus. The sequence continues at coordinate 59,486,680 of NC_142138.1, read as the reverse complement.
TGAGACCTGGGCCCCGATCGGTCCTGAGCTTGCTCCAGAGTCCCGTCACCTCTGTTAGGCTTCCGGCTATGGAGGGCTTCGGGATCTCTGGACGTGACAGGACCAGACAAACAAATGATGCGGGAGGAGCCAGCGTTGCAGAGGGATTGCTTTTATTTGTAAGTCTTGCTGACTTGCCCATTTAGCTGACTTCTCCCACGCTGGTCAGTGGTGCTGAGTGAACACTCTTCGTGTGCTGAGCTCTGCACCACACACTTTGGAAGGGGACCCGGGAGGCCGTCTCGGCCCTCAAAGGGCTAACAGGCTGTCCATCCAAGCAGGAGGGCTGGCAGTCTCTTCTCAGGCCAAGGGAAGGACTCCCCCTTGGTCTTCAAAACTGCTGGCTAACATTCCCAGACCCCACCCAAACAGCCCCAACTGTTGTTTGGCCATGTTGTGGTCCAGAAATTGTCCTAAGGGAAAGTGAGACATAAGATGGAGCTGAGAATAAGAGGGACTGGTGTCAAGCTTCATTGGAAAGGTGGAGGGAGTCTGTCACTTTGACGGGAGCATAGACAACCGAGTCCAAGGGTGTAGAATGTTTCTTGGTCAGGTGATCGGTCTTTTCTTCTGAGATTTTGAAAGCTACGCTAGCATAGGTGAGTGCTTCCTCCGGGGACGAAAGCTGCAGAGGACGAAGGAGGAGGAACGAATGAGTTCAATTTGGAGGAAGGCGTCTCTTTAGAAGCCACTTGGAGGCTGTGGTCACAGAGGACCAAAGAGATCACAAGGTCCCTGTGCCCAGTGTCCCAGAAACAGTGTGGTCGTCTTACCTTGGCTGGAGGCTCACAGCCGGAGTGAGGGTCTGTGGGAGGATCCAGGGCCCAGGGACTGGAGTGACCTACCACACGTGCCAGGAAAGAGAGGGACGAGTCTCACCAGTGGGGCCTGGAGGAAGGGGAAGCCTCTCTCTGCAGGCTGGGGTGCAGGGGTGGGTGTTGGAGGTGGCAAAGTGGAGGGGCAGGGAGGGCAGGGGGAGAAGCGATGGGATTCAGGCCCTCAGTCTGCAGACGGAGAGCTACCTGGGTTTTAGGCCCCCTGAGAGCTAATGCTGTTCTCAGTGTCAGAGCCAGAAGAGCCGTCCCATCTCTCTCGAGCCCACTTACATTTCCTGTAGCACTTTATGACGAAGAAGATAAGGGCCAGCAGCAGCAGCGTCAGCAGGACCCCCGCGAAAAAGGCTAAGACCAAATGCTGAATGCTGTTTTGGCAAAGAAAGGGAGCAGATGACCTGCTGGGCTTTCTACAGGCCTCTGCTAAAGGTCAGAGGGTCACCGTTCCCGCCTGTGGGTAAATCCCTGAAATAGCTTTTTCATGCTGGTTAGGTGACTTTTACTGTTAACCCCCTGCATTTCAACTTCCTGCTTTGGGGTGCCAGAATTATCTGAGGCCTCAGTGCAAACTGTGGGCTCTTGTCCCCCTCAAAAATCTTCATAAGCCCGTACACACAAAGTTTCTCCATGAGCTGAGGGGATTCATGGATCTCTTGAGGGCTCTCCCCTCCCTGGGGCACTCCGGGTTAGGAACCACACTCTAAATACAAAAAACCGATTCAGTTTTCCAACTGTTTCTGGTCCCTTTTCCCCAGAGCTCCCTCCCAAGTCCCGTGAGGCGAGGCTGTCAGCACAGAATCCAATGCCATGTGGTACGCGAGGAAATGGGTGGGAGAATACTCGCTTACTTGACGTGCTCCAGGAAGCCGAGTGTAGAAGCAGTTGTCGGGGCTGCTGTGTTGACACACTGTTTGTCTGTGAGAGAACACAAAGGGGCTTAGTGTACCTGCCATGTCTCATAAATCTTTCCAGCTTAAATGTCCCCAGGTGCCCCTCCCTACCCAAGCAACCAGGAGAGGTAAATGATGGAGGGCCCCACTCTGCGAAAGGAGAGAACGGTGTTTCGTATCCTGGATCCTTTAACGTGAAAACTAGAGTTGAAACTTAAAAAACAATCAGCTACACACATGAAAGAGGAGCCTCGTGTTTCTGCAGCCCCATGTGCCCCTTTGACAAACACATCTCCTGTCGCTCCCTCCAAGATTTAATGGACCCCAGGGAGATGTGCTTCCTCGGACATAAGCAATGCTAAGGCCAGGGAGTAGAGAACCAAAAGCGAAACCCAGAACTAGCATTTCCCAAAGGTTTAGGGAACTTGACCTTGGAAACTGCTGCCTTTTCTAGTTTGTTCCTTTGTGTGCAAGGCAGCTTTTTACAGTGACTAGTTAAAGGCAGCCACAGTGAGTTCTCCCCACGCCGGCGCTATAAATAGGGGGCCAGTAAGGGAAGTGACCTGCCTTGTCCTCAGCTACGCAGCTGGTCTCGTACTGAGCACACACATACGCTTTACTCAACTTGGGAGGGTAGATTGTTCTCCCTGGTTCCCCTTGTCCCTCTTCCTGGCATTGGGTAAAATTTGATTCTTCCAGCTTCCGAAATGTTGTCCCATTACAGCTCGTTAGTACAGTTACTGGTTAATCCAATCCATGTTGGACTTACCATTGCTGGGTTCAGGTTTGGAACTCCCTGTTCCCATGCTGTCTTCCCGAGAGTAAAAAATGTTCCTCTTCGAAAGCCTAGAAAGGAAAGGTAGCAGAGGGGTGAACTCTGAGACTGATTTTAATACCAAAGCATACTGATGAGAGACAGGCTAGTCACGGTGGGTATTCTAGCAAGGACAGTGGTCACGGACTTTATGTGGTGTGGTCACCACACCTCAGCAACCAGTCCTCAGCTTTGCAGGTCCAGAAATTTGATCTTAGCAGGGCACCAAGAATTGACTGATTGGTCTAGAACTGACTCACACTAACTCACTCACAGGAGACTGATATATAAACTGAAATGACATAAGGAACATGTTGGTGTCACCAGTGCATTCTATCGGAACACATGAGAAAGCCAGTTAAAAACACAGTTTTGCTTGGCAAACATTGAATTGAACTAAGTATGGGAGAAGATGAATGGATGATTTAAATATTGAATATCATAGAGGTCTAATGCATTTGCCTCACTCCTCCCTGGCAGTGCTGGGTAATCTCTGACCCACTTTCTTGTGAAGATCCTTCCTTTAGGCTATATCAGAACTTTTATTCTGTTCACATATTGTCTTTTCAAGTATGTCAGTGTCCTTATCTAGGCTATGGTTCTACTTCTTATGTTAAGTTTTCTGTATTTTCCCTTTTATTTATTTGTACTAAAAAGTATAAAGTACCTAAAAGTAGCAGAGTAAAATCACCCAAAATCCTATTACCGATTATTAATATTTTAGTGTATTTTTTTTTAGTTATACTTCCGTGCATTTCCTAAAAATTGGTTGAGACTTCATATCTCTTTTGTTGTTTTTACTGTTATTTTTAAATCATAAACATCCCTCCCATGCCACTCAAAACTTTCTATAAGCATTTTTAGTGGCCATAGGTCTTTCTGTTATAGCTATGTACCATAGCTTGCTTAACCAGTTTCTTTGTTGATAAAAATGGTTTCCACTTTTATTTAAATAAAAGAATAAAACCATTTTAGGAAACGACAGTTTTACTTCATATTTAGTCATGCCCATGATAAGAATTTTTGGCTTTGCCAAAATACCTGCTGTATTTTAAGGTAATTTATTTAGACAATAAATGTCATCTATTATTTGTGTTTATTTATTCAGTTTTCAAAAGTGAATCAATTTCCGAGTCCTTGGACACAGGGAGGGTCGGGAGAAGGATACCTCATCGCCATGTGCCACTTACAACAGCAACAATAATAAGTGCCTTAGACTTGACCAAATAACATGCTCTAGGCTAAAGTGCCGACAGGGAAATCTGGCGAGAATTCTGAGAACCGAGACTAGGAAGCCCACCATCCGCAGCAGAATCATCAGTGGTAACAATTTCTCTAGCATTTTTGCTCTTTTTCTAATTTAAAAGTCAACAGTGCTCTTTGTAGAGCACCATAAAATATTTATAGAGAATTTTTTAAATATTGAAATATGTGCTTGCCCTAAAAAGAGCATGATCTTATCCTATGAATTTATATTAGACTTGGCCACTGGGGACGTGGGAGATGAGAGGACCATAGGTTTCTGTAAAATCTTAACCTTCACATAAGTGGCTCTGAATTTACAACCACCCCAAAGAAATGCTACCATACTCACCTTTAAAAATTTGGGGGCCACCACACTCTGAAAGACAAAACCGTTGCACAGGGCAGCAGGGAAATAAATTCTTACAGATCCAGGCCAAGAAAAGCAGGAAACACATTTCCATTTGAAAACAACACCGCGAACGTTTGACAGAGCATAAATTAAAATAGAAACAGCACTCTGTATACTTTTTCACGTTTTGTCCAGTCCTGGGAGATTCTTACCGATTGCCATAAAATCCACCAGCTACGTGCAGCCGCTCAAATACAACCCTTCCCCCACCAACTAAAGTTAAACAGAAAGAAAATGGTAGAAACCACTAAAAATTAGATGGCATTTTCTTTTGGTGAATGATTATTTCATCTAGATTAAAAGCATGGGGTAAATGCATTTACCTTCTGAGAAAAAGTCCGGTCATAAGATGCCAGTTGTCTAAGACTGAACTTTTCACTTGCTTCCGTGACTACTCCTACTTTTCAGAGATGACGAAATAAGGGTTTACTGCTACTACCCCGTCAAGCTGCGTGTTGCAAAGATCTCGTCTAAACTTGAGGTCAGACTTCCTCTTTGAGGCCAACATTATATATATATATTTTAAAATTATTTTTATAATGCCATATATTTTTTAATCCCATGAACAGCTTCTCTTGTATCTTTTGACACATGAACACTAGAACACAGGGAGCTAAGACAAGTTTATTTCTAATTAAGCATGTATTAAGTATTTAACCACCATGCGAGATAAGGTGGAGTTCCCAGCAATATGGCATTATCATTACCATCAAGCATCTTCAAATCTCTCTTGTTCTAACCAGAAAGATGAGGTTGATAGGAGGGACAAAGAGCAGAGTCAAGTATGAGCTGCTAGCTGGGCAGACACGAAGTGTGTTGGGAGTTATGGAGATCCCTGGGGGTGCCTGAATGGCTCAGTCAGTTAAGCCTCTGATTCTCAGGTCATGGTCTCAGCGTCATGAGATTGAACCCATGTGGGGCTCTGCGCTCAGCGAGGAGTCTGCTGGGGATTCTCTCTTCCTCTCCCTCTGACCCTCCTCCCTGCTCATGCTCAGGCTCTCTCTCTCTCAAAATAAATAAATAAAATCTTCAAAAAAAAAAAGAGTTATGGAAATCCCTTCAGAGGGAAGGCGAGTCATTTCTGTATAAACATTTATCCATAAAATAATGTTAATAAAGTACTCTGCATCTTGGGGCTCCTGGGTGGCACAGCAGTTAGGCGTCTGCCTTCGGCTCAGGGCATGATCCCGGCGTTATGGGATCGAGCCCCACATCAGGCTCCTCCGCTATGAGCCTGCTTCTTCCTCTCCCACTCCCCCTGCTTGTGTTCCCCTTCTCGCTGGCTGTCTCTATCTCTGTCAAACAAATAAATAAAATCTTAAAAAAAAAATAAAGTACTCTGCATCTTAAAAGAAGTAGTAAAAAGTAAAGGGAGATTGAGTTTAGAAAACTAAACATATGGATTTAGAAATAAACCGAAATAGAATTTGTGAAAGATTCACTATTATGTATTCACAGATATTTAAGAAATTTGGAGCACAGTGATTTCTAAGAACACCATAGAGATCCTGGTCACTCTATTGTGTTTTGTGTTTGCCCCTATAAGAAAACAGTACCGTTGAGAGTGAAATCTGGTATTTAAGGATTCAAGAGGCGTGATAAAAGAAAATAATCCCTGAAATTATTCTTTTTACAAAAGAATGTCCTCAATTTATGGATTTTATGGAAAATAAAGCAAGAAATCTTATGCTTATGAGGCCGAAGTTATCAAAGGAACAGATTGGATAATCCTCATCAGATTATCCTCTCCATAACTTGAAGAAACTATTGAAAGAGAGAAAAAACACCTTTAATTTGGAATCACTATCTCTGGATCTGTTAATCAAGAAATGCACACTTTTTTTTTTTAGGTGTAGTATTTGAAAACAAGAAACATTCTATAATTTGAAAAAAGATTTAAAATATTAATACATATACTTGCTAAGTAAACTGTGAACTAGCTGCTGTGAATATTTCAGAGAACAAGGCAGAACATTTTCTCATGGGGCCTATTGTCTAATTGAGAAGAGAAATCCTAAACAAGAAAACAACAGACATTACAGATTGTGTTAAGGGCCATAAAGGACAGAAGCAGAGTGCCATGCTAGACTAGATTAAATGATGGGAGAAGGTCCTTAGATGAAATGGATGACTGGGGATGGTCTGTCCAAGGAGCAGACACTGAGAACCAGAGTTTGGGAAAGAGCTGGTCAGGCAGAGAGCCCCAGAAAGACAATTTCAGGCAGAGGGCAGAGGAACTCACAGGCAAGAGAAAAGGAAGAGCTGGCAGAGCTGGCAGAGCTGGTGAAATTCGGCAAAGCTGCATGCAGGTGGACCCGAAGCAGGGGTCTGGGGCATGGATGAAGTTTGGCTGGAGGGAGCAGAAAGAAACCAGGTAGGGAGTATCCCAGGCCTGGGACTAGTTGCTGGGATTCAGGGGATGTATTTCCTGGACATCAGCGTGGTTCAAGAGTGGAGCAATTTTTTAAATGTAATTTTTAAATTTAAATTCAATTAATTAACATACAGTGTATTATTAGTTTCAGAGGTAGAGTTTAGTGATTCATCAGTCTTATATAATACCCAGTGCTCATTATATCTCGGGCCCTCCCCATTGTCCATCACCCAGTTACCCCATTCCTCCACCCTCCTCCCTTCTAGCAACCCTCGGTTTGTTTCCCATGATTAAGAGTCTCTTATGGGTGGTTGTCCTCTCTGATTTTGTCTTGTTTAATTTTTCCCTCCCTTCCCCTATGATCCTCTGCCTTGTTTCTTAAATTCCATATATCAGTGAGATCATATGATAATTGTCTTTCTCTGATTGACTTATTTTACTTAGCATAATACCCTCTAGTTCCATCCACGTCATTGCAAATGGCAAGACTTCATTTTTTTTGATGGCTGAGTAGTATTCCATTGTATATATATATCCACCACATCTTCTTTATCCAATCATCTGCTGATGGACATTTGGGCTCTTTCCATAGTTTGGCTATTGTGGACATTGCTGCTATAAACACTGGGATGCAGGTGCCCCTTCGGATCATTACATTTGTATCTTTGGGGTAAATCCCTAGTAGAGAAATTACTGGGTCATAGGGTAACTCTATTTTCAACTTTTTGAGGAACCTCCATACTGTTTTCCAGAGTGGCTGCACCAGACTGCATTCCTAACAACAGTGTAAGAGGGTTCCCCTTTCTTCAGATCCTTGACAACAACTGTCGTTTCCTGACTTGTTAATTTTAGCCATTCTGACTGGTGTGAGCTGGTATCTCATTGTGGTTTTGATTTGTATTTCCCTGCTGCCAAGTGATGTTGAGCATTTTTTCATGTGTCTGTTGGCCTTTTGGATGTCTTCTTTGCAGAAATGTCTGTTCATGTCTTCTGCCCACTTATTGATTGGATTATGGGTTCTTTGGGTGTTGAGTCTGATAAGTTCTTTATAGATTTTGGATACTTGCCCTTTATCTGATAAGACATTTGCAAATATCTTCTCCCATTCTGTCTGTTGTCTTTTGGTTTTGTCAACTATTTCCTTTGCTGTGCAGAAGTTTTTATCATGATGATGTCCCAATGGTTCATTTTTGCCTTTGTTTCCCTTGCCTTTGGAGACGTGTCTAGCACGAAGTTGCTGCAGCCAAGGTCACAGAGGTTGCTGCCTGTGTTCTCCTCTAGGATTTTGAAAGATTCCTGTCTCACATTTAAGTCTTTCATCCATTTTGAGTCTATTTTTGTGTATGGTTTAAGGAAATGGTCCAGTTTCAGTCTTCTGCATGTGGCTGTCCCAATTTTCCCAACAGCGTTTGTTGAAGAGATTGTCTTTTTTCCATCAGATATTCTTTCCTGCTTTGTTGAAGATTAGTTGACCATAGAGTTGTGGGTCCATTTCTGGGTTCTCTATCCTGCTCCATTGATCTATGTGTCTGTTTTTGTGCCAGTGCCATACTGTCTTGATGATTACAGCTTTGTAATGGAGCTTGAAGTCTGGAACTGCGATGCCACCAGTTTTGGTTCTCTTTTACAACATTCCTTTGGCTATTCAGGGTCTTTTCTGGTTCCATACAAATTTTAGGATTATTTGTTCCAGTCCTGTGAAAATAGTTGATGGTATTTTGATAGGGATTGCATTGAATGTGTAGATTGCTCTAGGTAGCAAAGACATTTTAATAATATTTATTCTTCTAATCTATGAGCAATGAATATTTTTCCATTTTTTTGTGTCTTCTTCAATTTCTTTCATGACTGTTCTATAGTTTTCTGAGTACAGAAACTTTGCCTCGTTGGTTAGGTTTATTCCTAGGTATCTTATGGTTTTGGGTGCAACTGTGAATGGGATTGGCTCCTGAATTTATCTTTCTTCTGTCTCATTGTTTGTATGTATAAATGCAACTGATTTCTGTGCATTGATTTTATATCCTGCCACTTTGCTGAATTCCTGTATGGGTTCTTGCAATTTTGGGGTGGAGTCTTTGGGTTTTCCACATAGAATATCATGTCATCTGTGTAGAGTGAGACTTTGACTTTTTCTTTGCTTATTCCGATGCCTTTTATTTCTTTTTGTTGTCTGACTGCTGAGGCTAGGACTTCTAGTACTATGTTAACAGTGGTAGAGTGGACATCCTTGTGGGAAAAGCTCTATTTTTCCCCATTGAGAATGTTATTCACTGTGGGCTTTTCGTAGATAGCTTTTATGATATTGAGGTATGTTCCCTCTATCCCTACACTGTGAAGAGTTTTAATTAAGAAAGGATGCTATAGTTTGTCAAATGCTTTTTCTGTATCAATTGAGAGAATCATATGGTTCTTGTCCTTTCATTAATGTGATGTATCATGTTGTCCTTTCTTTTATTAATGTGATCAATCACATTGATTTGTGAATGTTGAACCACCCTTGCAGCCCAGGAATAAACCCTACTTGGTCATGGTGAATAATCCTTTTAATGTACTGTTGTATCCTATTGGCTAGTATCTTGGTGAGAATTTGGGCATCCATGTTCATATAGAATATTGGTCTGTAATTCTCCTTTTTGGTGGGGTCTTGTCTGGTTTGGGAATCAAGGTAATGCTGGCCTCATAGAATGAGTTTGGAAGTTTTCCGTCCATTTCTATTTTTTCAAACAGCTTCAGAAGAATAGGCATTAATTCTTCTTTAAATGTTTGGTAGAATTCCCCTGGGAGGCCATCTGGCCCTGGACTCTTTGTTTGTTGGGAGATATTTTTTTTTTATTACTTCTTCAATTTCCTTGCTGGTTATGGGTCTGTTCAGGTTTTCTATTTCTTCTTGTTTCAGTTTTGGTAGTTTACATCTCTAGGAATGCATCCATTTTTTCCAGATTGCCTAATTTGTTGGCATATAGTTGCTCATAGTATGTTCTTATAATTGTATTTCTTTGGTGTTGGTTGGATCTCTCCTCTTTCATTCATGATTTTATTTATTTGGGTTCTTTGTCTTTCCTTTTGATAAGTCGTCAGTGGTTTATCGATCTTATTAATTCTTTCAAAGAACCAGCTCGTGGTTTCATCAATGTGTTCTATTGTTCTTTGGTTTCTATTTCATTGATTTCTGCTCTAAACCTTATTAATTCTCTTCTCCTGCTTGGTTTAGGCTTTATTTGCTGTTCTTTCTCCAGCTCCAGACCTTTCTTGTTTCTTGAGAAAGGCTCATATTGCTATATACTTCCCTCTTAGAACTGCCTTTGCTGCATCATTGAACAGTTAGTTGTGTTTTCAATTTCACTTGTTTCCATGAATTTTTAAAATTCTTCTTTAATTTCCTGGGTGACCCATTCATTCTTTAGTAGGATGCTCTTTAATCTCCAGGTATTTGAGTTCTTTCCAAATTTCCTCTTGTGATTGAGCTCAAGTTTCAAAGCATTGTAGTCTGAAAATATGCAGGGAATAATGCCAATCTTTTGGAATTGGTCGAGAGCTGATTTATGACCCAGTATGTGATCATATTCTGGAGAATGAATGTTCCATGTGCACTCGAAAAGAATGTGTATCCTGTTGCTTTAGGATGGAATGCTCTGAATATATCTGTGAAGTCCATCTGGTCCAGCATGTCATTCAAAGCCCTTGTTTCCTTGTTGATCTTTTGCTTAGGGGATTGGTCCACTGCTGTGAGTGGGGTGTTAAAGTCCCCTACTATTATTGTATTATTATCAATGTATTTTCTTAATTTTGTTATTAATTGGTTTATATGATTGGCTGCTCCCATGTTAGGGGCATATTTACAATTGTTAGATCTCCTCATTGGATAGACCCTTTAATTATGATATAGTGTCCTTCCTCATCTTTTATTACAATCTCTGGTTTAAAATCTAATTTGTCTGATAGAAGGATTGCTACCCCAGCTTTCTTTTGATGTCCATTAGGAAGATAAATGGTTTTCCACTCCCTCACTTTCAATCTGGAGACGTCTTTGGGTCTAAAACGAGTTTCTTGCAGACAATATATCGATGGGTCTTGCTTTTTTATCCAATCTAATACCCTGTGTCTTTTGATTGGGGCATTTACCCATTTACATTCAGAGTAACTGTTGAAAGATATGAATTTAGTGCCATTGTATTACCTGTACAGTTACTGTTTCTGTGTATTGTCTCTGTTCCTTTCTGATCTATGTTACTTTTGGGCTCTCTTCACTTTGATTCCCTTTAATGTCTCTTGCAGGGCTGGTTTAGTGATCACAAGTTCTTTTAGTTTCTGTTTTTCCTGGAAGCTTTTCATCTCCCCTTCTATTTTGAATGACAGTCTTCCTGGATATAGTAATCTTGGCTGCAAATTTTTCTCATTTAGCACCCTGAATATATCACGCCCATCCTTTCTGGCCTGCCAGGTCTCTGCGGATAGGTCTGCTGCCAGTCTAATGCTTCCACCCTTGAAGGTTAAGGACCTCTTGTCCCAAGATGCTTTCAGGATTTTTGTCTCTGAAATTTGCAAGCTTCACTATTACATGTCAAGATATTGACCTAGTTTTATTGATTTTGAGGGGAAGTTCCCTGTGCCTCCTGGACTTGAATGCCTGTTTACTTCCCCAGATTAGGGAAGTTCTCAGCTATAATTTGCTCAGATGTATGTTCCGCCCCCTTCTCTCTTTCCTCTTCTTCTGGGATCCTAATTATTCTAATATTGTTTTGCTTTATGGTATCACTTCTCTCTCACATTCTACCCTTGTGCTTCAGTAGTTATTTCTCTTTTTCTCAGCTTTATTCTCCATCATTTTGTCTTCTATATCATTAATTCTCTCTTCTGCTTCATTTATCCTCGCAGTTAGAGATTCAATTTTTGATTGTATCTCATTAATAGCCTTTATTTTTACTTGATTAAATTTTAGTTTTTATTTCTCCAAAAAGGGATTCTGTAGCGTCTTCTATGCTCTTTTCAAGCCCAAGATGTAAGTGAATTTGAGAGATATCTAGGAGAGTGGTAGCAGAAACAAGGAAGGGCGAAAGTTCAGAAGGGCAAAAGATCAAAGATGTCACCAAAGGGCTGAAGGAGGAAGAAGAGCCCGAGAGGGAAACAGTAGTAGCTCAAGACTTAGAGTGACAATTAATTAATCCAACATTTACTGAGCACCTACTATGACCCAAATGCACTGTCAAGTTCTGGAGTAAACAGCATAATGAAATGTTGTAGATGCTATGCTGACGTCTGCACCAGATGGAGTGGGACCCAACAGAGAAAGGGCTGAGCTTACACAATAAGGAGGGAAACTGAGTGTCACAAGAAGATGATGTATGTGTTGTTGTCTTGAAAAATGAATTACATTTTCTAGGCAGGCAGAGGAAGGAAGCGTATTCCAGGCAGAGGGACTGCACAAGCAAAGGCATGCTTTGTCATGTTGGTTACAGTCCAGGAAATGGAAGTATTTCAACATGGCTGGTGCAGTGGGGAATGACGGTCAGGTGGGGATGGGGAAGAGAAGAGGAAAGGCTGGAGAGGAAGGACAAAACCAGGTATGGAGGACCCTAAACAAACCTTAGAGGGAATGGAGAGGAGTGACATGGTTACATTGGGGACTGGGGAGGGGCCAGGCAGCGGGTGGCAAGTCCTTTACCATTGAAGAGCTCTGATCAGAGGCAATAGCCATGGGGAAGAAGAGGTGGGGCAGAAAGTTGATGAATCTAGTCATTTATCACTTCTAAGAGGAAGGTATGGGAGGAGCTCAGGGTAGCTCCCAGATTTCTGCATTGTATCACTGATTAATAGTGCAGGTATAGACGAAAGGGGTGTAGGATTGGACAAATAATGCGTTTACTCTTGGACACACTGACTTTAGGGTGCTTGTGGAACATTCAAGTAGAGATGTGGTGAGGGTAACTGGACATGCAGGCCTGGGGCTCATGAAAGAGATCTAGATTTGTGTGGTAGACAGTCCTAGTTCTTGCCCACAACCAGGTCTCCTCTCCTTCTGGCTCAGAGCCTCTCCTGTGGTTGGGTGGTGCCATGAGACTCATTGTGGCCAACGGCCTATGTAGGGAAGTGTTGTAGTCCCTTTGAGTTGAAGCATTTAATTGCTGAAGTAAAACCTTCTCTGACCCCTCCTCCTGCAGGGCAATCATGATTTTGTGGTGAGAAGGTAAGGCTGAAGGCTCTAAAGCCAGATCACTGTGTCATCACATAGAGGACAGTTTCTCCAGGGGGTCACTTGGACCTGTGGTGGATTCTTCATGAGCAAAAAATAAGCTTTTCCATGTTACACGAAATCTGGGGATAGGTTGTCTCACTTAACCTATCCTGCCTAATACAATCTGAGATATAGATGAGAAAGTCATCAGCATACATGTGACAGTAGAAGCCATGGGAATGGCTAAGATTGTCCAGGTACAGTCTGTAGAGTGGGAATAAAAATTCCTAGGACAGAACACTGAGGAACACCAATGCTTAAGAGGGAGGCAGACAGTTGTCACCTACAGAAATTGAGAGGAAGCAGTGATAGCAAACACACACTATAGGAAGCCAGGAACGAAAGGAAGGAAGGAAAGCTGTGGCCAACAGCACCAGATGTGCCAAGAGGGAGGCCCAGTAACACGAGGACTGCAAAGAGTGAACTAGATCTGGAAATGGAGGGATCGTGATCTTTTCTGTGAATGCAGTTTAGGGTGTGGCAGTGGTGGAGAAAAAGACTTCGGTGGGTTGAACCATGAAGACAAATCCCAGGACATAGAACAGACTGGATCTTTAAAGAGATCCTCTTGTTAAAGAACACCAACCAACACTGGATAAAACATTTTAAACACCAGAATTGAAAAAATATGTGGCTGAACTGGATGTTGGAAATCCTCAAAGAAAGGAAGAATGTTGACTGAGACCTGGAGCTGGTGTTTGCTCTGGAAATAGCTGCTAATTTTTGTTGGCCCAGAGCTAGGGTCGAAAGGCCATGTGCATGAGGTCAGGAAACCAAATCTAAAGCCTGCACAAAGGGGGGGATTTGCATCAGACCCTCTGAAAGGAGACCCACAGTGAGTACATTACGAAAAAAGCCATGCCACAGATGGAAATGTTAAGGATCCTTGTACTAACTTTCAACAGCAGCATAACAAATGATCACACATTTCAAGGCCTAAGAAAGTCCACATTTATTATATCTTAGTGTCTGTGGGTTAGAGCTTGTGGGTATAGCTTACCAGGGTTCTCTGCTTAGGGTCTTACCAGGGTGCAGTGAAGGTACTGGCTGGGCCCTGGTTTCATCAGAGGCTTGACTGGGGGAAGATCCACTTCCAAATTCCATTTGTCACATGAATTCATTTCCTTTCGGCTGTATGACTGAGGGCCTCGGCTTCTTACTGCCTGTCTGCTGGTATCTGCTCTTGGGGTCGAAGAAGCTGCCTGCCATTCCCTGCCCGTGGCCCTGTTCATAGGTAGCTCACAACATGGCAGTCAGCCTCATTAAGGCCAGCAGGAGAGTCTTGCCAGGCTGCTAGGATGGTCTTACACAGTGTAATGTAGCAGTGGGAGTGACTTCTCATCACCTTTGCCACGTAAAGTAACCCAATGGAGGGAGTGGCAACATATCACCTTTTATACTGTGTTCATTAGATGCAAGTCACAGATTCCATCTGTGCTCCGGGCAGGCGGGAGGTTTACTGAGGGCAGACACTGAGGCGCAGTGTAGAATTCTGCCTGTCACACTGGCTTATACCAATCTTGGCTCTGGGCAGAGGAGGACAAAGAGAAAAACAAAACAAAACAAAACAGCTTTTCTTTGACGATTCTCTAACCGCAAACCCGACCTCAGGAAGTTTTGGGCCAGATTTTGTACTCCTTGTGGTTCTGTATCTTCTGTTTTTATCATTCATTTCACAATACTTTCTAATTTCTTCTTTGATGCATGGATTATTTAGAAATGTATTTCTTAATTTCAAAATACACATGGATTTCCTTATCATTCTGTTAACTTTTAAGCAACAATTGCTCTGTGATCAGCAAAAATAGTATTTATTATTTCAATCCTTTAAAATCTGTTGAGGCATGCCTTGAGTGTTATTTCATATGTACCTGAAAAGAATGTGTAGCCTGTGGTTATTGGGAGTAGTGTTCTCTACATTTCTATTAAGTACAGTTTGTTGTTTTGTTTGAATTCTATATCCTAACTGCTTACGAATTTTTTAGTCTCTGATAGAATTATGAATTTGTCTACTTCTACATAAAAATATTTCAATCTCTGGGGGCGCCTGGGTGGCACAGCGGTTAAGTGTCTGCCTTCGGCTCAGGGCGGGATCCCGGCATTATGGGATGGAGCCCCGCATCAGGCTCCTCTGCTGGGAGCCTGCTTCTTCCTCTCCCGCTCCCCCTGCTTGTGTTCCCTCTCTCGCTGGCTGTCTCTATCTCTGTCGAATAAATAAATAAAATCTTTTAAAAAAAAATATTTCAATCTCCCAAGAGTTTATATTTACACTTACAATGTTCACTTAGGTTTGCTCACATCCTTAACAGCTATGTTTTTCTTCCATTTTCCCCATTTCTGGCATTTTCCATGGGATCATCTTCCTTGTCTTAAAAATACCTTTTAGTCTGGGGCGCCTGGGTGGCTCAGTTGCTAAGCATCTGCCTTTGGCTCAGGGCCTGATCCCAGCGTTCTGGGATTGAGCCCCGCATCCAGCTCCCTGCTCAGCGGGAAGCCTGCTTCTCCCTCTCCCACTCCCCCTGCTTGTGTTCCCTCTCTTGCTGGCTGTCTCTCTGTCAAATAAATAAAATCTTAAAAAAAAAATAACTTTTAGTCTTTCAATTAAATGCCACTGGTTGCTAACTCATTTTTAGTTCTCTCAAAATCTTTTATTCTTAAAAGATATTTTTACTGCTATAGAATTCTCGTTAGGTATTCCCCTCCCCACCCCCCACCCCATATCAACCATTTCGTGTCATGATCTTCTGGCCATAAGCTCTTTAAATATTCCCTCTGCCTCATTTTCTTTGGGGATCCCAACTACATATTAGACCTTATTGAATCTTGTCTCCTACTCTCCATTTGGTATTTTTCATCTTTTTTGTCTCTCTCTTCCTCCTTCCAGATATTCTAAGTTATTTCCAGTTCATCATTGCTCCCATCACCTTTGTCTAATCTGCTATTGACAATGGCCAACTGAGCTAATTTTTCTATGTAATTTTTTTCGGTTCTAGAATTTGTATTTTTTAAATTTTCTGTCTTTTAAAAGTACTTCTGGTTCTGTCAGCATTTCAAACTTGACTTTTATCTGCTTGAGTACAGTAAGCATAATTAGTTTATGGATTTATTTAGTTATTGCTTACAGTATCTTATCTCCTAATCATCTGATTATCTTTTGCTGTAAAGTTGGGCTTGAAAAATCATTTGTAGAAGAAATGTAAGACTAGGATCATGTTTTGTTCCTCCAAACGAGGTTTCTTATATTGCTTTTGTCAGGGACCTGGGGGCACCAGCAATCTGGGATCACCTTAATCCAAGTTCAGGGCTGAGTGTTCACGGAGTCGTCTGCTCACAGCAGGGCGCTGGCCATGGAAGGGCTGTTTTTTGTCTTCACCTTTACTCCAAGAGCGGCTGACTATGTGTGTGTTGGTGGTGGGCAGTGGTGATGTTTACTCGGGTCTCCCTCCTCAGTGGGTCCTGGACTCCATCTTTCATTCCTGTAGCCTTGTGAGGTCACCAAAAGAATAGTTTAATCTCTTGGCCATCTCTTTCAGATTGGCAAATGCTCCCAGGGCATAAGCGGGCCCACATGCTAAACTCACCTCTTTGAATTTCCATTGTCTCTCAAGTTCTTGGCCTGATGATTTCTCATTACCTCTTGGTGCTTTAATATTCTTTTTTTTTTTTTTTAAGATTTTATTTATTTATTCGACAGAGATAGAGACAGCCAGCGAGAGAGGGAACACAAGCAGGGGGAGTGGGAGAGGAAGAAGCAGGCTCATAGCGGAGGAGCCTGATGTGGGGCTCGATCCCATAACGCCGGGATCACGCCCTGAGCCGAAGGCAGACGCTTAACCGCTGTGCCACCCAGGCGCCCCGCTCAATTGCATTTTAATCCCAACAACAAAGTTCCAGGAACCTACACCTTAATTTTATTTCTTCAACAACAAACAGAAAATTTAAGCAAGGTACATTTTATAATACTAATAAAGAATAGAGAGTTTTTAGAATAAACATTATAAAAAAGGTACCAGACCTTAACAGAGAACATCAAAAAACTTTAATGGAAAACGCTCAAGACCTAATACATGGAGAAACATAATTCTTAATTACTTCCTTTAGTGTAATTTATCTTGTTCCTCTATCTCCTGCAGTTCCTGGAAACTGGAATTTACATCTTAAGCCTCGACAGATTCAAGTTCATTATTTTTGGCTAGATTACATCATAGGTGATATTGTCTACTTTATATTTAATCACATCAGGGAACATTTCTGGTTATCTCACCATGAGGGATGCTAAGAATAACCACTGAATTAGGGTGATTGACTTGATTGGAATGGTCTTCAGATTTTTATCATTGATAATAAATTTTTTTATGCTCACTATAAAACTTATAACAAAAGAATCTAATGTTTCCCTTTTTTTCATTGACATTGTAATCTACTTCTTTTGCTAATACAAAAATACTTCAAATTCAGTTGGACTTTTTCATATCATATACTTAAAAAATAATCAAGATACTCTAATCTGCAGCCAGCACAGCCAACCCCCATGCAGCCGGTTGGTAGGTCCCAAACCACATCTACTACATAGAAATACATTTCTGATCATTTGAAGGTAGACATTTGGAACCGGGGTCTGGAGTTTCACCTCTAGGACCCCTGCTTGGCTTACCACCTCCTCTGGTTGCTGGCTGGCTTCACTCTGGGTTGACACCATACCCCTTGGGCACAGGTAAACAAATTCCTCCAGCATATCCGTGGCCCCTTGCCCAATGGAAGCAGCATGTGCTCTACACCCAGCTGCTGTGGCTTATGTCCAGGTAGCAGAGCACTCTCCTGGCAATGTTTCAGTGTTGCTGAGTGCACACGGATGTCACTCATCTGGTTCTCTGGTTCTGGGGACTCTGGGGCCTGTTCTCAGACTCTGCTCGGACCAAGTGGCCTGATGAAGAGCCCCAGATGAAGCTGTTCTCAGCCTGAAATCATTGGCCCGAGGGTCAGCCTGGCTGCCCCACATATTAAAGAGCAGTATCTCCTGGCATATTTGCCATCTGTGGCAACCGGTCTGGGAAGCTCTGATTTTGTGCAAAGGCTGCAAACTGGGAAAGTTTAGACGTTTGAGGAACAGCAAAGAAAGGATGGCCAAAGCAGAATGAACAGGGAAAGTGGTAGACGAGGTCAGAGAGGTTGCTGGGGACCAGTTCACATAGTACCTTATAAATAATTGTAAGGATTAGATTCTAAATGTGATGGGGCATTATGAAGTTTTATGCAGAGGAATGACAGGATTCAACTTACGTTTTTTAAAGCTCACTCTGGCTGCAGAGGATTGTTAGAAGGGGTGCAAGTATGACAACAGGGAATTGTAGTAGCCCAAGTGAAACATGGCATTTTGGATTAGGCAGTGGTAGGAGTGGACAGATTTGTGGTAAGTTCTGAGAGCAGAAGTAACAAGACTTGCTGATGAACTGGATAGAAAAGTGATGGGGCGCCTGGGTGGCACAGTGGTTAAGCGTCTGCCTTCGGCTAAGGGCGGGATCCCAGCGTTATGGGATCGAGCCCCACATCAGGCTCTTCCGCTATGAGCCTGCTTCTTCCTCTCCCACTCCCCCTGCTTGTGTTCCCTCTCTCACTGGCTGTCTCTATCTCTGTCAAATAAATAAATAAAATCTTAAAAAAAAAAAAAAGTGAAAGGGTGGGGCGGCTGGGTGGCTCGGTCAGTTAAGTGTCTGCGTTCGGCTCAGGTCATGAACTCAGGGTCCTGAGATCAAGCCCCACATTGTCATCGGGCTCCCTCCCTGCTCAGTGGGGAGTCTACTTAGTCTGCTTGCCCTCTCCCTCTGTCCTCCTTACCCACCCACCCCCACTTGTGCTTACTGTCTCATAAATAAAACCTTAAAAAAAGAAGTGAAAGGAACTAAAGTTGACTCCTAGTTTTTTGGGCTGACCAACTTGGGTGAATGGTGGTGCCATTATGAGATGGAGAAGATTCAGGGAAGAGCAAGCTGGAAGTGGAGACTAAAACATCTATTTTTAACTTACATTTGAGATGCCTTTGAGGTATCCAATAGGCGTGTAGACAAAACGAGTGAGGGTGAGTAGTGTTTCGGAAATTATTCTATGTGGGTCTATTTCCTCACTGCCTTTCAATCCTTTATCACCACTGTAATCTATCTTTTGTCTCTGCTATTCAGCCAAAACTACTCTAAGAAGGGCCACCAGAGACTTCTAAGCTATTAACTCTAATGAGCACTTTGAGTCCTCTTAATCTCCCTGAAAAAGTGGCTCTTCCGACACGGAACTCTCCATGGTCTTGATTTTTTGACACTGCTCCCTCCTGGTTTCCCTCCAACAACTGGCTATTTCTTCTTTTGAGGAATCCTCTACTATTTCTAAAACACTGATGTTCTTTCATGGCTCTATACTTAGACTTACTCTCTTTCCTGAATCACAGTGAATCACAGTAGCTCCCGTTCCCTTCTCTTTTAAGCAAGAAAGCTGTGACTCACATCGATTGTTCCCTTCTTCCGTATTCTGCACACTCAAGTCCCACTCATATTGCCTTAGTGTTTCTCAATTCCCTCCTTTCCAACCACACTGACGAGGCCTTTAGTTAAGGTCTTCAATGTCTTTTGGTTAGAATGATCCCGCAGCTAAGCTAGCTTTGCCTCTCTCCAAACTGTTTTCTACTGGTGATAGTGCCTTTTCTGAAACAAAAATCTACTTGTCATTCCTCTGCTTAAAACCTTTCACTGGCTCCCCTGTCCTCAGAACAAAATCCAACCGCTAAGCACAGCATTTAAGCAACCCTAATATAACTCCTATTTGTATTTCACTCGAGTAACTTCTTGAGTTTCAAAAATGTTACTCTCGGGGCGCCTGGGTGGTACAGTTGTTAAGCGTCTGCCTTCGGCTCGGGGTGTGATCCCAGTGCTCTGGGATCGAGCCCCACATCAGGCTCCTCCGCTGGGAGCCTGCTTCTTCCTCTCCCACTCCCCCTGCTTGTGTTCCCTCTCTCGCTGGCTGTCTGTCAAATAAATAAAATCTTAAAAAAAAAAAAAAAGTTACTCTCCTACATCAATGTAGCTTCTCTACAATCACGAATGCTGCTCCTTCTTTCTGGACCCAAACCCTCCCTCTTTTGGCTAACTTCAAGCTCTTTCAAATGCCAGCTCAGCCTTTCTTTTTTCTGACCTGTCACCTTTCTGCTCTCTCCGTTTTACTGGATGTTCATGGACTTCCTGGGATTAGAGCTTTTGCTTTAAGTATTATTCATTCAGATTAACATTTATTAATAGGCTAGCTTTGTGGGGGTTCGTAATGTGTCAAGTAGGTTACACTGTACTACTTTATAGAATTCTCTTCCCTGAATGTTTTGGTTAGAGTGAGCATTCAATTCTTGAGCAAGTTTAGAGGGCAGATGTGAAGCAGAAAACTGTTTAGCAGCTCACACATTTTGTTGTTGATCTGTGGCTCCCCAGTTGTAGCTGGGCCTGCTTAACTTCCCAACCTTTCCTTGGATCACCCTTCAGCTTTCCTAACCTTTGGACAGGGTATATATGAAAAAGGACCTGGGCTTTTCTAGGAGTCAATACCCTCAAAATCCGAGGTAATAAAAATGACAAGGGTTTCAAGTCTGTGCTTGTGATTTCTACTTGTTCCTGTGTCTCCCACTTTACAGACATCTTCCCTTCTTTACTGCCTGCTCTGTGGACTTCAAGCTCCTACATCAGAAACAAAGGTTACAGCCTCAGAGAGCCATGCTTAACCAGCTCCCAGAACAGTGTCAAGTCAAATCCTGTAGAAACCTCTATCCTAGTAGTTCTGCTTCTCTGACTGAATGCTGATAGTTCTATATAAGAAAAACGAGGCTAGTGAGACTACCTGAAATGGTACCTGTCATACTCTTAAAGCACCCATACTAAAGTCTCTACTGTTCACATACTCTTACTGTCTTTCTAGATTTTTAACTTTCTGAGCAGGAATTTTATCTCTGTATGACCAGTACAGGATGGTGCTTAGCACAGACTAGGTATTTCTAAGTCCTTTGTTAAACAAATAATTTGGAACACTTCTGCTGACCCTAGCAAAATCTCTTTAAGTAAGAATAAAGAAATCTGATTTCTATAGCAGACGGATACATTAGCCATCAATAAATACTGACCTGATATCGGCTGTTACATAAATTAAAATCCTAGGAAGTCAGTGAAAACAGCAGTTATCCAAATGGTACATATTTTCAAATTATTTCCTATTATGTATGTTGTCCTTTGTGTACAAGTACATCCTTATAAGTATGGGAGAATTAAATGCAGACAAACCTATGGAAGGGCAGAATTTTCTGACTTATCTGCTGGACTCTTTAGGGTAATTTTATGACACCCTGGGTCCATATTTTCCATAGACATACTACTAAAATAATAAAGCCAATAATGTGATTTGATACACATTTCCTTTAGTTATTTTAAGAATAATGAAAAGATTTAAAATTTCCTATAACTTGTCAGTTAGCCAGAAATAGCTTATCACTAGATTATCAGTTCAATGACATCTGATTTTTACCCATATGATAAATATTAAAATACTTCAGAATATTATGCAACCTGAAAAACCTAGTTTCAACTATCACTTATAAAGTACGACGGCAGAAGTACTTACAAATTTAAACTGTAACTTGGTAATCGTTAGTCAGCCAACCAATTTTATTAAAAGCAAACTGCTCATTCTCAAGTTATCATGGAACTCAAAATAGAGCAAGAAGGATGAAAAACATCTTGTTGGCCAACAGACTGTTTTAGTTCTCTGACCATATGAAACAAACTTTTCATTTTTAAGAAAGGTTACATGTAATTTCAGTAGACAGCAATACAGAAAGATTTTGTCACATGGACTAGTTTCTCTAGTCAATTGCTTTTAGCTGTCTCCACCGGGATAGATGCGTTTACAGAACTGGCTGTGCTTGGGCCTTCTTTGCAAGCAGCTTTAGATCTGCAATGCACTTGGCAATTGTCTCCTTTTCCTGTGATACGGAAAGAGAAATCTGGTTAGACCTCTCCAAATCACAGAAATAGGTATAAATACTGTAATTCTAAAGGACAGCTCCTACAAGACCTTGAGGTTCCTACAGAATCTCAAGATGACATGACAGACTACTAGGAATTTTATGTACCATAGGGGGGATGCAATTTATTCTAAGCAAATCCAGGATATTAGTTAAAATCTCCGGGCTCACAGCTTTCATGAGTGAAATTTACATAGAATTTGAAGCCAGGCACTCCTGTAACTATATGTCACTGATGTTAGCTTGTATAGCTAATAGCTGCTTGAAAAATAGCAACCTAACAAACATTACTAACACAGAAATGTTAAGAATAAAAATAATTTTCTCTTTTCTTTAGTGTTTTCCCTGTTTCTTATTTATGTTGTTTTTATGTAAAAGATAATCTACTGAAAAAAAATTCATTAAATGTTGGTAGACCCTGTTCTTCTAGTCCTTGATGGTTACACAGAAAATGATCAGAAATGCCTACATACTGTATATAATTGGGAAAGAAGAAATCAAGTCATAATAAAAAAATAATATAAACTTTAAAAAGGAAAACAAATTTAGGTAAGTAAAAAAAAACATTTCTTTTCTGTTCAAGACCAATGAAGTAAGAGGCTGGGAAGAGGAAATGGAGTAGAGATCACGGAATTAGGGAATGGAAGGGACTCAGAAATGGCTTCATCCAGTCTGTTGCAGAGAGAAATGAACTATGTTGGTTAGCGTTTCCCGGGTGTTGGAGCTTGAACACAAGTGTGCCACCATCGGTGTTCTCAACTATCTGCCACTGTCTCTGACAGCGAGAGACCCTTTGGTGACCAAATTCTGAGGAAGAGGAAAGCCACCAGGGTCGTTGTGCAGCGTCTTCCAGGTTACCACTACCCAGAACAATGAACCAGGGTGACCCCAGCGTCTCTAGGCTAAAGATTCCTATCCTAACAGAGCAGCAGCAGAAGCCCGTAAGAGAAACCAATACAACTCCAGAAGTTTCAGAACACCACGCACCTGCTGTGCAGAGATGCTCTGCACCACGTGCTTCTCCACCCAGTTTATCATGTGCTCTTGTTCCTTCTGACGCATCATGTTCTGCACAGAGATGTGATAGTCCAGGCGATTCTTCACCTCCCTGTGCACTCTGTGCAGCCGTTCCCGGTAAGTAAGCTCCAGTGCCATGGCAATGTTATTCTGAAGCAAAATGAAGAATTGATGAAAAACTGCAGAGCTGAAGGACCACTTCCACTCTGTAGATTCTGCCGGTTAGAATACTCCACCACTTTCTTGTATTTTATGCAAAATTATTTTACTTAATACGCATAGATAAGAGACGAATGTGGTAAATAAATTCTAATAGCGTATGGTAAAAATATACTTAAAAGTATATAAAGTTTCCTCCAGTCTGCCCACAGGCCACTATCTTCCTGTATTTCTTGTATTCCCTCCCAGAAACATTCAATAAACAAAATACAGGTATAGACAGGCATGCACACAATACACGCACACATCACTTTTACTAATTATGACATCTAGACCCACCACAATTTTAAGTTACACTGAATTCTACTATACTGGTGTCCCATAATCCAGTTTATTTAACTAAGCTCTATTAATACATTAGATTGCTTCCAAGTTTTTCTACCAGAAATAATGCTGCATCTGTTGTATATGCCTTTGCCCTTATGTATAAATAAATACTGGTTGTAAATGGGGTGCGTGGGTGGCTCAGTTGGTTAAGCATCAGCCTTTGGCTCAGGTCATGATCCCTGGATGGATGCCCAACATCTGGCTCCCTGCTCAGCGGGAAGTCTGCTTCTCCCTCTGTCCCCCCCCACCCCATGCTCACTCGCTCTCTCGCAAGCTCTTCTCTCTCAAATAAAATCTTTAAAATAAATAAGTTAAAAAAATTGCTGTAATAATAACATGTTGAGTACCTACTATATTCTAAAAACTGTGTGTCAATTAAGTCTTATCATCATACCATGGGATAGTTGCTATTTTATATCCATTTTATAGCAAAGAAACTGAAGCAGAAGCTAAGGAATTTGTCCAACGTTACAGAGCTAATAAACTGTGAAGCCAAGATCTGAATACAAGGAGCCAGGCTATAAAGCCCATGCTCTTAAACTGTGATTAACACTGTCACAATCCAAATGAAGTTGTACCACTTCATTCTCTGCCAGAAACACAAATGCCTATCACCCCAAACCCTGACCAATGGTATTTATAAAACCTTTTACTCTCCGTTCTCATAAGCAGAAAAATAGTAATTCTAATGACATTATCTAAGAACATTTACATATTTAGAAACAATTTACATTTCTTTATTTATGAATGGTCTGTGTCCTAAGCCTAGTTTTCTACTGGGATGTTGGTCTCTCCTTAGGTAACTAACTACCCTTTTGTGTCACATGTAACACACGTATTCTTCCCAGTCTGTCGCTTTGTTTATGCTCATTTTTACATGTAAAACTTTCATGAGATCAATTTAACAACTTCTCCACTTATAGCTTCTCGATTTTTAAAATTTTTTTTTTCCTCTTCCAAGTTTTTATTTAAATTCCAGTTTGTTAGCAGACAGTGTAGTATTAGTTTCAGGTGTAGAATATAGTGATTCAACACTTCATACAACACCCGGTGCTCATCACAGCCAAGTGCACCCCTTAATTCCCATCACTTATTTCACCCATCCTCCCACCCACCTCCCCTCTGGTAACCATCAGTCTGTTCTCTATAGTTAAGAGTCTGTTTCTTGGTTTGCCTCTCTTTTTTCCCCCATGTTCATTTGTTTTGTTATTTAATTCCATGAGTGAAACCATATGGTATTTGTCTTTCTCTGACTTATTTCACTTAGCATAATACTCTCTAGCTCCATCCATGTTGTTGCAAATGGCAAGGTTTCATTTTTCTGCTGGCCCAGCAACACTTTATCATGCGTGCGAGCGTGTGTATACATACCACATCTTCTTGATCCACGGAATTTTTAAAAATTGAGGTGTAATTTAAAATTTTTATAAACTGAGGTATACTTTCAGGTGTTTAACACAGATTCGATATTTCATATACATTTTGAAACAACCACATTAAGTCTAGTCAATATCTGTCACCATACATAAGTTTCTAGATTTTGTTATCTTTATTAGAAAGGCCTTGTCAACTCCAAAGGTATTTTTTTGTGTTCTCTTTTTCCACTTTACGGTTTCGTTTTTACGAAGATCTTTAATTAGTTTGAAATTTATTTTAGTAGAAAGTGAAAGGTAGGGCACCAACCCTGTGTCTACATAGATGCCCACTTCTCTCCCCTCTACAACAGAACTGCCATGTCTACACTGCCTTAGCGTTTAGCTCGATCTCTAGTTCTTCACCGCTGTGCCACCCTGACTTTCTACTCATGCGCCGCACCATCCTATTTACAACTCCTTATAATCTTATAATGGGTTTTCGTATTTGGCAGGACTGTTCCTCATTACTTTTTCCCAAAATATTCCTGGATGTTTGTTTTTTTTTTTAAACTAATAATCAATTTGTCCAAGTTCCAACATCCCCTCCCTCCAGGCTATTAGTATTTTCCTTCTAGGAATGTGTTAAATGTAGAGATTAAAGTAGGGAGAACTGATGTCCTTATAATACTGAGTCTTCCAATCCAAGAACAAGGTTCTTAGACCCTTACACCTCACAAGCATTGCATGAAGTAAAAACTTTGCACATTTCTAGTGAAGTTTACTCGAGGCATCTTTTCCTAGACAGTTTACCCTCTTCCAGTGTATTTTCTGACTGCTATTTGTATATGGAAGGGTACTGATTTTGGTTATTAGATAATAATGGTATACCCAGACACCTGACTAAACTTGGTTATTATTTTAATAATTATGTTGACTCTTAGGTTTTCTAGTTATATAATCAGTTAACCTTCAAATTATGGTAACTGCTTTTTCTTATTCCTTTCTCTTCTCGAATCCAGCTACTATCTCCAGAATAATACCGAATTAATAAGTGACAGGGATGTTGTTATCTGCTAGTCTGTAATGAGAATCTTTATAGGTTTGCCTGTTAAACAGAGATATTAATCTCAAGTGGCCCTTAATACCTCTAAGTACATTTCTTTAGTCCATTCACCCTCCTGGTCTTCTTTCCCCTAAATCTCTATTATCTCCTTGACTACTTTCACTCCCATTACTTCCCCAAAATAGCCCTTACCAAGGTTACCAAGAACTTCCATGTTGCTAAATCCATGGAAAATTCTTAGGCCCTTTACTTCTTGACCATAACTAGGATGACTACACATTGGAACTGTCCTTGTTTTCACCGGTTTTTCCCCACTATGTTCTAGTCTTAGAAATTTAAGTACCACCTGTCAGCTTATGACTCCCAAATCTCCAGCATGGAATTCTGGAATTCTCCCCGTAAATTCCAGACTCATATATCCAATGATCTTTACCTAACAATTCTACTTGGCTAACCTGTAGGCATTTCAAACCAATGCTATAAGACCAAAGGCTATTTGCAACAAGGCAATCAGAGTAACCCTTCAAAAGGCAAGTGAGATCGTATTACTCCTCTGCGTAAAGCTTCAATGACTTTCTTATTCAGAGGACAGATCAGAGTCCACAGAGACGCCTATAAGACTTGACCCAGTCTAGCCCCTAACCACTCTCTACTTTGATTTCTTTTCTTACCCATTCTGCTTCAACTACACTGGTCTCCTTACTAGTCCTTGACTACACCAAATAAGCTTCCAGGTTTAGGGCCCTTGCGATTTTTCTTCCCTCTGCTACAATACTATTTCCCCACAAGTCCATGTAGCCTGCACCAACACTTCTTCAGGTGTCTGTTCAAGTAAGACATTTAGAGGCCTTTCTAGACTGCCCAATAAAAGTAACTCCCTTCTTTTAAAATCTCCTTTCTTAGTTTGTTGTTCTACACAGCATTTATTACCACTGACATTCCTACCTGCTCAATTATTTTTTTCTGTCCTTCTCTCAACCCCAGGCTAGAAGGCAGACTCCATGAAGGCAGACTTTCTTTTATTCCCAAACACCTGCCTTGACCAGAGTTTCCATTCAGGAAGAGCTCAATCAGTAGTCATTAAATTTTTCATAAATAAGTAAAAACGTAAAGACTACCATCTAATTCTTATTAAAGAGCTACATCTTCCAAAGTCAGATTTTGTGTGTATATATCATGTATGAGGAAGCACTCTCTGGTTGAAACCTAAATATGTATATAAAGAGGTTTTAAAGTTTCCTGAGGTTTTTAAACATTTATGTGCTTAAGAATCTTTAGGGATCCATTTTTTAAAATATAGATTCTTAGATAGCCCCTAACAGAGGTTTGACTGCACAAGTCTTGGACTGGGTCCATAAACCTGCACCAAAGAGGACTGATACATACGGTACTAAGACCACACTGAGAAATACTGGCCTAGATCTTTACTATTTCAGATACTTTACCTTGGCATCTCATTTTTCATTTCATACGTGCTTCTGTAACATAAAATTTCAATATAAGGGCATCTCACTGTAAATATCAGGCAGAAAGCAGGGGCTCAAAGTAAATAACAATGTGACTGTTAAAACAAAAATACTTGAGCATATTCCTAGAAATGTTTTAGAAACGAAGTATTTTAGAACCATGGTAGAAAGCTTTACAGCCATTTGAATGTGCTTTGTGAATTGGAACATAAGGTCTCAGACTTCCTCGTAACCAGTATGCCAAGTAAGAGCTCCTCACAGCAGGCATACATGAACCGCACAGCATGTATTTCACCTACAGCCTCAGACAGTGAATACCACTCTTTAGTCAGCCACAATTTAATGACTACTTTCCTTCTCTGTGGATCCAAAATATGTTCTTTTGTAACTTTTATTCTAATTTTAGAGGAACTATTTATCCATTTGATAGATATTAAGTATCTAAATAGCTATAATTGCCAAGCCCCACCCGAATCTCTTTTCTAAATAAAATATGCTCAACATATTCAACCATTTCTCATAAAATTCTAATTTTTATTTTAAATGCACACAAATGAGCAACTTTATTTTCCTCAGGACATTCTGAAACCTACCCTCTGGACGTCAAAAAGGTAATGGCGTTTCTGAACCAGTGCCTGCTGTGACTTCTCCGTATCAATCGCATCCTGGATCTGTTTGATGGAAGCCTGTTTCACCTCTTCTAGTTGGGCAATTTTTTGCTGCAATTATGATTTTACAACAAAGATCAGCAAAAGCATGAAAGGTAACAAAACAGCTTCATTCTATGCTTCCTCAAAGTTATATTCCTCATTTGTAGAAACACCCATGAAGAAACATATGCACATACAGGGAGAAATGCGCAAGTCCTTAAAAATAATTGCTCTTAATTGGTACGCAATATCTTGTTGAATGAACACAAGTATGGAAAAACTGGACAAAGTTTTGTAGATTTAAAAAAATGTATCTCAAATTAGTAACCAACATTAACACTTATAATTTTAATCATCGTAATTAGATTCATTTCTATGTGCTTGTCGCTTAACATTAACGTCAGAAACATCACTTGATGGTACTGATGCTTTTAATACAGTCTAAAATGAGAAATCAGGCTTACAGTTCTTACCTCATTGAGTTTATCAGCAAATTCTCCAATCGAGGCACCATATTTTTTAACTACATAGACCAGCAACCCTATTACTGATATGGCAGAGAAGGTCTCTGCAGTAATCACATATATTTCTTTGGACAGAAAATATAGGATAAGTCCAGTTCCAAGCACATAGGGTCCTAAAAGAAGGAAAAGTTATTTTATGATGGATAGATATACTATACCCGAAAGGAAAGACAGAAAGTTCTACATTTGATTAGTTGAAGATGTTATATGATTTAAAGTAACTGGATTTATAAATAACCCTGCACTGAGGAGCAGTATGGTAGTGTTGAAAAAAAAAAAACCAAGGATCTGGACTCCAGGAAATCTGACCCTGCAACACAGAAGAAACTGAGCACTATAAATAATCTCTGAGTTTAGTTTCCTCATCTGTAAAACAGGAACAGTACTTTCTTCACACGGCGAATGAAACGGACAAATGATGTGTAGCGTGGCTAGCACAACTGTGTAAGCAATTTGTGCAGCAAAATATACTATTTATTGAATGGGAACACTGGTCAGGATAAAATTTATCCACTCCTGCCTAGTTTTATTGAATAGGAACCTGACACTGGAAATAAGCAAGCAAACAAAAAAACCCTAATAGAAAGTAGTATGTATGTAAATGGATGAATTTGCTATCGGGATTCTCAATTCCTACAGTACCTAGTTATAATGTTTCAAACATAGGTATCTTTTTCTTTAACCAGGCTATGAGTTCTGAAAGGACACAAAACCATGATGTACATTTCTTTAGGATTTTCTGTTGTGCCTCAGAAGATACGGGCGAGGACAAAGCTGCCCCACAAAGGGCAGTATTTTACAGTGTTTCTGAGCAACACAACTACCAAAGGATGTTACAATGTATTACAAGGATAAAAAGCATAACCGTCTCAAATGTATTTTATCCGGTTTCCCATAAAAAGTTTCAACAGCTCTTTTTAAAACTTGCTTCCAACATATAAACTTTAAATTTTAACATAAATTAAAAATTTTACTTGTGAACTTACAAAAAAGCCTATCGTAGGTAACATTTTTATCTCCTATGGGGATGTGAGGCCCCTAATGTTTCTTGCAATTTCAGTTATAGAAATGCTATTTTTGGCCACTCCCCGGAGGGTTAAAAAAAAAAAAAAACCACCTTGGTTCCCAGAGTTCCCTAGTCACAGCAGTAGTTGGAAAAGAAAGGCAGCAGGTGCCGTAAAAGAACACTGAATTGGAGAACCTGCGTTAAAGTCCAACCCAGTCACCAAAGAGAGAATAAATCTCAGCAAATTCTTTATCTTCTAGTTATTCTCGGTAATAAAAAGCTCTTATGGGACTGCTATGAGGATTAAATAATGTAAGTGAAAGCAGACCGCATTATAAAAATTAAGATTTCAGAAGAGCATATGCCTTCTTAAAAGGGAAAAACTGATAAATATGGCCCAATTTCTGTTTTTACTTATATATACAATTTAATAACCTCTACTGTCTTACCTAGCTTTATTTTAATCCATAGCTCTTTCCATTACCTGACAATATATCATACAGCTCCTCATTTCTTTACTATCTGTCCTATGACAGAACGTGTGTTCCGTGACGGCAGCCACCTCGGCTCGCTACTGTATGCTTAGGAGAGTACCTGGCAAGAGCAGGCATTCAGCGCATGTGGTGTATCAAGAAACGCAGACTATGCTATAAGATCAAGTTAAAATCCCAACCACATTTACTTCAAAGACAAGTTAGGGCAACCAAATCACAACTGTTCCACTGAATTACTTCCACAATTTACTTCTGCCTTCATTTTTGTGTATAGGTGGAAGAGATAAGAGACCTACTAAAATCCTAGGTAAACATAAACTACACCATCTAAACATCCTATCAAACAGTGGGCAAATGCTTACCTGTTACGCCAGTTTTAGGATAAAGGAACTGGAAGAATTCTTCGGGGATCAGCCCCAAACGAACTTTTCCTCCATGTTCAGGAAGAGGTGGTACAGGGGCAAGACTTGGCTGCCCTGTGTGGAAGATCCTTGTTGCCTGCAATACCCTATGGGTAGCAATTACACAAAATTAAAGGCTATTCTACAGGTCTTAAAGGTCATCTGTCTAGCACTTTGTATGTTTATTATTAGAATTACAATATAGAACGTAGACTTTGCAGCCAGATTATCTGGGTGTAAATCCTAGACCAGCCACTTGACTTTGAGCACGTAGGTTAAGCTTTTGTAATCACAGATTTCTCTAGGTAAAACGCGAATAAAGAATATGATTTTATAAGGCTGCCGTGAGGATTTTAGGTAAAGTGCTTCGAATGGTGCTAAGCATACAGTAAAGTTCTATGTAAGCAATTAGCTATTATATATCCGCTGTGTTGTGAGCACCTTGACGGCAAGAACTTTGACCTTTTTGAGTGTTCTCTGTGATGGGTGCTACTAACCACTGTGTGAAACAGGCCTTTTTAGTGTTGGGTAGCTCTAATTATGTTCATCTTTAAACTGAACTGCTGTGTACATACTTGAAACGTCTATCCATTAGATCTAATTTTACTTTTCTATGTAACATACACAATGCCTGTGTATTTGGGTTGAACATCTCAGTTCTCTCACAATCCTGACGATCCACAAGTTGCTGTCTGGTTCTGTTTACTACAGTGAGGTATCAGGACCAAACATAATACTCTAAACACAGCGTCACCAATTCATTCATTCTACAAATATGTACTGAGAACTTGCTAATGCCATTACTGAGCTTGAATTATTGTACCGTGGATTTGTCAACTATTCTCCTATTCCAACAGCCCAAGACTGCATTTTTAGCAGTTACAGCGCAGTGATATCTCATTAAAATTCTGATGAAATAAAATCCTCTAGTCTTCTTTATATATGCTGTCAAGCTCAGTCTCCTTCAAATTCTCAGTACGTTTTTGTCCCACACACACCCCCATTCTACCTCTATCCCTTTACAATGTAGGAGTTTTTATTATTTCATTGATTTTGATTTGAAGCTTTTATCTTTTGAAGGTTATTTCTGCCTCCCAATGTATTAACTAGTCCACCAACTTTTGTTATTTGAGAATCATACTCAAGATTCTTTTATTTAAATCAGGGTTTCTCAACCTCGTCACTATAGATATTTTTTGTTGCTGTGGAAGGCTGTTCTGTGCACTGCAGTGACTAGCCGCATCCCCACGGCCTTTATGCCACTAACTACCAGTCAGCATCCTTCCTCCCACCCAGTAGTGACAACCAAAAATGTCTTCAGACATTGCCAAATGTCCCCTGGAGGGCAACAATGTTCCAGGATGAGGACCACTGATTTATTCTTTTTATTTTTATAAAGATTTTTATTTATTTATTTGACAGAGAACACAAGCAGGGGGAGTGGCAGGCAGAGGGAGAGGGAGTAGCAGGCTCCCCGCTGAGGAGGGAGCCTGATGTGGGGCTCGATCCCAGGACCCCGGGATCATGACCCAAGCCAAAGGCAGATGCTTAACCAAATGAGCCACCCAGGCACCCCTTTGTTTTTATATTTTAAGTAGGTGCCATGCCCAATGTGGAGCCCCACATGGGGCTTGAACTCAAGACCCTGAGTCAAGACCTGAGCTGAGATCAAGAGTCGGCTTTTCACAGCAACAGCAAAGAAGCCAGCATGGCTACAGAGTGAGCCAAAAAGAGAATATAAGGAGATAAATTAAGAGGTAGGAGGAGATCAATTCATGTTGGGCCTTCTAGGTTATGGTAACTTTGGATTTTACTTCATTGGGATGAGGAGCTCTGGAGGGTTTTGTTGGGGTGGGGGGTGTGGGGGACTCATGTAATCCCTAAGTCTACTAGGAGAATGGGCTATAATGGGACAAGAATTGAGAGATACAAGCAGACTAGTTAAGAGACTACTGAAATAGACCAGGTGAAAGTTGAGGGTGGTTCATACTTCAGTAACAGTGGTAGTGGAAGAGTGGTTTTAAGTCCAGATATAATTTGGAGGAAGAGCCCCACTGATGTATTAGATATGGAATGTGAAACAAAGAGAAATCAAGTATGTTCTTTACATCTTACATATGTAATTATTTTACTTATGACTTCTGTTAAAATTGTTTACCTGTCTGTATGGAATCTCTTTTCTTTGTTAAGTTGGAAGCAAGTAGCCTCACTTTACTGCACACACAAAAATTAATTACAGATGGATTAAAAGCCATTTTTGCAAAGCAAAAATAGCTGTCAAATTTTGGCAAGATTTAGAGCTAAGTCTGGAAGCAAAAAGAGAAATTCCGAAAACTAACATGATTTACGTAACATTAAAAACAGATGTCAACACTTAGCACATACTATATATCGACTGCTGTTTTTAGTTTTACAGGAATTAAGTCTCTTAGTTATCCTAATCATAATATACTATTATCTCCATTTTGCAGAGGAGGAAACCGAGGTCACACAGCTTGTAAGTGGAGGAACCAGGTGTAACTCTAGCTTGAGAGTCTTTGCTCTAAACCACTATTCTATAGCTGCCTCCCCTTGGAGACGAAAGCAGGTTAGACTTACTCATTTTTCTATCTTTTGTTATGGAAGTGGCAAGATAAATATTTACTGAAACAATGAATGATTTCTCTGACTCTTATGATCTGACAGTAAAAGTCGAAATCTGGGAGAGAGACTAAAAATAACATGCTTCATTACTTTATTTAATAAACTTGCTTTTAGGTATGCAATCTAGAAACTCCCATTCCCGCTGTGGCAGCTAAGTCCAGATGAAGGTCACAAGAGAAAGGGGCGGGGCTTAGAAGACACCAAAACCAGCTTCTAGTTCAGTTAGAACACATCACTTACCCTCTTAGTCTTTGCCATAAGACGGTAAGATAAATATTCCAGGAAGTTACAGGTGCACCAGGGTTTGAATGAAGCTTTAAGCCTTTCAAAATTACCTAAAGAAGGGTAATTTCGGGCCTAAAGCAAAGAGGGGGTTACAGAGAAGTGAAATAAGGTGATAAAACAAGGACGAAAGGAAGTATTATACCCCTCTTACTTACCCTGGACCGAGAAGGGCTGCGTTCTTCAGACAGGGGGCTGCACATGAACAAGGCTCAGGTCAGCAAGGTCAAGGTGAAATCTGGTCTGTCCGTTCCTCGGTCCCCGCGGGGCCCGCCCACTAAGGCCATGCACCCCTCTTTCCAGTCCCCCGAGACTGCGCCCCCACGCGCGCCCCTTGCGAGCGGCGCAATTCATTCCCCACTCAGGCCCAAGTCTTGCTGCGCCTTTCTACACCCCCTTTCCTCCCACCCCCTCCAGTAACCCTAGACGCACTCCTTTGCAATCACTCTGATAGCCCGGACCAGGGTCTAGACGTCTCACCCGCTGCGGCGGCCGCAGAACAAACCACCCGGGACAGCATGGTCAAAGAGGGTCCGCGCAGTAAGCTCTGCGTCCCGGTGACCCGAACAAGACGTTCTGTCAGGGGCGGGAGCAAGATGGTCGCTCACAAGTCTCGCGAGAAGAGAACAACGTGCCCTCTGTCCACTAACTTTGCCTCTAATTCTTTTTCTCGCGATAAGAGGCACTGAGGGCGGAGAGCTTTTTGCCAGAGGGCCGCAGCTGACTGCGGAATGGAACCGTAGAAGCAATTCTCGCGAGATATAGAGAGGCCGTAGCCTGTGGAGAGGGGCGGAGGCCCAGAGGGGTACCACGTGGGGCTGCCGGACTGACTCTCGGGCGCGCGTCCAGTTTGGGTCTAGGTTGGAGTTGGAACCGTGGAGATGAGGAAGGAAACCCCGCCCCCCCTAGTGCCCCCGGCGGTCCGCGAGTGGAACCTTCCCCCTAATGCGCCCGCTTGTATGGAACGGCAGTTGGAGGCTGCGCGGTATCGGTCCGGTGAGCCGAGATCCCGGGCCTGGGAGCTCCCTCACCCTGGCTCGGGATGCCCTTTCCCAGGACTGGCCTTTCCAGCCCGCCCCCGTCCCGCCTGCCTTCCTGACCCCTGCCTCGCGTCGCTTAGTTCAGTTCCCACCCTTGCCCTGGGTTCCTAAGCTCAGATCTAGACTCGGCCCGCGTGCTGTTCGTTCAGTGCGGTCACCATGGAGACGAGCCCTTCCACTCCTCCAGCTCTGACAGCTTGTACTTCCTTTAGATGGGGCGCTCCTGCTCGGGGCCTCCAGCCTGAGTGGCCGCTGCTGGGCTGGCTCCCTCTGGCTGTTCAAGGACCCTTGTGCCGCCCCCAACGAAGGCTTCTGCTCCGCCGGAGTCCAGACGGAGGCCGGAGTGGCTGACCTCACTTGGGTTGGGGACAGAGGTATCCTAGTGGCTTCCGATTCAGGTGAGTCACTTTCTCCACAACCCCACAGGTGGAATGGGGGATGGGATACAGATCGGGCCGGGTTCAATCTTTTATGTCGCATACTCAGTGCTTGGGGGAGCTTGAGGGTGTTGGCCGGAAGGAGAGCTCTTGTGTAGCGGGAAGATACCTTTCCGTGATTCTAAATTGCCTGGTGGGAATTTCTAACAAAATTAAGAAGTGAATTAGAACCATTTTTTCTTCCCTATAACCTTCCCAGTATCCCCCCTCAACCCAGACCAAGGATAATCTTGATCCTAAAGATGATGCTTAAGTCAGTCTGTGCTCTTTCCATTTCCTCCCATTTTCTTCTTTTTAAATGTCTTCATTCTGCTTTGTTTTGAAAGTCAGGTTCAGCAATGGAGTCTTTGGAGTTAAAAAAAAAATCAGCATTTGGATATTGGTAGGCGTTGCATGGAAGGATAAAAGTGGGACATTATCATGGAACATTGCATCAAAAACTGGGGATGTGCTGTATGGTGACTAATATAACAAAATAAAAATTATAAAAAAATAAATAAAAAAAAAAGTGGGACATTAAAGACTGAGCCTCCCTGAGGGTTGAGCCTGAGCACTACATACTCAAGACAACTTTTGGGGGGGGTTCTCTGTACTTAACCTGTCACTGTGCAGGACATTCAGTTATTCACAACATTTGTAAAGAAGCTATAGTATATTTATTCAAATTGTTCAACAAATACTAATGTCCAAGCAATTGGGAAGATTTAACCACACTGGACTGTGTGCTACAGAGATTATGGAGACTTTATCCTTGTCTCTTGGGACTTATTTTCCAGTGTTTTCTCATGGAAACGGATAATGGATTTTGCCAGTCATTCCATCTTTCCCTGTCTTTCTAGAAGCTTTCCCTGCCGAATTGTCTGGACTGTTATTAAGAAAAGAGTAATGCCAGCATAAAACCAGATGTCTTGGAAACTAGCTAAATCCCGTAGTGATAATGGATTTTGCTTTTATAGTAATAGCTTACTTTGTTAGTTTAGTGACCGTGGACTCCGTTGAATCCTAGAAGTGAATTACTGTCTTGGTGTAATCTACACTCATTTCCCTCAAACTTCTCCCCACTCCCAACAGGTGCTGTTGAATTGTGGGAGCTGGATGAGAACGAGACACTCATTGTCAGCAAGTTCTGCAAGTATGAGCATGATGACATTGTGTCTACGGTCAGTGTCCTGAGCTCCGGCGCACAAGCAGTCAGCGGTAGCAAAGACTTCTGGTGGGTCCTTGCGCTCACTGTTCCTGCCTTTTAGACCCCTTTTGGGTGTCTTTACTATCCTGTTAGCTTCGTTGAGTAACGTTTTGGGGGTACTGTAATAACACAGTGATTAATTATGACATGTCTATAACATATCCGTAGAGATATTACAGTCCATTGTGAATAGGCCTCAGCAGAAGCCCAGTAGGCAATGACATAGGACATGTCAGTTAAAGGAAGTTCGTATTTGAACTTGTTTTATGTAGATACTGTAGGTCAAATTAAGGATCTGTTTCCTTTTGCTTCTTAGCATCAAGGTTTGGGACCTTGCCCAGCAGATGGTACTGAGTTCATACCGGGGTGAGTGCACATTCTCTTTAGTCCTGGCCTTAGCTGTTTTCTTTTTATTCTCCCCTTGGTCACTTTGAACTTTGGATATCAGGGGCAGCAGTTCCTTGCCCTTCTGCCTGATAGTTTTCTTCCAAAACTATAGTCAGGCCCCAATATCTATCCGTTGCCTTTTCTTAATTTCCCTATTTCCGGGAATGGCCTCACCATCTTCTTGGCCACATGAGACTCCAGCTCTCAGTCCTTTTCCACCCCTCCTGCTTCCTCACTATCAGTGGGTCCCCGAGTTCTTTGGAGTCTTTTTCCACTTGGTCAGTGATTTCCCTTTCCATTTCTGATGCTCCCTTTTGCTTTCAGGCTTTACTCCTCACAGATGGTGGCACTGACCTCATCTGTCCATCTGCAGTCCCTCATCTGTCGTGGTTTGTGTGGCTTGTGGGTTAATATCCCATTTTCTTGTCATGGCATTCAAGCCCTTCTGTCAGTCCCCCTTCAAACATACTGCTCTAATTAAAACCAATGATAGCAGATCCTTGACATTCTCCAAGAATAAACCCTGAGACTTGTGAATCTCGAACTTTTGAATATTCACCTCCATAAAATTTCTATTTTTCTGGTGAAAGCCATCACTTTCTATTAATGTTACTTTTTTTTTTTCCAACTCATTTTCATTAATAGTGGTAGCAGCTGACTTCATTCTGGGAGCCATTCTTCATGACGATAATGCTTGGAGCATTAATGTGTGTGTGGCTAAGAGGTGTAGATGCTGGGTGATGACCTGGTTCAGTCAATGGCTTAATGCCATTCCCTGCCAATTCTAACTGCAAAGTGTATGATTCACAAATGTGCCAAAGCAAAAATCCCAAATTCATAAAGATCTCGGACCTTCAGCGTCCAAGACCTGTAAATGGTCAAACAATGTTAAAATACCAATGTGGAGCCTACCACACATGTCTTTTATTTCTTAGGCCTATGAGGGTTCTCCTGGTCTGCTCTAACTCTTTCAGCACTTCCTCCATTCATCTTTTCTCATTAGTTCTTTGTATTTCTGTCTAATCCCCCCCCAACTGCAAGTCCCTTGAGGGCAGGGGAGCCACTTATTCTTTATCTTTTGTGTTTTCCCATGGTGCTTGTCTCTGAGCTTTGCTTTCAAGTGAGCAATCAATTCCTTTTCATTCTGTTGGCTTTCCATGAAAGGCGGTTTGATGATATGCTCCTGTCCTGGGCAGACTGTCTCAGGTAGTCTAGTTGAAATACCTTTAAAGTATATGGTTTCCACAGCCTGTAATTAACGTATATCAGTGATCTTCAAAGATCTTAGCACGTAGACCTCCTGGAAAATTTTCCAAAAACTACCCTCTCACACATTTTTTAAATTGGCATCTAGTTTAAGTTTAAATAGTTGCAAAGGAGGTACTTTCTGGCCATATCATTATTGTGCACTGGATTTGCAGGTTAAGCCCCTTTCATCTCTGCAAAATGTCTACCGAATAACCTAACTGGCTAAAAACTAACCTGCATCGTTAAGCCAGCTGGCCAAGTTAGACTTAAATTTCTATCAGAAAAAGTCTGACTTCGGGGCGCCTGGGTGGTACAGCGGTTAAGCGTCTGCCTTCGGCTCAGGGCGTGATCCCGGCGTTGTGGGATCGAGCCCCGCATCAGGCTCCTCTGCTATGAGCCTGCTTCTTCCTCTCCCACTCCCCCTGCTTGTGTTCCCTCTCTCGCTGGCTGTCTCTATCTCTGTCAAATAAATAAATAAAATCTTTAAAAAGAAAAAAAAAAGAAAAAGTCTGACTTCATTTTGAAGTTCAGTTCAACTTGTCAGATGTGTCCTTCTGACAACCATCTGTCATAGTTTTCAAAATTTTCATTGTTAAGAGGAAACACAGAGAAGTCTCAGAATTACTCTAGCACTTGTGGTGTGTTGTGGTTTGTGGTAGGATGAAACAAGGCCAGCCCCTGCACTGAATTTTACCCAGATGCTCTTCCTTTTGCTGTTTGGCTCTTGGGGAAAAGCCCCTTTGATTTAATACCCTAGAGTTTCACACACCTGGGCATTGTACCAGGGTGCGGTGTGGGGTGGGTGAGAGGCGCGCATCCCTTCCACAACTGGGAGAAGGGGAATGTGAAAGCCGAGGCAGGAAAGGGGCACTGGGAAACTCTGGCAGCTTCTCAGTTCGATTTAAGGAAAGAGAACTTTGGCAAGTTTATTTCCTGAAATGCATCAGTATCCAGACCTCCCCTGAAAGTGTCTGTATGTTATCTGGAGGCGTGTGGGTACTATCGTATGAAAATTGCTCTTCTGGGATGTAAATCCCTTTGCTCTTCTTGCTCAGCCCCTAATTTTTCTTTCCTTGTCTTCACTAATTCATTTTCTTCCCCACGCCTTTTTAGGTTTTAGAACTCCATCAACCTTTTCTCTTAGGTTTTGTCTAATCCAAAATCTCTCACAAGATTTGTTAAATTGCATCATGAGATAAGGCCCGTTTCTCACACCTCCCTTAGTAGTATCTGGGCTGCGTGGTAGTAATGCCTCCAGCTTCTGCTCTGTCATACTTCCCTTTCTCTCTCCTTCACAGCTCACTCCGGGCAGGTCACCTGTGTCACGGCCTCACCCCACAAGGATTCCATGTTCCTTTCATGCAGTGAGGTGAGATACAGCCTCTCCTTCCCTCCCCACTTCCTAGCCACACTCGAACCCTCTGGCCACAAGTCTAGTGTGGAGACTTGGCCAGCAGCTGCTTTTTGGATTGTGAAGCTCTTGTTCTGTTCCTTCTTCTAGGACAACAGAATTTTACTCTGGGATACCCGCTGTCCCAAGCCAGCATCACAGATGGGTGAGTCTGAGAGCCAGTGGTGGGAAGGTGGTACTAGGAACCCACCTGGAAGAGGCTTCCTTGGCCAGAGACAGAGGCAAAGTCACCAGAGGTTCAGTCAGTGTGACATAAGGGATATAATCACTTTTTTCCCCACTGAGGCTCTGTTGATTCCATTTTGCACAGTGGGCACCAAGAGGAAGCGTGGGTTCGTGGGTGGCTGATTTACTTTACGTTTCTGGGATGGGTGGACAAAGGGACCAGCGTTGTTGCCTTCATGCTTTATGCCTGAAACCTGCCTTTGACTCGTGTCCAGAAAGGGCAGGAGCCCGAAGGCTAAATGAGGGTATGAGGGTCAAGGGCAAGGACACGGCTGCCTTAGTAGGGTTTGGGAAGGGGAATAAAGGTGCTTCTGCAACTTTGTTTGAGAAGCTCCTTCACAGAGCTGGGCTCTGAGTCTCGTTTCAGATCCCTCCTCTCTCTTTGTAGGCTGCACTGCCTCTGGCTACCTTCCTACCTCCCTGGCTTGGCATCCTCAGCAGAGCGAAGTCTTTGTCTTCGGTAAGGCAGCCTGTCCCACAGCATTTTGACCCTGGGAAGGGAGAGGGTGAGAGCACGCTGACCCCGTCACGCACACGACTCTAGCTGCTCGGTCTCAGCAGCACACTTGGGCATTGTGTGAATTACGCCCGTGGGAAGGTGGGATGATGCAAAAGTGGTTTTAGTTTGGCTTTGGAGAACATGATGACTTTTTAGATCTGATTCCTGATTGTTTGCTCCGGCTCCTGTATTCCGGGCATGGCCAGAAGTGAGTGAACCACAAAACAAGTGGATTGCTGTATAGGGAACTCGGCTGTAGAGTAGGGCTAGCTCCCATGCTCTCAGAGCCATGATACTGTACATATGGTGACGGAGTTTGTGGTTAAAATAATAACTATCTCGTTCGTTAATTTTCACGACCACCAGTGACTAATTGTCCCTACTTGACAGAAGAACAAACTGATGCTCAGAGTGGTTCGCTCGTGTAAGGTTGAGGAGCTAGCATTCAAATCCAGGTCTGGCTGACTCCAGGGCCATGTTCTGATCCACTGTGATGGGCTTCCTCTTTTCTCTAGGTGATGAGAGTGGAACCGTCTCCCTTGTGGACACCAAGAGTGCAAGGTGTGCCCTTAGCTCAACTGTGCACTCCCAGTGTGTCACTGGGCTGGTGTTCTCCCCACACAGGTACTGTCCTTTGTCCCCGGGGGCCTGATGGGTGTGAATGGGACCGTGCTGGGGCATGCTGATGTTTGCAGAGCATTAGCTGATTGGGCCATTCCGTAAGGCAGACAGTGCTCTAGCTGAGGTTTCAGAACGCTCATGATCTCTGAAGACCACAGTCCTTTTTTGGGTAGGATGGTTTCTGTCTGCACAGGGCTAAGATAAGGTCCTGTTCCTGCTCAACACCCAGAATGATTAATATTGCGGGCTTCTGAGACTGCGTGGTTGGGAAATTTCTGCATTCTTGCTAAAACTGCAGGGAGGAACCAGATGGGGTTGTTGGTTGCCAGGCTGCTTGTCCACCCTGGTTTGCTCCATTTCCCTCCTCTTGCCCTGGAACTTGTAATGTGGACTTGAGCGGTAGCCAGACCTTAACCCGAAGTGGGGATCAGGCCACCTCCTCTGGGTCACTTTAGGGTGGGGGGTGAGGGCTACACCAGGCAGGATTCATCATGGGATCATGGCTTTACCTGACATAACCCTCCCCTTGCTCTCCTAGCACCCCTTTCCTGGCCTCTGTCAGTGAGGACTGCTCACTTGCTGTGCTGGACTCAGGCCTTTCGGAGGTGTAAGTGTGAAGTGGGGTTCTGTAATCAGGGATTGGGGAGAAGAGCTGTGGGTGGCTGGGTCCTTCTGCCTTCGTTGAAGTGCACTGACTGCACCGTCTCACTCAAGGGGGCCGGGTGGTGGGAGCAGGCTGGCACTGACTGTCTCCCTGCTCCTGGGACTGACTCACAACCAGCTCTGTCCCTGGTAAAGGAGGGCTGTGGTGGTAGGTGGGATTTCCATCTGGTGATCCAGCTCTCTCCAGAAAGGGACAGTCTACCTTTTTCACATAAAGAGCACATACGTGAAATGCGACCTGCTGTGGGGTGAAAGGCCGCAAACACCGTACCGGAATTAATGCTTCCTTCTTACTGAGAGAGCTGTGATTTGCTCTCCGATCCTGGCCCATATTACCACCCTTGCTCTAGCCACCATTTCTTTATGAAATGAGGGCACTGGACTGAATGATCGATGAAGTGCTCTGTGGCTAACTGCACTGCTGTCATGGTGACAAGGCCACCCATACGGTGAAGTTTGTGTCACACATCCAAAAAGGTGCCCTGGTTGTGTTGGAGTGTCTCTCTTGTCCAAGTCCGCTTTTTCCTCTTGTCTCTCACCACGCCCATACTTCCCTTTTTTCTCTTCTAGGTTTAGAAGCCGAGCCCACAGAGACTTTGTGAGAGATGCTACTTGGTCCCCGCTCAATCACTCCCTCCTTACCACGGTGGGCTGGGACCACCAGGTCATCCACCACATCCTGCCTACAGAGCCTCTCCCGGCCCTGGGACCTAAGAGCGTTGCCGAGTAGAGTGGATTTAAGACAAAGAGCAAATCCCCCATGAGTATCCACTCCCTCTGCCCCTGCCCTCTCCGTCTGTGAGACCACACAGGAGCCTTATACAGTATGTTGGTACGCCAGATCTGGGCAGTTAATAGGCATCGTCTCTCGGCCTGAGGGAGGCTGGATTCTGGGATCCTGTAGTCATAGGGAAGAAAAACTTTCTTAAAATTGGATATGTATGTGTGTCTGAGTGTGTGTGTAGATACATAATTTTTGGTGGTGGGAGGGAATTAAAGAAATCCATCTTACATCTTTCCCAAGCCGTCCCCCCACCAAAAAAAAAAAAAAAAGTTCACAAAAGGGTTTTATGCTTCCTACGTGGCTGTGCATGAGGAATTGGCCAGACTGGATGAGATGTGGGATATGGGCATCCCTGGATTCTTGGAAGCAGCTTATATACCACTCATGGAGATAGGAGCAACTTTATTTTTTATAGAACTTAATCTGCCTTTCTATGGCAATGCTTCCATTCACAAAAATCCCGCCCAGCTCACCTCGAGGAAAAGCCAGGACACTCCTCATAGTTTTCCACATCTTTGCCATTAAACTGAGTCAAAAATCCATTTTCTGGCTGAATAAAATTTTGGCTGGTGCCTGTGTAACGCTCACCCCCCCCCGCCCATGGAATTGTACCTGTGGAAGATGAGCGTTTTCCTGTCATAGATCCCATGGGAAAACGTTGGGGGATGGTGGAGAGCGGAAAGGCATTTTAGTTAAGTTAAAAACTGACATAGACTTGCGAGGAGCGTCTGCCATGTTTCCCACGGGAAAACAGCTTGGGGCCTGACCTCTCCTGGCTTCTGGACCCCTTTCTCTGGATGTAGGAAGTCTGACTGCTGTTTTTGTGGACTCTGAAGATTTTAAAGTACAGCATCAGAGAATTGGAAATACTAGTTGGTGAAATAAAAAGCTTAGGCTTCGGCCTGTCTTGAAGCGTGTGTTATGTGCAGTTAGACATATCTCACTTACGCGAGTCATCAGGGTATCAGTCATAGCCCAGCATTTTTGTGTGTGTGCTTCCTCAGCCCCTCAGAGTAGCTAGTTGGGACTTAAATATTGGGTTACTTGGGTGGGTGGACTGGTTACTGCCAGAAGTCATGGTCAATTACTGATTACGAAACTAAGTACAGTTATGTACTTCCGTGCTTTGCAAGTTTAGCTCGGCTAAAATCACATGAAACTAGGACAGTTTGAAGGAGTATGGACAAAATATTTGTGAGTAAAGCTTCCATGCTTCACCTTTGCCAAACAGGAGCTCTGTCATCACAATAACCCCGAGTAAAAACATTGGAATTTGTAGTCGTGATTACTGGGTTTGGGGTAAGATGGGAAGAAAGCCTTCACTGTTCCTAACCATAAGTACTTAGAAGGTAATTGGGTGGGTGGGCGGAAACGCTGAAGTTCTTCCCAGAGATAAACTTCACAAAGTTGTGATGGCTTAGAGAAAGGAGGGGTGAGGTGGGCAGGAACCAAATTTGCCTAGCCCTTTTCCTCCTGAACTCAGGAATGGTGGAGAGGAAAGCAGTGGAGACGAGAACCCAAGGAAATGTCTGTCTGATTCAAGGTGGTTAAAATGACAGCAAAGAAGGAAAACCGTTTTTGAAAAACCACATTATCTTATTGTAAAAAAAAAGTTGGTTTGGATTCAGGTCTGTGCCGATGAGGGTAATCACATCTATTAATGATTGCCATTAAAACATTGGCAGATCTAATCAAAATTACCATCCCAGGTAGGAATGACTGTCCCAGTTTGGGTCAGATGTGTATGTTACAGTGAACAAAGAAGGTGGTTTAGAACAGAAGGTGGCTCCTCAGTGAGAAATGTGATAGCCCGCGCGGTTCAGTAAGTCCTGGACTTGAGGAGAGTTTCAGGAGCGTGAGCGTGGCCTTACAGGTGAGGGTTGGGAACAGGCTCGTTTTACTTGGCTTAAAGCTACAGGCATTTATATTGCATTTAATTTCACTGGTTCAGATGTCTAATGCTGGGGTCCGTCCATTTCCCTGTCTTCATTGTTCTCATTCGGAAGCCCCTCCTGACCCCCTGTAGTCCACTGCTGATCTGCATATCACCACGCCTTCTCGGGAGTGCCCGGAGCCACGGGCTGAAGGAGGCTCGGTGTGGTTTCAGGTGGCACCAGACATTGCTCTGATTCCCAAGCTGTCTCCTGCCCCACAGGGCAGCAGGAGGCCAGTTCTTTAGTAGCTCTATAGGCATTACTTGCTGACTCACCATCACATTATAGCAACAAAAGCAAATAGTACTACATTTATTAAATTATTCTTTTTTGAATTGCCTCCATTTTTAAACAATATCTTTGAAATTAGGTATGTGAGGAAAATACACTTCTTACTATACATTAATATTTTTAAAATCCTTATGCACAACCAAAAATCATCTCATACCAAATATTGGGAAACACTGCTCTATCCCATTAGGGTCTTTTTTTTTTTTTTAATTTTTAATTTTAAGTAAACACACCACATGTGGGGCCCAAATTCACAACCATGAAGTCAGGAGTGGCACGCTCTACCAGCTGAGCCAGCCAGGCAACCCTATCCCATTCATTGTAAAGATGTAAAATGGTAAAGATCTTTCAAGTTTGCACCAATCTAGTCAACACTCTTTGGGCTCTTAGATTCAACCAATTGATTTTGTTCAAGTCATACGTGTCCAGTTTATCCCCATGAGTATCACAAAAGATTTGGCCGAACGCTTTGTTAAAACCAAGGTATTTCAGCTCCGTGATCTTGCCTTCAACTAGTTGAGTATCGTAAAATATGGGAAGGGGTGCAGTGCTGTAGGCGTTTCTTCAGTAAGCCAACTTAAAGACATTTGTAAGTGTCTTCTCACTCGTGAGAACAGGCTAAGCACTAGGGAGGAGTATTTTCAAGTATCCGGGTGGGTGTGTAAAATATATAACAATGGTTGTATTGTTTGAGAGCAAGAACTCAAGGATCGAGAGCAGACAGCATGACACGGCACAGTGACTTTGAACATGACCCTCATTCAGCATTTACTGTTCATCATCTATACACGTGGAGTCGTAGTTACCATCCTTGGCGTGGTCATCGCTGAATGAAGCAGAGGTCACTCCGGGGCATCCCTTGTTACATTGTGGTGTTCTTTTCATCCTCTG
Source organism: Ursus americanus (assembly GCF_024610735.1). Lineage (NCBI taxonomy): Eukaryota > Metazoa > Chordata > Mammalia > Carnivora > Ursidae > Ursus > Ursus americanus. The sequence goes on along the minus strand of NC_142138.1, from coordinate 59,441,737 downwards.
TCATCCTGAGGCATGCAATGGGTAGGTCTGAGATCCAGCCTTACCCACTGCAGCAGAATAGGATCCCAGAGGACTGACCCAGGTGCAGATGAAGGCGGTTCAGATTGGCAGGCAGATTTAGCTCTGTCCTGGAGGCAGCATGAAGAACGAGTGCTTCTGGTAGGAGTCGGGATAGAAGGGCACAAACCTAGTGGTTAAGCTCAGTGATATGGAATCTGGGGGACAGGAGCAGGCATGAGGGGAGGCTTAGAAGTAGAGAAAGGCAGGCATTCATTCAGGGGGGGGGGGTCTTAAAAGATAGCCAGCAAGGGCCGCAGGTGTCTGGCAAGACTGAGTCAGGACCCAGGCCCTGGCGAACTGCTGTAGTGCCTATAGTTTACAGAACAGGAAGAGAAATGAAGGCAGAGACCCGTTAACAAGAATTAGGTGACTCAGGCTAGGAATTGGGAAGTAAGAGCACGGTCATTAGTGTTAGAAACCGCACCAGGGGTAACGTAACATTAGAGGTTCAAGTTGTTGCCCAGCCTGGTCCGGTGTTGCCCTCAGGAGGCTTCATTATCGCCTGATTCAGGTTACTCAGCCCAAGGAATGGAGCGTGGCATTGACATGCAGGTGGCCCCAGCGACGGTGCAGGGTAAGAACTGGATCTCAAGTCTGTTTAGCAACAAAACTCATGTTTTCCCCATTGCCCCTATCCAAGAGAGATGAGAGACACATCCTTCTTCAAGAGGGAGACCTACACTAGCTCTGTTCACTAGAATAATCTGTTCACTAGACTAGAAGCTCTGTGAAAGCAGACACTGTCTTGCTCACCATTGTATGCAGAGTGCCTAGCAAGGCCCGGCACATGCTCAGTGACTATTAATTGAATACTTAAAGGAAGACGAAGATGAATGAACAAATGCAGACACAGTCTCTTAGGTGGGCTATGCCATCAGGCGAGCCTAGAGTTCTACTGAAACATCCTTTGCCTAAACGTTCTATACCATTTAATGTTTTTGTTCCATGGTATCCAAGCCATCTTCTGATTAAAAAAAAGTGATTTTCTCATTTCTTCATACTGGAAGGGATGCAAATTCAACCACTAGTCATTGTATTTCCCTGTGTCATTTATTATATTGACATTTGGTTAGTATCTCTGTGACACGGGGATTAGGTGAACTCTCAGTCTCTGGGAAGATGGGCATCCGATTTCTGGTCCCCCATGATTGAGATTCAGACCCTGAAATATGGGACCTACTCATGATCTGAGATCCTCTGTAGCAGGAAGAGAAAACTGATGGATCATAAAAGCATCTGGCTACAGATCTATTTTGTTTATCCTTCATATTGCTGCTGTATTTTTATAAAACATTGGCTCTCAGGTCTCCAGAATTATATAATTATGTTCCTTAGGGTCATAACACAGTCCCAGCACTGGCTTATATACTGGCTCAAACATTATTCACTCACACAAAGATTCAGATTTTTGTCTTAAGAAATTGAAAGATCAGGGGCGCCTGGGTGGCACAGCGGTTAAGCTTCTGCCTTCGACTCAGGGCGTGATCCCGGCGTTATGGGATCGAGCCCCACATCGGGCTCCTCCTCTATGAGCCTGCTTCTTCCTCTCCCACTCCCCCTGCTTGTGTTCCCTCTCTCGCTGGCCGTCTCTATCGCTGTCAAATAAATAAAATCTTAAAAAAAGAAAAAAGAAAGAAATTGAGAGATCAGGATGCCTGGGTGGCTCAATCAGTTAAGTGTCTGCCTTCGTCTCAGGTCATGATCCCAGGGTCCTGGGATAAAGTCCTGCATTGTGCTCCTTGCTCAGGGGGAGCTTGCTGCTCCCTCTGCCTGCCACTCTCCCTGCTTGTGCTCTCTCTTTCTTTCTCTCTGTCTCTCTGACAAAGAAAGAGAGAGAAAGAAAGAGAGGAAGGAAGGAAAGGAGAAAGCAAGAAAGAAAAAGAAAGAAAAAGAGAAAGAAAGAAAGAAAAAGAAAGAAAGAAAGAAAGAAAGAAAGAAAGAAAGAAAGAAAGAAAGAAAGAGAAAAGAGGAATGGAGGGAGGGAGGAGAGGGAGGGGGAGAGAGAGGAAAGAAAGAAAGAAAGAAGGAAAGAAAGAATGAAAGAGAAAGAAAGAAAGAAAAAGAAAGAAAGAAGGAAAGAAAAGAGATGGAAGAAGGGAGGAGGGAGGGGGAGAGAGAAAAAAAGAGAGGAAAGAAAGAAAAAAAGAAAGAAAGAAAGAAGGAAAGAAAAAAAAGAAAGAAGAAAGAAAGAAAGAAAGAAAGAAAGAAAGAAAGAAAGAAAGAAAGAAAGAAAGAAAAGGAAGGGAGAGAGACGTTGAGGGATCTTCCAACATGGGATCTATTTCATCTATGGCAACCATTAGCAGCTACTTGGAGTGCTGTCCCTGTTCATACCGATCTCTATTGTCTCTCAACCAAGAGGCTTCAGGTTAGTCGGTGTGTATCACTGGGCTTGAACTGTTGTTCTCATAAAGTGGACAGTGAGCTATTATATTGTGTCCATTTCACCCATGTACATTACCTGCCTGGCACGTGTCAGCACATGAATCTGAGAACCCCACTCTGCGGGGCAACTCTTTCGGTGTCCTTAGTAACAGCTGCCACTCACTGAGCCCTTATTACATGCCAAGTCCTGAACTAACAGTCTTTCATACATTATCTTTTTAATTCCCATAAAACCTTATGAGGTGAGTATGAGCTGTGATCTCCATTTTACAAGAGTGGAAGCTGAAGCTCGAAGATCTAAGTCATGCCCAAGATCATAAAACTTCTCACTGATGACACTGAGATTCAAACCTTAGCCTGCCTAGGTCCAAAGCTGGGACTTTTAAACTTTATATTACACCGCTTCCCTAACCAATAATCTGATAACAGTAGAATTACTGCCTCCACACAGTGTTTACTCCTCCATGGGGGGCAAATCCCAGGAACAGGGCTGAGCACAGCTCTGCCCTCGCCATGGCCCTTGGCGGACACCCACTGGGTGCCAGTGTCAGACCCAGCTATCGCTTTGTTGGCTCTGAGAGCTACAGCTCTGCTGGAGAGGGAGGGTGGGAGGTGCTGGGGTCACTGTGACTCGGGCAACAGCCCATTAATCACTGGCCCTGGTTTTGTGTGTGTGTAGCTGGGCTACGCCAGCGCTGTCCCAGGGCTGTCCCAGAACTCCTATAAAGGGGCTCGTGCCCTAGCCTCGCCTCTCTCAGACCTCTGAGATGGGCAGGCTGTTGCTGTGGATTGGTGAGTGTGGCAGGTCCCAGCCCCCACAACGTCACTCAGTCCAGGAGATACCGGGCTTCCTACGTTTGTCACCTCTCGAGTGCTTGAGAAGCAGCCAGGGACTTGGGGGCTGGATTAGGTGGAGTTGGGATGGGACATAGTGAAGGGCCAGAGGGGCCCAGGCAGGAGTGATCTGAGCTGTGGTCCTCCTATCCAGTTACCCATTAAATATCTCTATGCCCAGTTCCACCTTGGACCAGTGGTATCAGAATCTCTAGGGGAGGAGCCGGAACATCACTACTTTTTATACTTGCAGCCAGGGTGAGAACCACTGGCCTAGAGCTTTTGCTGGGACTTCTAAGTCATCGTTGTCCCCGTGCTAAGCATGCGTGTACCCACGTGGTGTTTGTTGGGGGTAAATAGGGGCTTCAATAGGTCTGGCAACACTGGCTCAACTTAGAGGAAAAAGTGAACGCAGCGTGTCTCCATGTGTGCGTCTGTGTCTGGCTATGGGGCCCGGTTGGTGGGGCGCTGGAGGACTGGAAGGGGGCTGGGGCATGTCACTCTGGGCAGACATGGGAATGTGAGTGTGATTCCATTCCTTGTTTCCTGCAGGGCTGGTTCTTGTGCTGAAGCAGTGCGATGGTAAGGAAATTGTGTCCTCCTCTCCAGAGCCGGGGAGCTTCTCGGGCTGAGAAGTGCTCTGTGTCGAGTGTCCCCTGAAGCCCCTCCCTGCCCCCCCCCCCCCGCCACTCCTGTGTCCCAGGGATCATTGATTCCTGCTGCAGTTCAGTGGCAGGTTTTTTTTTTTTTTTAAGATTTTATTTATTTATTTGACAGAGATAGAGACAGCCAGCGAGAGAGGGAACACAAGCAGGGGGAGTGGGAGAGGAAGAAGCAGGCTCCCAGCGGAGGAGCCTGATGTGGGGCTCGATCCCACAACGCCGGGATCACGCCCTGAGCCGAAGGCAGACGCCTAACCGCTGTGCCACCCAGGCGCCCCAAGCGGCAGGTTTTTTAGTCACCCACCACTTGTGTCGCTCTGTGTGCCAGGGTCCAGACTTGAGGATCCATTCTAATCAGGATTCCATAAGGCATTCTTTTCCCCCCTGGGGCCTCAGCAGTAGGGGCAGCGGGGGTGGGAGGGGGACCAGACCTCTGTGTCGCCTTGGGTTGTGTCTGCATGGGGGCTGTTCACAGTGCTCTGTGGAAGCCGATCCGTCCTGTCCCTTGGGCTCTGCCAGCTAACGCGTGTCCTCCCTTGCCAGGCGCTGCCCATAAACTGGTGTGTTATTTCACCAGCTGGGCGCAGGGGCGCCCCAGCCCCTCCTCCGTCTTGCCCCGGGACCTGGACCCCTTTCTCTGCACCCACCTGATATTTGCCTTTGCCTCAATGAACGACAATCAGATTGTTGCGAAGGACCCCCAGGATGAGATTACCTACCCAGAGTTCAACAAGCTCAAGCAGAGGTGTGTTCAAGCTGTGTGTGGGGATCGTTTTTTCAGGTTTTACAGGCAGAAGAAAATTAATCCTGTGTCTCTCGGTACTCAACTCTCTTCCGGTTCTTCTGATCCTAGCCCCCTCTCAAGTGGGACTCAGGAGCATCCCTGCCTGAGAACTCCCTGTTGAGTAATACCCCGAGCTCATTCTTGCCTCCTTGACCTTGTGAGGCCCCGTTGCCTCTGCCTGGTACCCCCCCCCCCCACCACCCGTCAAGCCAGTGGGCCGAGCTCATGTACTAATGCTGTTAGAATGCTTCAAGGAGAGCCTGCACATCACAGATGCCAGTATCTTTATTACCATTTGCCACCTGCACACACACACACACACACACACACACACACACACACGCCCCGGGCAAATGACCCCCCCAAGGGAAGGAGCAGGGTCTCCAATAGGTTTGTATACCAGCGGCGAGGTGAGTGTCTTTGCACAGAGCTGGTGCCCAGGATGTGCTTGCAGAAGTATTCCTATCCCCACAACTCCTGGCTTCTCTCCCTGTCCAGGGGGAGGTCTGTCTCTGCATGAATGGTGATAGATGGCCAAGGTAAAAATCTTTGTCACTTGATCACAGGCTCCCTGAGAGCAGGGAGCTTGTCTGTCTCACTCTCTGTTGTATCTCAATCGAGCATCTAAATCGATCAACCGCACATAGTAATTGCTCAATAAATATTTGTCGACTAAGAAAACAATGAAAAGAAACATTTTAGACTACTTTCTTTTTCTTTACGTGGGAGCGTCATGGGGATGTGGGGGCATTTTGTGGACTTTGGACAGCCTGGGGGGTCCTGGGTTGTGATGACCCATGGGTTGATTGCTCTCCATCTTCCTTTCTTTTCTTCCCTGTGCTTTGGTCTGCTCTTCTCTCTCCCTCCCTCCGCCCGCCTTCCCCTTTCACTTCTCCTCCCTCCCCCTCTACTTTCCACTGTTCCCCAGGGACCACTGGAGTGGGGCCCCAGCTTACCTCCCTCTTTCCCACATCACAGGAACGGGGAGCTGAGAACACTGCTGTCCATCGGTGGGTGGAACTTCGGTACATCCAGGTGAGACTCTGCAGCCCCTCCCTGCTGCTTGAATTCCCCGTCCCTGGGTATTTAGCCCCCGGTGCAGGAAGGGCCTTCTCAGAAGGGTTGACCTGCCTTCCTTTCCTCCAGCCCTACCGTGTGCCCTCCCCAGGGTGCTTACCAAGGGGCTTTGTGGGGGCTTGTGGTTCTGCAGAAAGCCTTCCTTCCTCGCCTCACCCTGGGTCTCCTGCAGGTTCACCAATATGCTGTCCACATTATCCAACCGGGAAAGGTTTATTGATTCGGTTATATCCCTCCTGAGGAAACATAAGTTTGATGGTCTGGACCTCTTCTTCCTGTACCCTGGATTGAGGGGCAGCCCCAAGAGTGACCAGTGGACTTTTCTCCTCTTAATTGAAGTAAGGCCAAGTCTGGCAGCTCCAGGATCCGGCAATGATTCTGTTTTTATCCTAGCTGGGCTCGTGGCACAGGAGGGGCAGAAGGCCAGGGACAGGGGCAGGAGAGTGGTAGAAGAATGTTCGTTGACTACCATCATCTTAGAAGTGCCAGGCGTATCCAGGTCCTGGTCCAGCCCTGCAGCCCAGGTGATGACTATCCTGTGCAACTGCCTAGCCTCCCTCGGGCAAGCAGTCTGCAGCCTGTGCTCCTGACCCTGCCCACCACCCCTCTACCCCTCTATTAAGTCACTTACTATGGTGGCTCAAGGCCACCTCTCTCAGGAGCCTGGGGGCAGGGCCTGTGTCTGACTCAAGGGGCTCTGTAAATGAAGCTTTCCTGGCTGATACTTTCTGTCCCTGACTGCTTGGTCTGGGTCTCTGCATCTGCCTCTTTCTTGGCAGGAGCTCCTGTTCGCCTTCCGGAAGGAGGCCCTACGCGCTGGGCGTCCCAGGCTGCTGCTCTCTGCTGCTGTCTCTGGGGATCCACACATCATCCAAACAGCTTACGATGTGCGCTCTCTAGGAAGGTGAGTGCATGCTGCCTGGTGGGGCGGGACATCGGAGGGAAGGAGGCTGGTCGCGCTCAGAACCGCCGCGCTGCCGAACCCGCCCCGGAGTTCTCCGCGTCCAGGGGCTAGTTGGGCGGCCAGCCAAGGGCCATGGCGGGGACAAGGGTTAGCGCCACGTAGCCTGGGCTTTCTTTAGGAGATCAGGGGGAGGTGCGGAAGCAGTCCCCACAGTCACGTCATCTTGGGTAGGGTGTCCTGCAGAGCCCTTTGCTGGGTCTCACGGGGAACATACCCTGGGCCTGGCCTCTGCCATCCTAGGGGACAGCTGTAGACATGCGCTGTGCTGCCCACGGCTGGCATCAGAGGCAGAGGAATCGGCAGTCACTGCCCCAAATACAAAATGAGGCATGGCCAGCCAGGCCTAGCTTTCCGAGCACGGGTCTCTGTGCAAAAGTTACAAAGCTGAACAAAGAATAGCTCGTAACTTGCTCTTTCTGGACATGCCGGCTCTGGGCTAATTTTCTCAAACCTCGAGAACGGAGTATTTACAGATGAGAAGCTGAGGCCGATGCAGAACGAAAGAGAGGACGGGGTGTGTCTGTGTGTGAAGACACCAGGGAGCTGGGTTTCCATGTGGGGGCAGCAGGGAGAGACCCCGTGGGGCATAGAGGCAGTCAGCATTGTTCTTACTAGAAGGCAGGACTGAGGGAGTCCGACCGTGGGGCGGCTGGGTGACCTTAGGCAAGGTAGTGAGCGTGTCAGAGTCTCGGCGTCTTCAGCTCTAAAATTTAGTTATTGAAATCAAATGACGGAGTCCTTGTACACCTTGGTGCCCATGACTGGTAAGTGCTCACTGACATGTGTTCATTCTGAAAGTGTTCTGGAAGCCATGGTTTCACTGGTGCCTTGAAGGCTGGAGGACAGAAGCTCTGTAGCTGCCGTGGGGCAGTGCTGCCTCCCTCATGACCATTTATGCCACCTGTGAGCACTGGGGTCGGGCACGGCTGCGTTTCCTTTTTTAAATTTTCAAAAAAATATTTTATTTATTTATTTGAGAGAGAGAAAGTGAGTGTAAGCACGAGCAGGGGGTGAGCAGGAGTCCGACTGGACTCGATCCCAGGACCCCAAGATCATGACCTGAGCTGAAGGCAGACGCTTACCTGACTGAGGCTCCCCGGCGCCCCACGAATGTGTTTTCTTGTCTGACTGCTGCCTACTTCCATGGAAGCTGTCAGGATGGCATGGGTCCTGATGTTCCTTGTCGGCTGTGTGCTGCGGTGGCCCATTTCAAGCAGATGGCGCAGACAGGCAGGCAGCCCGGGCTGAAATGGGAGGGAAGCTTATGCGGCCAGTGCACAACTAGTTCGCTGGTTAGTCATCTGGTGATCTGACTTGAAAATCTAGTTAGACCAACCTGCATGTCTCCTCCTCTCGCCCTCGCAGACTCCTGGATTTCATCAATGTCTTGTCTTACGACTTTCATGGAAGCTGGGAAAAGTTCACAGGGCACAATAGCCCCCTGTTCTCTCTGTCTGGAGACCCCAGCTCTTCGGTAAGGAAAGACCTCGAGCGGCCCAGACACCTGCCCTGAGCCCAGGCCATCGGCCCTCAGTAACACGGAGGGATTTGTGGTCTTCCTACATACAGGCACATGCCATGAATTACTGGCGAAAGCTCGGGGCACCCCCAGAGAAGCTCCTCATGGGATTCCCCACCTATGGACGTACCTTTCGCCTCCTCAAAGCCTCTAAGAATGGACTGCAGGCCGAAGCTGTGGGACCCGCGTCTCCGGGAAAGTACACCAAGCAAGCTGGCTTCTTGGCTTATTATGAGGTGACGGGAGTAGGGATGTCTGTCTATTAGGGCTTCTTCATCCTGGGCCAGGGCAAGAGCAAGGACAACCAGGCAGAGGCAAGGCTGAGGGCTGGAGACAGGACAAAGAAGTGGTTGACCAGTGCAAGAGAAATCCACTATCTGAGATATTTCCTTTTTCTTCAGCGGAAGGTATTTCAGTCCCTTGTAAGGCATGAGGGGCTGGGTGGAGTCCAAGTGGAGGGGGACCCCTCAAAAGAATCTTAACTGTTATACAAGTCAATCCTGACTTACGACTCTCTGGCCTAAATAAAAATAATAATATTTGAAATATGTATAATTTCAAACGTTTGCAAAAGTAAAAAAATAAGATAACCTCCTCTCCCCCTCCCCCACTACCACCTACCCCTCACCAGCTTCAATCACTAACCACTCCTGGCCCATTGTATTTCATCTTCGCTCCCCGACTCCCCTCCCTTCCACTACTAGATTATTCTGAAGCCATTCCAAGACATTCCCTCCTACAGAGTCTTTCTTCTTACCCCAGTTCCATTCCCTTATTCTCCATCTCAACAAAGCTTACTACTGAGTGGAGGAAAGAGACATGGACTGAAGGGACTATTAAACACAAGAGAGGACAATAAGAGACACAGGGGGTGTGACTTAGGGATCTGGAAAGGTCTCACAGAGCAGAGCTTTGGAGCGCAGGAAGAATCCTGATGGGCAGGAATGGTAAGAGGGAAGGGCCCCGCAGGCAGAGGGCAGCAGGTACTGGGGCACATAGTGTGTGTGGGTGCTGTAGGTAGGAGTGGAAGCGCAGGGTCTCCCCAGTCTCTGCTCTGTGCTGGCTGGCTGGAGATGTTTTCCTGCTAAGCCAGCGAAGCATGGTTACGAGTCATGGCATGGTGGAAATAATGTTCTTGAAGGGCATTACAGGGCAAAGAGATGTTGATAGAACCTTTAAAGAACCAAAAAGAGGAAGAAAGGAAAGAAAAAAGGCCTCAGACATAAGCTTCTGCAACTGGCTTGAACGCTTCGACTTCTTTGTGGCATCTGGTTTCTAGCACAAGGCCGGGCACCCAGCAGACACTCAGATGCTCAACTGATTATAGCAACCCAGTTCTCCCTACCTTTGAGAACTCGAAATTTATTAGAGGCTCACAAGCTAGTTTGAGAGCTACCGAGACTGGGCCCTTCCTGCTGATTTCTAATGAAGAGAGGAGAGGTTTGTTTATGGTAACTTCTTTGGAAGAGATACAGGTGTGGTCAAGGTCAGATAGGTTACCGTTAGTAGCTTGGCATTGGCATTATTCAGCAAAGTCTGATTTGGCATCTAAGGATGTCGGCCACTCCTTGGCAGACATTAGAGAAAGGACCGTGTTCTAGTAGGAATTTGTTCAGGAAAGAGAGAAGGTCTTCCGTGAGGGGCTTCCCACTCCCTCTTTGGTCTGCATCTTCTCCCTCCCTGGGGAGGGATCCTTGGATTCTTTACCACTGGGAAAAGAGCAGTGTGCCTGCTGGTGATTCTCTCCCTGGCACTTCCCAGAACTAACCTGGTGATCCTCCTGGTAGATTTGCTCCTTTCTCCGGAGAGCGACAAAGCGCTGGATTGATTTTCAGCATGTCCCATATGCCTACAAGGGGAAGGAGTGGGTTGGCTATGATGATGCCATCAGCTTCAATTATAAGGTAAGACCCCGGTCCTTTCTTCCTCCAGCATATTGTTTCCTTCTGACTCCCATGAGGCTCTTATCTGTACAATGTATGTGTGTGTGTGTGTGTGTGTGTGTGTGTACTGGGTGGAGGATAAAAAGGTGAGGTTGCCCAGATCAGGTGAGTCTCAGCCATACCTGACCTACCTGGGATTTCCTAATCCCGTCTTATGTAACACTCTCCTTTTGAAGAGAAGGAATCTCGGTTTTGAGGGGAGACATGACTTCTCTCAGTTTACCCAGATTTTTGGCAACAGTTTCTTCTTCTCTGTTTGGACCAGATAATTTCGTAACAGATAAATACCAATATGAGGTAGGTCACGCTAAGCCCTCCATGAATATCACTGGTGTGTGTCAGGGTAGGAGAGTCAGGGAGGGCTTCCTGAGGGAGGTGAACAGCAGGAGGAAGCAATGACATGGGGAGAGGTTCGATGGGTACTGAAATCTCATTCAAAGTATGTTCAAAGAAGAGTTTGGGTGGGGCGGAGAATTTTTGTAAAGTGTAAGAGAAAGCAGTAAAGTGCAGGTCAGTTTATAGAGGGACTTGAATGCTGGTGAAGGTATTTGGCCCTCTTCTTGCAGGCATTTTAAGGCAAAATCGGGTATCTGAGCAGGCATATGTCCTGCAAGTTTGAAACCTTTAGAACTTCACTGTGACCACCGCTTCCCCCCCTGTGCAAGCAATGTTGAAGGACGGTGAGCAGGGCAGGTTTCTATAGACATGCTTTGGTGATTTCTGAACCTGCCTCTACTTTGGAATCACCCGAGACTTGATAAATGTAGAAAGTCTTGGCTCCACCCCAAATATTTAGCAGGTCTTAGAAAGAATCTGGAAACTGTTCTTAGTATGTCCCCATGTGATCCTGCTGGAACCAGTCTGGTATTTTGGAAGCTCTAAGGAACGTGGAGGTGTGCAGGGAAGGTAATGAGGGTCTGGACCAGGTGGATGGAAAAGGACGTAATTTTTGAGTGAGAAATTGTCAGGACTTGGCAACTGCCTGATTACTGGGGCTTATTAGAAGTCACAGTCTCGGGGTGCCTGGGTGGCTCCGTCGTTAAGCGTCTGCCTTTGGCTCAGGGCGTGATCCCAGGGTCCTGGGATTGGGCCCCTCATCGGGCTCCCTCCTCCTCTGGGAGCCTGCTTCTTCCTCTCCCACTCCCCCTGCTTGTGTTCCCTCTCTCGCTGGATGACTCTCTCTCTGTTAAATAAATAAATAAAATATTGAAAAAAAAAAAGAAGTCACAATCTCCTCTACTATAGGTGATGTAGAAGCGACAGGTGTCAGGTGTTCTTTGGGGGGAAATTTGGGGTAGAAAGCACCAGAGAAGACAGCATTCACCATGTACCTCTTCCGCGCATATCACTGGGTCAAGCCTGCTGCCGGGAGAGAGGTAGAGAGCGTGGCTTTCAGCCTCCAGGACCTCTGGTCCCTCTAGTTTGGGACCAGAAGACACACTGCACCTTGCAGAGCTGGAAGGGGACAGAGCCCTGTGTGAGGGTGATTAAGGGATTTCATCACGGAATCCCAGAGCTGAAAGAAACCTTAGAGATCATCATTGGGAGATAATTATCCCTGAATTTCTCCAGTGTTCCTGCACCGTCTGGGCATTCTTAGCAAAGGAAGCAGACCAGCTCTAATAAAAATAGAAAACTGCCTTTCCTCCTCCCCCAGAGCCTTCGCTGACATTCAGAGATTATAGAGGTCTCTCCCCAGACAGGACTTGTCTGCATTCCAGTGAAGCTCTCAATCTCTCCAGAGGGGACGAGGGTCTGATTTGCGAGCTGAGCTCAAGTCTCATGATTTTGGGATCCTTCTCCTTCACGTGCAGGTGACTATCTGGCCTTCGCCGCGTCATTCTCCAGGCAACTGGGGCCTGGGGACCAAAGTCAAGGTGCTATTCTGACTGTTGTGCTGCTGTGAGTAATAACGGTCCGTTCTCTGATGCAGAGATCGTGTGCGCGCGCATGCGTACACATGACCCCGGCAGGCCAGCTTGTTCGTTTGTAAGCAGGATAAAAACTCGAATCTTCACAGTTTCAGCTGAACTCTATTTGGGTCCCTCCTTCTTATTTTACATTTGGGGCAAGTAAATCTCAGAAAGGAGCCAACTCATTTGGCCAACTCATGCAGCTGTGTGGATGTGCTGGGGTCTCTCTCTTCCATCGACCGTGACAGAGAACGCTAGCAAAGCAGTAGCGGGACCTGGGTTTGAGTCTAAACCCTGCCACGTTGTTATATCTGAGATTTTAGAAATCATGGACAGAAACCTTTATTTTCTTATCTGTGAATGTCGTTTCTCTCTTCTTTGTAGCATCGCTGTGAGATAAGTTATATGGAAGTGATTTTAAAGTAATATAGCGATATCTCTGATTGACAATGATGATAATGGCGACTAGCATTGAGATCTTGGTGAAACAGTTTTTAATATTTATGAACATTTCCTAGGTGCAAGGTACTGCTGCAAACATTTCACAGGTAGGAACTCCTTTTTTTTTTTAAATCTGTATTTAAAATTGTGGCAAAATATACACAACATAAAATCTGCCATTTAACTCATTTTTAGGCATCCAGATCAGTAGCACTTAGCGCATTCATATCTTCGTGTAACTATCACCACCTTCCATCTCCAGAACTTTCTAATCTTCCCAGACTGAAACCCCATCCCTGTCTCCCCCAGCCCCTGGTAATCACTGCTCTGCTTTCCATTTACACGAACCGGACTACTCCAAATACCTCCTGTGAGTGGAATCATACAGTATTTGTTCTTTCGTGACTGGCTTCTTGCACTCAGTGTAATGTCTTCGAGGTCCATCCATGCTGTAGCATGTATATGGAGGAATTCTTTGGACCCTAAAAATGTTGGAAATGTTACTATCCCCTTTTTACAAATGAGGCAACTAAGACACATAAGGTTTTTGTTGTTGTTGTTTGCTTTTAATATTTTATTTATTTATTTGAGAGAGAGAGAGAGAGCACAAACAGGGGGGAGGGGTAGAAGGAGAGGGAGAAGTAGGCTCCCGCTAAGCAGGGAGCCCCATGCGGGACTCAATCCCAAGACCCTGGGACCATGACCTGAGCTGAAGGCAGACGCTTAACCAAATGAGCCACCCAGGTATCCAAAGACACATAAGGTTTGTGTGACCTTTTCAAGATCCCTCAGCTAGGAAGTGGTAGAGGTCGGATTCAAACACAGGCTCTGCTGCTCCTGTAGTGTTTCCGAGGGTCCATCTTCAGTGTTTTCCCGTTGTACCCAGTCTGGGGTACAGGTTGACTGACTACTACATTTTCAGGCCATGTTCATAAAGAGAGAGCATTTTGGGGGAGCCATGGTGTGGACATTGGACCTGGATGACGCCAAGGGCACTTTCTGTGGCACTGGCCCTTTCCCCCTTGTCAGCAAGTTGAATAGTCTCCTGGTGCAGACTGGTGAGTAGTTATGGCCTGGAACTGAGGTTGGAAGTTGTATAACCAGGCTGAGGCTGGGTCCCTTCTGTTAGATCTGAAGGCTTTGGTGAGGCAGCATGACATCAAGGGAAGAGAATAAACTTTGATGTCAGGACAATCTATTTGCTGGGTTTAGAGCCGTGCTCCATGTGACTCCTCTGAGCTTTGGTTTCCCTATCTATAAAATGGGAATGATCCTCACACTCATGACATTATTACAAGAACTAAATGAGATAAAGAATCAAAACTACTGGCTCATAGTCTGTGTTCAATATGGGTCAGTTTATTTCTCTGCTGCTTCCTCTTGTTTTCATGGGACAAGGGCCAGAAAAGGAAGTCAGATTTCTCTTGACATCTCTTTGATAGTAGAGATTGCCCTGGTGTTTAGGAGACGGAACCTGGCATGCTGGAGCTGAAACATCCTTTGAGATGATTTATAACCTTCATTTTACAGACTAAGAAACGGGCTCAGAAAGCTAACACTGCTACTCAGGGACAGAGATGAGAGTCCAACCCAGTTCTTTACAAAATGCTGTCTAGAGTGGCCCCCTTGTTCTTGGTGTTGTTCCTAGTGCCCCCTACAATGGGGGACACAGGAGGTTTCTGTTATTAGGCCTTGGGGGCAGCAAGGTCTGGCTGAATGTGCAGTGAGGTCAAAGTGTAGCCTTAAGCATAGAAAACTGGCAAGCTCCCTGGGGTCATTCACCAGAAATGTAGTAAGTCTGCCAAGTGCCCATGGATGTCTGGAGTCACGTTAACATGATGGAGTGAAGGAGCAGGGCTTCTATGCCGTGGGCTTTTATTTATGCCCTCAAGTGGGTGTATTATGAAATCCTTCAACTCTGGATTTGGGAGCAGGTACTTCAGCCCAGGAGTGGTTGTAGTCCTGCCAGTAATTAATAGGTTGGGAAGGAAGCAGTAGGCATCTCATCCTGTTCTGATGATTTTCTCTAGAGTTCATCTCAACTCCTTCACCAAAATTTTGGCTCTCAACTGCTATGAATGCTCCAAGAACTGGCCCTGAAAGGCCAAGTATAACCAAGTCTCCAGCCATTAATACCCATAGAAAGTCTCAAAATACAACTACAAGCCACAGAGGTGGGATTATGACCCCTACGAGGGAAACTAAGTCCTTTGGAAAGCACGCTGTTGCTATGGAAGGGAGGACTGAGACCCTTGGAGAGACTTCTATGATTCCTAATTATCTTTGGACCACTGGAGGAAAGATCAAGCCCCTTGGAAAGAGGGCCATAACCCCTGAAATGATGACTATCCCCTCTGGAAAGATGGCAGTCACTCCTGATGGGCAGACCAAGACTCTTAGAGGAGAGAATTTGACTTCTGAGGTGGACACTGATCCCCTGTGGGATTATGCTCATCTTCAGTTGGAAGCTGAAAGCAGGAGACCATCCTCAGGGCCTGTCATCTAACACCAAGACACATTCCTCCTGCTTTTGACAACCCCTGTGTTCCATTAATGGAAACGATCCTTCTGTCAACTTGATGACCCTTCCAACAAGCACTCTCTCTCTAAAAAAAGAAAACCCAGAAAATTCTGCTGTGGGTCAAGGAGCCTAAACTCTGTTGAAGGCAGAAGCTGGGGAAAGCCCTTGTGTTTTCTTGTAGGTCCCCTGATGGGAGCTGCTTTTACTCAGACATTCATAAACCATACATGGGTATGAGCAGGCCCCAAGGCCAGTGAGATCATTTCTTTTCTGTCGAATAAACTAGAAACACAAGAATTTATCGGAGTCCTCTGGAGTTCTTTTCTTGAAATGACCTGTGCAATGCAGTTGTCAGCTTCTGCCTTTCAAGTGTACTTTCCCCTACTGCTTTTTTTGGAAGGAGGGAGTTTGTGTCTAGCCCATGACGATATTTTCCAATGTGGATTATGTGTTTCCCTCTCTGTCTTGCACAACTACTCCCCTCATGGGTTGTCAGAGACAGAATCTCTTCCAGCTTAGTTTCCCAGCATCCTCTAATTTCATTCCAGTGTAACAGCTGCTCCCGCGAATATATAACTACTCTTGCTAAGGTCACTGGTGATGCCCATGCTGTTCCTTGCAGTGGCCAAGTCTCAGTCCCAACCTTTCTTGAGGCAGCAGCAGCATTGACACACTTGGTCACTTTGTTGTCCTTGATGCTCTTTCTTCACTGTGCTTCCAGCTTTTGTTTTTATCTGACTGGTCATTCCTTCACAGTGTTCTATGTTGATTTCTCCTCTCATTCCTGATCGCTTAATGTTGGGGAGCTCCAAGTCTCTCCTCTGGTCTCTTTTCTTCTATATTTACGTTCACGCTCTTGGTGTTCTCATCTAAGCACATCACTTAAACAACAACTGTAATATTGTCAAGAGAACAAAAGCACAAAAGAACATCTATAGTAGGCTATCTTTCATTTAAGAAAAAAAGGAAACAGAAAATACACGTGTCTGCTCATTTGTGCACAGAGTAATACAGAAAGGGTAAACATGGAAATAATGAGATTGGTATCTGTAGGAGTTGAGTGGGGATGGGTGGAAATAATGGGAGATTGGGGACAGGGGACCGGGGGGGGGGCTGATACTTACCTGAGTACTAATATTTGTGTAATTCTGACTTTTAGAATGATGAAAATGCTTCACATGATCCATAAAAATAAATTAAATCAACTCAAAATTGAAATACAAAGAGTAACACATGTATTTAACTGTATTAAAAAGACAGCAACAACATAATCACGTTGAAGGGATAGGGAAGGAAAGAACAAACCTTAGTTACTTTGGACAATAGCATTTTGCCTCTATATTAAAGGGTTAAAGACAAAAGGAACTGTGGAAAATGCAGTACTCTGGCAAATTTGCTGTTTATAGGTATATAAGTTAGCAATTTTGAAACTGTCTTATGTGTATTCCAGAATTAAACACAGAAAGAAACATACTGTGCATAAGAAGAGCCATGTTTCTCACAGCCAGAGAAATAGTTATAGATAGGAAAAAAGGAAAGGCAAGAATGAACCCTGGGGTGTTGGATTCAGAAGTATCAGCAGGAAATCATGATTTTAAAAGTATATATGGATTGGTTGATATAGAAATTGATATAGAAATATATGTATCCACAAATATATTTCCTGCTTTCACCACTGGAAAGGTCTAGAGCAATGATATCCAAATAGACCCAGTACCTTGAACAGACGGTCCCCGAGCACTCCTTGAATAACTGGGGATGGAAGCCTGTGTATCCTGCTACCCTCTTCCCTCTCCTGGTAGATAATTCTGAGTGGAAGGCACTGTGCTGAGCACAGTGGGTGGTATTTCAGGACCCAGGCTTCTACAGGACTCCAAACTCTAGTGGGAGAGAGAAGAAAAGTAGTCAAATGATTGGCTTCTGATAGAAACGAGAGGTTGCTCTGTGCTTCACAGACATGTCATCTCAGGCTGAGGAAGCAGAATCAGAGAGCTTATGTACTAATGTCTCGCTGCAAAAAAGACTTGGTAAGCACAGTAAGACAGCTTGCAGTGTTAAGGGATTGACAAGAAGTCAGAGGCACAGATGTGTGAGGGACAAGTCCCAGGAACAGCTGGCAGGTTGGACGTGGGTCGACAAGGGGGCAGGATGCAGGCTTAATGGGCACGACCAATGAGCAGGCACCAGTTGTCTCCACACAGGAAAGTAAGTTGTGGACATGATGTTAGGAGCTTTTGTCACTTTCTTGTTGGACGTTAGAAGAGTCCCATAATGAGAGACTAAGGACTATGAGAAACAAACTGAGGGCCTCAGAGGGGAGGGGGTGGGGGAATGGGATAGACTGGTGATGGTTAGTAAGGAGGGCACGTATTGCATGGTGCAGTGGGTGTTAAATGCAACTAATGAATCATCGAACTTTACATCGGAAACCGGGGATGTACTGTATGGTGACTAACATAATATAATAAAAAAACATTAAAAAATAATAAATAAATAAATAAATAAATAAATAAATAAATAAATAAATAAATACATTAAAAAAAAAGAAGAAGAGTCCCATAAAAGTTTCCAAAACCTTGTTTTTGTGAAGTTAGGAATGTTGCCACCAGGGGGCAGCAACGTACAGGGTTACATTTTCTATGCAGGCAGCAGACAACTAGGAGAGTGGAAGAAAAGCAATTAGAATCCCTTCCTACAGAAAATTAAGTCACACATACATCTCTGTCATTATCGTTAAAGCTGATGCCTTTGAGCACATTAGGCAGAGAGAGCGTGAACACCCCAGGCTTGGAGGAGGAGGCTGTGCTGAGATACAGGTTGAGTCCAGGCAAACAGGACTTGAAGTCCCAGCTCTGCCTTTGATTAACTATGTGATCACGGGGAAGTTAGATCAGCTCCTAAGGTTGTTACAGGGGTTCCATGAAATATGTGCCTGGTCCAAGGTCGATAAGTGGGAGTTGTAGTTATAAGCTTATCTTCTGTAGACCTTCCAGTTTCCCTCTAATAATTTCTTTCTATAAAGAAACATTAAATCGTGCATATGACACTGGAAACTCTTTGGGTTTGTGCCTAGCTCAAAGGCTTCAAGGTAGATTCATGACAACGTTCCAGTAACTTCTCTCATGCCTGCTGCAACTTTACCTAGGGAATCATTTTGTAAACTGGCCTCTTTCACCACATGCTTCTAGAAGGCTACAATCTAGAAACTAGTAACATAGAAGGCATTACGGGTGTCATTCCCTTGATTAAAGCAAATTAATGGCTCCTTACTGCTTAAGGAATAAAGTCCATGTTACTTAGCATGGCATATGAGGTCCACCTCACCATCCAGCCCCGCCCGTGTAGACACCTGGTACTGGGCTCCAGGATATTGATCCAGATGCTCCAGCATGTGCTCCACCAGGATAAGGTTCAGTAATAAATACTTTGATGGAACAGAAGTTAAAACACTGTGGATGTTGAATACATGCTGCTTTAGTATAGTTTCGTAGAATCAAGAGTATTCTTATTTTAGCATTACAGTCTTTTCTACTGCAATGGAATCCTGAAAAGAAAATAATTTTCCAGAGCTAATTGTCATGATGAGGACGGTACAGACCCAGTACAGGTTCTTTGGATGGGTCTTGACTTGTGAGGAGCCATGTAGAAAAGTGCTCTTGTGGCCACACTGGTCACAGTGTTCTCTGACTTCGTGACACCAACTGCACTCTCAGGAGCCATTGTTCAGGCTTTGCTTCTGCCTCCAGTGGCTTTTCCACTTTCCTTACTTTCTCATCTACCAACCAGGAAGATCCTAACTCAAATGACCTCTTCTCTGAAGGCTTTTCCATCCCCCCAGGAGCTATCACTTCTTGCTTCTGCTTGCTTTCTTAATACTGTTCTTTTTTTTTTAAGATTTTATTTATTTGAGAGAGAGAGAGCAGGGCAAGGGAGAGAGCACATGATTGGGGGGGTGGGGCAGGGGGAGAGGGAGAAGCAGACTCCCCACTGAGCAGGGAGCCCGACTCGGGGCTCCATCCCAGGACCCTGGGCTCATGACCTGAGCCAAAGGCAGATGCTTAACCAACTGAGCCACCCAGGTGCCCCAATACTGTTCTTAATCACTCTAGTTCATTCAACGCACATTTGGATGCTACAGTGATCACATTGCCTTATAATTAGATTATGTGTCAGTCATTAGGCAGGATGCTGACTTTGCATACAAGGACCATTTCTGAATTTTCTTTGTACTCCCCGAGCTTAGTGCAGAAGCAAGCACAGAGTGGACATTCCATAAATGTTGGCTAATTGTAAACTAAGAAATTGAAAATAAAGATCAGAGCATCATGGACCATGAGAATCACATCAGAAGACTATGGATGGGTCTGATGAGAGGAACAGGAAGGAAAAGGAGAAGAAGTGGAGAGTCTACTGTAAATCTCCAAACAGCACATGGACTTTGGAGTCAAAGAACAAATTGTTCCATTGTTCTGGCAGAAGTTGCCAGCACCCATTTCGCAGGAGATGTGGGCACCAGGAGCCTTTGTCTCCAGTGCGTTTCACATTTGTTATCACATCCTAATCTTTCGATTCCATCAGCAAAGCCATTAATCACTTTTTAAATTGACTACAGAGTGGATATTAAAGGCTATGATTCTTGCCAGGAGAAAAAACAAACAGAATCCATGGATGTGTAGGGGCACAGGTTGGTACAAGGCTAAGAAACCCACGTGCCTACAGGTGAAAAGTGCAAGGAGATCAGGATATAAAAGAGAGACCCAATCTCTCTCTGTGTGTCCCAACCCTTGGGTGTACCACTGTGTCCTGGTGTGTCTAGGGGCCACTAAAATCAGCACCATGAAGATCCTGGTCTTGGTCTTGATTTGTCTACACCTCTCAGAGGGTGTGGAAAGGTATGTATGGGGATTAAACCTCACTGTGAATTTCAGCCCTAAGGGAACATCACAAGCTAGGGTAGAGCAACGGCCTTCCCCCGCAGATCTTGTGGAAAGGCAGGCAGATCCTGTCTTGGTACCATTAACTGACAACCCAGGGAACCAAGACTTAAAATGGCTGGATGGATGGTGTGCATCCATATGTGTGTGTGTATGTGTGTGTAAAAAGGTGGGTTGGTGTTTTGTTAGCCAAGAAGGAAGGATGTACAATATCTATAATACTTAGAGGAGGGACTGGAAAGAATAGATATTTATTTTGTGGAAACAATATATGTATGCAGGAAACCCCAAATATATGTTGTAGTGGATTTTCAGGCTGGAAATGCTGGAGTGACTGCAGTGGTCAGAACTTGCTAAAGTCCAGGAGGATTTCTTATAAGAGGTTCTTCTTGAGTAGAGTACTAAGGAGATTTAAAAAACTCCAGATCAGATCGTTGAAGGGATTGCTTTAATGGGGAAAGTGAAGCTCACGCCTTTTATTTGCCCTATTCTCTGCAGAATCATTCTGAAGAAAGGAAAGTCCATCCGCCAGGTGATGGAAGAGCGGGGTGTACTAGAGACATTCCTGAAGAACCACCCAAAGGTTGATCCAGCTGCCAAGTATCTTTACAATAATGATGCTGTTGCTTATGAGCCCTTCACCAACTACCTGAATGTAAGTGAAGGGGAGGTGGTGTCCACAGCTCTTGTGTAATAACCATTCTTGGATACTTACGTAGACCTCTCATCAGCTCTGACTTTTTACTAAACCTAAGTCTCGCCTTCCTATGAAAAGTATCTGGATAAATTATGAGTTGGTACCACTTAACACCATAGTATTCCCTTTCCTTCCTTCTTTCCTCTCATTACTGGCTCCCTCTCTAAATCTCCATTTATACGGTTAAGAGATTCACAGTGGCCATATTCAAGTCAACTGAGAGAGCCAAAGAAAGTCCCAGTGATGGGCTACAGGGGAAAGAAAGAAAGCACATGCAAAGCTGCCAGGCAAAATCTCCAGTGGCTCGAGATGTCATATAGCTCCCTGTTTGGAAACATACACTGGTACTCAGAGCAAGTATTTGAGTGTTCTTGAGGCTGCAGTGTCTGCTCAGGGCATCTCAACACACTGGTGTCCTATGGACTGTCCTTACTGAGATGTGACATGAGTGTCAGATCTAGAAGCCACCCTAGGAATCTCCTGTTTTGACTTCTACTTTCTATAGATGATGGAAGAAGAGGCAGCTAAGTGACAGAACTGGCCCAAATTCACTTAGAACCGAAACTGTGTCTCAGTGAAGTTCTTTTCTTCCTTTCCATGCTACCTCTCACTCTAGATTTCCTGGCACCTTAGCTATTGTGTGACCAGAGGGAGGGGAATGGTGGGGAAATATCTAACATTGGAAGAGAAAGAAAGATTGTGTGTGTGTGTGTGTGTGTGTGTGTGTGTGTGTGTGTGTGTGTGTGATGTGGGGAGAGGGGATGGACACTGGGAATGGAGAAAAAGTGATTGCTTCTCCAACTTTGCATGTTCTGGCATAGAATGATAAATCCATGGAGGTATCGCCTGATACAAAATAGAAAATGCTTTGGAAGAAGAGATTCTCACCTGGTCAAAGTCTTGCAATTAGGGACAAAAATGGGGAATATTGAGGGGATCTGGCTCCAGATGTGAAGGAGAACTTCTGGAAAAAGAAAAATATAATTTGGTCAGAATGTAGTTTCTAGTGAGTCAACTTCTTCCCCATCCTTAGGACAAGGCTTGCCTGCTTAATGAGAGTGACAAACTTTTCTTTGCAGTCCTACTACTTTGGAGAGATCAGCATTGGGACACCACCACAAAATTTCCTGGTCCTCTTTGACACAGGCTCCTCCAACCTGTGGGTGCCCTCCACCTACTGCCAGAGCCAGGCCTGCAGTGAGTATACCACCATCACTACCCCCCCGCCATGGATAGGAACAGAGGGCCAGATCACTACCCCCCCCCCCCCATGGATAGGAACAGAGGGCCAGGCAGAGTCAGGATTGAGCACAATCTCAGCATCCAAATCCAGAGTTTTTGGTGCATACCCATGATCTCATTCTCCTTAAATTCAGACCATCTGGAAATCTTGCCCTTGGTCCATATTTCACAAGTGCTACAGTTCTGGAGAGAGACAACAGAAATAGGCCAAGGCGTCCATTCTTTTCTACATTGTTCCCTTTCCTCAGCTCTCTCCTATGGGCCCCAATTCCTGGCACTTTGAGTTGAGCCATCCCTCAGGAAATGGAAGGAAGGGGCAACATCTGTTTCTGGGCTATAGATTGTCTTTAGCAGAAAGGATCTGAGGCTGAGGCCCAATCCTGGGCTTGGTCTGATGGTCTCTGGCCATCAAGAGTAAGTGTCCTCCAAGTATTTTGGAAAATGTGTTGACATTAACATTCCATTCTATCCTTGCACAGCCAATCACAACACGTTCAACCCCAGTAGTTCCTCCACCTACGTAAACAATGGGCAAACCTATACACTGTATTATGGAAGTGGCAGCCTGACTGTGCTCCTGGGATATGACACTGTGACTGTAAGTGCTATTCTCATCCTTCTGTGGGTCTGCTCTTTGGCTCCCCTTTTCTAAGCCTAAAGCTGTCAGAGAGTCCCATGATTACTAAATAGGTACAAATTCCCAGAAGCTGTTGGTTGGAAAGGACGCCAAAGTCCATCTAATTAAACCTTTCTCCCAAGACAGGAATTGCTCCCACAGCAGTCCTGACTGCAGGGAGCTTTTTACATTGTGCCTCCCCATGACTTTGTTCCCTGACCTTAATCTGCCCTCTGCAGCCACGTGGAGCACATCTGCTTCCTCCTGCACACAACTTCATTCTAGATATTTGAAGACCTTCTTTTCACTATTTTCTTTTCTTTACGTCAAGCACCCATAGTTCCTATGTCATTTGTGCATATGGATTGTTCAATATAAAACCAGCCACTGTCCTTTCACTGTCTATGGAAGTGGCAACTCTAACTCCAGAACACAACAGCCTCTGCTTCCCCAACACCCACACTCTTCTTTCCAAGACATACATGGTTGGGTGATGCTGTTGTCCCTTCATCTTCCATGCTCCACCCTATGATTGAGCTAAGCATGAAAGAAGCCAACTTCCTCTCCCAGAAAAGTGTACATTCTATTCCCTGGGCACCTAATTCTGGGAAGTCTTTGTCCACCTAAATTGTTAATCTTTTCTTTCTGCTTGTCCCAGGTTCAGAACATCGTCATCAATAACCAGGAGTTTGGTCTGAGTGAGATTGAACCCAACAACCCCTTCTACTATGCAAACTTTGATGGTATCCTGGGAATGGCCTACCCCAACCTGGCAGTGGGGAATGCTCCAACAGTCACGGAGAGCATGGTGCAGCAAGACCAGCTCACCCAGCCCATCTTCAGCTTCTACTTTTCTCGGTGAGCACCCTTGCCGTGGGTGGGTCTCAGCAAATGAGGCTGTGGGGGCTTCCAGCAAGTCAATATCAGACAAGGCCAAGGTTTTAACATATCCTGACACAACGAGTATAACCTGCTATATGCATTTCATGCATTTCTGAAAATTCATAACTACATTTTTGGGGGAATTTTATTTTAATGCCCTAGAGGAATTTTTTTTTATAATGATTTTTTATTATATTATGTTAGTCACCATACAGTACATCCCCGGTTTTCGATGCAAGGCTCGATGATTCATTAGTTGTGTACAACACCCAGTGCACCATGCAATATGTGCCCTCCTTACTACCACCCATCACCGGTCTATCCCATTCCCCCACCCCCCTCCCCTCTGTAGCCCTCAGTTTGTTTCTCATAGTCCATAGTCTCTCATGTTTCATTCCCCCTTCTGATTACCCCCCTTTCTTTATCCCTTTCTTCTCCTACCGATCATCCTAGTTCTTATGTTCCATAGATGAGAGAAATCATATGATAGTTGTCTTTCTCTGCTTGACTTATTTCACTTAGCATTATCTCCTCCAGTGCCGTCCATGTTGTAGCAAATGTTGAGAACTCATTCTTTCTGATTGCTGAGTAATATTCCATTGTATATATGGACCACAACTTCTTAATCCAGTCATCTGTTGCAGGGCATCTCGGCTCCTTCCACAATTTAGCTATTGTGGACATTGCTGCTATGAACATTGGGGTGCATATGGCCCTTCTCTTCACTACGTCTGTATCTTTGGGGTAAACACCCAGTAGTGCAATGGCTGGATCATAGGGTAGCTCAATTTTTAACTTTTTAAGGGACCTCCACACGGTTTTCCAGAGTGGCTGTACCAACTTGCATTCCCACCAACAATGTAGGAGGGATCCCCTTTCTCCACATCCTCTCCAACAATTGTTGTTTCTTGCCTTGTCTATTTTTGCCATTCTAACTGGCGTAAGGTGGTATCTCAGTGTGGTTTTGATTTGAATTTCCTTGATGGCTAATGATTTTGAACATTTTTTCATGTGTCTGTTAGCCATTTGTATGTCTTCATTGGAAAAGTGTCTGTTCATATCTTCTGCCCATTTTTTGATTTGTTTATTTGTTTCTCGTGTATTGAGTTTGAGAAGTTCTTTGTAGATCTTGGATACCAGTCCTTTATCTGTAGTGTCATTTGCAAATATCTTCTCCCATTCCGTGGGCTGCCTCTTAGTTTTTCTGACTGTTTCCTTGGATGTGCAGAAACTTTTAATCTTGATGAAGTCCCATAAATTCATTTTGTCTTTTGTTTCTCTTGCCTTTGGGGATGTATCATGAAAAAGGTTGCTTTGGCCGATGTCGTAGAGGTTGCTGCCTATGTTCTCCTCTAGAATTTTGATGGATTCCTGTCTCACATCGAGGTCTTTCATCCATTTGGAGTTTATTTTTGTGTATGGTGTGAGATAGTGGTCAAGTTTCATTCTTTTGCATGTAGCTGTCCAATTTTCCCAGCACCATTTATTGAAGAGACTGTCTTTTTCCCACCAGATGTTTTTTCCTGCTTTATCAAATATTAGGTGCCCAAAGAGCTGAGTGTCCATTTCTGGGCTCTCTATTCTGTTCCATTGGTCTATGTGTCTGTTTTTGTGCCAGTACCATGCTGTCTTTGTGATCACAGCTTTGTAGTACAGCTCGAAATCCGGCATTGTGATGCCCCCAGCTTTGTTTTTCCTTTTCAACAGTTCCTTGGAGATTCGGGGTCTTTTCTGGTTCCATACAAATTTAAGGACTATTTGTTCCAGTTCTTTGAAAAACGTTCTCGGTATTTTGATCGGGATAGCATTGAAAGTGTAGATTGCTCTGGGTAGCATGGACATTTTAACTATGTTAATTCTTCCGATCCATGAGCATGGAATATCTTTCCATCTTTTTATGTCTTCCTCAATGTCTTTTAAGAGTGATTTATAGTTTCTAGAATAAAGGTCCTTTACGTCCCTAGAGGAATTTTTTAAAAGATTTTATTTATTTATTTGAGAGAGAGAGTGAGAGACAGGCAGAGGGTATGAGCAGGGAGGAGGGGCAGAGGGAGAGGGAGAAGCAGACTCCACGCTTAGCAGGGAAGCCTGACGCAGGGCTGGATCCCAGGACCCCGGGATCATGACCTGAGCCAAAGACAGACACCCGACCAACTGAGCCACCCAGGTGCCCCTGCACTAGAAGAAGTTTTAATTTAGGCCAAAGCCATAAGATGATTCTTTCTTTAAAAATGAGCTACACGTATTGCACGGTGCACTGGGTATTATACGCAACTAATGAATCATGGAACTTTACGTCAAAAACCAGGGATGTACTGTATGGTGACTAACATAATATAATAAAAAAATATTATTATTAAAAAAGAAAAAAAAAGAACAGACTCCAAATCCAGCACTACACATCTCAGGTTTTGTAGGAGCGATTCCAGCAGATGTTGCATATATATGATGTATGAAAAGCAAGTGGCAAATAAATGTATACAGTACAACCCAATTTATGTAAAAATAAATATTAAAAAAGCTTGAGAAAAATAAAAAATAAAAATGAACTACAGTCCCTCAAGATTTAACGAGTCAATGTAGAGATTGTTGCATTCGATTTGCACAGCTGTAGAGCTTTAGAACAAGCCACATGATTACTTACTAGTACAGTAAAATCAAATTTACAATAAAGAGAATTATAATACATGATGTCTGTAATAACATATTTGGCTCTACAAAGAGTTCTTGTAGTTATTACGTCACATGACGTCTCAAAACCTTGTTATTCGCGCCATTTGTCCACTGATGAAATGCAGGCTCAAACAGGTGGTCAGTATTGAGCAAGGTCCAGTAGATGTGAAGCCACGACACAAACACAAATATCTTGGTCACAGACCCAGTACTTTTCTTACTCTAGTGGCTTTGAGCTTTCATGGCACTTTACTTACTGATTCTTTTTCCTAATCACGTGATCCTCAGGGTACCTGAGTCCAAATGTCTTTCTTCAGTGAGTGGAAGGCCCGGGGGAGGGAACAGAAGAGGCCTGAATCCCCTTAGCACTGTCTAGTTACCAACTTGAACATGACAGGAACATCCCCTTCACTGCACACAGGAGATCTCTCTGTCAGGCCCCCCATTCTAGGTACTCCCTGAGGCGTTTCTTCTTCTTCTCACTTTGTCCCCAGCAGGGCTTCCCTGGGATGGTTTTATAGTTTCTTTTCAGAGGCCTGGTTTCCAATTCCATCTCCCTTTTTATGGGCATAGTTTATATTTCCATTCCTCTGAAACTCTGGGTGTTCCTCTGAAGAGGCTCCTCTCCCTTGTGCCTTGAGCCTGGTGGAGTCTGAAGAGCAGGTCAGAGGACAAGACCCCTCATCCCTGGTTCCTCTGTGTCTCAAAGAGAGAGGGATGCTGAGAGGGGAGGAAGGGGTTGCCTGAGCAAGTGTATTGTGGGAACTCATGCTCTTCTCCCTTTCTCCCCAGCCAACCAACCTATGAGTATGGTGGGGAGCTCATCCTGGGAGGTGTGGACTCCCAATTTTATTCTGGTGAGATCATCTGGGCTCCAGTCACTCGGGAAATGTACTGGCAGATTGCCATCGATGAGTAAGTACAGAAGAAAGTTCCTATGGATTATGGACACCCCTAGGATGTTCCTCCAGTGTGACAATATTTCCTGTTCTTGCATTGGCACAAACTTCTGAAAGAATCAGCAAACCCTCAGGCTGATTGTTACTGAAGCTCAGTAGACTCTGGCATCTAGACCTAGACTGAACTTTTTGACTTGGTCACTGAACCTTGTCATGTCAGCAGGTTGGTCCTTCCTAGGCTTCTGTGAATCCATGTCTTTGTTCCTGAAAGTTTCATTATCCCAAGTAACACAATCCTTACCAAGTCTTTCATCAGGAAAAGTAATAGCTGTCATTGATGTTTTCTATGTGCCAGATACTATGCTAAATATTTTATATATATTATTATGTGTATATTCCACTACAACATTATGAGGTGATCACTATTATATTTCATTGCATAGATAAAGACATTAAGGCTCAGAGGTTCAATAACTTATCCAAAGTCAGATATTTTGCAAGTTTCAAAATTTGAGCCCAAGCATATCTGTTCCCAGAGCTCAGGACCATGAATCAGTTACTTCTAATCTCCAAGCCTTCAGGAAATCTCCATTACCTCCAATTAAAGATACACTTCTTTGGTCTTTACTCAAAACCGTACAACGGCTGGGTACTACCTATCAGCGGATGTGGCACATGTTTGTGGCAGAGGCACCTGATTCTCTTCTACTGGTGTTCCCCTCAGGTTTCTTGTCGGTAACCAGGCCACTGGCTTGTGCTCCCAGGGCTGCCAGGCCATTGTGGATACAGGAACCTACATGCTAGCTGTTCCTCAGCAGTTCATTGGCTCCTTCCTGCAGACAACCGGAGCCCAGGAGGCTCAGAATGGTGATGTGAGTAACCAGAAGCCAAGGGTTTCTCTGTACACCACACAGTCTCAGGACTGGAGGAGGGGTTTGGATGGGGCCCTAAGCCCCTGGAGGGTCAGATCAGGTGGAGACATAGCATGGTCTTTCAGGCAAAGAGGGAAGGGGGAAATACTAACCAACCGTGAGTATGGGCTGAATGGTTGTCAGGAGGGGTGGCTGTTCCATTGCAGGCCTCTGGAACACATCTCACCTTGGTTACTGTCATTTGACTGTCAACAGAGCAACAGAGCCAGGCATATTGCATTCCTCCATTCCACTTGGGTTTCTTTCTTACCTAGGAATACTCCTTTGGCTTTTACTCTGAGCAGCCTCCTGTGCCCACCCCTGTTCCCCTTATACCCACTTCTGTAGTTTGCTCCTTCTACATGCAAGAGTCTAGTTTAGTCAGACTAAATCTTGGTTCCTCGGGATGTGTGTGTGTGTGTGTGTGTGTGTGTGTGTGTGTGTGTGATGAGTACATAGATAGGTGCACACAAGTGTGGATATGTAGTGTGTGAGAACACGCGTCTACAGGGTGTGCGTCTTTTCTGTAAGTGGTACTTTCTGGCGGTAGAAATCTGTGTTCTGGAATGAGCTTAACTCCTTATGGCCATATCAGTACAACCAATATCTCAGAGCTGAGATGTGTCCAAAGAGGCCCAAGAAAGCAAAAGCATCTGGTCAGTGTTGCTCCTGGGAATCAGGCTTTGCCTTCCATGCTCTCAACCAACTTTTGCTAGAAGGTCAGGAAGAGAGCTTCACAGGGAATGGGGAACTCGGCCCCATTGTCTGGGCCCCCAGTCCTCAGGCATTCTACAGCTCTGCTTCTCCTCTCTCTCAGTATGTGGTCAACTGCAACTCCATACAGAGCATGCCCACCATCACCTTCGTCATCAGCGGGACCGCATTACCTCTGCCTCCCTCTGCCTATGTCCTCAATGTGAGTATGCACTTCAGACTCCAGGGAAATGGGATTGGATTGGTCCAAAAGCTGTTCTGTGTCCCAGCTCACATCTGAGCACCTATGGGGAGTCACCAGTGGCAGAGTTGAGGGTGAACAAGAAGCCAGAAACCCCATAGGTATCAAGGAATATAGAGTAGGAAGTTCCTATGGGGAAAAGCATCTCCATGCACCTGGTTATACCCTGATGTTCTTTGTCTGCAGACCAATGGCTACTGCACTCTTGGGATTGAGGCCACTTACCTGCCCTCCCCCACTGGGCAGCCCCTGTGGATTCTGGGAGATGTCTTCCTCAAGGAATATTACACCATCTACGACATTGGGAACAACAGAATGGGTTTTGCCCTCTCTGAGTAGACTAGCACGAGACAGCTGTCTCCACCCTCCCACCAGGATTCTGGGATTGCCCTATTGGTTCTCTGGGCTGACAGCAGCATTTTAGACTAGTCTGATTCCTCTGTGTGCTAGAATCTTACTTCCTGCAACTAATAAATCAAGAATCTCCAAATGTCATGCTGTTCCTTCTAGATGTCTTCTTTGTGTTCTGCTTGTAGTGGTTTATTCTAAATTGAAAGTTAGCAACAGTTTTTTGGGAGATCTGTAAATTGACCAATGAGTGAGAACACAGAGCAGAACACCCACAGCACAGATGTTAAGGACACAGTACCTACATGAAGTACTCTGGTGGAGGTGACCAGCCGTCCCAGCACTCTCCCTTTCAATACATTCTTCTCTCCATTCTTGCATGTTAGAGAAGAAAAAAAAAAAAAAAACAACCTTAGAGAACATTTCAAACTGGTGCTCTGAGGCCAACTCAGATTAGAAAATGATGGTTCTTCTTGAGAAGAGCAGTGCAGTTTTAATGAATTTTTTTCTGGTATTTTCTCAGACCCCTTTCCTCCCTACTCACTTCGGGTGCTCTCAGGCTGCTCACATACGCAGTTTATCTGCCTGGGCGTGAAAGCTTTGGGTTTTGAAACCCAATCTCATTTTACAGCGGAAGAAAGTGGGGTGTGGACAGGTAATCATACAGTTAGTATTAAATCAGTTCCAGATCAAGGTATTATATATTTTTTATTGTGCTACTGTATGATAAAGTCTGCTGGGTGCAAGCCATGGAAGCATGCAATTACAAATGAGACATGGTGTTGGCTCACTAGGAATTTTCTATCAAGTACAGAATATTGCCCTTGAGTATGTTTTCTGTCTGAAGTAAGACCAGTAGCTGAGCTTGCATTCCACAGTAGGTTATGAACAATCATCTGCAGTGGGTTCTTCTAATGCAGTAATGCCACCTGTAGGGAGGTAAAAACCGATATTGCTCTGGTACTCAAAATTCTTTCAAGGAATGTAATTAGAAGGATGTACCTGGAAAGAAAGATGCAAAGAATTCTAAATCCAGATGCACCTTGGTGGTGGTGGTGGATGGAGGTGTACATTTTTCTACATCATCGCATCATTCCCCTCCACCAACACACAATGGAGTTGATCTTTTGGAATTGGGTAATGTCTGCACTCTGGCCATTCCGTCTTCTTTCTGTTGTGTTTCTCTTATGGGAGATACTACCTTTTTTTGTCAAAGGGAAGGGAGCTCAGTTCAGCCCCAATTCACCCGCATCCTCATCCCTGCCTGGTCAGCCACTGTTCCTACCTCAGTATCACCTCTATTCATGCTCTGGCCTCAACTATACAGAGCAAAGGTCTTGAGATGGAGATATAATTGCTGGAAAGTTCTCAGCACTGAGATACAGCAAATCCAGGTTATCATGAGTAACCTGAAATTCATCAGCAGGGACTAACCTCAGCCACTGGGACAACATAGGGTATTGGTAAAGCCAGAGCTAGCAATTCTGTCTGCTCCTGGATTCTAGAAAACAGAACCCAACAGAAGCCATTGGCCACAGCTTAGGGTCTGATCCCCTTGTCTATCCTTGTAAGACAGGGACAAGATTTATTTATTTATTTTTTTTTTAAAAGATTTTATTTATTTATTTATTTGACAGAGATAGAGACAGCCAGCGAGAGAGGGAACACAAGCAGGGGGAGTGGGAGAGGAAGAAGCAGGCTCATAGCATAGGAGCCTGATGTGGGGCTCGATCCCATAACGCCGGGATCACGCCCTGAGCCGAAGGCAGATGCTTAACCACTGTGCCACCCAGGCGCCCCAGGGACAAGATTTATTAATATGGGAGTGTTCCCTACCTTCCAGTATGCCACTCTGTCCCCACCACACTAATAAAGATCTTGCCTGGCTGATTCTTGTATCTTATGTGATAGAGACTGAGGGGCTGGGGACAGAAAAAAAGGAAGAGAGAGAGAGAGAAGGAGATAGACTAGTGGGTGAAAGAAGGTAAAAGGAACAAGGACTAAATGAGATTTATAAAAGCTGGAGGGTAACAGGGAAGAGAGAAGGGATAGAAACTATGGCTGGGAGAGGTGAACATAGAGATTTGGAATCTGGAGCTTCCTGGGGGAGATGCTGCACAGCAACATCTTGGAGGGAACGTAGGATGAAGATTCTGAGAACTGTTGCCTATGCTTACAAATTAGAGACTTTTTAATGTTCTGTAAGAGATATAGATTGGAATTCCTCTTTGTTTTTGGCAGCTGTAACATGCTTTCTAAATGTGAATTAATGCAGAAAAGGACCACATGGACCTCAGTCTATATTTAGGTTATACTTGGAAAACATGTTCTAGAGTTTTCTTTCCATTTACTGCAATGCCATCATCACTGATGAAGTATCATTAATTTATTCATAAAGTATTTGTTGAAATCTCTTTGTGTAAGTAAAATCTTCCCTGATCCTTGACATCTTCTTGCGTGTCCTCTGCCTACACTCCCACCCCCTATGAGAGGTTTCTACTCCTCCTTCCCTCCCCCCACAGCACTGTGTACGCCTGACAGTTCACTACCTATTGCACTGTATTGTACCCATTGCACATCTGTCTCGCCAACTCAATTATGATCAAGAGAAAAGAGACTGTTCATTTTTCTCTTGAAGTCCCCAGATCTGACATGTCTTGTGATAACAAGTGCTTAGCAATGCCTGCTATACAACCAAATTCATGATAATACAAGTGACATAAAGACAGGTACAGGGAATGGTGCCTGAGAGTGGCAGGACAGAGGAAGGTATCACAAAGGAAACCATGTTAGATTTTGCCTTGAAGTATGTGTAGGAACTCATTGGGTAGAAAATGTTAGAAAAGGGATCTCATGCAGAAACTGGCCTATGGACAGCACAGAGGCTGGAGGGAGTTTGTGTAATGGTAGAACAGCAGGAAATCCCAACTGGCTGGACGCAAGGTCCCTGGAGAGGATAGCAGGAAACGAGGCAGCCAAGGTGGGTTGTGGTCAGATGGGCAGGGCCTTGCTAAACGTCTGGACTTGAGTCTCCTGTCAAGGGGACCCACATGGGTTTTAATGGAAGAGAGACCTATGATCAGATATTTGAGGAAGAGGGCTCTGCCGGCAGGGCTCCTCTGCTGTTCCCCAGACCTCTGGTTGAGGTTTGATGTGTAAAGAGTTCTCTGAACCTGGTGGTTCAGCTGGTGGGGGCTCTGACAAGAAAACAGGCTGGGCAATTGGTCGGGGTGGGGCTCAGGAATGGACAAATGTAGACCTGGAAGCAGACTTCAGGCTGGATTTCTGGTACTCTGCCTTCTGCAGCCGTTCCACTTTCACAGAGAGAATGAGGCCCCTCTAGGCTCAGACCTTATGTAGAGAGCCCAGGGCCCCAGGCCTTTGTGCTGACTGCAGCCAAGATGGGGCGGTGCTGCTTTGAGCTGGTAAGTCACACAGACCCCAGACCCCAAACCTTTTCTCTTTCCAGCAAGGAGCAGGGAGCAGGGATCCAACCCCCAGCTTCAACAGGCCAAGGCTCAGTTTGGATTTTTCCATGCCATTTCTCTCTTGTCCTGGCATGTACCGCCCCACCAGGCCTCTACTTTTTCAGGCTGTTGTTTTCTCTCCCTTTTCCACGTGCTCAGGGTCCAGAATGTAAAAGCGAGGTTGTCTGTGAGTTGCTAGAAAGTGCTAAAGAAACAAAGTACAGCATTTCACTGGCCCAGAAGGTGTGTTCCCGCAAGTCGGGCATTCCTGGAATTCATCTACAGCCAGGGCATTGCTTCTGTAGCTCCCCCTCAGAGTTCCACTACTTCTCTCTGCAATATTTTAACTAATAGAAACATTTCCACAAACTCCTCATTCCTTTCTCTCTCCCCTTTCTCATCACCTGTGTCTTGCCCAGTGCCAGCTGCTCCAGAGGAAGCACAAATGCTGCTCTCTGTGCTCAGATCCACCACCTGCCACCACACCATCCGGAACAGGCTTGGAAGACTGTGGTTCACAAGCGGTCTGAGGATGCTGAACACAGGTGTGAGCAGCTGCCATACAGGCTCCGAAGCATTCTGGGCTCTCAGCAAGTGATGGCTGTTGCCCTCACTGAGCGTGCAGTGGAATTAAGACAAGAGTAGATGGTCTGAAGCTTGGCTTAGGGTAACTGACAAAGGTAAGATTCCGTCATTTAGAGCCTTGATCCCTACTCCAGGTGGATGGGCCAATGGTTTAATGAAGAGATATTTATTCAGTTCTGAGTGTATGTCCCTTCAGTTACCTCACCACATCCTTGCAACAAAATTTTGAAGTAGATTTTACTTCCTCCATTTTTGTCAGTAAGCAATGGAGTTAGAAGACGTGTGACAAGGTCTCTAGCGCCCTGCAGCTGGAAGTGGAAGAGCCAGGCTTCAGGTGTAACAATATCTGCTCCAAGCCCATGCTCTTTCCAGTCTACCACTTACTCAGTGGGGGAGAATCCAGCACCAGGATCCCCTCCTCACCAGGGATGGTTTAGGTGCAAGCTGTGGAGAGGAAAATCTTTTGCAGGGATCACTGTGAGTTGATTGTTCATGATAATTACCCTGCAGAGCCACAGTCTTGTAGCTTCCCTGGGAAGCCCCCAGCAAAGTCATGGGATCGTTGCTAGTGTTTTTACAGATCTGGCTGTGTTGCTGCACCTGCAGCTGGAATGTGTCATGAGTGCCTTTCTTTCTGATAAAGGTGTTTCCACCATCAGCTGACTTCGATATTTGAAAATCTGAGGACTTGGAGTTTCCATATCCTATTGCACATATGAAATTATTACCAAAAATTAAAGAAGAAAGAAAGAAAGAGAAAGAAAATGAGAGAGAGATAGAGAAAGGGAGAGCTTCTTCTACCTCATCCCCCCCCCAGGCCCCACATCCTCATTCCTTTGAATAGGAGATGGGAATAAGGACTGCTGAGTATCAGGACAACCCTTGTCAGGATGTAGGATTAAGGTAGCAGTAGAATGGGCTAGTTTAGAGAGGCTCCATCATTAACTCTTCAGAAATTAGCAATCTTCAGGGACTCTGGTGGCCATATTTATCCTCTATTTGCTCTCATTCCATTCCCAGGTCCTTGGTAAGGAGGCTTGGGTTTTAGCCTTACGTCACCAAGCTGGCTCACCTTATGCCTTCCTCACAACCTCAACCCTAAATCCAGAGGGAGAACTGGCATCCTCACCATGTTTCTGGGCCTCCTGCCCCAGGAGTGCATGCAAGAGACCCAGGACAGGGAGATATCAGGTTTCAAGACTTCCGACTTCTAGCCCCTGGTCTTCCCATCCAGGTGTAGCCATGAAGCTTGTGTATTACTTTATCAGTTGACCCCAGCACCACCCAGATCCTGCCAAATACATGCTGGTGAACGTGAAACTGTGCCTGTGTACAGACCTTATCTATGCCCTCACTCCTTGGTCAATCACAAGATCATGCCCTGTAGTGGAATGGTGATTCCTGTATCCTGGTTCTAGGACCTCAAACAGTGGTCAGACTTTGTTCTGTAATATCTGGGAGAGTCACAGGACAGACACTCCGGGTGGACTAGAAGTCCAAAGGTAGTATTGGGGTCCATCTCCCCACTCAGGGCTAAAGTACACAATATGGAAAGGGTGACTCTGGAGGAGAGGAAAGAAAATGTCAAGCCACCTTGACAAAAATAAAAATGAGTTCCTTCTCTTCAGCAGTAAATTGATCTGCTAGAAAATTTGGCTTTGTTGCTCTAATCCTCTATTTCTCTTTCCCTACTCTTCTAAACTGGAAGCCCCTGGCATGCTCTGGTCTGTGTCCTTCTGAGGCTCTTTATCCAAGGGCAGTGAGCAAGAGAAAGTCCCAAATTACCAGAGGGACTTAAAAGGAAAGCAGCTTTGGAAACTGACTGAAATTCACCTCAGTTAGGGAACTTTCTAGAAAAATTACCTTCCTCCTGAGATCAGAATAGGAGAAGTCAACCCTAGTTGGAAGATCCCCTGTTTCTGTTTCCAAATAGGTGGTGCAATTGACAATTTTGGGGGCGGGTGAGGAAGGCAACAACATCCAGGGTCCCATAGGTGTTTTGGGGTAAATGTTCACCATTCCCTCCATGAGAGTGTCTCCAGTCACAGAGCAAAGTTCTCTACAAGATCCCATACACATGTCGTTGTATAAGAGGAAGGCTCTCTTCCACTCAGTCTGGCCTCTGTCCCTCTACCCAGAAAAGACAGGGGGTGGCTTGTTGACCAGTTTCTCTAATCTGAATGGTTGGCATAAGGTTGATCCTTGGAGAGGCAGGAAGAGGATCCCAAGAGAAGAGTTCCTGGGGACATGGTTCTGTTCTTTTCGTTCCAAAACCATGAGTCTGAGAAAAGGCCACTTTGACTCTGGTGGCAGTTTCCTCATGCCTGGTAAAATGGACTTCACTTTGTCATTTCTTCATGCTTCCTCATTAGGAATGAAAACCTGGTTATGCTTCTGGTGATTAGCATGTGAAACTTCTCCATCCAGAAATGAAAAACTCTTCTTTCTATGGAGAGTTAACCCAGGGGCTAATCTTGGGAAGACGAGGCTGAAGCCAGTTTGAAGGTGAAGAAAAAGGTGATTGAAGGTGGCCTGAAAGATCCCAGAGGTGCATCTGCAGGAGATTTTCCAAGACAGGGAAAGAGCTAGAATTGGGAAATGAGAAATTTATTTATCTTAAAATAGGGGCTGAATGGAGTCCACAGTTTTTATTCTTAGGATCATAGGTTGAGGAAAGGCAGAGAGCTAGAGGTAGAGAACTGATATGAAGGGTTGCTCTGTGGAAGGAACCTGTGACCTACACATGACGTACACATAGTATATGCTCAATGTTTATTTGTAATGCTTCAATTTATTTCAGTAAGTATTTCTTGAGCATGTATTATGTGCTAAGTACAATGGCAGGCACTGAGGATATAAATCTGAGATATACAAGGATGAAGGAGCTATAGAAGTGGAGCTCTTAAGAATATCGTGTCTTCTCCTATTTTAACTAAAGCAAAGAAGATGGATGGTGGATATTTGAGAAGGATATTAGATAGCATTGCAATACCTCAAGCATATTAAATATTTACTGAGTATCATAAACACCTTTCAAGACACTGTAAGAAAAAAAAGATGATTCTGAGAGTCCCAGGAAGTTCCCTATCTAGTGGAGAGACAAACATTTACACACCCAACTGAATACTGCAATGAGTAAGTGCCATGTTAGGGCATGCACGATGTGATAAGAAATGGTGAGAAAGTAATGGTAAATCCTGCCATTTCCTGGAAGGGCATTCTAAGAGAAGGGACCTGCATGAGCAAAGGCATAGAAGTGTGAGAGTATAGAGTGTTTAGTGGCACTCTGAGCAATCAAGTTGCAGGAAAACCAGATCCTAAAAATAGGAAAAGAAAAAGAGGGAAAGAAGAATTAATGAACATTTTGTAAGTGGAGGAGATAGTCGTTTTTCTTTCCTTGTTGATGCATTTTCATGCCCTTCTTGAAGGGATTTGGGAGTTGAGGAGAGGACATGGAATATGACTGATGAGTGGTTGAAAGAAGACCCTAAAATAACTAAGGGATTGTTCATCTGTAAGCGCTAAACACTAGTCCAGTTTTGTTGCTCTTTGGGCTCTACGAGAGGATTTTTATGATATTAGACTATGGAGAGTAGATGTTAGGATGAAGGTAATTTTAAGGACAGGGCTTCATGGACTGCTGATGGTTCCTCTGATATTTCTTGGAGCTTGAAGAAAGAAGGAAGGGGAAAGGTGATGGCATCTGAGTGCCAGCAAGGATTATGCCTTTCTTCAGGGTCACCAGGAATGGGCAACCATGAGATTCTCAATGACTCAGTGATCTAGTATCTCCAACTACATGGGATTTATGGCATTGACTTTGACTTTGGGTACCCCCATTCCTGGGCTGCCCACCTGAGGACTAACAGTGCTTTACCATCCTCATCAAGGCAAAGACCTGTAGGTGCATTTATATAGCCTGGGACCTCTAGGGCTTCTCCACCCTTGACCAACTTAAAACCACATTGAGATACCACCTTACACCAGTTAGAATGGCAAAAATTGACAAGACAAGAAACAACAAATGTTGGAGAGGATGTGGAGAAAGGGGTCCCTCTTACACTGTTGGTGGGAATGCAAATTGGTGCAGCCACTTTGGAAAACAGTGTGGAGGTCCCTTAAAAAGTTAAAAATTGAGATACCCTATGACCCAGCAATTGCACTACTGGGTATTTACCCCAAAGATACAGACGTAGTGAAGAGAAGGGCCATATGCACCCCAATGTTCATAGCAGCATTGTCCACAATAGCTAAATTGTGGAAGGAGCCGAGATGCCCTTCAACAGATGACTGAATTAAGAAGATGTGGTCCATATATACAATGGAATATTACTCAGCCATCAGAAAGAATGATTACCCAACATTTGCAGCAACATGGACGAGACTGGAGGAGATTATGCTAAGTGAAATAAGTCAAGCAGAGAAAGACAATTATCATATGGTTTCACTCATTTATGGAACATAAGAAATAGCAGGGAGATTGGTAGGAGAAGGAAGGGAAGAAGGAAGGGGGGGTAAAAAGAAGGGGGAATGAACCATGAAAGACAATGGACTCTGGGAAACAGACTGAGGGTTTCAGAGGGGAAGGGGGTGGGGGATTGGGATAGGCCAGTGATGGGTATTAAGGAGGGCACGTATTGCATGGTGCATTGGGTGTTATATGCAAGTAATGAATCATGAACACTACGTCAAAAATTAAGGATGTACTATATGGTAACTAACATAACATAATAAAAAATTATTATAAAAAAATAAAAATAAAGAAAAAGGAAAAAGAAGATACAGGAATCAATAACTGTTGAAAATCTACAATGAGCCAGACACTGTGGTAGACACTATGTACTGGGAGTTTATTTAATATTCATAACATTCAAGGGAAGTATGTATTTTATATCGATCCAGAGAGAAGAAGTAATCATAATTAGAAAGTAGGAGAGATCTCTGAGATTTCTTTCCCTATAAGACACTGCTTCGGTGGGGAAGCAGGAGAAAATATAATAGACAATTTAGTTTTCAAGCATTAGCTCACTCGTTCATTCACTTACACAAACATATACTTGGTACATTCATACATTCCAGTACATGTAAGATTTTTTCCTCCACCAAATATTGGTATATTTTAAAATTAAAATCTAGCCATTTATTAGCACTTTTTCCTACAGTTATCACTAACCATAATCACCAATACTGTCCTCTCTTGCAACAGAAAACACAGTGGCTTTTGAAGCTGAGGCCCAAGTTACAGGCTGTCCAGTCTGCTGATCTCGGCAGCCATACCTGCAGGCAAAGGGACCATTGATGTGGGTTTCAGAATTACCAAGATAAGAGCATGAGTCAGGCAGAATACCTTAAGGCCTGAATCACATGTCTTATTCCAAGGAGGGACTTAAACCTATGGACCCTTGGAGCCACAATCAGACTAAAGTTGGCATAATGTGCACACCTTTGCTTGGCATTTGTGGGGTTCCCCTTTCTCTTTTCCTCCACACTCTTGACTGGCAGCTGCTGTTTGCTGACCACTCACGTCTCCTGCTGAGTACCTAGAAGGCGTTCTGTGTGTTCTATGTAGCCTGAGGCTCTCCAGTGGCTGCATGAATGCATGGGGGCTTAGCTACTGTGCTGACCCACTAGGGAGAGGAGGGACTCTCACCTCCACTGAAGGGATGCCACTAGCGAGAGCAGAGGTGGAGAGGTAGGAAAAGTTCTTCATATGCAACCAAGCCTGTTATCGATTTCTGCCCACACAGTGGCAGGGCAAGCTGGCTGTGTTGATATGATCCAGGTTGTATATTCCCAGGATTGTTCTTCCAGGAAATTTTTGAGGGTACGTGCTCATACTAGGGCATGGAAAAGTGGAGAATCTGGCTCTCCAGGGTATTCTCCACTGGACTCCAGGAATAGCTAGCACATCAGCTTGCTGAGCTCTCTGCTGCATGAAAAAACAGAGGGGACTCTGAGGTCCCACAGCATTGTTACCCAGAGCTCAAGAAAGCCTGTTGGATGGGCACAGTGCTTTTTGGAGATTTCTGGGAATAGTGAAGCCATTATTTCATTCTTTTGCCAGAAGAAATTCAGTTAACTGTCTGAGAACTGAGTTAACAGATAATCAAAATGCTTTGTTAAAAAAAAAACACGTGGTAGGTGAATCACGTATAAATATTTCTGAGACTTGTGGAGGTTAGGACACTGTCACAGAAGGCAACAGCTCTCAGCATCAGCGTTCTGCTGAATATGGAGAGGTTGTCTACCTCAACGCTATAAAGCAGCCACCTTAGGTTAGGACTGGGAAGCAGAGGGAGGAAGGTGGTGGTGGTGGTGGGCAAATGGGCTTGGAGCCTTGAGCTGAATATTCTCCCCCAGAAATTGGCCATGAAATACTGGTGAGACAATGGAGTTCCTGCTGAGAAGCCATTATGGGGTTCTCCACGTATGGATGGACCTTGTGCCCACTTCTTTGCACGTGTCTGTGGGAGCACCCACCTCAGAATCAGAGTCTATCAGGCCCTACACCTGGAGGGCTAGCTTCTGGGCCTGCTGTGAAGTAACTCCCCTCTCCAGAAAGGCTGCAGGGGAGACTCTGGCCAGTTGGCCAGTTGGATTAGACAACCTCTAGGTTCCTTCCAATTGTAAAAGAACTCTTGTTCTATAATTACCTATGTCTCCCATACACCCTAAATAGAGATGAAAGGCATTCCCGAGAGAGAGAGAGAGAGAAAGAGAGAAATTATCTTGGCAAAAGACAGGGTCTTGCTAGTATGACCTGACGTCAATATTACTTACATGAGAGGTAAACTTCTTTTAAGAATAAGAGTTCAAATGTCGAGTTGAAATACAAAATTTCCTAATTGCTGCTTTTAATTTTTAGAATGAAAAAATGAAATGAAAATGAATGAATGAATGAAAAAGTTTAGAATGAAAAAAGTTTTGGGGGAAATAGTGACTCTTTTGTGAGTTCCTGTAGTACTCACGCTACTTAATAACTATGTCTAAATAATTTATGAGCACTTAGATGTGTCAGGCAGTGTGCTGGGCACTGGGAGAATAGTTAAGTAAGACCATTCCTGCTCTCATGGAGCCCACAGCCCAAGTGGAGGAAGTAAAAACACAAAAAACTAGTTGTAGAAGCATGATTTGTACAATAAGATTGTTAGCATGTGAGCATTTAAGAATGATTTTCCTCTCCTGTTGACATCCCATAGTCTTAGCCCACCTTCATGATTTTGTTAACTTGGCTCCCTCTGATCAGATCTGCCTGTTCTTCCTGAAGCCACCACCTCGTGGACTGAAGATTCGAGGCCCTCATCTACAAAGGAAATGAGTGTGTTGGTTTGACTATACTGAAAGCTAGGGGCACAGGGTAAGTTTCAGCCCATGGACCTTAAGATTATGTCACATTATCTCTGCCCTTGAAAATTTCACTTTTTAAGTAAAGCCCTGGATGAGAGGCCAGGAGATAGCAGTTGCACGCAGAGATTTGTTACAGAATCGCTGTGCAATTTTAAGCCAAGAACTCCACTTTTTAACCGTTTCCTACTTTGTATAATAAGGCAACTAGAATGGTTAAATTCTGAGCCACATTTCCCATGTTAATATAAATCACAAGGACATGAGAAAGGGAAAGGTAGCTCAGAAATCTTTGTTTTACATATGTCAGTGATTCGTCTTCATTATTTATATAAAATGTATATAATCCTTGAAGATGAATCACTGACTCATAACTTCTTAGACATGTACACACACACACACACACACACACACACACACACACACACACACACACACATTGATACCCAAAAGACCTTTAACATAAGATCACACAATGTTGGTTCTTCATAGTCAAATCCAGGGCTTGTGAGGGAGAAAAATCAAATTGGAAAATGTCTTCTTCCTTCACCAACCCTGACCAACCCTTCTATCTCTTCTTGCAAGTTCAGCCCTGGGCTTTCACCTCTGTCCTTTGATACGTTTAGACAAGGAGAAGCAAAAGTAACACAAAGAAAGGTGAGACTGGCCTGGGGCAGAAGGAGGGAGGTTCTGAGTGTTTATACCCCTTTTGTTCATAAGGGAGGAGATGAAATTAAAGCTGCCCAAGAAGAACATTACTCCTT
This sequence comes from Ursus americanus, assembly GCF_024610735.1. Taxonomy (NCBI): domain Eukaryota; kingdom Metazoa; phylum Chordata; class Mammalia; order Carnivora; family Ursidae; genus Ursus; species Ursus americanus. The sequence goes on along the minus strand of NC_142138.1, from coordinate 59,400,317 downwards.
GTACTGCTTGCTGATCAGGGTAACAGAAATCCCAACCTTCTGCCATTAGAGGGTCATAGAGGGCCAATAATGTTGCTGGCATAGACTTTCAAGGAGGAGAAGGGGGAGCTGACCACAGTCAGTGGTAATACACCACTCACTTAGGTGTGTAAGGAGTGGGTAACTTCACTCACTCAAAGCCTCACTCACCTTAGCAATTCTTCACTGGTGACCAAAAGGGGACCCGATGGTGCCTGTAGGTGCACCTTCCAGTGAAATCCCAGCCTCAGGCCAAGTCCCCGTGCTTATGGGAGGTAGCCGGCACCCCATAGGAGAGTTTGCTTTTGGGACTATGATAAATGTTCATTTCTCATACATAGAAAGAAAGAGGCATCTGCATGTTATTGATTACCTACAATTTGCTAGCTGTTTAATATAAGATACTCCATTTGATTCTTACGACAAGCCTAGAGGCTGAATTAAATGAAGAATGCATGGGGAATATATGTTCAACAAACGGCATTGCTGTTATTATAAGATACTTATCACGATTTCCATTTTCTAATGAGGAAATTGATGGTAAGAGAGGTTACTTTACCTTCTGAGAACACATACTTACTAAGTGGTGTACCACGATTTGGCTTATAGATCTCTATAATTCCAAAGTTTATGCTCTTTCCACCATACTTTACAGACACTCAGTTTCTTTCTTTCTTTTTTTTTTTTAAGATTTTATTTATTTATGAGAGAGAGATCGAGAATGTGCAGGGAGGAGGGCAGAAAGAGAGGGAGAAGCAGACTCTCTGTTGAGCAGGGAGCCTGATGTAGGGCTCAATCCCAGGGTCTCAGGACCATGACCTGGGCTGAAGGCAGACACTTAACCGACTGAGCCACTCAGGTACCCAGACACTCAGTTTCTAAGAACACTTGTCATTCTAAGAGCCCCTTATACAGGGTGGGCTTGGTTTCCTTTTTTGGAAAACAATGTGGCTGTATATAATGAAATTTTATAAATATGTACGTATTCTCTTTAGCCTCCAATTCCAATACCTGGGTATTTATTGGAATGACAATATAATCAAAGTATTTATATGGAAAGGTGTTTCTCAGAGTCTTGCTTATAACTGCCAAATATTAAAACAATGAGAAAATAGTGTATTAAATTATAATCTATAATACAAAAAGATATTTTCAATCATTAAAAGTAGGTATAAAAATTAAGCATAATATGAGAAATGTTTACTTCTGATTCAAAGTGAAAATGAAAAAAAAAAACAGGATATAGATGGGGTTTGCGCTGGGATGGTAGCCTTGTAAACAATGATGGTAGGTGCGCAAAGACTGGGATTAACATGCCGAAATGAGTTGTTTTATGGTGGTATGATTATGTTTTTCTTTGTGTTTTCTTTTTAGAAACTTTTTGATTATATTGCATCATGTTCCCAATAATTTTATGGTGTTTTAAAAGACTTAATGCCAGATTGATAGATTAGACTCTTACACCACAGGTGATGTCTCTGAAAGGCAATGGGTTTGGTGGTGCTAAGGTTGGGCTCTTGACTTGGATGACTTCCTGGGAAACTTCTGCTGTAATGGGTCGTATCCTCTGACCTCTAAACTCAAGTTTCTGCTGGGGGTGCAGACACCAGGTAATTGGAGAAACATTTGTACACCTTGAACTATATATAATTCAAGCAACTATACTGTTGAATCATTGATGAGCAAAGAAGCAGCAGCACAAGGCATGGTATCTGCTCTGAGGATTTTAATTCACTTTTAGCAGAGAAAAACTGATGGCTTCTAATATTCAATAATTTCTCATTTGAAAGCTTGAGATGTGAACAAAATCTTGAAAAGTATGTATTTGCTAGATTTCTAGAAAATACATACTTTTCCATCTGACAATATGTTATATACAAAATTACTGGCTTGCTGTGGTGAACTTGAGACTAACTCACCTTGCTAATCAAGAAATAGCTATTGTCTAACTCTGAAAAGAAATGAAAAACTAAATATTTATAAGACTAGATATTTTTTTTCTAGTCTAGCTGGTGAAAGAAGTTAAACTAGCATTCTCTTCACTTTGAAAAAAGCATCCCATGGTAATTGCAACTCTGTTCTAATATTGGTGAATATGGTTCGCCTCCCCCCCAATCTGGCCTGGTTTGAACTGATGAAGAAGAAAGGACTTTTCTAACCTCACGTGTGTAGATGTGTCCTCAAAATTTTTCATGGGCTGCTACTAATGGTGTTCTGTTGTTTTGTGCACAGGCTATGATGCACCAGAGACTCTTTAGCCCATACTTTCCAGCACATTCTGTGAAGGCAAAGCTGATGGGATTGTTGGGGACTTTAGGGATCCACCCAGGTTTTCTGAGTGTGCTAATGGTAACAGTGGCCAGAAGATGTTCAGAGGGCCTTGCGTTTGACCAAATCTGCTCATGGAGTAACTGGCCTTGAACAGAAGAATGGCATTGAGGGGTGCCTGTCTGGCTCAGTCAGAGGAGTGTGTGACTCTTGATCTTGGGGTTGTGAGTTTGAGCCCCACGTGGGGTGTAGAAATTACTTAAAGAAATAAGAACTTAAAAAAAGAAAAGAAGGGGGCTGGGAGGGGGTGAAGCCTTCTTAGAGTTTATTTCAACTCAGTAAATACACGCAACATGATGTTGCTTTGCTAATCATTCTTATTGTTCTCTTTCTTTTATCATTACTGCTTAGAAAGTCATTTTCATGTTGGACACTCCATGGAGAGATTGAAACAGACACAATCCCTTTTGCTTATAGACTTGTACTCTAAAAGAGAATGTGTTCATAACTAGAAAATATATTTTAAACAAATAAATTGACAACCCATTTACTGTGAACTCAAACCAAAAAAATTTTTTTTATTTTACTCATTATTTCTCAGACTGAACTTATTTTATTTTCTGCTGAATCAGCTCTTCTTCAAAACTTCTCAATGAACTCTTCTCCTGGTCACTTATGACTGCAAGCTCATTGATCATGTTCTCCACCTTTGCAAGAGGTCTTCCTGGGACACATCTTGTCCATTTCCAGAGAATACTCTCAACCATATTAATATTGGCTCTAGTCACTAACACTTTAATTTCCTCAATATTGTTTTATAAATGCTTTTCTATGGCTCTTGTACACTCTCCAACTTCTCACTAGAGAACCAGCTTACAAAAGAAAAATGTGTACATGTAGAGAGACTGCAGTGAATGCTCTTTTTAAAAATTTTTATTTATTTATTTATTTATTTTAATAATAATTTTTTACTATGTTATGTTAGTCACCATATAGTACATCCCTAGTTTTTGATGTAATGTTCCATGATTCACTACTTGCGTATAACACCCAGTGTACCATGCAATACGTGCCCTCCTTCATACCCATCACCAGCCTATCCCAATCCCCCACCCTCCTCCCCTCTAAAGCCCTCAGTTTGTTTCCCAGAGTCCATAGTCTCTCATGGTTCATTCCCCCTTCTGTTTATCCCCCCTTCATTCTTCCCTTTCTTCTCCTACCGATCTTCCTATTTCTTATGTTCCATAGATGAGAGAAACCATATGATAATTGTCTTTCTCTGCTTGACTTATTCCACTTAGCATTATCTCCTCTAGTCCCGTCCATGTTGCTGCAAATATTGGGTAATCGTTCTTTCTGATGCCTGAGTAATATTCCATTGTATATATGGACCACATCTTCTTAATCCAGTCATCTGTTGAAGGGCATCTCGGCTCCTTCCACAGTTTAGCTATTGTGGACAATGCTGCTATGAACATTGGGGTGCAGATGGCCCTTCTCTTCCTACATCTGTATCTTTGGGGTAAATACCCAGTAGTGTAATTGCTGGGTCATAGGGTATCTCAATTTTTAACTTTTTAAGGGACCTCCACACTGTTTTCCAAAGTGGCTGTACCAACTTGCATTCCCACCAACAGTGTAAGAGGGATCCCCTTTCTCCACACCCTCTCCAACATTTGTTGTTTCTTGTCTTGTCAATTTTTGCCATTCTAACTGATGTAAGGTGGTAATTCAATGTGGTTTTGATTTGAATCTCCCTGATGGCTAATGATTTAGCCCACGGAATGGGAGAAGATATTTGCAAATGACGCTACAGATAAAAGATTAGTATCCAAGATCTACAAAGAACTTCTCAAACTCAATACACGGGAAACAAATAATTAAATCGAAAAATGGGCAGAAGATATGAACAGACACTTTTCCAATGAAGACATACAAATGGCTAACAGACACATGCAGTGAACATTCTTTAAGTTACTTTATCCCCATATAAGGAGCCAGTACAGTGAGCTCCACTGCCTTCTTCTCCGAGATTGTTGGAAACCTGTTTCTCCTGCTACATCACAAGTTCACATTAATTTACTCAGTCTTGAAAAATAGTCTCCAGAGTCTTTGCATGATGAAAGATCTTCATTCTGAGTCTCCAATAACAATTTTAAAAATTAACTCTTCCCATTTTCTCACTAAATCCAGAGATCCTCTAACCATACATCTTAATAATCATACTAGCTACTGGGCATTCTGGTTTTTTTTTTCTGTATATAACTAAATACATAACATTTTACATGTTAACATAGTTAATTTCCACAACAACCTTGTAGAAAAGGTATCATTATCGGCATTTTATAAATGAAACTGAAGGTTGGAGAGATTAAGCCACTTGGCCAAGATTACATCTCTAGTACATGACAGAGCATGTGTTCAAACAGCTCTCTGATTCCAAGCCCATCATCTCAGCTGCAAGGATTCACCATTTCTATCCAGGGCTGGGCAGCACCCATACTTCCTGATTTCCAGGGTATTGCTCCTCTACTACTCTTGTGAAGAACTCGCTCTAGCTTTACTTAAATGTGGAACTGATGTGTTGTTTTCTTTCCACAGCTTACCATCGATACAAAGGTGATTCAAATCATAAGCAGACACTGAAAAAATGTTATGCAAATACACGAAAAGATTTAGATAAGGTAGGTTTTAGGAAAATATGAACTAATCAGACTGACATAAGAGGTAGAAAACCTAAGTAGCCCAATAACCTTGGAAGATATTGAAAGTGATATTAAAATGTGAGACAGGAATCCATCAAAATCCTAGAGGAGAGGGGCGCCTGGGTGGCACAGCGGTTAAGCGTCTGCCTTTGGCTCAGGGCGTGATCCCGGTGTTATGGGATCGAGCCCCTCATCAGGCTCCTCCACTATGAGCCTGCTTCTTCCTCTCCCACTCCCCCTGCTTGTGTTCCCTCGCTCGCTGGCTGTCTCTATCTCTGTCGAATAAATAAATAAAATCTTTAAAAAAAATCCTAGAGGAGAACATAGGCAGTAACCTCTTTGACATTGGCCATAGCAACTTCTTTCAAGACATGTCTCTACAGGCAAGGGAAACAAAAGCAAAAATGAAGTTTTGGGACTTCATCAAGATAAAAAGCTTCTGAGCAGCAAAGGAAACGGTCAACGAAACTAAGGTAACTCACGGAATGGGAGAAGATATTTGAAAATGCCATTACAGATAAAGGGCTGGTATCCAAGATCTATAAAGAGCTTCTCAAACTCAACACCCCCTCCCCAAAATACTAATAATCCAGTCAAGAAATGGGCAGAGGACATGAACAGACACTTCTGCAAAGAAGACATACAAGTGGCTAACAGACACATGAAAAAATGTTCAACATCACTAGCTATCAGGGAATTACAAATCAAAACCATAATGAGATACCACCTTACACCAGTTAGAATGGCAAAAATTAAAAAGACAAGAAATAACAAATGTTGGTGAGGATGTGGAGAAAGGAGAACCCTCTTACACTGTTGGTGGGAATGCAAGGTGGTACAGCCACTCTGGAAAACAGTATGGAGCTTCCTCAAGATGTTAAGAATAGAGCTACCCTATGACCCAGCAATTGCAGTACTAAGTATTTACCCCAAAGATACAGATGTAGTGAAAAGAAGGGCCATATGCACCCCAATGTTCACAGAAGCATCGTCCACAATAGCCAAAGTGTGGAAGGAGCCAAGATGTCCTTCAACAGATGAATGGATGAAGAAGATGTGGTTCATATATACAATGGAATATTACTCAGCCATCAGAAAGGATGAATACCTGCCATTTGCATCGACATGGATGGAATTGGAGGGGATTATGCTAAGTGAAATGAGTCAAGCAGAGAAAGACAATTATCATATGGTTTCATTTGTATGTGGAACATAAGGAATAGCACAGAGGACCATAAGGAAAGGGAGGGAAAACTGAATGGGAAGAAATCAGAGACAAACCATGACAGACTCTGGACTCTGGGAAACAAACTGAGGGTTACAGAAGGGAGGGGAGTGGGAGGATGGGGTAATCGGGTGATGGGTATTAAGGAGGGCACGTGCAGTGATGAGCACTGGGTGGTATATGCAACTAATGAATCGTTGAACACTACATCAACAACGAAATGATGTAATATATATTGGCTAATTGAACTTAAAAAAAAAGTTTTGCCAAAAACCAACAGGGCCAGACACCCCATCAACATTTGAGAAATAATTAAATAATTTTAGAACATAGGAAAAGCTTCCCAATTTATGCACATTTCACTCAAACCTGATAAAGAATCAGCAAATATTTATTGACTATCTAGTACATCCCAGGTAATCTGCTGGGCCCTGAGGATTGGAGGAAATAAAATATATAAATTTCTTTGTGGCTCTCATAATCCCTCAGAAATAAATCATGTCCCTAGATGGGAAAGCTCAATATTATAATGTTGTCAATTTTCACATATCAATCTCTAAATGTTTTAATTTAAAATCCCAAAGAGTGTATGTGTGTTTATTTGATAAATTGATTATAGGTTTTGTTAAGAAAAATACATCAGTGAAGGTAATCAAGGAAATATTTCTTAAGAAAGGAAAAGTAATAAAGACATGTCCCATGAGATATCAAAAATGTTATATAAAGGATTTTCTCATTAGTGGAAAATAATAGGAAGTTCAGAAATACTTTTGTATTTATTGGAATTTATTTGTTTTTTTCCTTCAAGCCAATGGTTTCCCTTAAATGATGCACTATTTTTCTTTTTCCCACATGTCAGTGGGTATTCATGATTCAGTACTTGTACAGGTCAGAATTTTGGGGTCTTCAGGAAGTGATGGAAGTAGGAAGTGGATGCTAAGTTGATGTTTCTCCTCCAGGGGATCAGAAAGATTTCCAGGCCAATTTTCAGGACACTCTAAAATGGGGAAAAAAAAAGTTATCTCTCAAGGTAATAAAACATGTCTTAGCTGTTAGACAAGTTGTAAGGTATGAGAATTTGGGGGGACCCTGAGGATTAATAATTATATAGTTGGTAAGACTCTCTTAATCTTCCAGAAGGATCTTGGGTTGGGTTATCTTCCCTTCTGTATGCCAGTGTATCTCTTTACTTATCAAAGGAGAATGAATGAGGGGTAAACACCATTAAATGTAAAAGATGCAGATGGGTCCATTGTTTGGGGAGTAATTCTGTTGATGTCAGCTCTATAGATAAGGACTATAGGCAGGTGAGTCCTATCCTGAGTTGTAACTCTGTGCACAACTGATAGTAAAGCATCTGGGTGGAGCCAGGTCAGCAAACTGAGGAAGTGAGACCCATTAGGACCTCTACCAACAAGATGAATCTGAGGCAGGAATCAGGTCCAGAGAAAGGAAAATAATAAAACTCGGGATTTATTGAGCACTCTCCATGTGCCAGGCACATGTCTGTGGAAAGTACTGGATAAGTTGACAAAATAAGAAAACTCTACTAAAAAAGTCTAGTGTGGGGGGGTCAGACACTTGAGAGGCTGTTGATGAGCATCCCAGGTCTGGCTGTTGCCCCTGCTGAGTGCTCCCAGGGCACCCTGCAATATTTCAGTCTCCCCCACTAGTCTCTGAATTCCCGGAGGGCAGGGATGGTGTCTCAGTTTTTGAATCCCAGTATTTAGCATAATACCTTCACACAGTAGGTGTTCAAAAACTGCATGTCAGTGTGGATGCCAGCTTCCAAAATGGCTTTCAGTGATTCTTGCCTGCCCGTTCCCTCCCACACTGAGTAAGACTGGCCTGGGTAACTACTAGAATATTGTGGATATGTTGGAGTGGGACTTCCAACGTGCTCTTCCTTGGATCACTTACCCTGAGAGAAACAGCTGCCACTCTAGGAGCCCTAAAGAGAGGTCCACAGAGAGATACTGAGACCTCCTGCCAACAGCCAGCACCAGCTTGCCAGCCATGTAAGTGAGTCAACTTCAAAACGGATCCTCTGGACTCAGTCAAGCCTTCAACGACTGTTCCAGCCAATATCTTGACTTCAGCCTGCAGTTCTTACGATAGAATCCAATCCAGAAAGACTAAGCCAAGCTGCTACTGAACTGCAGAAACTATATGAAATAATATATATTTCTTATAGTTTTAATAGCTAAGTTTTAGGATTAAACCAACCAACTTTTATCAAGTGCCTAGCTTGTGTCAAGTTCTAGGGATCCAAAGATGAATTTTGCTTTGGGCATATGAATCAGCTCCTTCCAGAGAAGGCGGTGAGATGCACGGAGCCAAATTCTTGGCTCAACCTGAGGATCTGCCTCCAGGCCAAGCTGGCAGTGGCCCCTGCACCTGTGTCCATTCTTATCTGCTGGCCTGGCTTAGTCCCAGGTCTAAGGGAGCACAGCTGCTGGCAGTAGCAAATCTATGGCCTCAGGGGCATCAAGGTGAGAAAAAACAAGCCCTGACACCTGCATCAAGGGAGGAAAAACAAGCCCTGATGCCTGGGTAGCGCTGACCATCCTCCCCATCAGCACACTTTGCCCTCCCCTGATCTGTTTTTCCTAGGGAGTCAGGCTCTACCCAAAGTACGTCACAATGTTCCTTACACCCCACTGCCACTACCCTTCCCAGAATGAGGAGAAGGGGGCATAGGTACAAGGTGCACGTTTCTCTGGTAGCAACTGCCCTCTCCTTATCCTTGCCCTGGGCTGGAATAAGGGAAGAGGTTGGCAGCTGCGGCATCCTGTGGCTGCCCTGTCTTTCCCCTCCAGAGCTGTGGCAATAGAAGCAAAGGGTACAAGGAAAGAAGATGAGCAGGGCTAATTGTGCCCTTTCCCTGAACTGGATCCCTTCTAGGACCTTTGCTACTGACCTTGAGTGTAGGGCCCAGTCCTGCAGAAGGAAAATTACCTTCCTCAATTAAATGCTTCAGTATCTCAACTCAGCCCCTCGTGGGCTTTCCTGGCCCTGGGCCCTGGGCTTGGGACCATGATTCCCAGCATGGTGCCCTTCATTCTCTCCTTGGGCTTCCACATCCCTAAGGGGACTTGGCCTCAGTGCTGAATTAATACCTCCAGTTGTAAGCAGTTGTGTCAGAGTAGCCAGGCCTGCTGGGGAGGGGGTTCTGTTGGCTTTCTCTCCCCACTGTGGGGTCGGTATCTGTTCTCATGAATGTGGGATGGGTGGAGATATGAACGTGAAGGCCTTGGGGACCTGTGGTCCTGAGATGGTAGCTATGCTGCTCCCACAGGGATAAAGGGGTCTTCTCATCTATAGGGCTGAGCAAGAAAGCTGACCATGATCAAGGGAGCTGGTGTGGAGGCATGGTGGGGAAGATGCTGCTCTGGGGCTCTGAGTCTCCTAGTTTTTTCACCCTTCTTCCTTCCCACAGGCAGGGAGGGGGAGTTCCCTAGAAATGGGGTGGAGGGCAGGCATATGTTTCCATGAAGCTGCTACATGGGGTCTTCCCCATACCATGCCCTGGGCTCTGAGCAGAGGAACTGGAAGTCTAGACTTGGGAATGATAAAATGGAGCCCTGGGAAAGGCCACCAATAAATCCAAAGGCCCTTGAGCTTTTGACACCTTAGAAGTCTCCTGGGTGGCAGCAAGCCCCAGCTGGGAAGCCTGTCTGATGATTCTGTTTTTGTTTTTTGTTTTGTTTTTTTTCAGGAGTGGTTATTTAACAGCATGCATAAGGAAAGAGAAGAAGAAAAAGAAAAAAGAAGAAATAGGGTGATCAGAGGAGTCTTCTCAGAGGAAGTCACATTACCTTTGAGCTGTGAAGAATTAAATGGAATCAGGCATGCAAAGGACAGGAAGAAGAATTTTCTCAGGAAATGGCAACTAGCAACAGCATCAGCAAAGACCTTGAGGCAGAAAAGAGCTTAGCAGGGCCTATAAAACTGGGAGACAAGAACTTTAAAAGGGAGGGTGAAGTCACAATAGGCATAACAGTTCTTGGACCCTCTGCCAGGAGTTCCTCGGCCTTCTCTCCAGAATTGTCATTAAATGTAACTCAGATTCAAGGATCTTAGTGTCTGTTTCTCTTTGTTTCAAGTTATACTTCACCAGAACCTATCCCTGTATTTTAGGGGCTATTTCCAGAAATGTGGAATTGCTATGAACTGGAAAGTAGCCCAAGAGGCACTTAGTATAGAAAATAGACAATGAAGGTAGCCAACAAAATCCCCTTCTCTTCTCTCCCCTGGAAATTCTAGAGGCTTTTGAAGCTGAGGCTAAAGAAACAGGGATACCCAGACTGCTTATCACAGCAGCTGTGTCTGCTGGTAAGGGGACCATTAATGCAGGATATGAAATTGCAGAGATTGGAAAGTGAGTGCACTGGGTCTCTCAGGGCCCCCAAATCCTGGAGAAGAGATTCCTAAGCTTTTTGGTGGATAGTACCCCAAGTCATCATGTAAACATTGTAAAAGGAGATTTCAAAACAGAACAAGCATGCCTAGTTAAGAGAGTCTCTTTGAAAATGGGGTCGGGAGGCCATAAGGAAGGAGGAATTTGTCCAAGTCCTCATCAGAAGAACCAAGAACTTCTTGGCAGCTACAAGCCCTCAGCCTGGACTTAACTTCCTCTTCACCATATTCTTCCCTTGAACAGGAGCCAATGAAGTTTAAGAAATTTCAATCCCTCATTGCACAGTAACCCAACCAATCCCAGTTAACCTAGTTTCAATCCCTGTTTTGCATGGAGACCTAAGTGAGAGAGCTGCTCTCACGGCCTTTCGCATTTACAACTCTGCCTCCTCTTCGTCTTCCTCAGAACATGAGTCAGATTTCTACCTGAATCTGTGTCTCCTAAATTACAATTCTAATTGCCCAAATAAATGTCTTTTTGCTTAAATTGTCAGTGAATTCTTTCTTGGACAAGAACACGATGTTAAGGAAGTTGGTACCTTTAGTTGCCATAGAGTTTTGGGAACTTAGTGACTGAAATATGGCAGTGGCCCCTTTAAATCGTCAAATGCTGGACTTTGGGGAGAAGACGAACAAGACTCAAGACCATGGCAAACCCTTATACTAGCAATCCTCATTAGCCATCTCTTGGAAAAAGCTGTAAAATCAAGAAAGCTACGATTGACAAAGCAATAGGAGAGCTACTCCCCTGTGATTCCCATGGCCCTAGAGACATGTTTCTGAGACACATTTCCTAACCTTCTGCTTTGAGTTTGCCCTGTTTCTCTCAGGCAGGTAGAGGAGACATTCTGTTTAGCCCTATGGGGGTCACAGAAGATAACCTGTTCCCTGGAGGCCCTCAGGAAGCCACATTGGTGGAGCTGTTTGGATATCTGCTTGACATCATGAGCTTCCCACTGCTATAATTTCCTCCTCCTAAATAGTCCATAAGAAAATGCCACCAGATCCTGATGGCTTAAAACATCTTGTTCCAGGCTCCTTGATTTAATCGTGTAATGACCTATGACTTCCACAGTAGCTGGAACAGATGTGCAAGACACAACAATTCCCTGTTATGTAGGATCCAAGGATCAAAGTGGCATGCATTATTTCAACCGCGTAACAAAGAAAAGCCTCAAATCATATGTAGAGGGGATATAGGGAGGGGATTAAGGAGAGCTTTTGTTGTAGGGAAAGAGGCTTTCTCTTTGGGAAATTTTGTTAATTAAATGGGACAATGACTGGCAAGGAAATAATGCCTCATTATTCTTCAGGAATATGTCTAAAGTACTGGAGAAACTGTGGCTTCCCTGCAGAGAAGCTCATTATAGGGTTTCCTATGGGTGGACCTGCTGGCTCAGCACTTCTAATCCTCGGTCTGTGTCCTAGTCTCTGGTCCTTACACATGGGAGGCTGCCTTCTGGGCTTACTGTGACATAACTGGCATGGCTAATGGAAGCTTAAAATACACTGAGGGCAATTCTGTCATTCTCTAAGTCATCTTGCTATCCTTTTCTTAAGATACAATATCCTGGCCCCTCACGGCTCTGAACAAAAGCAGCCTAGGAAAAATGGTTGTGGAACACTTCTCACTAAAAAAATTAAAATAAAAATCCATCTGAATTTCCTTTTTGGGTTTTGAAGTACACGGCCATCATCTTTCCCACGGCCCCAAAGCAAATACTGAATCCTATTACATCCATGTAAACAGCTGGAGAAGGATTTCAATAGTCTAGCCCAGGAATGGCAAATGATTTGATGTTCCTTCCAACCTAAGTTGATTGCATTCACTCAAATTCTGTGTGGACAATCCAGAGAGTATTGTAATACTAATACTAATGCTTTTCTGTAGTCACTGGCCGCTTCTCAGTGTTTGGTATTCAGATATATACAGACTTGCCACCTTTCCGCTAATGACTAAGTGGGCACTAAAGACCTTTCAATTAAAAGATAAGATAGACCACACTTAGTGCTCACCTGAAGGAATTATACTTGAGTTATTTCAATTAGTGTTGGAAGGAAAGGGCCTACCTCTCAGGCCAGAGTGTCTAGATAAGTACTTTGAAGGTGGCTGCTGTGTGTTCTGACCTTTATACCTCTAGACTAATGTGGAAGCCTTCTGGGGATCATTCGGATTGGAGAGCAGACCCAGTCCACTAGCCTTCTGGGGAGGTCCCCGTATACTTTATGCCAGTCTAAAGAGCCAGTAAAGGAGTTTATTTTGATTCTGGCTATGTCTCCAGCTCTTGCCACTCTTCCTGACACATGGTAGGAACTCAATTGATATGAAGATTGACGAACAAAACAGATTATATAATGGGAAATTGGGAATCTGGGGTTCTATGAATTTTATGTTAATCTGGGAAAGAAAGGCAAAGAAATCAGGACCTTCCTTCCCACTCCACACCAGGACCTCAGAAACTTGAAAGAACTGGTTTTTTTGTGTTTTTTTTTTTTTAGGATTTTATTTATTTATTTGAGAAAGGGAGCATGTGAGAGAGACAGCATGAGCAGGGACAGTGGAAGAGGGAGAGAGAGAAGCAGACAGCCCGCTGAGCAGGGAGTCTGACGTGGGCTCGATCCCAGGACCCAGGGACCATGACCTAAGCTGAAGGCAGACACTTAACCAACTGAGCCACGCGGGCGACCCAGAAGAACCCTTAAAACATGTTTTCCTCTCCCTTCAAATATCCTCCATTTGTAGCAAGCCCAAATACAAGCCCAAACAAGCCCAAATCTCATTGAAATCCTTGATATGGAGAGGCCAACAGCCCCTGTTCCCAGGGCTAGTGGTAGAATACGTAAAACTGGGACCTGGGAATTAGAGCACGAGGACAGAGACCCATGAGAATTTCAGGAAGATGGAGCCACCCCACTGAACACTGGGCAGTGTTCATCTCCGTATGTATACAACAAACCACCACATGGACACAGAGCACTCTGAAGTAGGCTTTCTGTTCTCACACAGTAGTTACGAGCCCCTTCCCTCCCTGGGCCCCGTGCTGGCAGACAAGAGAGCACAGCAGTGCAGGGGGGAAGAGCAGCTCTGTCCTCAGTCCTGGATCCGTGGTCAGGAGGAGCCCGTGAAGGTAGTCCCAGCTCCTCAATTGTAAAACAGGCTTAGGTAGGCCACACGGTTCCGGTGCTTTCTGAAGTCCTTGTCGGTGGCCAGCTGCAACGAGGGAATGTTGTCTAGGGCAATATTCTAATGAGAATCCTCCACTTCCTGTCCTCCTGGCTGTGCAAATTAGAAGTGCACATCACCGCTGTCGTGGCCCAGCTGAAGCCCACCCCATAGGAGCCTAGTCTTAGGATTCTGTCAACGTTTGCATGTAGAGCTACTCTCTGTCATCTTACTCTTGTGTCATGCTAGGACTTGGTAAATCTCCAAGTATAACTGGTAAACTTCTCAAAACCAAAGATGCGTATTTGATTCCCAACTGTTACTCATAGGTCTAGCATGATGATGTTGATGCATGAGACATTTAACAAAGAGCTGTAGAATTAAGGACGCCTGGGTGGCTCAGTTGGTTAAGTGTCTGCGTTCGGCTCAGGTTATGATCTCAGAGTCCTGGGATGGAGTCCCACACTGGGCTCCTTGCTCAGCAGGGAGACTGCTTCTCCCTCTGCCCTCCTCCCTGCTCGTGTTCTCTCTCTTATGACAAACAAATGGATACAATCTTTAAAAAAAATAATTGTAGAATTAATCCAAGTTTCCTCTTAAAAAAATGGCACCTCTGGGATTATGATAGCTCGCATGGATTGAGCGTTTATTATGTTATAGGTACTATGTTAAATGCTTTTCTACATTAGCTTGATCTTTAAAACCTTATCAGATTGATTCTATTATTATATTCCTTTTAAAGAAAGGAAAACTGTGGCTTAGAAAAATTGTCCAAGAAAAATCACCCAAGACTCTTTGCTGTGTTGGACATAGTACTTAGAATGGACATGGAGGCCAAGATTCAACACTTTCACTTCCTTAATGCAACCTTGAGAAAGTTACACTCACTTGCTGATCCTTGGATTTCTCAGGAGCAAAACAAAGACCTTGACCCTTTGCCCCACAGTTCCACACATGCTAAATGGCTTCCTGAAGCACTCGGTCTACAAGGGCCACGTGTTCAGCCCCGGCCCTCCTCCTCTGTTTTCAGTTCCTCCTTGCTCTCCACACTCTAGCCACACCAGCCTCCTCCTTGTTCCTCCCACCAGTCCCTCCCCAGCTTACAGCCTTTGAACTTGCAGCTCCTCCTCCCTGGGAAGCCCTAGCCCAGATCTTCACAGGGCTGGCTCAGTCTTGTCATTCAGACCTCAGATCCAGTGCCATTTCCCCTAAAGACCTTTCTGGATATCCTTGCCAAATAGCACCATCCATCCCATCACCACCTCCCTGTTCACTGTCTTCACAGCACATCTGCTGTCACCACACTGCCCGGTGTGCCTGTGTCAGTCCTGGCTCATGGCTACTGTCTTGCCATAATTAGTAAGCTCACTCTCAGAAGTGGCACTGTCTGACTGCTAAATTATATGTAACCGTCCTTATTACCATTGATTTTTTTTTGAGTGTATTTGCTTCTCATCTATCTGGATTCAAGACTGTAAGTTCCAAGGAAATGAGGAGCCTTGTGTAATGGGTTTAATGCAAAATCTCTGGATGCCTTGAAAGTGCCTGGCAGATTGATTACTATTGATTGAAACCACTATGATTTAGAATTCAATAATGCCAGAGATGTGGAAGGTCAGAGGTAGGCTCTTTAAAGATGGGTGGGTGGTTCCTTATTCAGGTGGCATGGTCTGGATGGAACCCCTCCTTTGTACATCCTTTCCTATTGCTGCTTGATGAAGTGCTCCGGAAGAGGGGAGACATACCCAGGATAATAAGTGTCCTTTGAGTATGTCCTAAATTGAGGCAACAAGGCATTAAATGGAGCAAAATTTTGTTTGTGTATTTGCTCCTGAGGATTTGCAGCCTGGTACATGCCTGGGTAAAGCATCATGACCCATTTCCATGAAACAAGTCAACAAGTAAGCTAGAGGGTGATATATACATAGATATAAAGCCTCTATGTAGATAAAACAGAATCATCTTTCTGTTGTTGGGAAGGAACGATTTTTTCTCTACCATTCAAAGTCTTCCATCTGGACTAAGAATTAAATTTACATGAAACAAATTAACAGGAATAAAATACCCAAAGTTTTGCTAAGTCACAGGGAGGCCCCATAATAAGATTGAGACCTAAAGAAATGATCAAGGCAGGCAGTGTTTAGACAATGAGAAAATAAATTTGTGAGGAATTGATTGGATAAAGAAAAAAGGTGTTCAGAAACCTGAATTAGGGGATTCTAAGCAGAATTTAGGCTGAAGTAGTAGATTAGAAAAAAAATAACAAGGTTTGTTTTTACAGTTTTCTCAGCTTTAAAGTCCCTATCTCTGGTGATAAGGATTTCTTTTTACTTCCTAGTACAAGGAAGGCATTTTTCATATGGGAGACTGGTTTCCTGCTTTTAGGGGGACAGAGGAGGGTCTGAGTGTCCTTGTACCAACTGTTTCTCTTATTTAAAATAATCGATATGCCAAAGTGGCACATTTGGGGGCAACCTGCCCTTGGCCCCCACACTGTTCATGTATCAGCTATGATTTCACTACCCCAGCTATAGAAATAAGCCTACCATAAGGAGAAAACCAAGATGAGGGTGGGGTTCAGCTATCTCAAGACACATTTGCTGAGGTTGTAGAAAGAGACCTACAGGAGGTAAAGGGCCAGGTGACTTGTTGCACCTGCTGCTCCCATAATTCCACCCAGAGATATTTTATAGCCAGTATCCCTTTCTTTGAGCTCGAGTGTCAGGAAAATGTCCAACAAGAGATTAGGATCCTATGCTGAAGACTTTCAGACCTCAAATCCAATCACACAAAATGGGAAAAAGCAGGCATTTGTTTTTAAGTGACAAGATAATAGGATGCATGTAAATAAAGCTTTGGTATTTAACGTTAGCTGTGTCAGCCCTGAATCCTGCCTTGGTACCATTTCTTTTGAGAATTGTTTCCCATTCTCCTGGGACTCTCACACACATTAGAGATTCCAACACCCAGGCTTCTCAGATAGACTTCCTAGTAGCTTTTGGCTAAATATCTAATTTTCCTATGATCAAGGGGCCCTAGGACCCTAACCTCTGATGAATTCCTTGTCTCTGATGTGCTCTCTTTCCAGATGCGTGCTCTGACCCAGACCTCATATCCCTGAGTGAAGAAATTGAAGAATTTTTCATTTATAAGGATTCTAATAATACCTGCTAAACCCTCCCTCCATCCTGACTGTGTAAACTCTCAATTATTGTGATATGAACAGATGGCCATGACAGTGGTCTTTGTAGACTGTGATCACTTCCCACAGATATGTGGCACATGAGACATAATTTACTTTGGTCTGAAAGAAATGGCATTTTTTTTAAAGATTTTATTTATTTATTCGACAGAGATAGAGACAGCCAGCGAGAGAGGGAACACAAGCAGGGGGAATGGGAGAGGAAGAAGCAGGCTCATAGCAGAGGAGCCTGATGTGGGGCTCGATCCCACAACGCTGGGATCACGCCCTGAGCCGAAGGCAAACACCTAACGCTGTGCCACCCAGGCGCCCCCAGAAATGGCATTTGCCAGAGAACAATGTCAATACTATGTCTCCTAATAGACCCAGTACCTTGAAGGGAAGGTCCCTGAGCACTCCTTGAATAACTGCAGATGGAAGCCTGTGTATCCTGCTACCCTCTTCCCTCTCCTGGTAGAGAAATCTGAGTGATGATTCTGAGTGGAAGGCGCTGTGCTGAGCACAGTGGGTTATATCTCAGGACCCAGGCTTCTACAGGACTTCAAACGCTAGTGGAAGAAAGAAGACAAGTAGTCAAATGATTGATTTCTGATAGAAACGAGAGGTTGCCCTGTGCTTCACAGACATGTCATCTCAGGCTGAGGAAGGAGACTCAGAGAGCTTATGTACTAATGTCTCACTGCAAAGGAGACTTGGTAAGCACAGTAAGACAGCCTGCAGTGTTAAGGGATTGACAAGGGGTCAGAGGCACAGATGTGTGAGGGACAAGTCCCAGGAACAGCTGGCAAGTTGGACATGGGTGGACAAGGGGGCAGGACACAGGCTCAATGGGCACGACTAATGAGCAGGCACCAGTTGTCTCCACACAGGAAAGTGAGTTGTGGACAAGCTGTTAGGAGCTTTTGTCACTTTCTACTTGGACTTTAGGAGTCCCATAAAAGTTCCCAGAACCTTGTTTTTGTGAAGTTAGGAATGTTGCCACCAGGGGGCAGCAACGGACAGGGTTACATTTTCTATGCAGGCAGCAGACAACTAGGAGAGTGGAAGAAAAGCAATTAGAATCCCTTCCTACAGAAAATTAAGTCACACATACATCTCTGTCATTATCGTTAAAGCTGATGCCTTTGAGCACATTAGGCAGAGAGAGCGTGAACACCCCAGGCTTGGAGGAGGAGGCTGTGCTGAGATACAGGTTGAGTCCAGGCAAACAGGACTTGAAGTCCCAGCTCTGCCTTTGATTAACTATGTGATCATGGGGAAGTTAGATCAGCTCCTAAGGTTGTTACAGGGGTTCCATGAAATATGTGCCTGGTCCAAGGTCGATAAGTGGGAGTTGTAGTTATAAGCTTATCTTCTGTAGACCTTCCAGTTTCCCTCTAATAATTTCTTTCTATAAAGAAACATTAAATCGTGCATATGACACTGGAAACTCTTTGGGTTTGTGCCTAGCTCAAAAGCTTCAAGGTAGATTCATGACAACGTTCCAGTAACTTCTCTCATGCCTGCTGCAACTTTACCTAGGGAATCATTTTGTAAACTGCCTCTTTCACCACATGCTTCTAGAAGGCTACAGTCTAGAAACTAGTAACATAGAAGGCATTACGGGTGTCATTCCCTTGATTAAAGCAAATTAATGGCTCCTTACTGCTTAAGGAATGAAGTCCATGTTACTTAGCATGGCATACGAGGTCCACCTCACCATCCAGCCCCGCCCGTGTAGACACCTGGTACTGGGTTCCAGGAGTTTGATCCAGATGCTCCAGGGTGTGCTCCACCAGGATAAGGTTCAGTAATAAATAGTTTGGTGGAATAGAAGTTAAAACACTGTGGATATTGAATACATGCTGCTTTAGTATAGTTTCGTAGAATCAAGAGTATTCTTATTTTAGCATTACAGTCTTTTCTACTGCAATGGAATCCTGAAAAGAAAATAATTTTCCAGAGCTAATTGTCATGATGAGGACGGTACAGACCCAGTACAGGTTCTTTGGATGGGTCTTGACTTGTGAGGAGCCATGTAGAAAAGTGCTCTTGTGGCCACACTGGTCACAGTGTTCTCTGACTTCGTGACACCAACTGCACTCTCAGGAGCCATTGTTCAGGCTTTGCTTCTGCCTCCAGTGGCTTTTCCACTTTCCTTACTTTCTCATCTACCAACCAGGAAGATCCTAACTCAAATGACCTCTTCTCTGAAGGCTTTTCCATCCCCCCAGGAGCTATCACTTCTTGCTTCTGCTTGCTTTCTTAATACTGTTCTTTTTTTTTTAAGATTTTATTTATTTGAGAGAGAGAGAGCAGGGCAAGGGAGAGAGCACATGATTGGGGGGGTGGGGCAGGGGGAGAGGGAGAAGCAGACTCCCCACTGAGCAGGGAGCCCGACTCGGGGCTCCATCCCAGGACCCTGGGCTCATGACCTGAGCCAAAGGCAGATGCTTAACCAACTGAGCCACCCAGGTGCCCCAATACTGTTCTTAATCACTCTAGTTCATTCAACGCACATTTGGATGCTACAGTGATCACATTGCCTTATAATTAGATTATGTGTCAGTCATTAGGCAGGATGCTGACTTTGCATACAAGGACCATTTCTGAATTTTCTTTGTACTCCCCGAGCTTAGTGCAGAAGCAAGCACAGAGTGGACATTCCATAAATGTTGGCTAATTGTAAACTAAGAAATTGAAAATAAAGATCAGAGCGTCATGGACCATGAGAATCGCATCAGAAGACTATGGATGGGTCTGATGAGAGGAACAGGAAGGAAAAGGAGAAGTGGAGAGTCTACTGTAAATCTCCAAACAGCACATGGACTTTGGAGTCAAAGAACAAATTGTTCCATTGTTCTGGCAGAAGTTGCCAGCACCCATTTCGCAGGAGATGTGGGCACCAGGAGCCTTTGTCTCCAGTGCGTTTCACATTTGTTATCACATCCTAATCTTTCGATTCCATCAGCAAAGCCATTAATCACTTTTTAAATTGACTACAGAGTGGATATTAAAGGCTATGATTCTTGCCAGGAGAAAAAACAAACAGAATCCATGGATGTGTAGGGGCACAGGTTGGTACAAGGCTAAGAAACCCACGTGCCTACAGGTGAAAAGTGCAAGGAGATCAGGATATAAAAGAGAGACCCAATCTCTCTCTGTGTGTCCCAACCCTTGGGTGTACCACTGTGTCCTGGTGTGTCTAGGGGCCACTAAAATCAGCACCATGAAGATCCTGGTCTTGGTCTTGATTTGTCTACACCTCTCAGAAGGTGTGGAAAGGTGTGTATGAGGATTCAGCTTCATTTTGAATTCCAGCCCTAAGGGAACATCACAAGCTAGGGTAGAGAAAAGGCCTTCCCCCACAGATCTCATGGAAAGCAGGCAGATTGTGTCTTGGTACACAAACCCAAAAACCACAGAGACCCTCGACTTGAAATGGATGATGATGATGATGATGATGATGATGACGATTGTGTGTGTGTGTGTGTGTGTGTGTGTGTGTGTGTGTGTAAAGGTGGGTTGGTGTTGTGTTGGCTAAGAAAGAGAGATACAGGAAGGACTTCGGATAAACAAATTTATGCTGTGGAAACAATAAGTAAGTAGAAAAATCTAAATATACGTTGTAGTGGATTTTCAGAATACTAAAGAGATTTGAAAACTCCAGGTCAGATCGTTGAAGGGATTGCTACAAAGGGGAAGGTGAAGCTGACTCCTTTTGTTTGCCCTATTCTCTGCAGAGTCATTCTGAAGAAAGGAAAGTCCATCCGCCAGGTGATGAAAGAACGGGGTGTACTAGAGACATTCCTGAAGAACCACCCTAAGGTTGATCCAGCCGCCAAGTATCTTTACAATAATGATGCTGTTGCTTATGAGCCCTTCACCAACTACCTGGATGTAAGTGAAGGGGGATGTAGTATCCATGACCCTTGGCTAATAACCATCTTGGATACTTAGTTAGACCTCTCATCAGCTCTGATTTTGGACTTTTTACTAAACCTAAGTCTCGCCTTCCTATGAAAAGTATCTGGATAAATTATGAGTTGGTACCACTTAACACCATAGTATTCCCTTTCCTTCCTTCTTTCCTCTCATTACTGGCTCACTCTCTAAATCTCCATTTATACGGTTAAGAGATTCACAGTGGCCATATTCAAGTCAACTGAGAGAGCCAAAGAAAGTCCCAGTGATGGGCTACAGGGGAAAGAAGGAAAGCACATGCAAAGCTGCCAGGCAAAATCTCCAGTGGCTCGAGATGTCATACAGCTCCCTGCTTGGAAACATACACTGGTACTCAGAGCAAGCATTTGAGTGTTCTTGAGGCTGCAGTGTCTGCTCAGGGTGTCTCAACACACTGGTGTCCTATGGACTGTCCTTACTGAGATGTGACATGAGTGTCAGATTTAGAAGCCACCCTAGGAATCTCCTATTTTGACTTCTACTTTCTATAGATGGTGGAAGAAGAGGCAGCTAAGTGAGAGAACTGGCCCAAATTCACTTAGAACTGAAACTGTGTCTCAGTGAAGTTCTCTTCTTGCTTTCCATGCTACCTCTCACTCTAGATTTCCTGGCACCTTAGCTCTTGTGTGACCAGAGGGAGGGGAATGGTGGGGAAATATCTAACATTGGAAGAGAAAGAAAGATTGTGTGTGTGTGTGTGTGTGTGTGTGTGTGTGTGTGTGTGTGTGTGATGTGGGGAGAGGGGATGGACACTGGGAATGGAGAAAAAGTGATTGCTTCTCCAACTTTGCATGTTCTGGCATAGAATGGTAAATCCATGGAGGTATCGCCTGATACAAAATAGAAAATGCTTTGGAGGAA
The DNA here is from genome assembly GCF_024610735.1 of Ursus americanus. Lineage (NCBI taxonomy): Eukaryota > Metazoa > Chordata > Mammalia > Carnivora > Ursidae > Ursus > Ursus americanus. Next base: position 59,378,514 of record NC_142138.1, on the reverse strand, counting down.
GAGATTCTCACCTGGTCAAAGTCTTGCAATTAGGGACAAAAATGGGGAATATTGAGGGGATCTGGCTCCAGATGTGAAGGAGAACTTCTGGAAAGAGAAGAATATAATTTGGTCAGAATGTAGCTTCTAGTGAGTCAACTACTTCTGTATTCTTAGGACAAGGTTGCCTGCTTAATGAGAGTGACAAACTTTTCTTTGCAGAACTACTACTTTGGAGAGATCAGCATTGGGACACCACCACAAAATTTCCTGATCCTCTTTGACACAGGCTCCTCCAACCTGTGGGTGCCCTCCACCTACTGCCAGAGCCAGGCCTGCAGTGAGTATACCACCATCACTACCCGCCCCCCATGGATAGGAGCAGAGGGCTGGGCAGAGTCAGGATTGAGCACAATCTCACCATCCAAATCCAGAGTTCTCGGTGCATACCCATGATCTCATCCTCCTTAAATTCAGACCATCTGGAAATCTTGCCCTTGGTCTACATTCTGGAAAAAGACAACAGAAATAGACCAAGGCTTCCCTTCCTTTCTACACTATTAGTTTCCCTAAGCTCTCTCCTGTGGGCCCCAATTTCTGGGACTTTGAATTGATCCATCCCTCAGGAAATGGAAGGAAGGGGCAACATCTGTTTCCAAACGGGGGCAGACATTTCTGGGGCTACAGATTGTCTTCAGCACAAAAGATCTGAGGCTGAGGCCCAATCCCAGGTTTGGTCTGATGGTCTCAGGCCATCAAGAATAAGTGTCCTCCAATATTTTGGAAAGCCATGACTGCTGCTTATATTTCATTCTGTCTTTCTACAGCCACTCACAACAGGTTCAACCCCAGCAGTTCCTCCACCTACAGAAACAATGGGCAAACCTATACACTGGCCTATGGTTTTGGCAGCCTGACTGTGCTCCTGGGATATGACACTGTGGCTGTAAGTGCTCTTCTCATCCTTCTGTGGGTCTGTTCTTTGGCTCCCCTTTTCTAGAGCCTAAAGCTGTCAGAGAGACCCATGATTACTAAATAGGTACAAATTCCCAGAAGCTGTTGGTTGGAAAGGATGCTGAAGGCCATCTAATTAAACCTTTCTCTCAAGACAGGAATTGCTCTCACAGCAGTCCTGACTGCAGGGATCTCTTTACATTGTGCCTCCCCATGACTTTGTTCCCTGACCTTAATCTGCCCTCTGCAGCTACGTGGAGCACATCTGCTTCCTCCTGCACACAACTTCATTCTAGATATTTGAAGACCTTCTTTTCACTATTTTCTTTTCCTTACGTCAAGCACCGACAGTTCCTATGTCATTTGTGCACGTGGATTGTTCAATATAAAACCAGCCACTGTCCTTTCACTGTCTATGGAAGTGGAAACTCTAACTCCAGAACACAACAGCCTCTGCTTCCCCAACACCCACACTCTTCTTTCCAAGACACACATGGTTGGGTGATGCTGTTGTCCCTTCATCTTCCATGCTCCACGCTATGATTGAGCTAAGCATGAAAGACGCCAACTTCCTCTCCCCAAAGAAGGGTCTAGATTCCATTCCCTGGGCACCTAATTCTGGGAAGGCTTTGTCCACCTGAATTGTTAATCTTTTCTTTCTGCTCGTCCCAGGTTCAGAACATCGTCATCAATAACCAGCTCTTTGGCATGAGTGAAAATGAGCCCAACTACCCCTTCTACTATTCATACTTTGATGGTATCCTGGGAATGGCCTACTCCAACCTGGCAGTGGACAATGGCCCAACAGTTCTGCAGAACATGATACAGCAGGACCAGCTCACCCAGCCCATCTTCAGCTTCTACTTCTCTCGGTGAGCACCCTTGCCCTGGGTGGGTCTCAGCAAATGAGGTGCTGTGGGAGCTTTCAGCAAGTCAACATCAGACAGGGCCAAGGTTTTAAAATTTCCTGATACAATGAGTACAACTTGCTATATGCAATTCATGCATCTCTGAAAATTAATTATTTCATTTTGGAAGGAATTTATTTTAAATGCACTACAAGTATTTTTAATTTAGGCCATAATCCATAAGATGACTCTTTTCTTAAAAGTGAACTACAGTCCCTCACCTTTTGATTAATAAATTTGAAGTTATCGTGTTAGTTTTGTACAATTGTAGAGCTATAGAACAAGCCTGATGATCATTTACTAGTAAAGAGAACAACAATGAAGTGATCACTGCAATATATGTCTGGCTTTCCAAAGTGTTCTCATAGTAATTTTCAAATGACATCTTAAAAATTCTATTGGCTTCTTTTTGCCAGAAAAGAAATGCAGGCTCAAGCACGTGTTCGATGTCGAGCAAAATCACTCACTAACTCACTGGTAGGCGTGAAGCCATGACTCAGATACAAATATCTTGGTCACAAATCCAGTACATTTCTATTGGCCTTGAGCTTTCATGGCAAACTTTACTTACTGATTCTTTTCCTTGAACAATGATCCTCAGGGTACTTGATTCCAAATGTCTTTCTTCAGTGAATGGCAGGCCCAAGGTAGGGAACAGAAGAGGCCTGAATCCTCTTATACTGTCCAGTTACTAACTTGAGAATGACTGGAGCATCTCCTTCACTGCACACTAGAGATCTTTCTCTGTCAGTCCCCAATTCGAGGCACTCTCTGAGGCATTTCTTCTTTTTCTCACTTTGTCCCCAGCAGGGCTTCCCTGGGATGGTTTTATAGTTTCTTTTCAGAGGCCTGATTTCCAATTCCATCTCCCCTTTTATGGGCATAGTTTATATTTCCATGCCTCTGAAACTCTGGGTGTTCCTCTGAAGAGGCTCCTCTCCCTTGTGCCTTGAGCCTGTTGGAGTCTGAAGAGCAGGTCAGAGGACAAGACCCCTCATCCCCGGTTCCTCTGTGTCTGAAAGAGAGAGGGATGCTAAGAGGGGAGGAAGGGGTTGCCTGATCATGTGTGTTGTGGAAACTCATGCACTTCTCCTTTTCTCCCCAGCCAACCAACATATCAGTATGGTGGGGAGCTCATCCTGGGAGGTGTGGACTCCCAATTTTATTCTGGTGAGATCGTATGGACTCCAGTCACTCGGGAAATGTACTGGCAGATTGCCATCGATGAGTAAGTACTGAAGAAAGTTCCTGTGGATTATGGACACCCCTAGGATGTTCCTCCAGTGTGACAATATTTCCTGTTCTTGCATTGGCACAAACTTCTGAAAGAATCAGCAAACCCTCAGGCTGATTGTTATTGGCACTCAGTAGACTCTGGCATCTAGCCCTTGACTGAACTTTTTGACTTGGTCACTGAACCTTGTCATGTCAGCAGGTTGGTCATTCCTAGGCTTCTGTGAATCCACGTCTTTGTTTCTGGAAGCTTCATTATCCTTAGTAGCACAATCTTTACCAAGTCCTTCATCAGGAAAAGTAAGAGCTGTCATTGATGTTTTCTATGTGCCAGATACTGTGCTAAATATTTTATATATATTATATATATATATAATATATATAAATTGTATATATATATAATATATATAAATATATATAAATATATATAAATTTATATATATAATATATATAAATATATATTGTGTGTATATTCCACTACAACACTATCAGGTGGTCAGAAGTATATTTCATTGCATAGATAAAGACATCAAGGCTCAGAGGTTCAGTAACTCATCCAAAGTCACACATTTCACAAATTTTAAGCCCAAGCATATCTGTTCCCAGAGCTCAGGACCATGAATCAATTATTTCTACACTCCAAGCCTTCAGGAAATCTCCATCACCGCTAATTAAAGATATGCTTTTTTGGCCTTTACTCAAGACCATACAACAGATGGGCACTATTTATTGGTACAGCCTTCCCACTATTTCCTAATGTGCCGCACAGACTTTGCCATGTCCTTGCACCGTGCCATGACTTTCTTGCTTCTTCTCTTTTGACTATATCACCTGAAGCCCCTCACGTCCTGTGTGCATCCTTCACAGCCCAGATGAATTCCTACCTCCCCTGAAAAAGCCTCTCAGGGGCCTAATCTCTCTTTCAGTCCCATAGTATTACTGGCTTGTGTCCCAACACATATCTCCTCATCTGTGGGTAGACACTGGGGAATCAAGCCCAATGTGCATGAGTAGGGAGAAAGGTAAGCAGCTGGATGTCTGACAAGTAGTTTTTTGTGCCTGGAATAGAGGGGTCTTTTCACCTGGACCAGTTACACTCACCCTTTAAGCATCTCTTCTCAGAATAATCCTTGTCTGACCGACTGCCTCTCACCACCAGAGCAGATCAAGTCCCCGCCTCTCTGGCCTCTTGCATTTCTTTCATGGCACTCAGCAGGGCTGCAATTAAACACCATTTGTGCATTTGTGTTAAGTTTGTGGTGTCTGTCTTGTTCACCATTACGTCCAAGTACCTTGATTCACCAACAGTACCCAAAATATAAACGAACTGAAGAGGAAGAGCAGAGCAGCAGAAAAGCCTGGATGAGGGATCAGGGACTGAATCACATAGGACTTTATGGAGATCACCAACTATTGCCTTATGATGTTGTGGCTTAATGTATGGTGTTGTGTCATGTCCATTAGAATGTGCTCTTTAAAAACAGTGAATACAATTTAGTCCTCTTTACATCACCATAATTCTTGTGAAAGTGTCTTCTACATGTAGATTGTAGGTGCCCAATGTGTATTTATGATGTGATTACCAGCTCTAGCTATATTTGGCACTATGTGCTGGGCCTCATATAAGCAGGCAGATTAAAGAGGATAAGACACAGTCCCTACTCCCCAGAGCTTTCAGTCAGAGCTGGAGTAGTTACCAGAGCAAGACAGAGGATATTACTCCAATAGCCACAGAGACATAGAATTATTATTACATGGATTGCAGTGTCAAGATATGGCCTGGCTTTTTGGAAGAGGCATGTTTTCAGAGCTGCAGGGTTGGGAGATTAGGGTGGATGTGGCACTTATTTATAGCAGAAATCTCTCTCTCTCTCTCTTTTTAAAGATTTGTTTTTTTATTTACTTATTTATTTACTTATTTATTTAAAAGAGAGAGGGAGAGAGAGAGGAGGGGGGGAGGGTTAGAGGGAGAGAGAGTCCCAATGCAGGGCTCGATCTCACAACCCTGAGATCATGACTCAAACTAAAACCAAGAGTCTAATGCTCAACCGACTATGCCACCCAGCTTCCCCTAGAAATGCCTTACTGTTTTGTACTGGTGTTCCCCTCAGGTTTCTCATCGGTAACCAAGCCACTGGCTTGTGCTCCCAGGGCTGCCAGGGGATTGTGGATACAGGAACCTTCCCACTGACTGTTCCCCAGCAGTATTTGAACTCCTTTGTGACAGCGACAGGAGCCCAGCAAGATCAGAATGGTGATGTGAGTAACCGGAAGCCAGGATTCCTCTGCACTTCCAGGAGGCCTCAACATAGGAGCCTGAGTGCAATGAGTTCATGAGAGACTGGAGGAGGGATTGGTGGAGAACTGAGCTCGTGATGGGACAGAACAGGTGGGAACATATCATGGCCTTTCAGGCATGAACCCTCAATGCAAGGAGGAATAAGGGGAGGGAATAACACCAACTCCAATGGTGAGTATGGGCTGAATGGTTCTCAGGAGGGGTGGCTGTTCCATTGCAGGCCTTTGGAACACATCTCACCTTGGTGCGGCTGTCATTTGATTGTCTGCAACAGAGCCAGGCATACTGCATTTCTCCATTCCACTTGGGTTTCTTTCTTCCCTAGGAATACTCCTTTGGCTTTTACTCTGAGCAGCCTGCTGTGCTCACCCCTGTTCCCCTTATACCCACTTCTGTAGTTTGCTCCTCCTGCATGCGAGAGTCTAGTTTAGTCAGACTAAATCTTGGTTCCTCGGGATGTGTGTGTGTGTGTGTGTGTGTGTGTGTGTGATGAGTACATAGATAGGTGCACACAAGTGTGGATATGTAGTGTGTGAGAACATGCGTCTACAGGGTGTGCCCATGTGTCTTTTCTCTAAGTGGTACTTTCTCGCAGTAGAAATCTGTGTTCTGGAATGAGATAACTCCTTATGGCCATATCAGTACAACCAATATCTCAGAGCCGAGATGTGTCCAAAGAGGCCCAGGAAAGCAAAAGCATCTGGTCAGTGTTGCTCCTGGGAATCAGGCTTTGCCTTCCATGCTCTCAACCAGCCTCTGCTGGAAGGTCAGGAAGACGTCTCACAGAGAATGGGGAACTCGGCCCTTTGTCTGGGCCCCCAGTCCTCTGGCACTCTACAGCTCTGCTTCTCCTCTCTCTCAGTATGTGGTCAACTGCAACTCCATACAGAGCATGCCCACCATCACCTTCGTCATCAGTGGTTCACCTTTACCTCTGCCTCCCTCTACCTATGTCCTCAATGTAAGTATTCACTCCAGGCTCCATGGATGTGGGATTGGATGGGCCCAAAAGCTGTTCCGTGTCCACTGGGGAGTCACCAGTGGCAGAGCTGAGGGTGAACAAGAAGACAGAAACCCCACAAGGTATCATGGAATATAGGGTAAGAAGTTCCTGTGGGGAAAAGCCTTTCCATGCATCTGGTTATATCCTCATGTCCTTTGTCTCTTCAGAACAATGGGTACTGCACGCTTGGGATTGAAGTCACTTACCTGCCATCCCCCAATGGACAGCCCCTGTGGATTCTGGGAGATGTCTTCCTTAGGGAATATTACACTGTCTACGATTTGGCTGTCAACAGGGTGAGTTTTGCCCTCTCTGAGTAGACTAGCATGAGACAGCTGTCTCCACCCTCCCAGCAGGACTCTGGGATTGCCCTATTGGTTCTCTGGGCTGACAGCAGCATTTTAGACTAGTCTGATCCCTCTGTGTACTAGAATCTTACTCCCTCAACTAATAAATTAAGAATCTCTAAACATCCTTGCAGTTCCTCCTAAATGTCTTCTTTGTGTTCTATTTGTAGTAGTTTATTATTTTATTTATTTATTTATTTATTTATTTATTTATTTATTTAAGAAGGAGAGAGAAAGAGAACACTGGCAGGGGGAGGAGCAGAGGGAGAGGTAGAAGCAGACTCCCCACTGGGCAGGGAGTCTGACCCAGGACTGGACCCAAGCTGAAAGCAGATGCTTAATCTACCACCCCCGTAGTAGTTTATTCTTAATTGAAAGTTAGCAACAGCTCTTTGGGGGAATCTGTGAATTGACCAATGAGTGAACACAGAGCAGAGGTCTCTGAGTGAGGACCCACAGCACAGACGTTAAGGACACAGTAGTACCTACATGAAGTAATCTGGTGGAGGTGACCAGCCATCCCAGCACCCTCTCTTCCAATACATTCTTCTCTCCATTCTTTTTTTTTTTTTAAGATTTTATTTATTTATTCAACAGAGATAGAGACAGCCAGAGAGAGAGGGAACACAAGCAGGGGGAGTGGGAGAGGAAGAAGCAGGCTCATAGCGGAAGAGCCTGATGTGGGGCTCCATCCCAGAACGCCGGGATCACGCCCTGAGCCGAAGGCAGACGCTTAACCGCTGTGCCACCCAGGCGCCCCATCTTCTCTCCATTCTTGAACATTATAGAGAAGAAAAAGAAACCTTAGTGAACATTCCAAACTGGTGCTCAAAGGTCAAATCTGATCAGACAACAGCGGGTTTTTTTGGGTTTTGCTTTGTTTTTTGATTTTGTAGGTTGCCAAAACAACTTTAATGCATATTGACATTATCTTATATTTTCACAGTATGGTTGGTCTCAGGCTGCTCACATATGTACTTTACTTGTCTGGGCCTGAGAGCTTTTGACTTTTGAATCTCAATTTCATTTTACAGCGGACGAAAGTGGGGTGTGGACAAGGAATCATACAGTTAGTGTTAAAACCAGATCCAGATCAGATCCAGATCAAGGTATTAAATATTTTTTATTGTGTTGCTATATGATAAAATCTGCTGGGTGAAAGCCATGGAGGCATGCAATTACAAATGAGACATGGTGTTGGCTCACTAGGAATTTTCTATCAAGTACAGAATATTGCCCTTGAGCATGTTTCCTGTCTGAAGTAAGCGCAGTAGTTGAACTTGCATTCCACAGTAGGTTATGAACAATCATCTGCAGTGGGTGCTTCTAATGCAGTAATGCCACCTGTAGGGAGGTAAAAACTGATATTGCTCTAGGACCCAAAAATTGTTTCAAGAAATGTAATTAGAAGGACGTACCTGGAAAGAAAGATGCAAAGAATTCTAAATCCAGATGCGCCTTGGTGGTGGTGGTGGATGGAGGTGTACATTTTTCTACATCATCGCATCATTCCCTTCCACCATCACACAATGGAGTTGATCTTTTGGAATTGGGTAACGGCTGCACTCTGGCCATTCCGTCTTCTTTCTGTTGTGTTTCTCTTATGGGAGATACTACCTTTTTTTTGTCAAAGGGAAGGGAGCTCAGTTCAGCCCCAATTTACCTGCATCCTCATCCCTGCCTGGTCAGCCACTGTTCCTACCTCAGTATCACCTCTATTCATGCTCTGGTGGTTGGCCTCAACTATAGAGAGCAAAGGTCTTGAGATGGAGATATAATTGCTAGAAAGTTCTCAGCACTGAGATACAGCAAATCCAGGTTATCATGAGTAACCTGAAATTCATCAGCAGGGACTAACCTCAGCCACTGGGACAACATAGGGTATTGGTAAAGCCAGAGCTAGCAATTCTGTCTGCTAGCCATTGGCCACAGCTTAGGGTCTGTTTCCCTTGTCTATCCTTGTAAGACAGGGACAAGATTTATTAATATGGGAGTGTTCCCTACCTTCCAGTATGCCACTCTGTCCCCACCACACTAATAAAGATCTTGCCTGGCTGATTCTTGTATCTTATGTGATAGAGACTGAGGGGCTGGGGACAGAAAAAAAGGAAGAGAGAGAGAGAGAGAAGGAGATAGACTAGTGGGTGAAAGAAGGTAAAAGGAACAAGGACTAAATGAGATTTATAAAAGCTGGAGGGTAACAGGGAAGAGAGAAGGGATAGAAACTATGGCTGGGAGAGGTGAACATAGAGATTTGGAATCTGGAGCTTCCTGGGGGAGATGCTGCACAGCAACATCTTGGAGGGAACGTAGGATGAAGATTCTGAGAACTGTTGCCTATGCTTACAAATTAGAGACTTTTTAATGTTCTGTAAGAGATATAGATTGGAATTCCTCTTTGTTTTTGGCAGCTGTAACATGCTTTCTAAATGTGAATTAATGCAGAAAAGGACCACATGGACCTCAGTCTATATTTAGGTTATACTTGGAAAACATGTTCTAGAGTTTTCTTTCCATTTACTGCAATGCCACCATCACTGATGAAGTATCATTAATTTATTCATAAAGTATTTGTTGAAATCTCTTTGTGTAAGTAAAATCTTCCCTGATCCTTGACATCTTCTTGCGTGTCCTCTGCCTACACTCCCACCCCCTATGAGAGGTTTCTACTCCTCCTTCCCTCCCCCCACAGCACTGTGTACGTCTGACAGTTCACTACCTATTGCACTGTATTGTACCCATTGCACATCTGTCTCGCCAACTCAGTTATGATCAAGAGAAAAGAGACTGTTCATTTTTCTCTTGAAGTCCCCAGATCTGACATGTCCTGTGATAACAAGCGCTTAGCAATGCCTGCTATACAACCAAATTCATGATAATACAAGTGACATAAAGACAGGTACAGGGAATGGTGCCTGAGAGTGGCAGGACAGAGGAAGGTATCACAAAGGAAACCATGTTAGATTTTGCCTTGAAGTATGTGTAGGAACTCACTGGGTAGAAAATGTTAGAAAAGGGATCTCATGCAGAAACTGGCCTATGGACAGCACAGAGGCTGGAGGGAGTTTGTGTAATGGTAGAACAGCAGGAAATCCCAACTGGCTGGACGCAAGGTCCCTGGAGAGGATAGCAGGAAACGAGGCAGCCAAGGTGGGTTGTGGTCAGATGGGCAGGGCCTTGCTAAACGTCTGGACTTGAGTCTCCTGTCAAGGGGACCCACATGGGTTTTAATGGAGGAGAGACATATGATCAGATATTTGAGGAAGAGGGCTCTGCCGGCAGGGCTCCTCTACTGTTCCCCAGCCCTCAGCTGGGGTCCGCCAGGTTCTAGCTTCTGTAGAGACTCAACTCCAGATAGAGGCATATCCTTTGTTCCCAGTAGAGCTTCTGCTCTAGAACTCTGGCTATTTTCCTAGATTCGTAGTCATGGCTGAAAGACCTAAACAGAAATGAAAGACCCTTTTGTATCTGAGCCCTAAATCCAGAATTTGAAGCCAACCAATAGCAGTAAGCTCTTAGCTTCCCCGTTTCTTAGTCCCACTTTGACCCAGCTCTTACTATGCAGATGTCAACAGAAATCTCAAAATCTCCTCTTTGCACTGTCCTGGTGGAGTTTTGATTGGGGCCTGCTTCCGTGTGCCATTCACCATCACAGACACGTGCAGAAGGATATTTTCTTGTTGAGAAGATTTGATGTCTAATGAGTTCTCTGTACCTGGCCACAGCTGGTGGGGGCTCTGACAAGAAAACAGGCTGGGCGATTGGTGGGGGGTGGGGCTCAGGAATGGACAAATGTAGACCCAGAAACAGGCTTTAGGCTGGATTTTTGGTACTCTGCCTTCTGCAGCTGTTCCACTTTCACAGAGAGAATGAGGCCCCTCTAGGCTCAGACCTTATGTAGAGAGCCCAGGGCCCCAGGCCTTTGTGCTGACTGCAGCCAAAATGGGGTGGTGCTGCTTTGAGCTGCTAAGTCACACAGACCCCAGACCTTTCCTCTTTCCAGCAAGGAGCAGGGAGCAGGGATTCAGCCCCCAGCTTCAACAGGCCAAGGCTCAGTTTGGATTTTTCCATGCCATTTCTCTCTTGTCCTGGCATGTACCGCCCCACCAGGCCTCTACTTTTTCAGGCTGTTGTTTTCTCTCGCTTTTCCACATGCTCAGGGTCCAGAATGTAAAAGCGAGGTTGTCTGTGAGTTGCTAGAAAGTTCTAAAGAAACAAAGCACAGCATTTCAAAGGCCTAGAAGATATGTTCTAGCAAGTCAGGCATTCCAGGAATACATCTATAGCAGGGTACCACTTCTGTAGTTTCCAGACCAGGAGATGAGGTTATTTTCATTCCTGCTATAGACCCAGTCCTTGCTACTCTTCCTGACATATGGTAGGAACTCAGTTAATATGATGACTAACAAATGACATAGATGAGGTCATGAGAAGTGGGGAATTTCTGATCCAGTGAGTTGAATATCAGTCTGGGAAAGGGAACAAATTCCCGACCTGCCCATTTCATGCCAGAAACTCAGAAATCTGGAAGAGTTTCCAAAATATAAATATTTCACTCTGCCTGTAAGTACCCTCCATGTGTCGCAAGCCCATGAAGAAGCCCAAGGTAGCCATCCAATCCTTGATATGGAGAGGCCAACAGCCCCTGTTCCCAGGGCTAGTGGTAGAATACGTAAAACTGGGACCTGGGAATTAGAGCACGAGGACAGAGACCCATGAGAATTTCAGGAAGATGGAGCCACCCCACTGAACACCGGGCAGTGTTCATCTCCGTGTGTATATGACAAACCACCACATGGACACAGAGCACTCTGAAGTAGGCTTTCTGTTCTCACACAGTAGTTACGAGCCCCTTCCCTCCCTGGGCCCCGTGCTGGCAGACAAGAGAGCACAGCAGTGCAGGGGGGAAGAGCAGCTCTGTCCTCAGTCCTGGATCCGTGGTCAGGAGGAGCCCGTGAAGGTAGTCCCAGCTCCTCAATTGTAAAACAGGCTTAGGTAGGCCACACGGTTCCGGTGCTTTCTGAAGTCCTTGTCGGTGGCCAGCTGCAACGAGGGAATGTTGTCTAGGGCAATATTCTAATGAGAATCCTCCACTTCCTGTCCTCCTGGCTGTGCAAATTAGAAGTGCACATCACCGCTGTCGTGGCCCAGCTGAAGCCCACCCCATAGGAGCCTAGTCTTAGGATTCTGTCAACGTTTGCATGTAGAGCTACTCTCTGTCATCTTACTCTTGTGTCATGCTAGGACTTGGTAAATCTCCAAGTATAACTGGTAAACTTCTCAAAACCAAAGATGCGTGTTTGATTCCCAACTGTTACTCATAGGTCTAGCACGATGATGTTGATACATGAGACATTTAACAAAGAGCTGTAGAATTAATCCAAGGTTTCTCTTAAAAAACAGAACTTCTGGAATTATGATCGCTCACATGGATTGAGCATTTATTGTGTTGTAGGTACTATGTGAAATTCTATATTAGCTTGATCTTTAAAACCTTATTAGATTGAATCTATTATTATATCCATTTTAAAGAAAGGAAAACTGAGGCTTAGAAAAATTGCCTGAGATCACACAACCAGTAATATGGGAGCTAGTATTTGAACCCAGGCAGTCTATCCCCTGGATCCATTTTCTTACCAGAACGCTCTACAGCACCCTGATGATCTAATACTCTGGTGGTATATGCAAGGAGCACTGGCTTAGGAGTCACAAGACCTAGATTCAAGCTGTCAACTTGCATAAGTTACTTAATCCATCAGAGCCTTGTTTTCCCCCTCTATCACCAAGGTGATAGAGTGTCCTGTTCCTGCACCAGAAGATGAATGGAGGATTAAGTAAGAAAATGTGACTTTTGTCGGTCATACCCATCTTTAAAAATCTAACAAAACTGTGCAACTCTCCAAAAAGATTCTCATATGCATATCTGCACAAACTGTGCATACATATACTGTCAGGGGAACAAGGACTCCCTGAAACTCATTCAGACACTCCTGGATATGAACCCTTGATACATATGAAAGTACCAGATAGAGGGCTCTACACAAGTCCTGTCTTTTTACCTCAGCTTTTAGGGTTCTCTTCTGTAGACATGGAATCTGAGCCCAGTCTGGAGATCCAAATTTCATTGGCCAGGTGATTTTGGGGGGTGGCTTCATCTCCGGGTTGTATGTACCAGGGCTAGAAACAAAAATACAAAGCATCACGTGTAATGACTTGGTGACCACACACAAACTCCATCAGTACCACAGCTATCCCTGAACTTGGCCTAATTCCTTGAAAAAAGGCAACAGCCCAATTAGCTTTTTAATGTGGGGCAAATGTGGGGTTCCCTTGCCTTAATGTATTTCTGATTGGCTGTGAGTGTTAAAGCTATCTAGTCTAGGGGGCACCTGGGTGGCTCAGTCAGTTAAGTATCTGCCTTCGGCTCAGGTCATGGTCCCAGGTCCTGGGATTGAGCCCAGCATTGGGGTCCCTGCTCAGTGGGAGTCTGCTTCTCCCTCTCCCTCTCCTGCTCCCCCTGCTTGTGCTCTCTCTCTCTCTCAAATAAATAAAATCTTTAAAAAAAAGACATCTAGTCTTGACATTCCTGTTAGGATTAAAATCGACTCTAGTTTGAAAAATATTTCTGCAACCTGGTATCCTTGTCTGAGAGACCAAAAGATCCCAGGAGTGGTGGGTGAGAAAAGAGCCTCCCACAGTCATGAATAAGTACTGCCTGTGATTTGAAACTGGGAGTAAAATAGTAATGATAATTCAATCAGCAATCGCAGGACCAGAAGGCAGAATCAGTTAAAGTTAGACTGATGTGGCATTGTATTATAATTGCCTTTGTTCATAATATTTGGTCTTCAGTGTAGACTCTGCTGTGTTGGATATAAGACTTAGAATGGACACGGAGACCAAGCTTCAACACTTCCACTTCCTTAAAGCAGCCATGAGAAAGCTGCACTCACTCCCTGATCCTTGGATTTCTCATGAGCAAAACAAAGATGACCCTTTGCCCCGCAGGTCCATGTTGAATGGCTTCCTGAAGCACTCAGTCTACAAGGGCCACGTGCTCTGCCCCAGCCCTCCTCCTCTGTTTTCAGTTCCTCCTTGCTCTCCACACTCTAGCCACACCAGCCTCCTCCTTGTTCCTCCCACCAGTCCCTCCCCAGCTTACAGCCTTTGAACTTGCAGCTCCTCTTCCCTGGGAGCCCTGGCCCCAGATCTTCACAGGGCTGGCTCAGTCTTGTCATTCAGACTTCAGATCCAGTGCCATTTCCCCTAAAGACCTTTCTGGATATCCTTGCCAAATTAGTTCCATCCATCCCATCACCACCACCCTGATCACTGTCTTCACAGCACTGAAGTGTGCCTGTGGCAGTCCTAGCTCATGGCTACTGTCTTGCCATAATTAGTAAACTCACTCTGAGAAGTGGCACTGTCTGACTGCGAAATTATATGGTAACCGTCCTTATTACCACTGATTTCTTTCTTTCTTTCTTTCTTTCTTTCTTTCTTTCTTTCTTTCTTTCGTGTGTGTGTATGTGTGTATTTGCTTCTCATCTGTCTGGATTCAAGAGTGTACGTTCCAAGGAAATGAGGAGCCTTGTGTAATGGGTTTAATGCAAAATCTCTGGATGCCTTGAAAGTGCCTGGCACATTGATAACTATTGATTGAATGAACCCCTATGACTTAGAATTCTATAATGCCAGAGATGTGGAAGGTCAGCGGTTGGCTCTTTAAAGATGGCTCTTTAAAGATTTATTTAGGTGGCATGGTCTGGATGGAACCCCTCCTTTGTACATCCTTTCCTATTGCTGTTTGATGAAGTGCTCCGGAAGAGGGGAGACATACCCAGGATAATAAGTGTCCTTTGAGTATGTCCTAAATCGAGGCAACAAGGCATTAAATGGAGCAAAATTTTGTTTGTGTATTTGCTCCTGAGGATTTGCAGCCTGGTACATGCCTGGGTAAAGCATCATGTCCTGTTTGTCAGAAAAAGATAAACATGTTAGAGGGTGATATATATACCTATAAAACCTCTAATTAAAGAAAACAGACTCATCCCCTTTCTGCGTATGTATCAGCTGTAGTTTCACCACCCCAGCTACAGATACAAGGCTACAGTAGGGAGAAAACCAAGATAAGCGTGGGGTTCAGCTATCTCGGGGCACATATGCTGAGGCTGGAGAAAGAGATCTGCAGGAAGTAAAGGACCAAGGTGACCTGTTGCACCTGCTGCCCCCACCATCCCACCCAGAGAGTTTTTAGAGCCAGTATCCCTCTCTTTGAGCTCAAGTGTCAGAAAAATACCCAACAACAGGGGCGCCTGGGTGGCGCAGTCGTTAAGCGTCTGCCTTCGGCTCAGGGTGTGATCCCGGCATTAACTGCTATGAGCCTGCTTCTTCCTCTCCCACTCCCCTGCTGTGTTCCCTCTCTCACTGGCTGTCTCTATCTCTGTCAAATAAATAAATAAAATCTTTAAAAAAAAATACCCAACAACAGAATAGGATCCTATACTGAAGACTTTTAGACATGAAATCCAATCACATAAAAGGGTTCAAAAATAGCAATTTGTTTTTTAAGCGGCAAGATAATAAGATACAGACACAAAGCTTTGGTACTTAATGTCACCTGTGTCGGCCCTGAAGCTGGGTCTTGATACCATTTCTTTTAAGAATTGTTTTCCACTCCCCCGGGACGCTCACACCCATTTGAGATACTAACACCCAAGCTTTTCAGATAGACTTCTTCATAGCTTTTGTCTAAATATTTTTCTTGAATTTCAGGGCACATTTTCTGGTAACTTCCCACTCTCCCCGCTTTGCTCCCCGATGCAAATACACGCAGCAACACGGATCACACTAAAATCTAAGCACATTCAAGCCGTTTCTAACCTTGTTGATTGCCTTAAACCTCTCAGCTGTTCTGGCACCAAAAGTGTATCCTTTTCTACTGGTCGGGATCTTAGAGAGGTTGTACGCCAATCCATATACCTTCAGGTAATATATAAAAAGAAAGAAAGAAAATACACAGAATATTATAGTCATCAAAACAGGCCAAACTCAAAATGTTCTTATCTGAATCTTCTGCAGAAGTTGCTCCCTCTTTTTTTGACTCCTCTGAGTGAAGACTGAGTAGAAACAATTATATAAGCAAGGCAGGTATACCGGTCTGTAAAGAAATGTGGCTGGCTCGTAGAGTAAATGACATTCCTGTGCATTCCAGTGAATCCAGTCCTCTAAGCCCCACAGAGCTGAATTTGCTGTAAGGCCACCCTCAGTCTGGTGACATTTCATAAACGAATGTAGCAGCACAGCCACATTCCCAGTTTGGACTAACGGGAGGTATTGGTTCGGAGGCTTTTGAAGGTGGGACTGGAGTGGGGACTATATAGTGGACTGTATGAAGAAAGGCTTGCGTTTAGTGGGTGTTGGAAATGGGGAGCAAGGGTCCTTTAATTTCCTACATTGGACCTGACAGCTGGCTGCAGAGGACCAGGGCACTTCTCATGTCGCCACCCCAAAGATCACAAATCCCGTCGAATTTTTCTTCCATGGAACCTGGGTATTCGCAGATAGTCAGGGAACTGAGACCCACCCAAGGGAAGGTGAATACTCACATCTTCTGCTATGTAACATCCAGGCCCTCTGTGGGGCGCTCCTCGAAGAGGGAGAAACTTGTGTCCCAACAAGTTTGGGGGGGTGATAGTGAGGAAAGAGCTTCCTCTGTTGACGTGTACCAAAAGGGTAGTTAACCAGCGACTCTGAAGATCAAGAAAGAGCAGAAACTCCACATGAGGAAGGCCCCTGGGTCTAAGGGAGCGCTCTGGGGCCGCGTAGGTTGTGGGGAGGCCGAGACGGGACAGAGCCCGATCGAGAACAAATACCAGACCGAACCCCGTGGAAGGCACGGACCGCATCCCCTCGCCCGCCAGCCTCCCCACTCTTCCTGCGACCCTCTACCCTGGATTCCTCTATCCCAGCCCCGCGCACCCGCTTTGCCGAAGCACATCGCGCGCGTGGCCGGGCTAGCAGTTGTGTACCGCGTTGCTAAGGGAACGCAGGGGCACGCAAGGGGAGTGGCTACGCGTGCGCCTGCGCAGCGGGGCGGCACTCCCGCCCTCCCGGGTCCCAGGCGGAGAGCAGTGTGAACTCTGTGGAGGAGTGCAGGTGGGAGGTTTGCTGTTCTTGTGGCTGCAGCGTTTGCGCGGGTGAGGGATTGAGCAGAAGGGCTTTGGAAGTTGGGCCACCGGGAATGTGCTGCTGAAGAGGGAGGGAGACTAGGTTCAGAATGCCCCGAAATCTGGACTGCCGGGATCGGGGACCTAGGAAAACGCAGCCCCTGCAGTGACGGAGGGTGGGGTGGGCTCCCAGGACACCGCCTACAGCAGGGGAATTGGGGGCTGAATGGAGCATAGCCTAGGCAGTTCCCTATTAGGCCCCTCTTAGACCCATTTTTCTGCAGGTTGCCCCCTTCTGCCTCTAAACGTGGCACGCACGACGCTTTTTTTTTTTTTTTTAATTAATTAATTAATTTATTTGACAGAGAGAGAGAGCGCGCGCACAAGCAGGGGGAGGGAGAAGCAGGCTCACGGAGCAGGGAGTCCGATGTGGGACTCAATCCCAGGACCCTGGGATAATGACCTGAGCAGAAGGCCTAACGACTGACTCACCCAGGGGCCCACGCAGGGACTTTAAAAGGGTTGGAAGCCTTGAGTGAGCAGAGACTGCAGCGGAATCACAAAAGTGCTTAATAATTGTAAAATCTCGGGCAGTCACTTAAATGTTTAAGTCCCAGTTTCCTCATCTCCAAATTGGGAATAAAAATTCCACTTTATTGGCTAAGGGCAGGACTGAGAGAACCGGGTGGAGGCTAGACACGCCGCAGCTCACTGTCCCATCACACAGTGCATTGTCACGTGTTCTACATAACATTCAAATGTCCTGCTGGGCTTTACATAAATAATTGGTTGTACCTGACTTATATATAATGACACTGAGACAATTTTTTACAAGAAATAATGCATAAAGTCCAGTAATATAGGAGAAGGTTGTATGAGAAACAAAGCTTATAAATGGAATAACGATACAGTCTCAAAGTTATTGTATAATTTGCTCTAAGCATTCTGTCTACTCAAAATACTCCAAATACAATTGCAGTAAAACTGATGATGAATAAAATGTAAAAATATTGGTATTGATTTGATAATTTTCTCTTTCATTAGTATTTCAGGTAATATTAATATTTTTAGATACCCACTGTGTGTTTTGAAATTAGTGTTTACATTATTAGTGACATGAAACATGTCTTGCAAAGTAGTGTGATATTATGGCACCCAATTTCCTCCTTGATAGACTGGATTGCTTCAGACTAATCCTCCAGCTGAGAAGAGGTAGAAACCTGGACAAAATAAGATATGTATGTTTGGAGACATCAGAGATATACCACGGAAGAAAGAATATACAGGGTCAAGATTGCAGAGAGAGGGAAAACCCAAAATGCTGAGCCACAGTGGGTGCTGCTGTTCCCTTTGCATATCTGCTAATCAAAGAGTGTCTGAGAAGCAGAGGATTTGAGTGGAACTTTGGACATGATGCATCTCTGAAAGCTAGGGACCGAAAATTAGGTTGGCCTTGGAGGATGGGAGACTGGAAAACACCCTGGGCTTTTAGTTGAGACCCTAAAGTGATAAACTCTAGGAATAAGGGTAAATAAGATATAGACCAGCTCTCAAAAAAAAAAAAAAAAACCCCGAAGCCCACCTTTGTATCTACGTAGTCTCCAGCTGTATTAAGGTGATCTGCTTCTATCCTTATGACACACCAGAAAAAAAAAAAAAAGAAAGAAAGAAAAGTAAATAGTCTCTGAATATAACATCATCCAAAGCTTCAACTAATTTGTAGAATTTTTCATGCAAAATGTTTGGCATTCAATATAAAACAGCCACTTATACCAAAAAAAAAAAAAAAAAAAAGAATAGAAATAAACCCAAAGGAAATCCAGAGATTGGAGTTCCCAAACATGGGCTTTAAAGTAACTGTACTTGGTTCAGGTTTTGGAGGAAGCCTCCAGACTGCAGGGTGGACGTGGGAAGCAAGAGAAAGCAAGGAATTTTGGGATCCTCAGGCAAATCCTTGGCTTCTGAGGTGAGAGGCTAAAAGAAAAAAGTGATCACAGCCTCACAACAAGGTCAGTAAAGATCCCAGTGTATTCAAGAAAGAGAAGTTTTCGCCATCAATCTTCCTGTTCATGTTACTAATGTAACATACACGTGGGTCCACCGACATCCTGATTGATGCAAATTAATCCACTTTTCATGAAAGCCAATCCAAACATAGTACAAAGATGGGCTGTCTGTATGCTGCATGCATTTCCTGTACAAGCCGTTATGTCATGGTAAGATTGAGAAGTTAAGGTAGAACTTCACGCAGCAGTAGGGTTATCAAGGGTTCAATGTTTGGGTAATGATCGCTCACAAAGGAATCTAGGCAGGTGATTGTCTAGTACCAGAGGATGTTTAGACACAGGTTTATATTGGGGCCCCTACTGATGAAGACCTTAAGTAGAGACTTTTGCAGTTCCCATCATGTACATTTCTAACCATAGTTATAACATCAAAAGGATGCCTGATGTTTATGCAGATGGTTTTAGCTTTGCGAGACAGTTTATCAGGTCTCCTCATTTGACTACGTATGAGGCCATTATAAGCATTATTCTGGGGACGCCTGGGTGGCTCAGTTGGTCAAGTGTCTGCCTTTGGCTCAGGTCAAGATCCCAAGGTCTGGCTCCCTACTCAGCGGGGATCTGCTTCTCCCTCTCCCTCTGCCACCCCCCCCCCCACCCCTCTCATGCTCTCTTTCTCATGCTGTCTCTCAAATACATAAATAAAATCTTATACAAAATAAAAAGAATTATTCTGGGAAACCACCTGCTCTTTTACAGTGGTCTAATGGAATGGGATAAATAGATTTGATTTTTGGTATAATGTTTTAAATAAATTTTGTCTCCTTTAAAAATTTATTGAGGGGCGCCTGGGTGGCACAGTGGTTAAGCGTCTGCCTTCGGCTCAGGGCGTGATCCTGGTGTTATGGGATCGAGCCCCACATCAGGCTTCTCCGCTATGAGCCTGCTTCTTCCTCTCCCACTCCCCTGCTTGTGTTCCCTCTCTCGCTGGCTGTCTCTATCTCTGTCGAATAAATGAATAAAATCTAAAAAAAAAAAAAATTTTATTGAATTAAGGAATAAATCAGTTCAGCAAAGGGGATAAAGCTGGTAATTCAAGAAATTAAATGTGATGTTGGAAAATTTTAGAAACAACAAAAAGGAATCAAATAAAAATTGTATGAATAAAAAAGTGCCATTTCTGAAAATAAGAATGCAAGGCATGAGTTTAATAGCAGATTATAAAAAGCTGAAAAAAAGAATGAAAAGAATTGGGAATTGAATCAGAAGAAAGTATTCAGACTTGAAGCCTGGAGATGCAAAATGACAGAAAATACAGGGGAGAAATATAAGACACAGATGAGAAACGATGAAAAGTTCCCCTTATATGCAGATTTTTTTACATTACAGCACTGTAAATGGTATTTTCTCTTCCTTATGATTTTCTTTTGTGTGTGTGTGTGTGTGTGTGTGTGTGTGTGTGTGGTTTAGGTTTTATTTCATCATCATAAACTGAACTCTTCAATCCAGCTAGAACTGGGGGTAAGGAACCATGAAGCCCGCAGAACTGCAGCCAGAACACAGAGATTCTGGGGTATTTTGAGCAGGTAGGGGTGGAGGGGTGCTCTCCTGAGCTACAGAAGGAATGGTCTGGTAGTTAAGATAAAACACAAGTCAAATGTGTTAGATCTGTCCACAGTCAGCAATGGTGACCTTCTGGCTGGTCCGGCCGTTCCTGGATCCATGGCCTCCACGATGTTCATGCCGTCTTTGACCTTACCGAAGACCACGTGCATGCCATCCAACCCCTCGGTCTTGGCAGTGCAGAGGAAGACCTGGGAACCCTTTGTGTTGGGTCCTGCGTTGGCCATGCACAGGATGCCAGGACCCGCGTGCTTCAGGATGAAATTCTCATCATCAAACTTCTTCCCGTAGGTGGACTTGCCTCCAGTGCCGCTATGGCATGTGAAGTCCCCACCCTGGCACGGAAATGCCGGAATAATCCTGCGAAAGCAGGAACCTTTATAACACAATCCTTTCTCCCCAGCGCTCAGAGCACGAAAGTTCTCTGCTGTCTTTGGAATTTGTCTGCGAACAGCTCAAAGGAGACGCGGCCCAAGGGCTCCCTATCCACAGCGATGTCGAAGAACACGGTGGGGTTGACCAGGGCTGGACGGCAGCGTCTGCAAGGCCTCCTTTTGATTTTCTTAATAACGTTTTATTTTCTCTAGCTTACCTTATGGTAAGAATACATTGTGTAAAGCATATAACATACAAATTACATGTTAATCAGCTCTTTGTGTTTAATGTGTAGGGCTTCTGATCAATAGAAGGCTATTAGTTAAGTTTTGGGGGAATCGAAAGTTATAGATGGATTTTCAATTGCGCAGGGGGTGAGCATTCTTAACCTCGTGTTCACAGGTCAATTGGATGTATATATATATGGAGACAGAAGAGAGAGAGAGAAGTAACATTTAACAATTAAAGAATTGGGGTAAAGAGGTAAGAGAATTCTTTGTACTGTCTTTGCAACTTTTCCTTAGGTTTGAAAATGTTTCAAAATAATAATAAAAAACAGGTACCATTAGAAAAGTGAGAAAGGAAGCCAAGATATGGAGGAAGACATAAACACAAAAGCACCAAGACCTGCAGTGTCCGTACAAGCCACTACCATATGAACTACTGGGCCCTTGAATGTTTAATTTAAATTGAGATATGTATAAGTGTAAAATATACATCAGAATTTAAAGACTTAGAATGAAAAAAAAGTACAAAATATCGCATTAATAAATTTTATATTGGTTACATGTTGAATTGATAATATTTTGGATATATCAGGTTAAATAAAACAGTAGTAAAATTAACTTCACATGTTTCTTTTTACTTTTTTATTTTTTTATTTTTTTTTAAAGATTTTATTTATTTATTTGTTTGACAGAGAGAGAGAGACAGCCAGCGAGAGAGGGAACACAAACAGGGGGAGTGGGAGAGGAAGAAGCAGGCTCCCAGTGGAGGAGCCTGATGCGGGCCTCGACCCCAGGACTCAATCCCAGGATTCTGGGATCACGCCCTGAGCCGAAGGCAGATGCTTAATGACTGAGCCACCCAGGCGCCCCTCTTTTTACTTTTTTAATGTGGCTATTAGAACTTTAAAATTGAACACATTGCTCACATTATATTGCCATCGGATAATGTTGGTCTAGTATATATAAAGCAACTATTACAGATCAATAAGAAAAGAACAACTTAATAAAAAAATAGGTAAAATACTTGAATGGGAAACTCAGAAAGAAGAAAATTCAGATAACCAGGAAACACATAAAAAGTACTGAACTTCAATAGTCATAAAGGAGTTACAAATTTAAACAATGAGCTACCCACAAGATGGCTAAAATTATAAAGACAGGTAACACTGGGTGCTGCCAGGATGGGACACAGCTGGAAATCTTGAATACACTTTTAGTGTAAATGGAAATTGATGCATTCACCTGGGAAAACTGTTTGGCAGTGTTTACCAAAGCTGAAGTAGACATCCCTGTGACCTAATAATTCTAGCTCCTTGGTATTTACTCAGCAGGAACGCATACAAGGTGCACCAAAAACGTGTATAAGAACATTAAAAGCAACATGATCCATTACAGTCCCAAACTGGCACAACCAAATGCCCATTAATGGTGGAATGGAAAAATAAGTTGTGCAATACTTGTACGAGGGAATACTATACAGCAGCGAACAGGAAAAATCTTGCCTGTGTAACAATCTAGCTTAATCTCACAGTGCTGAATGAAATAATTTAGACTTGAACTTTTACATACTGCGTGAGCACATTTACATAAATCCAAGCATAGGCGAAACTAATTTATGTGTTAGAAGTTAGAATGGGGGGTATGTTTTAAGGAGGGTAGAGGGAGTAAAAGAGAGGGGACATGAGAAGGGCTTTGGGAACAATTATATTCCATTTCTTGGACTGGGCATACTGTTTACACTGAGGAGTTCACCTTGCATATTTCATTAATCTGTTCAGTTATGATTTGGGCATTTTGCATATGCATGATAGACCAATAAAATAGTTTATTTTTAAAAATCTGGCAATCCTAGAGGAAGCATATTAACATTATTTACTTCTTTTCAAAAATAACATAGTCATACTTCTTTTCCTGTTTTTTACTTCACTGGTTGTAATTAGTTGAGTATTATCCCTACTTTAACTAAAGCTATTCACCTTTTTTTATTATCAGGAAAAGTAAGTCTAGAGTGCTATTAATTTTCCTCACACTGGTCTTTGTTCTGGCGTCCACTTATAAGTCTGCTTTTTTATTTTCCTAAACTGCTTATACGAGATGACATTTAAATTTCTTTCTTAATTCTAGGCTTATTCATTGTTTATTATATGGTGCAAGAGCCTGACTACTTCATTGTCTTCTAAAGAAGTCACATCCGAGCATTTATATATTGAAATGCATATTATTTTATTAGAAATTATTTTTCTCCTTTACAGTTATGGCATTATATTGTTTATGAAATTATGCATGGCAGGTTATGTTATCCATGAATTTAATTAGGATAATAAAAGGGGTGTTACAAAATAATTTGTTACTCAAAGCAGGACTTGGGTTTGGATTGAGAACCTCTGATCTAGAGAATAGGGGTTCTGCTGGAGAATGGATGTGTCTTCAGAAGGTGGAAGAAGGAGAGGAACATAGACTTTCTAAATCCCACTTTCCAGACTTAAGTTACAGCCTCTCTCATCTGGTGTTAGAGGAATGAACACAGGCTTTGGACACTCTGAGAACTGGTTTCCAACAAGTACTGGTGCCTCATTTGCTAGCGACATGACTTTGTGGAAGCTACTTAGGTTTGATTCATCTATAAAATGGCATTAATTATTTCTTGCCTCCTTAGGGCTGCCATGGGAATTTAAGAGATAACACAAGACAAATATTACACAGCAAATGACTAGACTATAATTGGCATTTAACAAAAGTTAATGCACTTCTGATCTACCACCTCCATGCCCAGAGCCACGGGTAACTCCCAGAGTACCTCTGTGCAAATAACAACAACAACAACAACAACAACAAAATTTGCCCTTTCATCTGCATGGGTGCCACCTCTTATCGAGGCTCAGGACTTGGTGAGAAGAGCACTGCCCCCTGCCCTGCCTGGATCAGGGCTTTTATGTAATCCTGAGCATACCCTCTCTCTTTCCAGTTAGACTCCCATACCGAAGGAATAAGTTTTCATAGAGGTACTAGAGTTTAAGAACATGATTACCATTAGCAAAGTTCCAAAGAAATGGGTGGGTGATCCATGGCAGGATTTTGTCATTCATGCACTCAAAAGGATCAGATGGCTTGGACCTTGAAGATCTCCAAGAAGCTCTGTACCAGATGTCCCCATCGGAGGGCCCTTGAACTGGCCTGTTTCCCTCATTTAACAATGGCTCCATGAGTCACCACTTTCATAAACAGACTTTAACCAAGAAGATGAAGGGCGTAGCTCAGACTGGCTGCTAAGCAGCAGCCCCACCCTTGAAGCCTTCAAGTCATTGTGACACTGCTTTCTGAAGGGCAGCATTAGGGTGAGAGGGAAGCCAGAAAGGCCCCTCTTTGAAAGTCAGTTCTTCTAATTATTGACTGCATAATTCTGGGCAAGGTTTTCTCACGAGATCTCAGTTCCCTCACCTATAATGTGGGGGCGATATTCACCACGCAGGAGATAGCCTATATAAAGTACCTAGTCTCATACTTGGAATACTCACCTTGTTCCTTCCTGTCTCCCTTCCTGCCCTCACTGATTACTTATTAAACTCTTGTGATATGCTGGGCACTGCTCTAGGCAATGGGAACGTAGCAGTGCACCAAAGTCCTCATCCTCACAGAGGTTAATTCTACCAAAGGAGGCAGACAATAAAAATGGTAAATACATAAAATGTATGATATGGCAGGTACCGAGAGAAAAGAAGCACAGAAAGGGCAGAAGGAACAAAGGAGGTTTCAATTTTAGGTGGTGCAGCCAGGGATAGCCTTGCCGAGTTGGCTTTGAGGAAGCGCCTGAAGAAAGTGATGTCAAAAGTCAAATGGAAATCGGAGGAGAGTGTTGTAGCTTGTACAAAGGCCCTGAGGCAGTAACTAACATGCCTGCACTATTTGAGAAACAGAAAAGAGGCTACCATAGTTGAAGTGGAGGGAATGAGAAGAGTCAAAGGAGGTGACATTAGAGCCTTCATGGACCTAGAGCTGGATTGTGCCTGTCCTCTTCTTGCATGTAGTAGGGATGCAGTAAACATTCATTTCATTAATTAATATGTAAATGTAGCAGGAAAAATGGGGGGCACCATTTTTTTAGGCTGCAGTGATTTCTGCATTCTAGACATGGTGACAGACTCAATCTTTATGGGGAAATAGTGACATCAGAAGAAGGTATTAGTCTGGGAAACCACTTTGATCTAGCAGCTGGCCACTGTGTTGTTCAAAGATGCTTTTCCTCAGAGTCAATGGCCTCTGTCATGTCCTTCACCAAGTCCAGTTCCCTGCCTCCCCATGTCTCCTCCTCGGTGTTATTTGCCATAGTAGTGACCTAAACAGAAACTCCTTCCAAAAAGTCTGCCCAAATTCTTATGCTCTATTTTACTCTAGGCTTTCTTATTCTTTGGTTAGAAATGTAATTACATTAATAATAATAATACCCAATTTTACTGACTTTTGCCTTCACTTGCATATCTATGTTTTTGCTCTCCAAGGCATGTTGTGTAAGTGCTCAGAAGTCAATACATCAGCTACAATCACAAGTCGATTTCCCCACGTTCTGTAACCCTATTCCAGCCCTGTGTTCTTGATGGTGAATTTAGATCATGTCACCACCTCTGCATACCTGCTATTAACTTCCAATGGCTCCACAGCCCACTTACAATAAAATCCAAACTTCTAGCCATGTTTCAAGACCTTGTGTGATCTGACCCCTGCCTATTTCTTTCCTGTGCCCCCTACCTCAGTGAAGCCCTGGTCTTCTTTTTTCTAATGTGCCATGTTGATATCCAGTTCAAGGACCCTGTAGTTGCTGCACCTGTGCCCAAAACGCCCTCTTCCCAGATCTCGAACTGACTGGCTCTTCTTGAATGTCAAGGCTCATCTCATTTGGGACCTCCCCATAGAAGACTTCCTGGACTGCCCAAACTAAAGTACATTCATCTCCTTGTCACTTTCTATCACTGTTACACTTTTTTTCATTTCTTTGTTTGCCTAACACTCTCACCATCAAATTATAACCACCATAGGGGTAGAGCCTTTATCTTATTTACCACCATGTCTTCAGTACCTAATATTACCTGGCACACAATAATCACTAAGTGTTGTGAGCTCATGAATGTGTCATCATTACCCAGAAAACTGCTTGTGCCTCATCACTGTCACCAAAGTGGCCATCTGTACAAGGGAGGTGGTAAAGTACAGTACTTAGGACTGTGAGCTCTGGAACCAGACTGTGTGGCTTGGGACCTGGCTCTGCAACTTATTAGCTGGGCGATCTTGGGCAGGTGATCTAATTCCTCTATGCCTCAGTTTTCTGGAACTAATGTTATCTTCCTCACTTCGTGGCTGGGAGAATTAAATAAAAAAATACATGTAAAACACCTAGAACAGAGTTTGACATACACTAAGCCTCCCAGAAAAAATAGGAGCCGTTATATTAGGATTCTTCTAGTTGCAATAAAAACAAACTTAAGCCAGCTTAGGCGGCAAAGAGGAATTTATTGTATAGGTATAGGGGTGTTTCACAGTGTCCAAAAGCAGAAATGCATCTGGGTCTCAGGAAGGAGCTGGAACTGACGAGTGGAAAGCTGTCAGTAAGTGTCCTCCATCTCTCATGGTAGCTTTTCTGTGTAGCTCCCCTTTGGTCTTGCTTTGTATCCAGAGCAACGGCCCTTCTCCACAGTCTCTCACTACAGCGCCTGAGTTTAAGTATCCCAGCACAAGCCACTCTCAGGGTGACAGTCACTCCTTGTTGTCTGTTGCAGAGTTCAAGGCTTGATGATCTGATTAGCGCTCGTGAGTCTGATGTTCATGCTAGTCAATCAGCCAAGCCAGGGGGGAGAAGATGCAGTATGATCACAGCAGCTGGGGACCATGGCCATGGCTTCAAAGAAGGGGACAATCTCCTGATAAAGGAGCACTGCCAGTCCACAGGCTGGGCAGACATCCCCAAAGGAGTCCCCTGCACAGATCTTCCCAGCGCCTGGTCTACGAGGCACTAGACCAGCTTTGGGACCTCATCAGAGAAGGACAGAATGCCCTGGGCTTCCTCTTTTTTTTTTTTTTCAAAGATTTTATTTATTTATTTGACAGAGAGGCAGCAAGAGAGGAAACACAAGCAGGGGGAGTAGGAGAGGGAGAAACAGGCTTCCCACTGAGCAGGGAGCCCTGGGCTTCCTCTTTTTGAGCAAGCCACACAGGCTTTTACCCCCAATCACTCTGGCTCTTTCCTGAGGACAGTCACCAGGCTACGGACCTATCTTCTCCATGTCCTCATCCCATCCCAGCACCAAGTTTTCAAGCATTTCTTCCTGACAGCCTCCAACCTTCTTGCAGATCAACCTAGGGAAATAGAAGACTGTGGGGTTGCTGGCTCCCCCACTTCCTCACACAATCTCTTCGGCCACCCCCATCCCCCAAGCAGCCTGTATTTTCACATCTAGAAGGGTTTCCACCCCAATCACTAAAAACCAAAAAGGCTCATGTTTTGACTGACGGCTTTTACTGCAGAACTCTAGGTAGGAGCAAGACACACCAAGCGAAGGAGACTCAGGAACAGAGACAGGTCAGGTTTATGCCCAGTTGCAGCAATCACAGCTGGTGTCAAAGACAAGCCTGACCGGGGAGTTCTGCTGGTATGTGACTTCATTCAGTCAGTGCCAGAAGGCATTTCTGTTATTCGCCACAGGGTAGAGGCCGTTGACCCCCCCCCCCCCCCCCCCCGCACAGAATCCACTGTCCCCAGAGCTGCCTCCAAAGCTGCTGCTTTCACTCCCACTTCCGCTCCGGGCCAGAGCAGGGGTGGTGCAACCTGAAACAGCACAAAACAGACTCATGGACCTGGAAGAGGCTCCCACCATCCCCTAGAGGTGGGAAGAAGGTCTGGAGGTGGGGTGCTGGATCCCTACAAGTGAGGAGACCACAAGATAACTCCATACTCAGGAAAAGCTGTAATTTCAAGCCACTCTAGTTTTAAATTTAAAAATTTCTCTCTTCCCTTATGATGTCAAAATCATTAAGAAAAAAAATTACTGAACACCAGTATGTGCAAAATACTTGCCTAAGGTCTGGGTATAAGTGGCAAGCTGATGAGCTCTAAAAAAAAAAAATCTGGAAAAGATTTAGGGATGTGGTATTTCCCCTGAATTACAGATTAGAAACGTGAGCAGTACTGAGGATTTCTTGTTCAGTCTCCAGGTGGGCTGAAAAAGGCTTTTAATGAGGGAGGGGTTCAAAGAAAAGTAAATGCTTACATATTGAAGGTCAGCCGAATCTCTTGGGGCTTTTCCACACCTTTAAGACTTAGCTGACGTGGAAAACTCACCCAGATAGGCCTGGTTTCCCATAAGAGCATAACTTTCCTGACCTGGAAGTTTAAGAGTAGGGAAAGAATGGAGCACCTGTGTCTCAGCTGGGCAAGAGCAGTGAGGTGAAATGGGAAGTGACTCCCTGGCCAGTGGGGATGGACAGATGCTAGAGCTGCCATTTGAGCTTGAGAAGGAGCAATTGTATACCCCTGGCATCCTTCTGTTTTCACTTACTTGCACTCTGCAGCCCAACGGCTTTCTTCAGGGTGTTGATCAGGGGGAACTTGCCCTGGTTGCAGAACGTGCTTGCGAAGTCATCCAGGTCAATGGCTGAGACCGTGGCACCTCCAAAATTGTTCTCCTTAAGCCATTGAGCCTGCTTAAGGATAGAGGACGCCAGAGGTCATTTTACTTCCCTGGACTCAGGGCTGGGCCCGCAGCATGTCAGAGGGGCTGACCTTACCTTGATACCGAAGCTCTTGACATCGTCAGAGCCAACCCACTTAATTCCCTGGTAGGCTCAGGGCACATCCCGAGGAGTGTCCCAGGCCTGAGTGCCTCTATTTTTCAGGAAGGTAGAGATCTTTAAAAAACCAAGAGATGCAAATCTTTTAAATAAGATTCCCATGAAAGAAAAAACAAACACGTGCCTCTTTGATTTTTTTTTCTTTCATGTCTCCAATTGGGATTTTCCTGTTTTCTAATTATGGGTTGTTCCTTGAAGTAAATAATATCAAGTTGCATTTGAAATATTCCTGTTATCCCT
This sequence comes from Ursus americanus, assembly GCF_024610735.1. NCBI lineage: Eukaryota > Metazoa > Chordata > Mammalia > Carnivora > Ursidae > Ursus > Ursus americanus. The sequence continues at coordinate 59,349,318 of NC_142138.1, read as the reverse complement.
ATCCTTAATGCTTGATTTTGGGAGCCCACATTAATATGAGAGGTATAGTTCTTTTATTCCCTTACATGCTAATAGAAAAGACCTTAAATATGTAGTCTGTTGCTTGAAGGGATATTGCGCATTATAGGTGCTCTTCATACTGCATTAGGTCAATGAATAGGCTACTTAAACACCTGAAGCATTTGGAATGATAGCTGTGTTTTAAGTAGATAAGTAGGGGACAGAATGAGCATTCATTCTGTCCAGCGCAGGGCATGGAATTCACAGAATTGTACAGCCTAATCGACCTATCTCATACTGGGCCCAGAACCCAGCCTACGTGGTGTAGGGCCTGGCAGGACCGCCGCCAGAGGTGGGGGCGCCAATGCCGTGTTGGAGGCATCACTCAGGATGAAGGTGTGGCCATAGGTGGGGAATCCAACGATGAGCTTCTCAGCTGGGGCCCCATTGTCTTTCCAGCAGGTCATGATGTAATCCTGCAATAGCAGCGTGTTGGCTAGGGGCTCCACCCAGCTGATGACCCAGTGCTTAGTTATGTTAGTCCACTGTTCTAACAGGCAAAATTGTATAATGTTAATGACAGAAAGATAGTATTTTTTCAAAGCATTTTGGTGAAATTATAGTTAACGAGATATGCTCAGCCACTAGAAAGGATAGTTATCCAATGAAACGTTTGCAGAATTTTCATTTGTTTTATCCCTGAATTTCCGTGTGGTGCACAGCCTCATCTCTGGTCTACAACTGCATGTGTGCAGGGACTCACCACAGAGGTAGGCGTTGGCTGCCAGTGTTAGTCGGGTATGTGTACAGGGGGCTGTTCTCTTCAGTGTAGCCCTCCCAGGAGCTATGGGGGCCATAGGTCATGACGTCAATGTAGTCCAGGTACCTGAGATGGGGTAAGGGATTTAAAAATATTTGTGATAGTCATTTCCCACACCTATGTGGGCAAAAGATACCATTTCCAAAGCCTCCTAAATGAGGTCCCTGAATAGCAAGACAGATTAAGGACAAGTCCACCTTGCAAAAGTGATAACTACAGGAGTTTGAGGATAGGGTGAATCACTCACTAGGCCAGCTGGGGGATCTCATAGCCAGACTGGATGCTGGAGATGCCAGCTGCTACTGCAGCAGTGATCATCAGCCGGGGCTTATTGATCTGCATGGCCTCCTGCTCAAAAGCTGCACACATTTCCTATAGAATAATCCAGTACAGTAGGTCATCTATATATCTGATTTCAGCTCCTTAAGTAAGTAAGTTTGCATCATGCTTTTCTTCTCAAAATGCTTTCATATATTTTGTCTTACTTCAGTCTCTCAATATCCCTATAAAGTAAATAGGATTGATGATATCATTCACTTTTAGAGCTATCTAATGTGAATAGAAGCTAGACAATTTCACCAAAGTCCCACGGCAAGTTAGTAGCCAGGTGATGCGGAGAATCCAAGTCCCAGATGACCAGTCAGATCTCCACTTATAGCACTCTACTCTGAACTTAACAGTTGCTGCAGTAACCTAGAACCAGTTTTTGGCTTTATACATGTGGCTTCCCTTCACCCAGTAAATGAATTACTTTATAGGACTGACATCCCATCACATGAAATGCTGATTTGGTCAATAAGGGAAGTGGTTACAGCCAGGTGATGGGTTCCCATTCAGCACTAGCACTTTTGTTTTGGGTAACTCTAATCTCATTTGGAGGACTGGATTCAGTTTTTTATAATTGTATTAGTAGGGTGTGCCAGAGTGTGTTCCAGTGAGGGGTGGGTCTGAAAATTGTCATGTGAAACTGGTTAAAGGAATGAGGGTATTTAAACTGGAAGAAGAGAAATTATAGGCAGGATGTTACAGCAGTCTGCAAATATTGAGTGATAGATTACCAAAGGTGTTTCATCCTTTGTTATTTTGGTGAACAGAGCTAAAGCCAATGACTGGAAGTTATAAATTATGACTGGAGGCATGTTTTGGCTAAGAATAGAGATGTTCTTTCTGATCTCTAGGGCTGTTCAACAAATAAGTAGATTGCCTTTCAACTAGTGAGTTACTCAATATTGAAACCATTCAGAGGCTGGCTGATGATCTGGTATATGGGATGGTGTAGAAAGAATCTCTGTCTTGGGAGAGGGTAAATCTAAAAACCATCCTTGGCTTTTCTTACTCCATTCACTTTTCCTTGGTGATATCTTAATTATCAGCATTTGCTGATGACTTCAATACAGTATATCAACTCAGCTTCTTTGTTCTGAACCCTAGATTGGTATTCTTTCAGTGACTACTGGCCGTTCCTAGAGGAGGTCCTACAGATTCCTCTCATTCTTGATGTTCAAAGACAAATTAATGAGTCCTTCTTGTTTCAAATCTACTCTTCTTCTTGTATTTACGTTTTAGTTATTAGAACCACAATCAAATCAGTCCTCAAAGTCAGAAAACTGGAAGTCCTCTCATTCCACTTCCAATTGGTGTCCAAATCCTATTGATTATATCCTCCTAATGTCCCTTGTGTACTTGCCCTTTCTATCCTCACTGTTAGAACCTTTGTTCAGGCCATCAGAACTACATCCCTGCCTTCCTGCCTCCTTTTAACTCATCCTCCATGGTTATGCCAGAGTTATCTTTCTAAAGCACAAGTTTCGTCATATCTCTCCACTACTTTCAAAGCTGCCCCATAGCCTTGAGAGTAAAATCTAAATTTCTTAACATCACCTATAAGTCCCACATGATCTGATTTTTGCCACATATGCAGACTCACAATCATCCACATGTCTTCATTTGTGCATTTCCTATCTTCGTTGCTATCTCCGATTGCTTTCAAGACTGAGCTCAGATGTCGCTTTCTCAAGGAAGTTCTTCTTGATCCTTCCCCAGAGTAGAATTAGGTACCCTCTGTACCCGCTATTACATGCTCAAAGCAAGTATAATTGTTGCTTATTTTTCAACCTGCCACCTCATGTTGTATTCCCTAAAGCCAAGGATTATCTTATTCTTTTTTTTTAAGATTTTATTTATTTATTTGACAGAGATAGAGACAGCCAGTGAGAGAGGGAACACAAGCAGGGGGAGTGGGAGAGGAAGAAGCAGGCTCATAGCGGAGGAGCCTGATGTGGGACTCAATCCCATAATGCCGGGATCACGCCCTGAGCCGAAGGCAGACATTTAACCGCTGTGCCACCCAGGCGCCCCAAGGATTCTCTTATTCTTATCTTCAACCTAACACCTAACCCAGTGTCAGGGACAGAGTAAGTGCTCAGTAATAACAGGCAGTCTAGTGTAATGGTTGGAAGCAGTGGGCTCTGTAGCCAGACTGCGTGAGTAGTTATGACACCTACTAGTTGTGTGATATTAAGCAGGTTACTTAAACCTTAGTTTCCTCTGTAAAATAAAGATTATGATACTTATAATACCTAGATCATAGAATAGATGTACAGTGAAATGAGTTACAATTTTTAAAATACAATAGTAGAATAAAGTAGAATAGTGCCTGGCACATAGCACACATGTGTTCTTGTTATCGTTATGAAATGCTATTGAATGAAGGCATGATATCCAAGAATCTTTGTGATGTAAGTCTAAATTCCAGTTTAGTTGCTCTTGGGAAACACCAGATTCTCCTTGGAAAGAATAGGGTTTGAATTTTCTTGGGTTAGAGATTGCCACTTCCCTCCTCACCTGCACTAGGATGGTGAAGAGATGCTTGTCCTGAGGAGGGCTTCCATGAGAGCCAGGGTACTCCCAAAGTCTAGCCCATCAAACTCATACTGGTGCAGGAATTTGATGACTGAGGCAATGAAAGTCTGGCAGTTCTCAGGAGCGGAAACCATGGCCGTGAAGCTGAGGGAGACCCAAAGAAGGCAGAGTGAGGGAATGCCTTTGTGTTGCCAACACCTTGTAGTAAAATCAAACTTTAAAATTTCTGCCTCAGAGCTCTTCACCAGGACCCACAACCCAGATATAAGTACGCTTCTGGTTTTCTCTTGTCCTTACTTTGTAATCAGTACTCAGCCAGCCATGGGGTTTCAGTATTCTATTTATTTTGTTATCCATCCAATTCTGATTTTTTCCCCTAGGTTGCACTTGTGCTTTGAACACCTGGCTACCCCAGCTCACTGTGTTCTCTCTCCAAATAGCCCCCCAAGTTCATATGCCCTCAAAGAAGTCTTCTTGTTTACTTGCATGACTTTCTCTTCTCTTCCCCCAAAGGGTAAATAGAAGTGCTATAGCACTCTCCACAGGGATTGTGCTTTCGAAATACTTTAAGAAGAGGTTGTTTTGAAACCTCTGTGAATGGAAACCCAGAATATCCACCTAAATGTAAACATATAAAATAAATTGTGTTCTACTTTAATATTGAGGTCCTGGTAGAGTAATTTATTCCAGGAACCTATTTGTTTAATGTGCATCCTTCATACCCTGTCTTAGCTTGTGAAGGGTAAAGGAACATAACCTGTTTTCAATAGCAAATGGACATAGGCTCTCCCACAGAGGACTTACGGGGCAGTTCCAAAGTTCCAGCCTCCAATGGCCAGGAGAGTTTAAAGCTGGCTCTTCCTGTTAAGCAAAGAATAGAAAAGAGAAACTTCAAAATCCATGAGTCCTTCTATTTAAAATAACATTGCTTTGGTATTGGGCCTGGTCATATACATTGATGTTGCCTTGATAAGATATTCTGTAGGATAATTTTCCTTCACTACTGAGGACTATGTTTATAAAAATTATGTTATTATCCAATACTTAGTATAATACTAAGTGAAATAAATCAGTCAGCGAAAGACAAATGCCATATGATTTCAATCGGATGTGGAATTTAATAAACAAAACAAAGAAAAAAGAGACAAAAAACAGACTCCTAAATATAGAGAACAAACTGGTAGTTGTCAGAGAGGAGGTGGGTAAGGGGATGAGGTGAAATAGGTGAACGAGATTAACAGTACACTTATCACGATGAGCACTGAGTAATGTATAGAATTGTTGAATCATTATATTGCACACCTGAAACTAATATAACACTGCATGTTAATTAGCCTTCAACAACAACAACAACAAAATTGTGTTGTTATCATAAATGCACTCAAAATTCTTTGAGGAAATCCAAATTATGGGAGCAGATTTTGTAAAAATAGGTATCTATTGGCAATAATATATAAAACTAAAAAGCATAATTAAATCATATTCTGTTCCATCAGATGAAATGATAAATGTTGCTTGAACATAATTACTTTCTCAGCCTCCAAGATAATGAATATAAATCAATTGCTTAAAATTATGCACATTTTTCTGGAATAGTGGTTCTCAAACAGTTTATATAAGAATGGAGTGCAAGGGTCAGAGTGGGAAAACATTAAAATTCTGGGTTTATAGCCCCTTTCTCAGAGATTCTGATTTAGTTGGACAGTAGGAGGGATTGACATTTTTATCAGGTGTCCCGTGTGATTTTGATGCATAGTCAATGGATCACACTTCAAGAAATGCCACTCCACAGGAGCTTACTTCCTCTATTTATCATAACTTCAATTCTAGTAGCTACATTCAAGATAGTACCACTACTGATGGTAACGATGGCCTGTAGCCCTATTTCTCCTAGAAATAGCTAAACTGAGCAAATCAGAAATTAGAAGATATCAGAGTCATTGTTTCTTTGTTATGCTTCACTTTTACACAAATAGAACTCTTATAATACAGCAGACATTTCTGATTTGGGGGCTCGGTTCCCAGGGCTGATGTCTAATCTTCATTACCATCCACCTCCCGCTCTCTATTGTGAATAGCTACGATGGCTTGTAGTTTCTTGGGTCATAAAAAGAGATGGAGACAGGGAAAAGGAGAAACAGAGCTGATATATTTTGAATACCTGCTAGAGCAGGCAATGTGCTATGTTATCTATTATATCCTTGCTACTTAAAGTGTAACTTCCTGGACCAGAAGTATCAGCATCATTGGGGAGCTTGTTTGAAATATAGAATCTTGGTCCCTGCCTCAGACTCACTGAACCTGAACTCATTTTAAGAAGATCCCAGGTGACACTACATCAAAAACTAAGGATGTACTGTATAGTGACTAACATTCCATAATAAAATTTAAAAAAAAAGAAGATCCCAGGTGATTTGTTTGCACATTAATATTTGGGAAGCACCAATCTAGGAGATACCAAATTAGATATCTCCTCCATCTCTTACTTTTTTTTCAGGCCACTGAAAGCTTGGTAGAAAGTCACATCGTCCCATTCAATGGTGGTGATCTCGTTGGTCCGCATCCCAGCAAAGGCATAGATCAGGTGAGTACAGAGGCAGGGGTCAACGTCATCAGGCTTGAAGAGCACCAGGCCTGGCCAGTACTGGACCCAGTTAGTGAAGTAGCATGTCAGCTGGTAAGCAGAACCTGAGAGCAGTAAGAAGTGAGAACAATGGCCTGATTTAGGTGCCACTGAAATGTGCTGTGAGATTTGGCTCTGCCTCTATTTCCCTCCCTTTGTCTCAATGCCCAATCTCTGTGTGGGGCTGTTTAATATAAATATTCTTGCAGATGAGTTCAAAGATTCTAACTTGGGAACTAGTCACTGACTTGGGATTAGTTATTTTTTACTTCAACAGATTCATTGGGGGATCTTAAGCCTAAGGACCTCTTAAGAAAAGATGTCCAGTAGCCCTGTGAAGCCAAGAATACCAGTTTATAACTCCCAGTGGTCATGCTAAAGAGGATAGCAGTGACAGCCAACCCAAAATAATAGGTTCTCTCAATGCCAAACCCATCTGTGAAGTAGACAGTAGCTCTCTTTCCTTCATAAGGCTTATCTCTTGATATACTTTAAAAATACATTAATCAGACAATTGCATTATGAGTAATTTGTAGAGATTTGTGGTTTCTGTTAGGAAAAGATCGTATCAATGATAAAAGACAGAATTCATGACTTACATAGCTGAGCATTCAGCAGAAGGGCCAGACCCGGAGGGAAAGAAACACACGTACACTGAACCAATTCTCTATACCATGTGGAATCTGATTCTGAGGCCTTGGGTGCCAGTCCTATTTGCCATAGGTTGTTACAGCCCAGTGGTATGTAGGGATTATGTCAAAGAGTATTCTTTCTAGTGAAGGCACCAATAGACCTACACTTCCCTCCTCTTAGTCAAATATGGCCATGGCACTCTCTTCTTACACCTTTCATGTCAGTAATAAATGTTACTGAATGCAGAGTTCACAGGCTACTATTTTGGAAGATCTACTGAATTTCTACTGAAATTACCCAGAATGTACTCTACTCAATGAGTACATATCCACCAATACTTCACCTCCCTGAACCGGGATGAGTATAGCCTTCCACAGACAAGGCATCCTCTAAAGCTGTGAATTCAATATCTCCTGGAGCATTGGGACATTCTTGGAGCCATCTTTTAGGAGCTCTTATAGTAGAAGAGAAGTACCAGGTACTGCGAGGCAAGACTCCAGATGCCTCTCCCTGGTTCTACCAGACCACTTCTGACATGACTGTTTTATAAATTGAGCTAGAGGTTTCATTTGGAAAAGGTTCTGAAACTATAAAAAGTTTGTAAATCACAGCTCTAGAACAACTAATAAACTATGGATATAGCTTGGTTCTAAACAATTTACTGACTTAACCCCTTTAAATGATTGAATTTCTAGCTGACCTTGTTATGATACATCAGCAACTCAGTAGGACAGTAGGGGATAAAAGAGAAGTCATTCTGAAAACAGTGGAACAAAGATAACGCACATAATTCTATCTCAGTTCCTACTGATTTTCATCCCTGGAAAAGCTAGACCAAGGATGCAAGCATGTGAATAAAAATATACCAGTTAAAATGAGGTGGTGCAGGAAGAGGAATGCAGAACAAGAAACAATTGATAAGGGGTGAGAGAATAAGACCAACATTGGAAGAAAATAAGTCTTTCTTTTAGGACCATGCCAATGGGATCAATGAAGGTAGAAATGTTACTAGAGTTGACTGAGATTAAAGGAATAAGAGATAGACTGATTTGTATATGTCAGGATTCTCTTGGAAATTTGAAATGATGAAAGAAGAACAGAAGAGCCTAGAGGTAACATGTGAAGACTGCTTCATGGCTGTCAGATCCAGAGAGAAAAAGAAATCAGGTAAGAGTAAGGATCTGTCTCTGACTGCAGACTCACCTGTGAGGAGAATAAGCTTTGCCATGGCTGTCATTGCTACTGGTCTAGCAGAACCTGGATTTGCTTTTTATACCATCTGAGTCCTAGGTTATTGTAAGGGCTTCCAAGTGGAGAACAATGAACTCAGATGTGTATGTAGCTAAGGAGTAAATCAACAGATCTCCTCCCCTACAAACACCACGCCTTAGACTTGCAACCTCTACCCTCCCACCACCACCACTTTTTCTGCTCAATAAGGACAAAACAATGCTGTGACTCCTGACAAGGTCGTGGAGACCATTACAATGGAAGCCAATAGCTTAATAGCCTTTATGGCAGTTCCCAGGGCTGATAAGCATCTGTTTAAACATTCTGGTTAGGTTTTTATGTTGTGGACATTTCGTGACTGGCATCAAAGCATATCTTTATTGGAAAGCAAATAATAAAAACCCTTAGAAGTTATTAGCTGTTTTTAAACCCCTTTTCTTCATGTAATTATTCATGTACAATTTGTATAATCAGTACAAACTTTCCATCTTTAGGTGCTACTTTCTGAACATTTTACCCACACCTGTTCTTTGGAATGACCTTAAGTCATGATTATATAATTTTATCTAAGAATGTATGGTTTCCAAAATGTCCCCTCTGAAGGTCAACAAGGACTTTCTATTATTCCATAGTTCCAAATTATGTCCAGATGTTAAAAAAATACTTTCGTGTTGCTGATATGTAGAGATGATGATATTGAGAGGAGTCTCTTTTAATAGAAATATTTGCAACTTGACTATGTCTAGAATTTTATGTTTAAAATTAATTCCAATCTATCTTTCTAAACATTATCCATTACCATTATCCTATAATAAATTTTTGCTTCAGCCAAATGGTCTATTTGTTGTCCCCAAACATGTCTTTCATGCCTTTGCTGCTTATACTCTCTCTCCACCGTTTGCCTATGTCTTCTTCTCCTCACTGCCTGCCCCAATGTTACAGTTCTTCAAAGCCCAGCTTAGACCCTCTCTTTGAAGCTCAGTGATTTCTTCTTCCTCTGAAATACCCTATATACTCTAGTACCTATTGTCTGTACTGCTTATATGCTACTGCCCTGCACAATACCCAGAAGGTAGGTGTGGGCATATGGGCACCCATCGTGGGATATCAGCACCTTTGCTGATTCCGTGGATGCAGACTGACTTCTCTATCACATTTAGAAACTAAGTTGTATCCATTCACCCCACAATAATTAGGTCCTGAGTGCTTAGTTCCCACTTGCAGGACCAGAGAAAGTCTGGTAGAAGTGCTTCCAGGGAGGATTTCAGTTGCGAAAATAGTAGTATCCACAAACACTACAACAAACACTATGTGCCAGAGATTGTTCTGGGTGTTTTATATCACTAAGAACTTGTTTTTGCAAGTGGCTAATACCAACAAAACAAGCACAGATTGGTATATTGGAAAAATATGAGAAAGCTCACAGAATCAAAGATTAGAATATAGGACTGCCTCTGATAAGACAGAAATCAAGCATTTCTTGGGGCAGTGGAGTGGGAGGAGGTCTTAGAATAAACCCTAATTTTATTTTTTGCCATGATTCATTCCACGTAAGAATCAAAGTCCCAGGAGAAACTGTAGCTTTGAGCTTGCACTAGACACTTGATTAGGGAAAAAGGGCACTTGGATTCAAATTTCCATCAGGACTGTTCACAAAATGAGATTCTAAAAGAGTAGGGGGCAAATACTGAGTGACTGAAAACAATGAATGTTCATCAGAGGGTCTACGTCATTATTTCATTTAGCCCATAAAAACCATTATTACCATTACCCCAATTTTGTAGATGAGAAAATTGGTAAAACAAATCAGAAGCACCAGATCCAGCTATTTCTTATGTTCCATAAATGAGTGAAACCATATGATAATTGTCTTTCTCTGCTTGACTTATTTCACTTAGCAAAGAAATAGCAGGAAGATCGGTAGGAGAAGGAAGGGAAGAATAAAGGGGGGATAAACAGAAGGGGGAATGAACCGTGAGAGACTATGGACTCTGGGAAACAAACTGAGGGCTTAAGAGGAGATGGGGGTGGGGGATTGGGATAGGCCGGTGATGGGTATTAAAGAGGGCACATATTGCATGGTGCACTGGGTGTTATACACAAATAATGAATCATGGAACACTACATCAAAAACTAAGGATATATTGTATGGTGACTAACATAACATAATAAAAATTATTATTAAAAAATTAAAAAATTAAAAATAAATAAATAAATTCAAATAATAATTTTAAAAAGCACCAGATCCAGGATTCAGTGCCAGGATAGTTGCCTCCAGAATGGAAATCTCCTAATCTTCACACTGCACTGCTTCCTTATATTCCAGTTGGTGGTCCAAGTTGAACTGGGAAAGGCATTTCCCTGAGGCATCCAGGAGAATACGGTTGGGACAAAGAGCCAGAATTATGTTACATCAAGGTTAAGTCAAGGATTTGCAAAAATATCAAAGTCAGTAGTCTCAGGTTATCCTCTTTGGCACTATAGGTCTATCTGTTGTTTAGATTTAGTGAGATATTTTCTTTTGAATTTGGTGCCTCTTATCCTACATAAATGACCTGCAGGTAAAACATCCCTTCTTAATAGCTCCTTAGGAGCTCCAGGTATGCCCCTATCAAGCCTGCCTCCCATCTGAGCACTTAAGTGTTAGAAAGAATTATCATCATAAGATTTATAGAATAATAAAGATTTAAAAGTGTGGCATTGTGTATCTTTTCATGTTGTTAGATTCTTTTCAATAAGCCTTCATTATTTTTAGATTCTCAAATTTATGGTACAATGTACCATACACATGAGTTTAAATATGCATTTAAAGGAAAATATTAAAAGAAAACCCCTGTTCTACCACCCAGCTTAAATATGAGAATACTATCTTTGAGTATTACTTCATATGCCCTTACCCAGTTCAATGCTTCTCACTTCCCTGGAGTAAGCAACTATCCTGAATTTTGTGGTAACCATTTCTTTGCTTTATTTATAATTTTATCACATATGCCTGTATCCCTAAATAATATATTCATTAGTTTAATAATTGTTTATTATGATAATAATATCTTCATTAGTTTTAGTATCTTCATTAATTTTAATTTTGTATAAGTGAAATAATACCAAATGTGTTCTTCTATTACTTGCTTTTTTAGCTCAGCATTAAGTTTTTGAGATTCATCCGAGTTGTTACAGGTAGCAGCTGTTCACTCATTTTCTTTTTTTCAAAGATTATTTATTTGAGAGATAGAGGGAGAACAAGAGCCAGGGGAGGGGCAAAGGGAGAGGAAGAAGCAGATTCCCTGCTGAGCAGGGAGCCCGATCTGGGGCTTGGTCTCAGGACCCTGGGATCATGACCTGAGCTGAAAGCAGATGCCTAACTGACTGAACCATCCAGGTGCCCTGTTCACTCATTTTCGTAGCTGTACGGTTTTCTGTTATATGAGTGTGGTACAATTCACTTATCTTTTCTGCATAGAGCAAAATGTGGGTTGTTTCCAGCTTTTCTCCCTGTATGCTGTTATAAGCATTTAACATGTTTCTTGGCGAACATTTGCAAATTTCTCCAGTGTTTGTATCAAGGAATATGATGGCTGGGTGAAATAGCATATGTATCTTAAAATTTGCTATTTAGCTAGACATTTTTTCCAAAGTAGTTGTATCAGTCTGTACTACCAACAACAATGTATGAGAATTCCTATTACTCTACATCTTTTTTTTTTTAAGATTTTATTTATTTATTTGACAGAGATAGAGACAGCCAGCAAGAGAGGGAACACAAGCAGGGGGAGCGGGAGAGGAAGAAGCAGGCTCATAGCTGAAGAGTCTGATGTGGGGCTCGATCCCATAACGCCGGGATCACGCCCTGAGCCGAAGGCAGGCGCTTAACCGCTGTGCCACCCAGGCGCCCCTATTACTCTACATCTTTGCCAAAATTTGGTATCATTGGATTTGAAAATTTGTGTCATTATGGTGAATAGTTTTAGTTTTTCTCTCTCAGGTAACTAATAGGACTGAGCATTTTTAAACATTTTAAACATTTATTGTCCACTTTTGTTTCCTTTTCTGTGAAATGTCTGCTCATGCCTTTTGCCCATTTTTCTATTGGGTTGTCCGCAAATATATTAATCCTTTATTGGAGTACTTTATATATATTTGGGGTTGTAGTTATTTTTCTCCCATTCTGTGTCTTGTCTTTTCACTTTTTTATGATATCTTAGGATGAAAAAAGTTCTTAATTTTAATGTAGTCAAATATATACAACTTTTTCTTTATGGCTTGCTTTTGTGTGCATACGTATCTTATTTGAAAATCAAAAATCCCTCCCTACCCTGAGAACATAAATATTCTTTTATATTTTCTTCTAAACTTCTAAATGCTGCCTTTAAATTTAAGTCCTTAATTCGTCAGATTTGTTTTTGCGTATAGCGTATGGACTGATTTCAGTTTTTTTTCCATATGAGTAACTAGTTGTCCCAGCATCATTTATGAATAATCCATCGTTCCTATGCTTATCTGAAATACCATTTCTATCATAACTCAGACCTGTCTTATGTAATGGCATATGGTCAAATCCCATCCCACCATCCCCACCTCCTGTCACACACACTGCTCTTCACCCTCAGGAACGTCTCAGTCATCATGGCTCTTTATGCTCCTATTTCAATTTTATGATTCACTTGTTAAATTTCATGAGAAACACCATTGCAATTTTGATTGGAATTACATGGAATAACATTGGGGATAATTGTGATCTTTGTGGTACTGTCTTTCTATTCATGAATATGGGTTGCCTCTCAAGTTATTTACATCTTTTAAAATGTCTGTTATAAAGTAATATAATTTTCTCCATAATGGTTTTTCACATCATTTGAAAAAGATGTATTCCAAGGTATCATATATATTTTGTCTCTATTATAAATAGTATCATTTAAACTGCATTTTCTGTTTATTTCTGGTATATACAAATGCAGTTAATTTTTTTAAAAGATTATTTATTTTGAAAGGGAAGAGGCCAGAAGGAGAGGAGAGAGAAAATCCTAAGCAGACTCCCTGCTGAGTGCAGTGGCTGACGTGGGGCTCAGTCTCACCACCCATGAGATCACGACCTAAGCCAAAATCAAGAGTCAGATGCTCAACCAATTGAGCCACCCAGGTGCCCCGCAGTTAATTTTTTTTTAATAAAAATTCAAGTCCAACAACCTTATTAAACACGCTTATTAGTTTACATAATTTTTTGTGCTTTTGTTTCATTTCCTCTATAGTGACTCATATCATCTGAGAACAATGACAGTTTTATTTCTTCATTTCTAAAATGCGTAGCTAGAGGGCCACCACATAAAAGAACAATGAGAGACTGGCCCATGCAGTCAGTCTAAGTAAGGATGCCAGTTTATTCACACAGAAATATGGGCATGACTGGCACAATAGCCACTGCCAGTCAATTGTATAGAGCATTCTCCCACACCTGCCTGGCATAGTGGTTCCCATGGAACTGAACAAAGTACCAAAGTAGACGCTAGGATCACGGATTTGGGTTCCAATCCTAGTTCTCCTTCTTACTGGATACGTACATTAGAGAAGTTATTTTACTGGTTAGCCTCAGTTTCCTTGCTCATCATCTCTGGATAATAATAGTTCTTATAGGGGGATGCCTGGGTGACTCAGTTGGTTAAGTGTCTGCCTTTGGCTCAGGTCATGATCCCGGGGTCCTGGGATCGAGTCCCCTATCGGGCTCCTTGCTCAGCAGGAGCCTGCTTCTCCCTCTACCTGCCACTCCCACTACTTGTGCTCATTCTTTCTCTCTCTCTGACAAATAAATAAATAAAATCTTTTAAAAAAATAATAGTTCATACAGGGTCACTGTGAGGATTGAATGAAATCACCTATGTAAAACACCTTGCATGTACCTAGCACATATTAGATATTAAATAAATTTTAGCCATTATGATTATACCCAAACTGAGATCTGAAATCTTTGGATAGCTGAGGAGTAATTATGGGTTCTGGGGGAGTTTGCACACTAAACTTTGTGCATGGGTTAAATGACGTATTTCAAATATTAATTTATTAGTTTTTTAAATGTAGATTTAAAATAAAATACCAATTCATTTGAAAATTCGAGTTGCTTTTTGCTGTATTTCCTCAGTTGGCAGAGAAGGAAAACTACTATCACTATCTTCTATGTGTTTTCAGAGAGGAGTCCATAAATTAATTTTTTTAATTTTAGAAATGGTTCCTCCTACTTGAAAAAGCTTGCTATTAGAATCTGGCAGGGAGGAAACAGACGTTTCAAAAGTGGTGAATTTCCTGCTCTGCAGATGTTTAAATATAAACTGCAAGATATCTGAGGTCACCTTGTAAAGGACTTTGAGGGTCAACAGACAACAGATTTGCTGACCATTAAAGACTCTTCTAACCCATTTGATTCTTACTATTCCCCCAAGAGGGAGGCAAGCTAGACTTTATTGTTCATACATACCGATGAGGAAACGGAGAACAAGAATTTGATGAAATTACACAGTCAGATGTATAGCCCAAACTGAAGCCCAGAGCTGCTGACTCCTAGTCTGGTGTTGGTTTCTCTCTCTCTCTCTCTCTCTCTTTTTTTTTTTTTTTTTTTTTGCTGAATTCTACATTTCTACTAATGCAGCCTAAGACTGTATTATCTCTTACAACAACTTTATCATGTTGTTGCTTCATATGGAGTTTCTTACATGAAATGGACTCAAATCTCACTCATCGTGTGTTTGAGAAATTGATTTTTTTATAACCCTATGCATATTTTCATTACATACACCATTGTGTTTTGTGTCACTTGTTTACAGTCTATGTCTCCTACTAATAGGTCAGCTCCTTGGAGGCAGGTACTATATTTTATGCATCTTCATATCTCTAGTGAATTGGATAGTTCTTGGCATTTCAAAGATGACACTACAACGAAGTTCAGGAGTGCTATGACTCCTACCCCACAGAAAGGTGACTTCTTTGTATCCAGAACAAATGATGGGCAGAGAGTCCTGGAAGGGAGTACTGGAAACCTAAAAATGGTTGGGTGAACTTTCTACAGGGAGACACTTTTCCAATGAAGACATACAAATGGTTAACAGACACATGAAAAAATGTTCAAAATCATTAGCCATCAGGGAAATTCAAATCAAAACCACATTGAAATACCACCTTACGCCAGTTAGAATGGCAAAAATGGACAAGGCAGGAAACAACAAATGTTGGAGAGGATGTGGAGAAAGGGGATCCCTCTTACATTGTTGGTGGGAATGCAAGTTGGTACAACTACTTTGGAAAACAGTGTGGAGGTCCCTTAAAAAGTTAAAAATTGATCTACCCTATGATCCAGCAATTGCATTACGGGGTATTTACCCCAAAGATACAGATGTAGTGAAGAGAAGGGCCATATGCACCCCAATGTTCATAGCAGCATTGTCCACAATAGCTAAATCGTAGAAGGAGCCGAGATGCCCTTCAAGAGATGACTGGATTAAGAAGACGTGGTCCATATATACAATGGAATATTACTCAGCCATCAAAAAGAACGATTTATCAACATTTGCTGCAACATAGATGGGACTGGAGGAGATAATGCTAAGTGAAATAAGTCAAGCAGAGAAAGACAATTATCGTATGGTTTCACTCATTTATAGAACATAAGTAGGAAGATCAGTAGGAGAAGAAAGGGAGGGGTAAACAGAAGGGGGAATGAACCATGACAGACTATGGACTCTGGGAAACAAAGTGAGGGCTTCAGAGGGGAGGGGGTGGGGGAACAGGATAGGCTGGTGATGGGTAGTAAGGAGGGCATGTATTGCATGGTGCACTGGGTGTTATACGCAAGTAATGAATCATGGAACTTTACATCAAAACTAGGGATGTAATGTATGGTGACTAACATAACATAATAAAAAATATTTTAAAAAAAAGGTAGAGATAGCAGTGACTCAGGTATTCTGTACCTGTCCCTTAATGCGGCAGTCTTGATTTCACAGTTGCTAAGACAGGGTTGGGGGAATAAAAAGAAAAAGGTGTGGGAAGGGATATCTGGATTGGGTCCCCAAATCACAGTTGTTCAGCACCAGAAAACTTCCTGTCCTCAGAATCCTAGGTTCATAACAGATGGCTGAGAACAGATGGACTGTTGCTAGGAATGTCTCTATTTAGGATATTTATAGCATTGGGCAGGCAATCCAGTTAGCACACCAGTTGGAGTGAACACTAGGCTTAAGCAATATGTCTTTGTGTTGACTTTTCTGCATTCTCCTGCTTTCATCCTCTGTGGGTAATAAGAAACATGAAATAGCCATCAGATTAGGTTTGGACATTGTCTTAGTTTGCTCTGGCTGCCGTAACAGAATATCATAGATTGGGTGACTTAAACAACAGAAATTTATTTTCCTGGGGCGCCTGGGTGGCACAGTCGTTAAGCATCTGCCTTTGGCTCAGGGCGTGATCCCGGCGTTATGGGATCAAGCCCCACATCAGGCTCCTCCACTATGAGCCTGCTTCTTCCTCTCCCACTCCCCCTGCTTGTGTTCCCTCTCTCACTGGCTATCTCTATCTCTGTCAAATAAATAAATAAAATCTTTAAAAAAAAGAAATTTATTTTCCCATAGTTCTGGAGGTTGGAAAGTCCAAGATCAAGGTTCCGGCAAGATTCGGTTTCTGGTGAGAGCTCTCTTCCTGGCTTGCAGTCACCTTTTGGCTATATTGTCAAATGGGAGAGAGATAGAGACAGAGACAGAGACAGAGAAAGATCTAGTGTCTCTTTTTTTTTATAAGGGCACAGTCCCACTGGATCAGGGCTCCATCCCTGTAACCTCATTTAACCTTAATTACCTCCTTAAAGGCATTCTGTCTCCAGTACATGTGAATGATCCCCTCCTGACCATTTTATTCTCAGGAAGCCCACAACAAATCTAGCAGACCGTAAATCTAGGTCTGAGGGAGAGAGATCCTGGGCCTTAGATGTTGGGGGTTTTTAAGCTTCTTAATTATTAATTAAGAACCAAACTCTTCCTAGTGCAATTAGGACATAGGCTTTAACAGCAGAACCTTGACTTTCAGCTCCACCCACTATCTCAGCATTTATCAGTTGGGAGAACACTTGGTTTTCTCCGGGTATAATCTTAACCCTTGTGATTATAGCACTACTACTAGGTGGAAACTTGGCTGAGGTCTTGATCCACATGTCAGCTCTCTGCCAGGGTGGACTGCATTAAACCCTGGGTCATAGGCTATCATTGGTGTTCAGAGGCAGCCAGCCAACTTCCTTTCCAGGAGACCTGCCTACACGGCATCAGTTAAGTTAATCATCACCTCCCAGTTATCTTCCAAGAAAAATTGATGAAGAACCATCATAACCAAGACATATCTGGGTTAAGTTATTGAGTTCTTCAGGCACCAGAGAGAAAAATTTATCAAATAACTTAAAATGTATGGGTTGATGAAGGGGTAGGGGGTACCCACCAGCCTCAAACATCCCACCACAATATTCAATGCCAGAGCACAATGTAGCAATGCCTACTATCTAAGGTTAAATTTACCTGGAAGTAGTTCATGTGAGAGTAATTTATTTGGGAGTAGAATCCAGGAAGCAGGAATAAAAGATAAAAGAATGAAACAGAATGAAAAAATGGAAGACCAATACAAAAATGTATTATTAAGTTGTTCATTGCTAGGGACAACTGGATGCTCAGTCCCTTGGGACTATCTTAAAAGTATTATGAAACGTGCTTCTAGACCATCCAGAGAAGAGAAGTGGAAAGACCATGGTCCCCTGACCGCCCAGGGATGACATTAACTCCTCTACATGGGTAGGTTGTCCAGGCTTTAGTGGAAGCCTATATCTAAGAAGCCTCACGTAAGAAGCCAGAAGTGCAGCACACATGCCTGAAGCAAGGGACTACAACTCCATGAAGGTGATTGAAACTTACGCAGAGCTGGTTGCCGCAGTTGTGGCTGACGTTAAAAGGCAAGGCAGTGAGAATTTGAAGTGGTGCTAAGAGGTTTTGTCTACACCTACAGAGTTCTGATGAAAAGAAAGTATTAGCCTGTCATATAATACTCTGCCAAGGAATTTTGCAAGTATCAAAGGAACAGGCAGGCATTCTCACTTGTGAAGGGGCTCAAGGTCTGCAGCAGCCACAGCACTACTTAGAAAAACTGTTGGCAAAATCAGCCAACAGCAATAACAAAAGGTAAGTGAAAAGCACAGGAATAGAAGTATGCAATGTCAGAAAAAAAGGACTAAGACAAATTTTTGAGAAAAAGAGTGAGCCAGGAGTTTTATGTCTAACGAGCTATTGATCAAGTATAAAGGCGACAGTCAGGCATTTTCATACCTGTGAGAAAGTGGAAGACCACAACTTCAAGCCCTTCTTGGCAAACAAAAACAAAACAAAGGAGAGATGGACTGGAGAATCCAATATTAGAGGTGCTGTAGTAAAAGCACTGGTCATGAGCACTGCATTAATTTAAACATGAGTTTAGTTCTATTATCAAATGAAGTGATATTAAAATTTTTGAGTAAATGAAAATAATAACAAAATCTGGAGGTGACAAGTATTGGAAGAGTGTTAAATGTGTCGTTTTCATACCTCTAGCATGGAAGCATGAGCTTAAACATGCAAGTCCAGCTCCTAGTTTCCATCATCTTTTGTTCTTAACCCATTTCTTTGCTTTCCTTTGAGGCACATCAGATAGGTTTGTATATTCTGTCCTCAATTCTTTTCTTTCCATTCTTTCTTAAACCTTCTCCACTCGGGCTTTTGCCACCAAGCAGAGTTCTACCTTGCTCTTGGTGAAGACCCACATGCTGTTGAACCTGATGGTCAACTCACAGACCACACCTTACTTGACCTATTGGCAGTATTGGACACAGTTGATCACTTTTTCCTCTTTCCAGACTCTTGACTCTCTTGGTGTTCTCCCTCACACATCCCTCCTTCTTTGGTCTTCATTACTCATTGCTACTCTCTCTGCAGCCTCTGGATATTGGAATGCCCAGGGTTTAGTGGTTGGACTCCTTTCCCTTTCTACACTCATTCCCTTAAAGATCTCATCAAGCCTATTGACTTTAAATACCAACTACATTCCAACCTCCAAAACTTTCATGTCCAACTGCCTTCTCAATGTTCCTCACTAGAAATCCAATAGGAATCTTAATTCAACATGTCCAAAACTGAATCCATGACCTTCTTCCAGAGCCTGCTCTACCTTCAGCCTTTCTCATTCCAGCTGACGGCAGCTCTGTATTTGCTGTTTCTCAGGTCAAAATGCTGGGATTATCCTTGAATCCTTTCCTCCCCCAGCCATAACTCTAAATACAATCCATAAAGAATTCTGTTTAGCTAAAAAAAAAAAAAAAAAAAAAGCTTTAAAACACAACCTAAATTCAATCACTTCTGACCATCCTCTACTGCTGCTACCCTATTCTGATCCATCATCTCTCTCCTGGATCACTGCACTAGCCTCCAAACTACATTCTCAGCAAAGCAGCCAAATTATTTTAAAATAGAAGTCAAATAATTTGTCCACTTAAAATCCGTCAAAGTTCCTCATTGCTTCAGAGTAAAGGCAGAAGTCTTTATAATGCTCTATAAAGCCTTAAACCATGGGTCCGCAAGCTATTGTCTGAGGGCCAAATGTGACCGATTGCTTATTTTTGTACAGTAGCCTGGGAGCTAAGAATGATTTTTACATTTTTAAATGGGTGGAAAAAAACCAAAAAGGACATTTAGTGACACATGAAAATTATACAAAATTCAAATTTCAGCATCCATAAATAACATTTTATTGGAATACAGCCATACATAGTCATTTACGCATTGTCTCTGGCTGCTTTCACCACTAGTACAACAGCAGGGGTGAGTGGTTGCAGTGAGACCATATGGCCCACAAACCCTAAAATGTTTACTAACTGGCCCTTTACAGAAAAAGTTTGCCAACTGATGCTTTAAACAATCTGCTCTCTCCTGACCACATCTCTTATGACTTCCCCCACAGTTCTCTGCCTTTGCTCCCTTTTCTCCAACCAGACTGGTCTCCTTCATTTAATACGTCAGGAATTTTTCCTTAGGGTCTTTATACGGATCTTTCCTCCGCAACATTGTCCCAAAGATAACCACAAGACTAATATCTTTATTTTTTTATACACTTGCTCAGGTAATTTGTGAGTGCTGTATAAAATGGAAATAGGGGACCCCACGTTCAAAAATGATTAATAATCCAACATGTCAACAACAGAACATTAATGTACATACATAGGTCACACGCTTAAGAAACGGGCTGACCGCCCCTTTTCAAACAGAGACCCCTCCCCTGGAAGCCTCGAGCTCCTCTCCTCTCCATTTTTTATAACACGTTTCAGCATCCAACATACTATATGGTTTATGCATTTGTTATATATATTAATATCTGTCTTCCTGGTTAAAATGTAAGCTCCATGTAGACAGGGATCTTTCTCTCTTTCCCTCATTTCTGTATTCCAATACATAGAATTGTGCCTGGAATATAGTAAGTACTCAGTAAGTAAGTGTAATAAATTTTATTGAAAAAAAGTGTATGAAATTCAGCAATTACCATGTTCTTATTTTAAACTCAAATAAAATAAAATATTTTATTAAAAAGAATATTTCTACTTGTGATTTACAAAATTATTTCTGTCTGGCCATCTCTTCTTTCACTTGTACAAATAATGGCTGATGGGTACATAATATCAGTAAGTACTAAGAAATATAGTTAATGGAATTAACCTTCTAGGGAACTGCTGTTTTTGTTTTGTAATTGTGTAGTATTTTCAACTCCCAATTTATGTACATGTATTTTTTTGACAAAAACTAAAAGTTAGATTTAAAAAAAGATAAAGGCTGAGAATTGAAAAAAGTAGTGTCAGTCCTCAGATTGAAAGTGAGCATTTAGTATCAAGCAGAAGGGGAAAAAAATAAAACCACACCTAAACATAAAGGTAAAAATAAACTAAAATAGTGAAACTGCGGAACTTCAATGAAGAGAAATGGTAAAATCTTAAAAACAAAACCAAAAACCCTATGGCTAACATCATACTCAACTGTGAAAAGCTGAGAGCTTTCCTGGTAAGATCAGGAATAAGGCAAGGATTCCCCCTTTTGTCACTTCTATTCAACATAGTACTGGAAGTCCTAGCCGGAGACATTAAACAAGACAAAAAAGTAAAATTCTTCACAGAAACACACACGCGCGCACACACACACACACACACACACAAACACAAAAAACCAATCACCAGAATGAAAAGCCAATCTATGGAATGAGAAAAAAAATATTTGCAAACCATAAATTGGGGTTAATGTCCAAAATATATAAAGAACTCCTATAACTCAATAACAAAAAAACCCAAACAATCCAACTTAAAAATAGACAAAAAATGTTCAAAGAAGACATCTAAAGAGTCAAAAGGTACATGAAAAGATGCTCAGCATAATCAGGGAAATGTAAATCAAAACCATAATGAGATATCACCTCACACCTGTTAGAATGACTATCATCAAGAAGAGAAAAGATGACAAGTATTGGCGAGGATGTGGAGAAAAGCCCTTGTGCACCGTTGGTGGGAATGTAAATTGGCTCAGCCACAATGGAAAACAGTAAGGAGATTCCTCAAAAACTTAAAAATAGAACCACGAGCAATCCCACTTCTGGGTCTGTATCCAAAGGAAATGAAAACAGGATATTGAAAAGATATCTGCACTCCTATGCTATTGCAGCATTATTCACAATAGCCAAAATAATGGGAACAACCTAAGTGTCCATTAACAGATGAATGGATGAAGATGTGTGTATACACACACACACACACACGCAACATACACAATATACACAAATACACACACACACACAAAATGGAAAATTATTCAGTCACGAGAAAAAAAGAAATCCTGCCATTTGTGACAACATGGATGGATCTTGAGGATATTATGCTAAGTGAATAAGTCACAAAAAGACAAATGCTGCATGATTTCACTTAAACGAGGTACCTGAAGTAGTCAAACTCTTTGAAACAGAAATTAGAATGGTGGTTGCCAGGGGTGGGGGGTGAAGGAAAAGGGGCAGTTGCTGTTCAATGGGTATAGTCTTTCAAGATGAAAGTTCTGGAGATCTGTTGTACAATAATGTGATTATAGTTAACCCTACTGAACTGTACACTTAAAAATGGTTAAGATGATCAATTTTATGCTACATGCTTTTTAAAAAATTAAGAACCCTATTAATACAACCTCCAGTTTTTAAAAGTTATTTAAGTTCATATTTTAACTTTATTTTGGATAATAAATTTTGTTTGGGTTCAGTTTAAGAAAGCCTTCTAAACAAAGTCTCTGAACAGCAGGTAGACTAAAGATGAGTGTCTCTTGAACAAGTGACATACAGAGGAGATGGAGACAAGTCATCACTCACCGGGACAACTGGAGGATCTCATAGCCAGACCGGATGTTGGAAATGCCAGCAATTACTGTGGCAGTAATCGTCAGTCTGGGCTTGTTGATCTGCTTGGCCTCCTGTTCAAAAGCTTCCCATGTTTCCTATACACAAGTAGGAGAAAGTCTACGAATATCAAGTCTGAGTTGACTTCCATGACACCTCTTTGAATTGAATTAATCTTTCCCATTTTTCATTCTTCAGCATCCTCACTGGAATAGGGTCCTTCATCTCCAACTGAGATCGTAAGGAGTTAGGTTTTCAGTATAGCCTCAGTGATTTTTTACAGGAGACTGGTTGTAGGCTTTCCAATCAAAATGATATAGAACATGGCTCAGCTGCACCAGGATCATGGTGAGATGCTTGTCCTGAGGAGGGGTCCCATGAGAGCCAGGGTACCCCCAGTCAAAGTCTAGCCTGTTAAACTCAGACTGAAGCAGGAATTTGATGACTGAGGCAATGAACGTCTGGCAGTTCTCAGAAGTGGAAACCATGGCCGTGAAGCTGAGGGAAGCCCAAAGAAGGCAGGGTGAGGGAACTCCTTGATGGTTCCAACACCTCGTCGTAAAATCAGTGTAGGAAGTCATTTCAAAAAGCAATTCTAAAGTTCTAGCCACCAAAAGCCAGGAGAGTTTTCAGGTGACTGTTTCTGAGGGAAAAAAAGCAAAGATTTTTGGTCAGAACAAATGGAAAGGTCATTCATTTCAACAGTAGTTGTTACCGGGATTGAGAAGCCAGAAGTCTGATGCAGCCTCTCATACTGTTTTTCTTCACTTTCATCCTTATTCCTAAATTGTGAGAATGGTTAGAGTAGGTGGCCTGAGGTTGGTATGTTTCAATGTCTCTATGGTTCTAATTACTCCCCTTGGAGTAAAGCCCCTGACTGAGGACACTGAGTGCTTCATCAGTGCCAGCTTTAGGTGGATTCCAAGAGGAAGATTGTTTTCATCGGAGTCCACAAGTACTTGGACTTTGCTAAATATCCTTGGCAACTGAGCTGGACTTTAACTGACAACCACCTCTTGTAAGCCAGCCATTCCTCTTAACGTGAGGGCCACCACTGACCTGGAAATAATAAGAAAGCTTGGAACTTAACTGTGTGCTGCTTGTTGGCCCATTTGGAATTGTAGCCTAGAGGCTGCTCTGAAAGGTTTTGCTCAAACTGCTCTTGAAGGTTAAAAGATTTTGATCCTTGGTCCTTTTATTATTTACTCATTTTCAGGTCATTGAAAGCTTGATAGAGTCACACAATACACTCACAGATAGTGATCTCATCCCACATCTCAGCAAAGGCTTAGATCAGGTGAGTACAGAGGCAGGGGTTGATACCCACAGTCTTGAAGTGCGCAGGCCCGGCCGATACTGGGCCCAGTTGGTGAAGTAGTATCAGCTGGTAGGCAGAGCCTATTATCTTAAGGGTGAGAAACTGTTGCATAAAAAGCTCCCCCGAGAGTCATAAGGAGCTTCAGAAACCACAGATTCCCAGATAGCTTTCCTGTTTAATTCTCAAAGGGAGGGGAAGATCTGCATGAGAACCTTGTGTATTGCAACAAATCCATAATTAGCAGGCAGTTCAGGAAGAGACCTCTTAGAGGTAGCTCTGTCCCTCCAAGAGAGAATTAAAGAACCTTAGAAATCAGTGCCTTAAGCCTGAAATGAAACCTTATAGCTAGTAAACTTTGATTTAGATGTATTCTAGCCTCTTCTACATGCTAATAATAGCAATTACTAATGCTTACTCTGCACTTGTTATATACCAAGCATTGTTCTGAGTAATTTACTTAAATTCACTCATTAATTCTCACCAAAACCCCATGAGGTAAGTCCTATCATTACTTCCATCTTATTCACTTATAAACTAAAACACTGAAAGGATAATGGTAGGAGTCTATTTAGCACTTAAAGCTGTCTCCCTGAGTAATAATTTCACCCAGGGGGAAATGAACCATCCACTAGCAGTCCAGAGTCCTGGCTCCTGGCTTGGATTCTGCTATGAACTCTCTATATTTCCTAGGACAAATCATATAACTCACCTCTGTCTTAGTTAACTGGTCTGTGAGATTAGGTATTAACGCTTTTCCTGTTCACCTCTCAGAGAAGAGTTGTTTCAAAAAGATCCAGTAAGATGAAGATTTGAAAATGCTTCAACAGAGCCAAAGACACCATGTGCATGGCTTCTCCATATATTTTTAATTGTTAACATTCATTTTTTAAGACCACTACCAGTTGGTTTCAGCTTTGGGACTTTTAGGTCCATGATCCCAATCCTGTAAATTTGGTTAGGGAATTTCAAACTCTCTTAAAAAATTAATATTCCATGTTTGAAGTAGAAAGACAAAGGGCCAGGCTGAATTTCCCAATTATGAAGACAAAAACAAACAATATGGTGACCCATCCCAAAATGCATACCTATGCCAGCTGCAAGCACGAGGAGCAGATCTTAAAGCAACAGAGAGAATAATGAGCTAGAGGAAGAGCAGCCTTTGTAAACTAGTGCTTCACTTGTCGTAAGAAAATTTCCTCTTTTACTCTTTGAGTCTTTTTAATACTCTCTGTAGACTCCCAACCTACCGAGGCTGATAAACTTCAGGGTTTCCTCTGGAAGCCCACTCCCCTTTGCTCCCACTCACAAGACCATTAAGGTGCCATAGCCTTGAGGCTTGTGAAGGAGGGAGACTGCAGGGTCGTCTCCTATCACTGGGGAAGGCACTATGTCCCCGTACTTTTGCCAAAGGTGATCATCTCAGGCAATTTGTTTGAAAGTTTTAAAGGGGAAAAAAAAAAAGAGGGAAGAGTGGCTCACAGGTACAGAGTTGTGGTAGTTCTTCCCAGTGAGAAGGGTGAGGTTGGTTATCTTGACTCAGTGGTAGAGACTACCTCATCCAACCTGCCTTTTAGAGTCTCCTCCTCTCTCATGACTTACCAGATTCTTCTTTATTGTGATTGCTTGTAAAGTAAATGTTGATCTTGGTAGTGCTCACAAAGCTCAAACCCATTTAAGAACCCGTTGTTGGCCAGGAAACCATACTATCTTGATTTCTCTTTATGAAAAAAGATTGGGCGTGAGCCCAGGAACCACACCTGTAAGCTCCATTATGGAGTAGCTTACATAATTCAAAATTGTTTATGTAGTGGGCTATACTCTGTTTGGATAGTGAAGCAACTAATTGACTATTTCACACTTTCTTTGACAGGCAGAAGCATTGACTAAACTTGTATTCATTCATTGTTTGCAGTCATCACTTGCATTCATTCATTGTAAGAAGAAAAGTTCCTCCTTAAGCAAAGGCATACAGGGGTGTAGCCTACTCTGTCTTCTTGCCCCCAAATTCATTACCTCCTTTCCTTCTACTTATTTGCCTGTTCCTATTCTTCCCACTTTGTCCAAGGCTTCTATCCCTGAAGTGGCCCTCGCTTGGTTCCTCCCTGCTCAGGCTCCATCCCACAGTCTTGGCTGCCCCCAACAGAGCATACCTGGCCACCAGAGCCTGAGCCTAATGGGTGACACTTCCCAGGTGGTTATCTCCCCTAGACCAGCACTCTTCCCATCACTCACATTTCTGTAAGTGGTTTCCAAATTTCTCCTGGTCATTGAGGCTCTCACTGCAATATCTTTTTGACTGATCCCTTTCCTCTACTCTTCACAACCCATTGTTCACTGAGATATAGTGCTCTTCCTATTTGGGGCCAGAGTGCCTCCTCTTCTCAGGAAACCTCCATTCCACTCTCCATCACCACTGCTCTTAGAGCATATCATCTGTGATAGTGCACTGTGGCCTCACATTTCCTCATTTCCTTTTAAATCTAGTTGATATATACCACCAAGTCCCTGGTGGTGGTAGTAGGGACTCTAATGGCTCCCCATTGCCACACAGAGACAGTCCTTTCTCCTTCATCAGTCATCAAGACATGCCACAATTAAGCCTCAACTTACATTTCTAGCCTTGCCTCCTGCTGTGTCCTCAGTATAAATCTTGCACATTAAATTATACCATTCTACACAACCCAAACCACTCATCTTCATGTTTTTGTTGAAGCTATTCCCTCTGTCTAGAATATAGAATGTATTCCTCCTGCACCAACTCCCACTGTCATCTCCCAAATGCTTTCTATCATGACACCTTCCCCAATCATCACCACTGGAAGTGATTGCCTTCTTCATCTCTGCATTCCTGGTATTTTGTTTTACCACTCAGATAACTCATTGCTTATTTTGATGGACCATTTGTAGGAAACAAGTATGTAATTAGTGGAAGGGTCATATAGATTGAGGTTCAGACCCTTTCTGCTACTTCATAAGTGTTGGACATTGGGAATGTTTCTTAATTTGTTTCTTAATTTGTAAAGGTAGTATGTAAAGGTAGTATGCAGATGCCTACTTTGCAAGGAAGTTCTAAGCATTAAACAAAATACATGTAAAAAATCAAGTGCAATATAAGCACCCCCCAAAATGATAATTTTAATCGTAGAATACTGCATATGTGCCTTATCCCCCCTCTGCTCAAGAACATGAATCAAACCAATGTTGATTCTCATTTCACACCTAAATTCTATTTCCTGTGCAAAATAAGCCCCCAAATAAACATTGAACAGCAAATGAATTAATTTTAATAGGAGTAACTATTGTGAGTATTTTATATACAAGAACAGGCTAGTATAGGGCATCTTTCTGGGCGGGGATATTCTGATCTCTTACAAGTCATACCTTGTAGAAAACTGTCTAGACACACTGTCTGCCTTGGTGCAAGCACTAGGAATTGCAAGATGAACTTCAGTTGAATCTTGCAGTCTGAGAAAGGCTGCCATAAAACTTGTAGCCATGAAAGTGAGGCACTGAGGCAGTGTATACACCTGGAGGAAAGGTAAGTGTGGTTTCTCTCATATTGTACTCCAGCTCTCCTAGCTCAGCATTATTCTGTGTGGTGTTTCTCCAGTTGTGTTTCAGAATGTTCAAGGTGTGCCTTTCCCTTAAAAGTAAAATGGGTGAGCTAGGGAGCACTAACAGCATAGCATATATGGGGCTTTGTTGGTACCTGTGGGTCTGGACTGAGTCCTACCTCTGATTTATTTTGGGTTCCCAATCTGTTGAATGGCATTGCGGTCCTGACCCTCCCAGATCTTATCACTCTCAGGTGAGTTCAAGAAAGTTCACAATCATTGTACTAGTTCACGGGTGAGCTGCTTTCTTTGAAAGTCTTCCCAACCTGTTGTGGGTTCCAGGAAAGCCCTAGAGAGCTATTAGTATTCCTTTGTCTGACCTCTCTATCAATGGTAAGAGCAGAACCCAGCCTATAATTCCAGGGCAGTGCTTTGGAATTACCCTTCAAAGAACTCTAAGAACCAGGATCACAGCAGTAATAGCGGTAGGGTGAGGGAGGAGGGCAAGAGTCAGATACAACCTTTAACCCAAGTCCAATGTGTAATTGCTGAGAAAGCGTCCTAGACTTGGCAGTCAGGAGATGTCTAGTGTGATCTCTGCCATTAACGTGCTGAAGGCCTTGGCGGGGAGTCACATAATCTCTCTGGCTTCCTGTCTCATGTATGTGTAGCAAATGGTTTCGCTGGTCCCTTCCAGAAACAGATTAACATAGTCTCACTCTGTACCTCTTTCCTTTTGCCTCTGCTTGGTGCTAGAATATCTAACCCTTTCGAATAGCATAAATGTACAGATTCTCAAATCCCCCATGTACTTTTTGCTAGAATTTATTTGCCTGAAAACTAGCCTGCAATCTGAAGATTTTCCTTCCTTGCTTTCCTTTTCATAATTGTTATTCCCTCCAAAGAGGAGAGAAAACAGAATGTAAAACATCTGGGTCAAAAACATTGTAGATTTAGCTCTTTCTCTTCGGTGAGGCAGTCAATCAGCAGATGTAGAGATGGAGACCTTTGTGAGACTTTGATGGGCAAGACCACACCCTTGAGGTTGAGCCCAGTGACATCACTGAGAATGTCAAAGCCAAAATTCAAGACAGGGAGGTCATTCCACTTAGCCGGTGGCATCTGATTTTTGTCACTAAACAGCTAGAGAATAGCCACACTCAGGCTACAATATCCAAAAAAAATCCACCTTGCTCTTGGTGTTTCACCTATCAGGTGGCATTATTAAGCCTGCCCAGAAAGGCAACTTGAACAAGACGGTCTGTCCCAAGTGTTTTCCTTGCCTGTACCCCCACACTCTCACATATTATAAGCTACACCAACAACGTGTACCTACAAGGGTGGCCTCCTGCACAAGCTCTATGACCCTGGGGTCTTAAAAAAAAAGGATTATAGATTTAAACCTGAATATACCAGTAATTGCATTAAATGTAAATAAGCTAAACACTCTAGGTATATATCAAAGATTTCCAATCTGTTTTTTCATTTTAAATGTTTGAGTGATGCTTTTAAGAGACATACCACAAAGATACAGAAAGGTCTGAAGTAGAAGTTTGGAAAAAGTGTACCATGCAAACGTTAACCAAAGAAAGCTGGTATAGCATACTGATATATCAGACAAAGCAGACTTTAAGATAAGAAGCATGCCTAGAAATAAAGAAGGACATTTGGTAATAATAAGTTGATCCAACAAGATACAGCAATTCATAATCTTTATAATACATAAATTGACAGAACTGAAGGTTTACTATCATAGTAGGAAATTTTAAAGAACCTCTCAGGTAAGTGTCTAGATCTGAGCAAATGATTAATTTTAATTGACATCCATAAAACACTATATCCACAGTTGCACAACCACATCCTTTTCAAGTGCACATGAAGGAGTTAAAGGGAGTCAGGGGCCCTTGTTTCCAGAGAGCTCTCATAACTGAAAGCACATATGAAGAAGAAATAGTCTAATGAAGAGACATTAGACTCTTAGGCAGGTGGGACTCATAGGTGTGTACCCAGAATGCTGAGCACATGACCATAGAAATTCACAGATGGGGAACAAGGCAGGAGGTATTAAAAGAAGGCATTCTTCCAATAAAAGGTGAGTCACAAATTGGAAGGAGGAAAAGGAGGAGGAGCAACTCCATCTTCTACAACCTTCTGGTTTCATACTGTACTCACAGTAAATACCATGGGAATGCATCTGTATCACCCTATCCATTCAATAATGTTCATTCACGTGTTTGATAATGATTTAATGGGTGCCTGCCTTGTGTCAGGTACCATGGGGGTGCTGAGCTGTACGAGAAAACAAGACACAGGGCTCACTGTCATCAGTGCAGACAGATACATAAGTGGAGAATTAAGTGCTACAGGACAAGTGAGAACAGAATAACTATTAGAGCCAAATAAAAAGGAGTCCGGCTTGAGGAGTGGGCAACTATGCCTCTGTATGTAAAGATTCAAAAAAAAAAACCCAAAAACAAAACAAAACCCAAAACAAAACAAATGAAACAAAACAAAACAAAAAAACAGGTCAGAGGGAGGTGGAGAAAATCAAGAAAACATTTTTGGAGAACATTGTTTTTAGAATATCCAGCATTTGGTACAGAGATATAGTAAAGATGGGGAGAGACAGGGGGGCAAGGGAAGCCCAGCGAAATGGTAATGCAAAAATTCACCCCTGAAAAGAATAAAAGCAGCTCTGTGATGCTGGTGAGATGGAGAGGTGTCTGAGAAAGTGAAGGAAAGTAAGGTACCAAAAAGGATGCTTCTGTACATAGGAAATATAAAAGACAGATGATAATGGATTATTCTGGACAATGGGATTATGGGACAAGCGTGGAGCATTATAAAAATGGCCACAGGGCTTTTGAACTCTTTGCACCAGGAGATAGAGATGCTCACCCCACCCTTTGAATCTGAGCTGGCCTTGTGATTTGCTTCGATTAATTGAATGCAGCTGGTGTGACACTGCGTTCTGGGCTGAGTCCTGAACAGGCCATGAAACTTTGGCTCTCACGGTCTTAGAATACCGAGACTGCCACGTGAGTGGGGCTAGCCTGAGGGAAGATGAGAAACATGTGGCCAGTAGTGGTCACGGCCCTAGCTGACAGCCGGGCAACTCCCAGAAGGCCATCTCCTTGACTGCAGCTGACCATAGATGGGTGAGTGAGCCCAGCCAAGACCAGTAGAAGTACCCAGCTCAACCCAGCCCAAAGTGCTTACCCACAGAATTGTGAACAAAATTAATTGCTGCTGGCTTTTTAAAATTTAAATTTAATTTTTAAAATTGTGGTAAAAAACATACAAAATTCACCCTCTTAACCATTTTTAAGTGTACTATTCAGTAGTGTTTTCCATAATCACATTGTCATATAACAGATCTCTAGAACTTTTTCATCTTGCCAAACTGAAACTCTGTATTACCCATTGAACGACTTCCCAGCCCTTCTCCCCACAGCCTTTGGCAACCACCATTCTACTTTCTGTGTCTGTGCTTTTGACTATTCTAGATACCTCGTGTAAGTGGAATCATACAGTATTTGCATTATTACAACCGGCTTATTTCACTCAGCATAATGTCCTCCAGGTTCACCCATGTTGTAGCATGGGAAATTGTGGCTTTTTAAGGCACTGTATTTTGGGGTGGTATATGATGCAGCCAAAGCTAACATAAAAAGGGTGGTCTCGGGGGTGCCTGGGTGGCTCAGTCATTGGGCGTCTGCCTTCAGCTCAGGGTGTGATCCCGGAGTCCTGGGATTGAGCCCCACATCAGGCTCCTTCTCTGGGAGCCTGCTTCTTCCTCTCCCACTCCCCCTGCCTGTGTTCCCTCTCTCACTGGCTGTCTCTGTCTCTGTCAAATAAATAAATTTTAAAAAATCTAAAAAAAAAAAAAAGGGGGTGGTCTCAAAGAACCGGATTCATTAAGTCTGGGGTAAGGACTTGAAATCAGGTGAAAATACTGGTTCAGATATTAGTTGGAGTAAAAAGCAAGAGGAAAGTCTTCAGAGCCAAACCCCAGGCCGTACAGGGAGGCTGAGGGACCAGGGTAAGGCCCCTGAGCTTTTCCTCCTAGCCAGCGTTCCCTCGACTGCCCTTCAGAATGACATCAATGGGTGTTGTGTTCATGATGAAAAGCTGATTGATGATGATTGATTGATTGATGATGTTGAAGAAATGCTAGATAGGAGAAGCGGCTCTTGGAAAATCCCTATTATCATTATAGTAAAAGCTGATTGATGATGATTGATTGATTGATGATGTTGAAGAAATGCTAGATAGGAGAAGCAGCTCTTGGAAAATCCCTATTATCATTATAGTAAAAGGCCCGGTGCCCTCTATGCTTATTTCCCAAATGTGTTAATTTATGGAATTTTTTTCAAGTTTGTTACATTACCGTCCTACAGAACACACCAAGAAGGGGCTAACTATAGACAGTGTTTCCAAATTACTTACTATAGCATCCTTTTGTCATGCATATTTATCGATATCCTAGAGTATATAGTTTAAGAAACATTGTAGCTCTGTTCCATAGAAATATATTGGGAGCCACATATGTGACTCTAATTTTTTTAATGTTTTTTTATTATATTATGTTAGTCACCATACAGTACATCCCCGGTTTCCGATGTAAAGTTCGATGATTCATTAGTTGCGTATAACACCCAGTGCACCATGCAATACGTGCCCTCCTTACTACCCATCACCAGTCTATCCCATTCCCCCACCCCCTCCCCTCCGAAGCCCTCAGTTTGTTTCTCAGAGTCCATAGTCTCTCATGTAACTCTAATTTTTTTAATTGCCACCTTTAGAAAAGTAAAAAGAGACTGGTGAAATTAATATGTTTTACTTAATCTAATTAATCTATACTATTATCATTTCATCATGGGGCTGCTCTACTTATATAATTTATATGTTGTTGAGATGTTTTACTGTTCTTCCCTTTAGTTAGTCTTCAAAATTTGGGGTGTATTTCATGCTTAGATACACATCTCAGTTTGGACTAGCCAAGTTTCACGTGTTCAGTAACCGTCTGTGACTAGTGGCTACTGGATTGCACAGCCCTGCTCTAGAGAGCCCAGCAGAGAGCTCAGATATGGCTTTTCTGTTACAGGTTTCTCATAGGTTTGCTTTAATTGGTTGCAGTTTGGACTTAGGCCCTCCCTCTCTTCTGAGGGATGCTATAGAGAGCATCCAAATATAAAATAGGCTTCGCGTTTATTGTAAGCGTGTTCATGCTAACATTATACAGTGTTCTCTCTATAAATATCCTGGGGGAAGTATATTTCTGCTCCTAGAATCTAAAATAGTTTTAATTGTCTTGTTGGTTTTTTTCTGATTTTCTGGACATTATAAATTGTGTAACTCATTTCCTATCTTTCATTAGCTACCAGAAATACAGAATTAAATTTGTGGCCCACACTTAGCTTGAATATAGGATAGCATTTCCCCAAATGTGTGTAGTCTATTGCTAGCTTGCAAAACAGTAATGTTAGAACCTATTTTGTGAAATGCCTCAGCTGATGGAGCAGCCACCTGTCACATCCAAATGATAAATCTTTTAAAAAAAATGGAGTGAAGGAGTGAGAAAGTAGAGACAGCG
Organism: Ursus americanus; assembly: GCF_024610735.1. Taxonomy (NCBI): domain Eukaryota; kingdom Metazoa; phylum Chordata; class Mammalia; order Carnivora; family Ursidae; genus Ursus; species Ursus americanus. Next base: position 59,316,228 of record NC_142138.1, on the reverse strand, counting down.
GAATAAGAGTGGAGCAAGTGTCAGTGAGGTGGAAAAGTGGGGCAAAGTCTGGGTACCTGGTCTGCCTCCCATCTGGGCACTCGGAACTTTTGACCAGGAGGTTTTAAAAGCCCAGGGCATCGCCCACTTGCCCCATGTTCCTGGGGATGGTGGTCACTGCCCCTGGCTACACCGTGGTGACCCACTCGGGCTGGCGGGAAGGGAACCTCAGGAGCCGCGCCCAGTGGCCTGAAGAGTCCTTAGAACCACAGACAGCAGGCCGTGGGTGCCAGAGGGCGTCTGCACTTCCCTGGAGAGTTTCCTGGGCAGGACCTGACGCTCCATCCCGCCGGCTGGAGGCGCAGTATTTCCCGTGGACTCTGGCCAGCATTTGTTTTGCTTGAGTCAACTCATGGATGTTGGATGCTCCTACAGAGGATTTGAAAACCTCTCGACAACCTTTGGCAATAGATCACCCAGCCAGCGGGTGGATGAAGGGCGCAGGTGGCTGCGAGAACTGTGAGGTGCGAGAGGCGTTGATCACCAACACCTCCAATGCGCTGAGTGTCACTCTACCGTTAATCACCTCCTTAAGGGACAGCGATGGGGATTTCCTCACTGGGCGCACCCCACCCTGTCGCGTTCTATCTCAACCCGCCTTGCCAGCATGCCAGCTTCCTGCGGCCACTTCATCTCTATCCCCTCAGCTCAGCGCTCCTCCACCCGGCCATCCCTCGAGGAGGTGTGGGGTGGCGGGGCTCCGCCACCTGCGGGAGGGAAGGGGTGGAAGAGGCTGCCAGCGGAGAGAAAGGAACGCCTAGTGCCAGCAAGTGCGCTCTCCCGGCACGCCGCTAGGGGTCGCTCTGGCTGAGCTCCCGCTGGGGGGAAAGGATGTTGGGGCGGGGGACCATCGCTGTTGCTGCCCGGCTCTGGGCGGATCGTTCAGCGCGCGCCGGGCGGATGCGGAGGGCTGGCTCCGCGCAGGATGGCACCGAGAGGGGGTCGTCACTCGCGGGCGATGCTCGATTGTCCCCGCGCCGCTTGCGGGGTCCGTGCCCCGAAGTGGGCGACCAGACAGGGGTCAGCATTATGGCTCCAGGATCTGGGTGGGGAGCACTGAAGTCGGGGTTGGGGGGGGGGGGGCGTTCTTAAAATACTGAATAGCGCCACCGGACGTGCTCCACTCTGCTTTCCCCTCAGCTCTGAGTCAGATCCAGAGACTGGTGCCCGGGCTGGGAGTGAAGGGTGGTCTCGGGGCCAAAGGAAGGCACAGTGTGGGGCAAGGTCGTGCACACCAGAGCCACACTGCCAGCTTTGAAATGCACGTTCCCGCTGTATGGCTTTAAGCAAGGCTCTCGGCCTTTCTGGGCTAGTCTCCTCTCTGTCAAGTGGAAATAGTCACCATGACTACCTCAGGGAGTCCTTACGAAGATTCAGGGAGTTGATGTTCATGGAGTGCGGAGTACAGGGTCTGCTTCTAGGGCGCTATGTAAGTGTTGGTTAAATAAAGCAGCGGAAGGGACTTGGAGCCGAGGACTGGGGAATACCGAGGGTGATCTCCTTCCCGCGTAGCTAGGGCAATAGATAAGGAGTCATCAGGGTGCGTGGACTCTCACGATGAGGACTGCAGTTCAGAGGCGCACGTACAGATGGCTACAGTGCAAGCCACAGCGATCACACGATCACGGGGACAGCTGGGGAAAGCCCGGGCTGGAGACCCCGGGCTGTGCATTATGTTCAAGTTTTCTTTCTGTAATTCACTTCCAAAATGGCTGGGTCAGCACTTGGTGCAAAGCTGGTGTCTTCTATTCTGCTGAAGTAAGAGAGCATTCAGTGTATGATGGAATGTCTGACCAACAATTCTGAATCCCTTCACATAATTCATCATGCAAACGCAGACACATTGGCAAGTGAAAGGGACATTAGAATCATGCCATTTTTGACATATTTATTTTTGATTGCGTTGTTATACAAATAAACTTATCAAATGTTTCCATTAAAACAATTTTCAAAAATGTATTTTTCTTTTTTTTTTAAAAGATTTTATTTATTTATTCGACAGAGAGAGAGACAGCCATCGAGAGAGGGAACACAAGCAGGGGGAGTGGGAGAGGAAGAAGCAGGCTCATAGCGGAGGAGCCTGATGTGGGGCTCGATCCCATAACGCTGGGATCACGCCCTGAGCCGAAGGCTTAACGACTGAGCCACCCAGGCGCCCCTCAAAAATGTATTTTTCTAAAAAATAATATATATGATAGTAAATCAAAAGTTAAAAATCTGAGTAATTATTCTTGTTATATTGCAGTCACTGTGGAAAACATATACTTTCTGTATAGAGGTTCATCAAAAAACTAAAATTAGAAATACCCTATGACCCAGTAATCACACTATTGGGCATTTATTCCCCAAAATACAAAAACACTAATTCGAAGGGATACATGCACCCCTATGTTTATAGCAACATTATTTACAATAGCCCAATTATGGAAGCAGCCCAAGTGTCCATCCATAGATGAATGGATAAAGAAGATATGATGTACATATACAATAGAATATTATTCAGCTGTAAAAAAGAATGAAATCTTGCCATTTGCAATGACATGGATGGAGGTAGAGAGTATTATGCAAGTGAAATAAGTCAATCAGTGAAAGACAAAAACCATATGATTTCACTCCTATGTGAAATTTAAGAAACAAAACAGCTGAGCAAAGGAAAAGAGAGAGAGAGAGAGAAACCAAGAAATGGACTCTTAACTATAGGGAACAAACTGAAGGTTACCAGAGGGGAGGTGAGTCTGGGGATGGGTGAAATAGGGGGTGGGGATTATCACGATGAAAATAAAATAAAATTATTAAAACAACAACAACAAAAATCTGAGTAATTATTCTTGCTATATACTGACAAATTTCATTCCATTTCTTATCCATATTTCTAGTTTAGTATCACTGGTATTTTCTGAAGAGGAGTTTTTCCAGTATGGTTTTAATTTTTTTTATTTTTTAAATTTTCATTGTATTTTTTAATTTTTTTTTAGGTTTTGTTTATTTATTCATGAGAGACAGAGAGAGAGAGAGAGAGAGAGGGAGGGAGAGGCAGAGAGAGAAGCAGGCTCCCCACAGAGCAGGGAGTTTGATGCAGGACTTGATCCAGGACCCCAGGATCATGACCTGAGCTGAAGGCAGACGCTTAACCGACTGAGCCACCCAGGCGCCCCATCAATTGGTTTTATTATTTTTAATTTTTTTTCATAATATTTCCTGAAATCTTCAAAGTCACTCTTCATAGCTAATCATTTTGAAAATGCTGATACCTTCTGTGTTAGTTTGCTAGGGGTCCCATAACGAAATACCACAGCCTAGGCAGCTTAAACCAGAATTTTACTGCCTCACAGTTCTGGAGGCTAGAAGTCCAAGATCAAGGTGTCTGCAGGATTGGTTTCTTCTGAGGCCTCTCTCCTTGGCTTGTAGACGGCCACCTTCTCCTTGTGTCTTCACATGGTCCCCTGTGTGTGTGACTCAGTCCTAATCTCTTCCTCTTGTAAGGATGCCAGTCAGCCTGGACGAGGGCCCAACCTAATGACCTCATTTTACCAATTACCTCTGTAAAGCTATTGATCTGTTACTCTGTGTATCTAAAAATATTCGAAAATTTGACAATTTTTATTTTTCACAATAGAATATCACAGTTTGTTTTGGACACATCAATGAGTTATTTGTGGTCTCCACCAAATCCCCAGGGCATTTCTGCTTTGTATGTTTTTTTTTTAATTTAGAAAAAATATTGTTTTCACATAATGTACTCCACTAATACTTGACTTTATTATTATCACCAAAAAATACTTACAGTGTTGAGCTTTCTCACTGGATTTACAACAGCATTTACAATAAGGTCAGATGTTTTCTCTTTGACAAAATGAACCACCAAAAGCCTTACTTTTATTTCATGACCTGGGTGAAAAAATTTCACCCATTATTACAATTAACTTACCTGCTTTTCTGTTTGAAGCATCTGATGACTTGGCTATAAATTTGATATTACTTAAAGCCTTGTGAATTTGTTCTGTAAATAGAGCTTCACTTTTATACCTGTACAAACACACACACACACTAGAAAAAAAGGAAAAATTAATGTGGCCCAACTCTCACTAGATCTACCTAAATGTAAATTTATGCTTTACGGGATGATATGAAAAACACCTTTGGCAACTACCTTTATTAAGTCACGATCTTGAGGTAAAAATCCCCTTAAAATAACTAGTACTTTTGATGTAGAAGCTGATGCTAAGAGCAGATTTGTTTGGTTTCCACACAGCGTCAGACAGCGCCATGGCAGAGAATAAATGCCAACTAACAGAGGTTATACATTCGTCTCGACTTTCTTGGAAAATGGAAACGGAGTACTGAGTTTTTCATTAAATAAGCATCTTACATTTATTTTCCTTAGCTCATTGTTGACAAAAGCATTTCCTTGCAAAATAAAATGTGTTTTCAAACAATAAAATAAATAAGTGGCCGTAGACTTATGCTACACAATAAATGGCAAAGCATGTAGCAAGAGCATTTGGAATACTCTCCAAGCTCAGTGGCAGGACAGCTTGGCTTCTGTTTCCCTATTCGTAGTCCACATACCCCCAACCTGTAATTTCCCACATTGCCCACTGATCCCACCACTGGTGGCCTGACGACTCCATGCACCTCGCAGGCTATGTATGCTTCGGGCCATGGCACAGGTGGCTGGTCACCAGGACCTCCGATGCAGTCCCAGAGAGCAGACAGATAGTTGTCCCTAGTCACTTCCACATGAGCAAATGTCAGTTGATCTGCAAGCACCCTGCTAGGGGTCATCGCAAGACGCTGTAATTTAAGCCTTGTCGGAAAGAGCCAGGAAAGGGAAAATTGGTTGTCCCTCATGAACATTTAGATGCAACCCCGTGTTCAAGGGAGAACTCTGTGTACGGAACACAGCAGAAAGTGAAAGTATGACATGGAAGTCTATTGAATCCATTCCAGATCATTTTGATGCAACTAGTAACAAAAACATTCTTGTAACAACATTGAAAAACCAGCCAAATTGCTAAGTGAATGGGAGGCTGGAACCACAGTTACCAGCCAGGACCACCCTCAGCAAATGGAGATGGCTACACATCCTGCTTGTACCCCAGCTGAGGGGAGGGGAGGGAGAAAAACTTCCCCCACTGTTTGTATGGCTTTTGTCAGAAGAGCATAAGCCAAAGAACCCTCCACCCCCACCGCCAGGGAACTGGTCAGCGTGGAAGCACCTCCTCGCTTGGTGAGCTGCACCCTTTCTCAGCTTCTTCAGCGGGGACACTGGCCTGGGAACGGGCAGAGGCCATGCTGTCCTGAAGATGGTAGGAACGACACCTCCACCCCTGCTGTAATGTGCCTTTTCTTTTCATTTTCTTGGTGCCTTCCCTGAGGGAACTGAAAGGTAGGTTTGGGTGTGGTGTGGCACTAAAGACGATAAGGAGGTAACTTTTTGTAAAGGGAATTTTGGAGTGAGGGCTGACAGTCTTTGTTCCTAACCTTGCAGGTGTGGAAGTGGAGTGCTCAGTCTATCCCGTCATCATGCTCTGTCCTCAATCAACCAGTACGGCTGCATGGGGTTTGAGCTCTGGAGTTGGGAGATGTAAACTTGGGGAAGGAAGAGTTCCTGAAGGAGGTGAGGCAGTAAATTAAGTGTCCTGAGTCTCGTTACTCTTCTCGGTCCTTCTCTAAGACCCTTTGGAGGCATATTTGTGGGAAGGAACAAGGACTTGATCTCTCTTTCTTCCCAGAGCCTCCCATTTCCCTTCCCTTCATCCTCAGGATGGGCCACAGAGATGCTCAGAGAGATCCCAGCCACGGCTCCGCCTTCCTTCCAGCCCCAACCTCTGGAGAGCAGGAAGGTGGGCTTCTCCATTATATGCAGGGCAGAAGCATGCAGATTTATAAATCCAAACAGACAGCTGGCGTTCTGAGGCAAAACCTCCATCTAATCATCCTTCCATCCTACAGTCCCCAGTGGACCCAACAGGTGGATGGCTTAAGACAAGTTACAGCAAGAGCAGCTGGCTCAAAGACCAGGCCCGTCTGACAAGCCTCCTCATAGGTGTGCCCATCCACGTAGACGTGGAAGGTGTGACGGGGGAGGGGGGCTGGGATGGAGACCCTTGGACCTCCTGGCACAGAATCCACTATCCCCGGCACTCCTACCCCAGGAGCCACCATGACGATGGGGGCTGAGCTGGTACCCCAGTAAAGGTGGGCGCTCTGCAACCTGAAAAGAGTAAGAAAAGGGCCCCTGTGGGTTCTGGAATGGACTCCTTTCTCAGGATGAGTGTTGTGTCCTTAGGGTCACTGGGCATTCCTCTCAGCCAAGGGAACATCCTACCCAAACCAGTGATTAAGTGTTCTGGGCCTGAATCTGTGCTATCCAAGTTCACGGCCCAGCTCTGCCACAAGCTGTGTGACCATGAACAAATCACTAACTTCTCTGTGCCTCAGTTTCCTCCATTTAGTGATAGGATAATAGTACTATCTCTTAGAATATTATTATGAATATTAATCCAGGAGGATGGTGGGAGGGGGATGATCCAATCATGGGGAGGAGGGAATGGGAGAGTGGCTTTCTCACAGTGTCTTTGAGGGACTCATGGACATATTTGTTTCCAAGGACAGATTTTGGGACTGCCAAGTGGGGAAAATGAGTCTTGAACTCCAAGCATCCCTTTCCCCCTGCCCTCTGTTACGAACAACCACCTTTGGAGAAGGCTTGTCTGAGTTGGAGCTTGGGGGGGTCGTAGTGTCATAAGGCACATAGGGCCCTTCACACAACAGGTGCCTGGGCAAAGAGAAAGGGCAAAGAGACAGATGGGGAGGTATGGGGTGAAAAGCCCTGGGGTTGGTCAACAGGTACCACCCACACCTGAGCATGCAAAGACCAGGGGCAGATGCCTAATGGCCTGAAAGATCTCTTGCCTCCTGTGTATATTTGACAGAAGCAGGAGGGGAGCAAAGGAGGAGAGGAAACTCTGATCTACACTGTGGTCCTTGAGCTGGATCAGGAGCAGAGCAGAGGAGGAGACCAAAAGGGAGTGTCCAAGAGTTGGGGGGATGGGAAGGTGCAGGAGCTGGGGGAAGGAAGGCAGCCAGCTGCAATTGCACAGGAGCAGAGGGGCTCCTCCAGTTGCCAGACTCTGCAGCTGGGTCATCAGCTCACCTCAAAACCTTAGGGCCTCCCTGGGTCTTTCGTCACCTTGCCTTCCCTCTCTCAGGTGTTCCTGGGTTTGTAATTCATCAGATGTTTTGGGAGGCGCTCTATCTCTCCCACTGAGCAGAAGGAGGAGTGTGGAGGGCCTTACCTTGAGGGTGAAGCTCTTAAGGTTGACATACACAATCCACCGGTCCCCCTTCTAAGCACAGGGCTCCTCCTGGCGGGGGTGTTCCACACCTTGGTGGCCCCTTTCAGGAAGGAACAGTCCTGGGGCAGGTGCAGGAGGAACCGTCCTGACTCCGATGTGCCCTGCTCTGCTCGGACCGCCTTCCCCTCGTCTCTCCCCTTCTTTTCTCCACACCCCACCAATCCTTGCTGGAAATAAGAGTTCATGGTTCCATTTCCACCCCAGCTCCCCTGCTTTGCTTCCAGTCCAGCGCACAGTGAAGAGGTCACTGACAGGAAACCACCATCTTATTTGACCTTCAAGTGATATTCAGAGAAGTTAAGCCATTTGTCTAAGATCACCTAACTAGGAAGGTGGCAGAGCCAAGATCCAAACCGAATTTCTCTTTTCCGAGCTATCTTCCAGCGCACACCCAGGTCCCTAGAGCTTGACCTTACAACCTGTGCACTGGATTCCCAACAGGACCAAAGTGCCAATTAACCGCTCTGCGCAGGCATTCCTGGGTTCTGCCCCTCATTAGTCTGTGGGCTAGGGAAAGCTTTTAATCTCTCTGTGGTGCCCTCTCTTCAACTTTATTTTTTTTTTAAGACTTATTTATTGGAGAGACAGAGAGAGACAGAGATAATGAGAGAGAGCAGGAGCAGGGAGGAGAAGGAGAAGCAGACTCCCCACCGAGCAAGGAGCCTGATGCGGGACTCGATCCCAGGACCCTGGGATCATGACCTGAGCCGAAGGCAGACGCTTAACTGACTGAGCCACCCAGGCGCCCCTGTTTCCTCAACTTTAAAATGTTTTTTAGAACTTTAATACTCCTGCTTCATGGTGTTTGTTGTGAGGGTTACGTAAACAGTAAACAAAAAGCATCCAGCATAATGCTTGGCGCACAGTTGTCATCTGGTCAATATGCTGAGCGTTTAGCCTGCTCAAGACCCACGTTAGGTAGATCGGTAGCGAGCTCATAGGTGGCTGTGAGGCTGTGCTGCACAGGCAGACTGCAGCGGACGGGGATCCACAATGAGTCCCTGGTGGACGGCACCTCCTGGGACAACATAGAACGCAGTGCTGAGGACCTGGGGAGAAAATAATCCAGAAAAATGACAGCAACGCGCCTGTCCTGGGAAGAGCGATGCTGAGAGCTCGGCTGCTCCGGGAGATAAGTACTCTTATTATCCCCATTTTGCTGATGAAAAAACTGGGGCACAGAGAAGATAAACAACTTGCCCAAGGCTGCACAGCCAGCAAGTTAGCGACCAAGCCAAGACGTGAAGCCCGGCAGTCTGACTCCAGCCTGAGCTGTTGAATATTCTGCTTTTCTGCTTCTTGAGAACACAATGACCGAAGGAAACCACGAAACCGCTTAGAAGATCAGAGAGCTGTCCCAGATAACGTCTACCTTATCGTTAGAAAATCTGAGCACTGGGGCAGTGTTTAGGGGGCTTTGGGGACTGAGTTCCCCTACTCCAGCAGAGCTTGCCACCCCTGTCCTGTGGTACGTACATCTGGTGTTTTCGCAGTCATAAGAGAATATTCAAAGCCCCTCAGAAATAAATCCCCAAGTGTCTGGTTCTCACTGCCTTTCGGATTGCATAGACACCCCCAGACGCTCCTCCGCAGAATTCCTGGTCTTCTGCTCCCTGAGCCCCCTTAGCTCATCTGTAGATCGGGCCTGTATGACTTCCTTCGTAAGCTGTGACGATTAAAAAGGCTCATGAAAGTAGGGTTCAAAGTCTAGGTTAAAAATCATTTTTCTAGAAGGAAAAGAAGGGAAGAGAAGTGGGAGAATCAGGGGAAATTCATGCTGAAATGAAGGTGTCTGGACCCAGAAACAGCCTTACACCCTAACAGCCTTAGTGCCTGCTTTGGGCACCATGCTTTAGAGGAAGATGTGCAAACTTTTCTATAAAGGGACAGACAGGAATATTGTCGGCTTTGCAGGTCATACTGTGTCTGTTGTGACTTCCCAACCCTGCCATTGCAGAAAGAAAGCAGCCATAGACAGTATGTCAACAACTGGGCATAGCTGTGTTCCAAAAAAATTTAATTACAAAAACAGGCAGTGGACTGGATTTGACCTATGGGCGACAGCTGGCTGCCCCCTGCTTTTCGTGGTTCTGCTCTGGTCCTCCTCCAACTGTACCCCTTGCCACGAGACGAGACTCCAGGGCTAAGGGCACATCCACCTGGATCTCACATCTCTCCTCCTCTACACCGTGACCCAGGATCCCTGTCCAAATAGCCTGGTGTCCACTGTCAGGGCTCGCCTAGGCCTTGGCCTTGGTCCCGTCATCCTGAGTGTGGACCCCAAGGCTGGTGTGCATACGCTTGGCCCAAAGGATCTTGTGTGTGTGTGTGTGTGTGTGTGTGTGTGTGTGTCTGTGTCTGTGTCTGTGTCTGTGTGTCTGTCTGTTGGGGTGGGGGTGGGCTACAGTCGAAGCTTGGGTGCCAAGACTGAGGTGCTCACAAGCGTGTGTGTGAAGCCCCTGCTGTGTGAGAAGCTGAAAGGGAGAAGAGGGGAGTTGCCCGTGGGCTGAGCGCCGAGCACATGCTTGTACCGAATTCCCTGGAGTGTGAGAACGCTAAATTCAAACCTGATCTCCTAGGCTGTTGTGAAATCCTGTTTGTTAACATGGGAGTACAAATTATATTTTAACAGTTAGCTCTTTTAAATATTTAAACATATGAAATGCAGACCTCCACGTGTGCCCTAGCCCTGGGCCCCACAAATAGTAAGAACGGGACAGCCTTACACCACAGGGTCAAGATTGCACAAATGAGGCCACACTTGCTGAAGCAAGATGATTGTGTGTGTGTGTGTGTGTGTGTGTGTGTGTGTGTGTGTGTGTGTGCCTGCCTCAGGGAACAAGTCAGCAGCTGCAGGAGAACAGAGCCAAGTCCAAGGTCTGGGAGGAAGTCAAGGGAAGGCCCCGAGGGGGCGATTTGGAGGGCCTCATCTAGCCTCCCAAGAATCCCACACGAGAACTCCTGGAGAGGAAGCACACAGTCAGGCCGCCTTGCTGCTCTGATATTAGTGAAGCTTGGAAGCAAAAAGAGATATTTCAAAGCCCAAGTTAGTAACCTGAGGCCTGAACTGAGTCACTAACACATAGAGGCTCAGAAGGCAGCCCAAGTTAGTAACCTGAGGCCTGAACTGAGTCACTAACACATAGAGGCTCAGAAGGCGGCTGCCCAGCCATTTGGTCGAGGACATTTCAAGATGCTCAGGGCCCTACTCCAGGACAGCATGGCCAGTCCTCTCTAGGAGTCCATCTGCAGGGAGCCCCAGCCCACTGCTCCTCCCCTCTGACCATCTTGGCCTGGCTGGTGGGTCAGCAACAGCCCCTACCTGCCCAAGAGGCCATAGGATACCCATGACCCAGGGATGACAGGGGCAGCTAAACCACCTGCCTCTAGGCAGGAGCAGAGCAGCAATGACCGTGGGAGCTCCTGAATATCTGGACTAAAGTCGGATCAACTGTTGGTGGCGGGGGGAGCGAGCAGTTCCAATGATTAAGACTGGATTTCTCATCAGTCCAGCGAGTTAAGGGCACAGGATCAGATTTATTCTGACTTAGAAAATTAAAACTGATGCTTTTGTAATGAAGGATTGTGGTGGAGTCAGTGTTTACCCTACTACACATGTGGGGGGAAAACGCTCTTAACTCAGACTGTGCTCAGTAAATGGTAGTCAAGATTATTACAGTTATTATTTTAAAAGTCTAGGGGAAACCCACCGAAAGGACAGAACCATGTAATCAGTAAGAAAACGAGGTAGAAGTCTGCAAAGGAACGTAAGAATGGATCAGCCCACATACGTAAAGATGATCTCCCCCAGGTTCTTGTGTCTCGCTCTGCCCAGCTCTCTGCCCTCTTCCCAGCCCGCCGGGACTGTGTTACCTTCAAGGTCATGACACTTGTTTGCAGACTTTCTGAAACAAGTCGCATTGCAGGTCCAAGTTGTGGATTCTGTCCCAAGGCAGGTTTTTTGCTATTGTTACATTGCCTATCCTGACTCAAAGCCTAAACCAAAGACATTCCTTCTCAGACTTCTGCTCTTTTCCAGTCACGCAGACTGTCTGTTCTAAACTCAAAGCTCCACTGTGGAAGAGGAGGAGAACATGGCTGGAGGGCTTGGAGTCTAGAAAGGGAGGAAGACTTTTAATCACTCAGTATCCAACAAGTACCGCAAACTTCACGGGAAGTCTACACTTGGCAATGAGCTGCTAGGAGCTTCTAAGGGATGAATCCAATCTGCGTCAAGGAGCTTCACTCTACTTAGCGAGGCAAATACCCAAATACAACGAAATAGAATCCTACGGGGAATGAAGGGTACGCTAAATAGAGTATCAGCCTTTAAAATGGGTAAAAGAAATAATGAATCATGGAACATTACATCAAAAACTAAGGATATATTGTATGGTGACTAACAGAACATAATAAAAAATTATTATAAAAAATAAAATGTGTAAAAGAAAATCAATTCAAAATATATGAATGGATGGGGCATCTGGGTGGCTCAGTCAGTTAAGTGTCCGACTCTTGATTTCGGCTCAGGCCATTTTCTTAGCGTGGTGAGACTGAGTCCCACATCCGGCCCTGTGCTGAACATGGAGCCTGCTTGAGATTCTCTGTCTCCCTCTCCCTCTGCCCCCCCCAACACCCTCGCCAGCTTGCACGCACGCATGCGCTCTCTCTCTAAAAAAAACAATATATACGTATCTATAGATATATAGATATAGATATACATGTGTGTATATATATACACATATCTATAGATATATACAGTTCATATATGAATATATATTCATATGGAGTATTTCATATGTATATATGAATGGAGTATTTATGCCAGCTACTTTATAAATACAATTATGATTTGGTTCCAGCTTTCTAATAACTTACATCCTTAGGGGGAGAGACAAATACGTAAATAAACTGTTCCTTTTTTCTCCAAACCAGAAATTAGAATAAAAAATAATTGTAGCAAATGTGTGTTGCAACCAAACCCTAAAGAATATGAAAGTATATAAGGCAGAATATGAAAGTATATAAGGCAGAAAATGAAAGTAACTACTCAGTGTCTTAAAAAACCCCACTGTTAATGGTTTAGTATATATTATTCCTAACTTTCTTTTTTCTCTGTCTCTGCCTATCTCTGTACACACACATTCAACAATCTAAGATAAAGCATCCTTACATGTCATCAATTTAGATATATCAATTTTATGCCCTTTTAATGGCTGCAATCTCCCACTGATTTTAGTTGCTTCTAGATTCTACAATAACAGGCAATGCGTTTGTATAAAAGAACGTGCACTTAGCTGTTTCTATACTACTCTTCGAAATGTGCATCTCCCCTCCACCAGTGTATGGAGTATGCCTGTTACCCCCATTCTAGCAAATAATGGGTATTACCAGTCTTTTGTAACTTGTATATTAAACAATGATGCCTTCTTATTTTAACATATTAACATGAAAGGTTGAGCAAGTTATTTTAACGTATATTAACAATAAAGGTTAACTTATATTAAAATAAAGGTTGAGCAATTAAAGACTGTATTCATCGGCCAATACTATTGCTACTCTGAGTTGCCTGCCCATGCCTATCGGACTGCCCATCTTTCTGGTACTGCTTTTCAGGAGTTCTCTCTGTATTACATATATTGATCTTTTCTCTCTCATATTTATTTCCATTTTCCCCTCTTTTCCTTCATATTTTGTTTATATTGTGTTTGTGCAATTACAAAAATGTTTTTATGAAGTCTAATCTGTCAATCTCCATGTGCGGCTTCTGATGGAACCCGGGAAGGAGGACGTGGGCAGGAGCGATGCAAGGTGCAGGTGGAAGGAGCAGGGGGTTGAGTCCGAGCAGCACAGCAATACCAACGGGTCGGAGATAGTGAATGGAACGAGGGGATGCTCTGGCAGGGATCAGACTGGCTTCCTCTGGAAAGAGCTTTGATGAGAGAAATAAGTCAGTCTGAGAAAGACAAATCCCATAGGATTTCACTCGTATGCGGAATTTACGAAACAAAACAAAAGAGCAAAGCGGGGAGAAAGGCAAACCAAGAAATAGACTCTTAACCATAGAGAACACACTGATGGTTACCAGAGGGGAGCTGGGTGGGGGGATGGGTGAAATAGCTGATGGGGTTTGAGGGGGGCACTAGCGATGAGCACCAGGTGTTGTAAGGAAGTGTTGAATCACTATATTTTTCCCCTAAAATTAATCTTACACTGTATGTTAACTAACAGGAATTTTAACGAAAATTTTTTTAAAAACGAGAGCCTTGAGATAGGATTGGAAAGACAGTCTGGGCATTGCCAGGGTGCAGAAGAAAAGTTAGAAATTTTTCAGCACTCAACCATCAGTGAAGTCTTGGGGGCAGGAATGGTCTCCCTGGGCAGACACAGGGAGCAAGAGTGACCGATGAACCTTTAGGGGTGTCACGGCAACTGGGCATTGCCAGATGGCCAGAGATGTGAGGACATCCATTTTTGGTTAATAAGGTCAGATTTAAATGACTTGTCCTGGGTCACCTTGATTTACAGGGCCTAAGAAGGCAAGACCTAGCTCCGAAACCCCAGGGAAGACTTGAGTCCCTAAAAGTGGGACCAAACCCAAGGTTTGGTCAGAAACCATATGCTTTAGTGATTTGCTTGAGGAGGAAATTCAGAAGCTTGTTCTGCTAAAGGAACAAATAAGAATGGAAGATGCGTTTTATTAATCAGCGAGGCAACAGAGGCACTGTCACTGTCGGGACAGAAACCTGGGTGGAGAGGCGCCTGCGTGGCTCAGTCCTTAAGCGTCTGCCTTTGGCTTAGGGCGTGATCCCAGGAGTCCCACATCTGGCTCCCTGCTCTGCTGCGAGCCTGATTCTTTCTCTCCCACTCCCCCTGCTTGTGTTCCCTCTCTCGCTGGCTGTCTCTCTCTGTCAAGTTAATAAAATCTTTAAAAAAAAAAAAAAAGAAAGGAAAAGAGAAGAGAAGAAAAGAAAGAAAAGAAAGGAAAAGGAAAGGAAAGGAAAAAAAGAAAAGAAAAGAAAAGAAAAGAAAAGAAAAGAAAAGAAAAGAAAAGAAAAGAAAAAAAGAAAGAAACCTGGGTGGAGGCCCCTGCTGTGCCTCTGAACCCCCCCCCCCACTCCTTCCCCATAGGAGGCCGGGGGAAGCAGCGCCCTCTGGTGGTAGTTGTCAGGCGGCTCAACACCTGGTGGGCTCCTGGGCAGGGTACTGTCCCCCCAGCCTCTCAGTCTTTTCTTGGGATAGGGTTTGTCTCGGAAAAGTTGGGAGGATGAGTAGGGAGAGAGGAATGAGTCTATAACCTGGCTCACTGTGGAAATAGGTATGGACCCAAAAGAAGGAGGAAGCAGAGGGGGAACACCAGGGAAAGTCAAAGGGGAAAATGCAGAAAAAGGAAGAAGAAACGCTCTGTTCTAAATATAGCAAGATGGGTTTTCCTTGCTTGCCCCAACACGCGTGCATTCCTAAGGCTTGACACCTCTCCATGTTGCTTTCTGGGACCTGGTTCAGGCCTAAACTTGGTAAAACAGAAAGGGGCATTTTGTTTATGTGCCTCCAGGCAGAAGAAGGGATGGGCTTTCTCAGCATATGTCAGCCTTGGGAACACATGGGAAGCATGCTAAGAAAGGCTGGTCTACAAGACAGAGCACTGGGAAGGAAAAGAGGAGAGAGCAGCTTCTGAAAGAGGTATTTGTTCCTTGGTGAGAAGAGTGCACCTGCGAGAAAAGACCCAGCCCAAAAAGAACTAGGGAGGAACCAACCAAAGGAGATGCCCAAACACCCACCTTATCTGAGAACCCCTTCTGCATGAGAAGTCACTACCCCACCTGAACTAAAAACCTCTTGTACGCCCTTCTGGACTTTGTGCGTGAGACTGGCCTATATAGTAAAGTAGTTGAATAATGGACTCTAACCCTTCTCCCTTCCCAAGGAATGCAAGGTCAAGACTGCTTCTCACTCCCACCATTTCGTCAGGATGTATTTCTGACAAAATAGGATCTCAGTAAGTCGTTAAATAAACAAGCATATGAATAAATGAATAGGTGTTTCCTCTGTGTACTTCCAGCCAGCCCCTGTACCAAGTAGGGCCATCACTGGTTGTTAATTGTTGATAAATGGATGAATGAATGAGTGGCCTCTTGAGAACCCAGATTTGGTGGTTGCCAGACTAGCGGTAAGCTGAAAGATGTTGCATAAAGTCTTGTCTGGGTTGAACCACCTGTGAGAACTTCGCTCAGATACAGGATGTGGGCAGAGAGCTTCTCATGTTCCTTCTTTCAAGGGTGGGTGTTGGGCACTGAAAGTGTCTCTGCTTTGCTAGTGGGGCCAGTGCAGGGGCTGCCAGATCTGCAGAACTGAGAGTTGGGGGAGGAAGGAGGAAAGGAAGGATGTAAGCACCAGCCAGAGATGAGAAGGAAACCATTGTCAGGGGCTCATGCTGTAGAAGAGAGGGCCAGGACCCTGGAAGGAGCCTGAGACAGTCATTCATCACCTACCCTTGCACCTGCCCTGACTCTTCAGGGACAGAGGCTAGGGAAGGTCTTTATAGAGTGGGGATGATAGGGTTACCTTTCCCGTGGGATCATTTATGGAGATTAAATGTGATCACGTGTGTGCGGCACAGTACCTCGGCCCAGGATGTACACTCAATAAATATCTGATATTATTTTCCAATACATTCTGGATGTTCACTTCAATTTTCCATCACATTGGTAAAGAAGGAAGGTGGAAAGTTACGAGGAGCCCACACCTGTGGTATCAGGTCCTATGGCGTTATCACCCACGGCCTCACCCTGAGGCCGTGGCTGCAGGAAACTTGGAACGTATAGCCCAGTGACGGTTCCTGGAGTCACAGATTGGGTTCTCTGGAAACAGATGTGGAGCCATAACTTGGGCACAGATCATTCACCAGGAATTGTCACCTTGTTAAAGGCTTGGGAGGAGGCAGGAGTGGGCAGGGGGAGAAGCCGAGTCATGATGAAGCCCTGACAAAGCTTTGGCCGACCTGGCCAGGAGCTCCAGAACAAGGGCTGTCCATCAGAGTGGTCCTGCTTCAGACCAAAATGCCTGAGCCTCATTCAGTCACCTAGTAAGGACATGACCTTGGGAAAAGGGATCTCTGCATCAGAGCTGACCCTGAGAAAACCAGCAGCTGAGGCACCCCTATAGCTAGGCAGCAAGTCCCTGGAACAAGCCCTTCTGGAGAAAAGAGGCCTTTTGTGACCCTAGCCCCTCATCGCCTGACACACAGAAGCAGATGTTTTCTACTCTATTTTTTGATGAGCCCCATTTGCTTAAGTGTTGATGGTCACAATACATTTTCACAGACATGGTCTCTTGTTGCAGGCTGGTAAGAGGGGCCTTTGGGGGAAATCTGAGGCAGATGTCAAAGTGGGAGAATTGGAAACCTCATCCCACTGGTCTGTGATGGAGTGGGTCTCAGTCCTTCTAAACCGTCTGATGCACTGGGCTTGAAAGACCTTTCCCAGCTAGTCTGGAAGAAGGTAGGGGGAGGGGGTCAGTACCGCAAGTGTTAGAAGACAGGAATTGAGGGGGAGGGAGTGCTCAGAGCAGCTAAGCCAAGAAAAAGTGACATGGTTTGAGTATAAAGGTCAGCCTAAGCGCCCAAAACACCTGGGCACTACTCCTAGCTCCAGCAACAGTCTTTGTCTTTAGGCAAATTAGTTCCCCACTCTGAGTTTCACTTCCTCTACCACATGCCAATGGACTCACACTCAACTTGGTATCCTAGAAACTAGCATGGAGGCTGAAATGCACTGCGCATTTAAGAAGAGTTTGTGGTTATATGGAGGTTCCTCAAAGAGTTAAAAATAGAGATACTCTACGACCCAGCAATTACACTACTAGGTATTTACCCAAAGGATACAAAAATACGCATTCAAAGGACACACCCTGATGTTTATATTCACATTTACAGCAGCATTATCAAAAATAGCCGAACTATGGAAAGAGCCCAAATGTCCATCGACTGATGAATGGATAAAGATGTGGTCTATATATACACAATGGAATATTAGTCGTCCGAAAGAATGAATTCTTGCCATTTGCAATGATGTGGATAGAGCTAGAGTGTATTATGTTAAGGGAAATAAGTCAGTCAGAGAAAGACAAATACCATATGATCTCATGCATATGTGATATTTAAGAAACAAACCAGATGAACATAGGGGAAGGGGAAAAAAAGAGAGAGAGAGAGAGAGAGAGAGAGAGAGAGAGAGAGGGAAGCAAACCAAAAGAGACTCTTAACAACAGAGAACAAATGAAGGTTGATGGAGGGAGGTGGGTGGGGGATGGGCTGGATGGGTGATGGGCATTAAGGAGGGCACTTGTTGTGATGAGCACTGGGTGTTGTATGTAAGGGATGAATCGCTAAATTCTACACCTGAAACCAATATTGCACTATATGTTAACTAACTAGAATTTAAACAAAAACTTGAAAAAAATAAAACACGAGATATTCTGTCTCTTACACAGACTGAACACATACTTTCTTTTGGTGGTTACTGCGCAGGAAGGACCTGGGGACCCCATTCCGGTACTCAGAGTCACTCTGCTCTTCATAACTTTTTTTTTAAAGATTTTATTTATTTATTTGACAGAGAAAGAGACAGCCAGCGAGAGAGGGAACACAGGCAGGGGGAGTGGGAGAGGAAGAAGCAGGCTCCCAGTGGAGGAGCCCGATGTGGGGCTCGATCCCAGGACTCTGGGATCACGCCCTGAGCCGAAGGCAGACACTTAACGACTGAGGCACCCAGGCGCCCCTGCTCTTCATAACTTTTAAATCCACTCGAGCTCCATCCATTTTCCAAGGAGCTGCGGCCACCTTCACCTCCACCTTCCGCATCATTATTAATTGTTTCATCTGAAGGCAAAAATGGCAAAATGAAATAAAAAAAGCAGAATTCATTAAAAAATAAGTGTGTGTGGGTACTTCCAGTTATGACTGAGTAACCCTCATGCCATAAACTAGAAATCTAGATTAAATCTATGAAACCAGGTTTTCAGATGTTAGGCGACCCATAGTGCAGGACTGTGAACTCTGAGTCCAAGTGGAAAGTGTTGATTGAGCAGCTAAGAAATTAAATTGGGATCTCAGAAGGTTCAACGCTTAGTAAAGGACACACTGGCCCTTAAAGACGACTCTAGCCCTTCCGTGACAAAGCTTAAACGTGAGCTGCAGAATGCTCGAGTCAGTCTCTAAGTAATTGAACTGCCTGCCCACACACTCTAAACGTTCGACAACGTTACAGTGTTCGGCATCCAATGATAATTATTAGATATGCCAAAAAACAGGAAACGTGACTCAGAACCAGGGGGAATAATCTGTCTAGAAACAGGCCTAGAAGTGACAGAGATTAACCCACAAGGGCCATGAAGCAGCTCTTGTAAGTACGTTCAAGGATGTAAAGGGAAACGTGAGTACGATGAAAAGAGAAACCCAGTTAAAAAAGGAAGTTAAAAAATGAAATACTCAATATGAAAAATTCACTGGGTGGGCATAGAAGTTGATGAGATTCTGAAGAAAAAGATGGCAATAGAACTTCAAAGCAGAGTAATGGAAACTGGAGAAAATGACAAAAAAACAGGAGCTAAATCGTGCAGGTGCCCTGTAGGTCACTTTAAGGATTTTGGCTTCTCCTCTGGGTAACCTGGGCACCACTGGAGAGTTTTGATGATGGAAGTGATACCATCTGATTTGTCTTTGAATGGGATCACTCTGGCTGCTGTGTGAACAGACTGCAGAGGGGAAGGTGGCCTGTTAAGGGAATGCTAGTAATATTCTGAGTGAGAAATGATGGCAGCTTAATCCAGGTTAATATCAGGGCAATGAGAAATGATTGAAATCTGGGATATATTTTGTAGTTCTGTTTTGTTTTTTGTTTTTTTGTTTTTTTGTCTTAAGTAAGTTGTGTACCCATCGTGGAGCTCAAACTCACGACCCCAAGATCAAGCATCCCGTGCTCTACTGAGTGAGCCAAACAGGCATCCCCAGGGATATATTTTGATGGAGGAACAGGCAGGATTTTTTCATGCACTGGATTTAGAATGAAGAGTGATGGCAAGTTGTATACACTGAGCCATTGACCATTTCTTAAGAGCAAGAACTATGTATCTGTTAGGACTGCATTTAGGTGTGTGTAACAAAAATCCCAATGACATAAACAAATGGAGGCTTATTCATTTCACATGACTAGTTAGACCAAGGTTGGTCTATTACTCAAGGTTACCATTGGTATTCCAGGCTCTTGTTATCTTTCTGTGAAACCATACTTTAACAGATTGTATCTTTGCCCTTGTTCTTGTGCCTCATGGGCCCAAGGTGGCTGCTGTACTTCCAGGCATAGCATCAGTACTCCAGGAAAGAAGAAATGACAAAGGAACAAAACGCACCCTGCTGGTTGAGTTTGTCCCTTTTTTACCCAAGAAAGCAAAAGCTTTCCTGGAAGCCACATCCAGCAAACTTCTCCTTATATTTCCTTGGGTCACGTAGCCAACTTAGGAGAATGAGATTCTATGTGTGGCCTAGGCAAACTGCAATTCATTCTTTATGGCCAGCGTAGGAGGTCTTCTTTCCTAGAGTCAAAAGATTTCTGCTGGTAGCTAAATGCATGAAGTTCTGTTAGCAGAGTGAAAGGGGCATACTTCATGAAGAATGTTGGATTAGTGATTGACAATTTCTACCATTGATTGAATGCTTTTTGCAATTTTGTTACAAAACAACTTTCCCCACTTTCTGTGTTTGGCAGGTATATATCATAAACATGCACTGCTACCATGTCGGCAGGATGGCATAGTGATTTTGAAAGACTTCACAAATAAGCTAGTTGAGAGAAAGGAGAGATGTGAAGGGGGAAAGGGTGGGCGTGGTTGATCTCAGATTGCTAAAAAAACACAACAACAACAACAACAACAAACTGGTCTGTGAGAATAGCAATGCACCGGAGATTCGTGAAGTCTGTAGAAGAGGGTAGGCCAGTTTGGCTGTCGGTTTGTCCATCTCATTCATTGGAGGTTATCTTGAGAAACAAGGGAAGGGCAGAGTGAAGAACCAGTAGAGTTGTGAGGGGGGAAAAATGCATGTTCTGTTAAAGCTGGAGGCATAACCCCTTTTAGGGAACTTCTGCTGTTGTTGTCGTCATCAGCAAAGCACTTGCCTAGCACTCGATTCTGAAAAGTTAGGTCCCAGGATCTGGTTTAGAGAGCAGCACATGGCACAAAGCAAGCAAAATTGCTTTGCCAAATAAAGAAGAGTTTTGAGTTTTGGCTGGCCACACCACAGGAGGGGTAAAGGGATCCTGGGAATTCAAAAGGGAAGGGGAAAATTGAGATGGATGGGAGAGACCATGACCCTCAGCCAGCAGGCATTACACCCTGTCCCCATTTTACAGGGAAGGAGTCCCATGGCTTTCACATGGTAGAGCCAGGATTTAAAGCCAGATATTCAGGGGCGCCTGGGTGGCTCAGTCGTTGAGCATCTGCCTTTGGCTCAGGGCGTGATCCCGGTGTTCTGGGATTGAACCTCACATCAGGCTCCTCCACTGGGAGCCTGCTTCTCCCTCTCCCACTCCCCCTGCTTGTGTTCCCTCTCTCGCTGTCTCTCTCTCTGTCAAATAAATAAATAAATAATCTTAAAAAAAAGGGAATAGGGTTATTCCATAAAAAAATAAAAATAAAAATAAATAAGCCCAGATATTCAAAAGACTGGGAAAAAAAACAAAAACAAAAACAAAAACAAAAACAAAAAACCCAAACCCAGAACGAAACAAAAGCCTGGTGCTGTGTCTATCTGCAGCCCTGCCCCAGTCAGGGTCTAAGCGGGAAGCAGCTGGCTGGTCATTCACAAACCCTCGGGGCGTCTCCATCTCTGGAAAGGCTCTGTGGGGAAGGCCCACCTCAGTGTGAACTCCTGTGTCAGGTGCTCTGGCAGGAAGCTCTATGACAACCTTGGGGAACAGGCAGTTTCCTCTGGTTAGGGCTGCGGGTGATGGTTCCCCCTCCTTCCCCAGAGAGAACTGGTAAACAACCTTGCCCCGACTTCCACTCCCAGGTCTCCAGCAGCCAGGCCCCTGTTCCTGGGGCAACTGGTACATTTCAATTTCCGGGTAAGCAAGGGGTTGGGATCTGGGCCCCCATAGAATAAGTACCACTCTGAATTTGGTTTCCTTTGGGGTTTTTTTTTTTTTCTTGTATATCACAAAAAGCAAAAACGATAAAGCAAAAGCAAAACAAAGCAGGTTTAATTTCATAGCCCCGTTCACCCTGGGAACCTGACGCTCATGGTCTCCCACATAGTCACACCTTGAGTGCTGCTCAGACTTCCCACCCGGCATGCGGTCCGGTGGGTGCTAAGTACTGCTTCGCTCCGCTTCCTCACTAGTGAGCTCTGTTACATACACCACTGAACTACCCGGCGTAATATTAGCTCAGATACTCCGCTTATTCAAATCATTTTCACAACTCACGTCTGCCCTGGGCTTTGCAAGAAGCCCACAGTTTACGTTGGGTGTGAAAACTCTGGCTGAGATGGTGCGTCCTTGGCGTCAAGGTCAGGTTTGTGTGGCTCACTCTGCAGCACCGGGCGGCATGCCTGGGACGCAGTAGGCGCTCAGCAAAGGACAGGTGCAGGGAGAGGTGTTAGAGTGACAGGTAGAAATGACGACGTGGGTTTGGCGCACCTCAGCTCTCAGGTCTGGTACCGGTGCCGGCCGAGGCTGAGGCTGACCCTTACCCTTGAGTCGGCGTCTAATTTCAAGACACGAAGTTTGAGTGGCCGTATTCCGTAGAGGGCGGTTTTGCAACACGCGTCAGTGTGGTGCCTATAGTTAAATAGACCAGTGCGCATCTATGTGAGTGTGTCTATCAGTCCAGACACACATCTTTGTGCATCTTTAAGTATGACCGAGATGTGAGATGGAATGATATTCTCTGCAGGAGCAAAAGGGAAGAGAAGAGAGCAGTCTCGGAGACCCAGGTGGGAGGCCATGGTTGTGAGGGTGATGCCAGTCCTGCCCCCAGCCTCTCTACCCAACCACCTTTCCCTCTTCCCTCCAAGTCCCGCCCACTGTGGCTTTTCCCTTCCCCTCCCCCTCTCTTCACAGGCTTGTCTTTCAAAGTCTTTCATCATTTCCTTAGCTTCCCCCACGATGGCCATGGTCACAGTTGTTCAGCACAGCTCCTTCCTGGGCTGGGCAGGGACAGAGGAGGGGAATTGTGGGGGGTTGGAGGTCCTACCTTCCTGGGCTTTGTTCCTAGGGTGAACGTGGACAGCTGGGTGTCGATGTCATTAATCAGTCAATGAACAAATATTTACTGATTTCCATGCCCTAGGGCTGCATTAAGTGCTCGCTGCTCTCTGTTGTCTCTGTTCATTAAGTGAATAAAAAGGAAAAAATGGAAGATAGTTATTCATCAGATCCCTTCACTGGGCTGAAGATGGGCTGGGACAAAGTCATCTCGGGTTCTGATCCTGACAGCCACGAACTAGTTGTGTAGTACGAGACTTCCCCACCATCCCACACACACACCCTCCACCCCACTCCCTGCCCTTCCAGGAAGGCCCGGGACTGGCACACTCTCATTTTCTCAAGGTGGGGATTTTCCTATCCCGGAGACCGTGCCCGCTGATGGGCCAGCATGTGACAGAGACAGCCTGGAGCATAGGAATGCCTCAGACACAGTCCCTTCTGACTTGACAGTCTACAATTCTAGGCTTCTTCTGTCAATAAATGACCAGAATATGGTGGTTAATGAGACAAGTGAGATGCAGGGGGACGAAGAGGGTGTGGAATTCAAGCAGGCAGTAGAAATATTTCACTGCGATTCAGACAAGGAGAAGAGTTGGGTTTCAAATTAGTCAATTAAAATTCATGTGGAAGACATCTTGGTAAAAGGGTTATAAAGGGTTACCATTCAAAAAATCAAAACAGTGATAGAAGATGCACTATATTCTGAGAAAGGCATAGGATTGAGAAGACTTTCTGACTCTAAGAAGGGTTCAGCTTATTAGGGCAGGGCTCATCTAGAATGATCTTGGAATTATTGTGCAAGCCTTGTTTCCCCATCCAGAGTCTCAGACCAAACCCTGACTCTAAAATGTCAGTTACTGCTGTCATGACACTGAGGTGGTTTTTAAGTTGGTCAGATGAGAACATTATGCAGTTCTGGAAAATTGTACAGAGAAGCGGCGAGACAATAAAGGAATGAACACAGGATCAGTGCCTTCATAAATTGTGCTCATTCAGAGAAAGTCATTTGTCTTTGCGATGCTGCTTCGGTTACGTTCTGTCTGCTTACGACATTTAGCAGGATGGTAGGCTTGATTTGCAAGACTTGTCCACCTGCTTGGAGAGATTGTGTTTATTGGATCAGCAGCTGGAAGCGGAGAAAATCAGGTATGTCTCATTTCTAAGTGTAGGTGGAAATGTCTAATGATCTTTTATGAATTACAAGCCCTCCCTGATCTTTGAGTCCCGTTCCTTCCTCCTACAATGGTGAATGGTGGGCTCATTTCTCCAGCATTACAGAACGATGCGTCTGCCTTATCTCTGGAGGTGTCATGTACATCTCAGGACTCCCAGCAGCTGTGATACCTATTATGATGAGCCTCTGTCCCATGTATGAAACAACAACGACAACAAAACAAAACAAAACAAAACAAAACCAACAACACTCATATGTAGTTTGGGGAATCCCTCAGTGTGGGAAGTATGGCATTTTGGGAGCAGTGAACAGACTGGCCTGACATAATCACACAGGATATCTGTTTGAGGGCATCATAGAAGGCTTTGAGTACTGGACTTCCACAGAAGATTCCATAGCAACTGCTGGTATACTCATCAGCAGTGCCCCACACCACACCCCGGCCCCCAAGAACCTAAAGATAAGGTTCTCATCTGAATGTGAATGAAAGGTGCACTCTCCCTGCTTTGTGACTTTGGGCTAGTTTCTTAACATCTCTGAGCCTGTTTTTTCATCTATAAAGCAGGGATAGTAATACCTAGCTCAAAGGATTATTAGTAAAGCTGATTGAAGTAATGTTTATAAAATGCTTAGCGTAGTGCCTGCACATAGAAAGAGTTCAATCCATGAGAGTTGTCTGTTCCTCTTAAATGAGTGGCCAGGGAGAACTGGGAAATTCCTAAACGTAATCAAAGGATTAGGATTATAGTTTAGTTCAACGAATACGTGTTGTGTGTGTGTTAATGTTATAGTCATACTGCTGGGAATGTATTCATATTCGTTCAACGAATACTATTAAGCAGTTGCTTATAAGAAAATCGGTTCTGCCTATCGGTTGCTCAGAGCCCTGAATAGTGCCAAAAAGATACTCTCAAATTCTATTTCTTTTTCTTCTGAATGTATTCTGTATCTAGAAAGGTTTCTTAAAAAGTAAGTAGACATTGCTAAGTGAAAGAAGCCAATCTGAAAAGTCTACACACTGTATGATTCCAATTCTATGAAATTCTGGAAAAGGAAAACTCTGGAGACAATACAAGGATCAGTGGTGGCCCGGGATTTCAAGGGAGGGAAGGCAGAATGGATAGGTGCAGCTCAGGGAATTTTTAGGACAATGAAACCATTCCATCTGATACTGTAATGATGAATACATGTTACTAGACATTTGCCAGATCCACAGAATGCATGGGACAAGCAGTGAACTCCAAAGTACACTATGGACTTCACTTAAAAATAGTGTATCGATATTGGCTTATCAATTGTAACAAACATATACACAAAGGCAAGATGTTAATAATGGGGAAAACTGTGTGAGGGTGAAGGTGACGGAATATACGGGAATTCTCTGCACTATACTTTCATTTCAATTTTCATATACCTGAAATTTCTCTAAAAATTTGTGTATTACATTTTTTAAATAAATAGAAATTTCTGATTTCATTTTATCTCGCAGTCCCACCTCCTGGAGATTAGACTTTATTTCTTGGGCTAGAATGCACGTTTGTCCTTCATGTCCCTAGATTGCTGTGTGTTTCTCTTAATCCTGGTACTTCTGCATTAAAATATCTTTCCCACAGGAATGGAAACTCTGTAAGGACAGGGACCATACATTATTCATCTTCGTGAGATCATGTCAGTTTTCTGTTCAGACCTCCTAATCGCTCCCCATTCCAAGTGCTTTACGTGTATTAACTCATTAAATCTTTAAAACAACCCTAGGAAGTAGGTACCATTCTTATTCCCACCAGATAGGAAAAAACTGAATCACAGAGAGTTTAAGAAACATGTCCAATTTAACAAAATTAATAACTGGCAGAGCTGAGATACCCACTTAGATAGTCTGACTCCAGAATTTGGAGAAAAGTACCAGAAAACCACCCAATTTTTTAAACAGTAGGTCACACACAATTTTGGGGTGGTGTAATCATTTTAAGGTGTCTCAATTATGTCTTTTAATTTTTTAAAAACTTATATATTTATTTTAGAGAGAGAGTGTGTGGGGGCGGGTAGAAAGAGAGGGAGAGAGAGAATCTGAAGCAGATTCCCTGCTGAGTGAGGAGACTGATGTGGGGCTCAATGATCCCACCACCCTGAGATTATGACCTGAGCTGAAATCAAGAGCTGGACACTTAACTGACTGTGCCACCCAGGCACCCCACTCAATTATGTTTTTTTGAAAAATGCAATAATAGAATGGAAGAAAAAAAGGAGAAATACCTTGCACAGAGTAGGAGTGGTATTGTCCTGCGTAAGTTTTGTTTTTTGTATATTACACGCGTGTGCATTTGTGTTCGATGCTACGTAAGATTATTTATAAAGCTCACTGCCTTCTTCAGGAGAACTAGTACCTCGTGT